>NC_092689.1:317500-1517500 GCF_964275005.1 Diadema setosum | reverse complement strand
GAACTGTCATAAACTTCTGACTTGCAATGATTAAACTTTACAATCGCTCTCGTATAGCATATCGAATATACATGAAAAGTGACCAAGTGTTTAATTTTCGGCTTTTTTTCGGCGTTCACACAAGAAAGCACGACGATATAATCATAACACACGAGACATACAAAGACATGAAAACTGCATTTTTGAAATGCGAACCATACAAAACACTGGATAGGCCGTCTACACGCGATTCGCAATGGTACGTTCTACAGAATCACATTTTATGAAGTACTAGTATAATCACTTTTATACTCGTGATCATGAGTGTGTAAGCGATCGTGTCTTGTGTGTGTGTGTGTGTGTGTTCGTGCATGGGAGTATGGTATAACGTCTGTTTTTCAATCGACGCTGCTGCAGTGACCTCTGCGAAAAGGTCAGATCACCATTGTGTCGTCAGTCAACAGAGTCTAAAATGGACGATGGAAATGGGGTGGACGAAGTATATGTATAGACCTACAAAAGTTACAAGGAGCTCCTACAATAAAGCGAGGTCCCCATCCGTGACGTGCCTTGATGGTATATCTCCAGGTCAATTTCATCAATAAGCCTCACATGATTACAGTAGCTCCATGGTTCCACACTCTCGTTCCACGTTGTCGTTCGCCGAATAGCTCAAAGCCGACGACTCATTGAGATGACATTCCTTTCATATCATTGTCTTCTTATTCTTCTTCTCTTTACCCTGTCTCCTTCATTCTGTAACACTCAAGAAGTCACCTGGTAAGAAGTGGTGTTCGATGCTTATTTTGTGAAGAACAGCTTGCTGCATAGGGGTACAGTCTTGTATAACATTCTAGTTGACACTAGAATGACAAAAATATATCCGAGTTGCACACTTCAAATCTCTGTTTTCAGTATGGTAAATGCAAAATAATACAAAGCATGTATACTCTCTTCGGAAGAAAAACGGTACCATTGAGGTAATCTCGTGAAACTTATGCAAATTGTCTTTTTATGACTCGGCAGATGAAGTCTTATCGATCATGTAATCAAGCACAACTAAATCCAAACAGGTGGTAACAGTATACAGTTGAGTTACAACAACTTTCAACCATAGCATGCAGTCCATGCACAAAGGATTTTGGTTTATGGTTCAGTGCAGCCCGTAGTCCAGCTCATGGCGTCCAGTGTTGTTCGCATTATGCTCTCGTCTCTACCTCGTCAGAGACTGGGCTGTGAAATATTGTACTACACGTCGTATTCACGATTCCCACAACCCTTGAAAGCTCTTCGTTTGGGTGCAATTTGCTCGGCCGGTGTTGTGCTGTGCTAAGTGAGTGCGTTGGGAGAAATGCATTGGGTAATATTCATTCCAACGTCCTGTACATGAACATGTGCATATCCATATAGATTTGATGTTTCAAGTCATAAGTGCCTGTGACCTGGGAACAGATAATGCATAGTGGGCAAAGCAGAAATGTCTCCCAAACCAACATGAATTATAACAAAATTTTCCGCCTGCGAAGTACCATTTTCTAGACGGCGAACGTACGTTGATGATCACACTAAATGTTAAAACGTGTCTAACCGAATGCCATTATTTGAAAAAGAATGGTTCGTTTTCTTTTTTGCTTCCTATTGTATAAAGAGGTATTTATTTCTGAAATCACAAGGAACATTGACCTTTAACGTTCTGTATAACGATTACTGCATGAAGAAAGCGGCCGAAATAGTATCTACGATCCAGGAAACATCAACCATGACCTCTGATCCTTTGACATCAAAAAAAAAAAAAAAAAAAAAAAAAAAAAAAGAAAAGAAATCGTGAGCATGCGCAAAGGTTATACAAATCCGTTGAAAATAATTCCCTCTTTAACTACTGTTTAAATTCAAATCGAAATAATATTCTTCAAGTGTCCATAGTACAAAGTTGGGCTCTCCGTCACAACGGGGTTTTGGGTGAGTGAGAATGGTACACTCTGAAATGATTAAGAGACCACGTAAAACTTGTACGCTTCTATTGAAAGCTGTCCTACTACTATAATTTCTATATACATCAAACGCAGGATAGCCCTATTAAACTTTGTATTATGCAGAACTCTATTAACGGAAGTTGACAAGAAATAATCGGTACGGGTGACGCCTTTGGTCAAGACTACTCCACCAGTGCGTTTTGGTGCCTTATGTGTGTTCTATCAGAGTCTACGGAAAACTGTCGATGGGACAAGCATACCTTCCGCTGCAATGATGAAGTGGTTAAGAGAGCAATGGCAGTCCTCATGTCCCAAGATTCAGATAAATCCGATGAAACGCCCTTCTCAAACGGCGAAGACAGTTAACACGACGACAGGTATTGCGAAATGCAGCCTGCAGTTTAATAATACATGTATCATGGATGAACACTGATATTGCGCAATGTCCTAAGACGGAGGGGATTTTTGATGACGTCAAAAGGGGTTCCCCGTTTCCTATTTCGCAAGATTATTTCACTGATTGACGGACGTGTGCGGTCTATTCTGTACTGTATTACAAAAGTAAGGTTTGACCTCTACACAAACATAAACGTTCATACGAAAAAGACCTTTATTGTGCTTGTTTCGTAATCGTTTTGCTGATGTTTCGTTTTTGTTTGTTTTTTATTTTGTAAGCGTTGGTGGTTGAAAGCCTGGGTGTGATTGCAGACGACTACGAGCATTGGCATGAGATTTTATAGCAAGGTTTGCATGCAAGGTATGAATGACAACTTATACATATGACCGAGTCCACCATAAAGTTCTCTTGCCACTTCGTGCTCTTGCCCTTACTTTGACTCCCTGGTTGGCCGAGTAGGCCTATCTGGTCAACAGTTGGTGTGAGGATGATTTCCGTTACTGTAGTCTCCTCCTTCGCCAACTTTATTTCCTGTCTTGTTGCTCATTTAGCTATAATTTTTACATAGAAATGTCAAGTAAATCTTTTACAGTACTTATACCTCACCCATAGAAAAGTGATAGATTGGGTAAGTTTCAGACAAGTCAGAATATGAATTAAAAAGTGAGTTTGTTGGTTTGTTTATTTGTTTTTCATAAAGGGCCTGAGCTTTCGATCCTAGCAGAATCTTCGTCAGAGGCAAAATCATTGGCTCGCCACTATTGGATAAGCAGTTTTCAGCAGCTTTTTTTTTTTTTTTTTTTTTTTTTGGCTACATTTGTTTTTAAATAATTTGGGCACCTGCACACAGAAAAATAAACACCTTATATTTCAACATGTGCATTAAACGTTGGGAGAAAGATGGTGTAAATGGCACGTAATTCATACCATAACAACAACAAACATACAACCGCCACATAATACAATTTGTGAACACGCAACACACGTATACGATATCACAGCATGAACAAGAAACCCATTAACACACGCCTGGGCATATCAATCAATATTAAACCAGGACGAGTTCAAATCATCCAACTTGTTTTCTTCTTCTTCTTCTTTTCTTATGTTTGCCCATATCTCTGTTGGGACACTTGTGACATGGAAGTGTCTTCTTTTAAAAAGATATTGCCACTACAAGTAAAATCATGTTATTTTGGCTACAATTTCATACAAATGAAACGTGCTTGTAAACGTAAGTCGTGTGTACTAGTTCACGAAAGTATATTCAAACTACTGACACTTTGTTAACAGAGGTGTTGCAGACTACTAAAAAGTTATATTGTTACCAGGCGTTCGGAGGAAAATAGTCACATAATATTCAAATACAATACACTAAGCAGGCCTAGTTGAAGAAATTGGAGTCTCGTTTTATTACAGGGGTCCAACTCTCGGTCAAATGAATTTTTCTTTACAAAATACACATGCACAATTCGTCAGTTCAAATAAAATAATATTTACTGATTATATGGTTCAGTAGACTTGGGCTCCTTGCTGTAATTTATTTTTCCCTGAAAAAAAAAAAAAATTGTCGCAGTTCTATTCATCAGACATTGTGGGTTTTTTTTTTTCTGTTTATTTCAAACTTGTTATAATATCGTAGCTATACCGGTCATCGTAAAAGTATTGCTGCAGTACATGGAATTCCAACAGGAACTTCTCTGTTTACAGTTCGTTGGAGCTAAACATACCAAAGAAATCAGTGATATCTCAAATACCAGTGACTACACAGTAAAAGCGAATACATATTTGCTATCATAGCCAAAGCTCACAGCGCAGCATATAAGGCGACACATACGGATATTTCTACTGACCTACAATAGCAAGAAGAAGCAAGTAACAAATCCTCAAATTCAAAATTTTGAATATTTTTGGATTGAAACTAGTACAATTTATTTCCACTCGGGTGTCTCGTGAACAGTGAAAAAACAAACAAACAAACAAACAAACAAATGAAAAACACCAAATAACCGATCACCAGAGGTATGTTTTAATCAAGACTATAACACTGTACTAATGTCTGTGCAAATGACTAAGATATTTTGAGGTACCACCTACAATCTTTCTGTAACTTGCTTCTTTTTGCCATATAGTCACTATGGATCACGTTCAGAGTGAACTCTCGAACAGACAATGTAGAGACCATCATAGAAATAGCTTGAAAAGCAACTCAGTAATTATGGAACAACATTCTTTGAACATGATGTTCAGTCGCAAAACGTTTGTTTCGACATCAGAGTAGTATGCAGCTAATGATTAGTTCTAATAAGCAAATTCTATTGGAATCTTGAAAAAAAATAGCAAACTAGGATACAAAAAAAATAAGATCAGCGTTTAACTGTAATGCAGAACTCGCGTATTTACTACCCACTATCAATTGAAAAATCATACAAAGACACAGCAACACAATTGTCACAATGGTACGATAGATTTTACCATTACAAATATAAAACCGCAATAACTGTTTGTTTTTAAAAAAAAAAAGTACAATGTATACTTTGCAAATTAAATTATTCTTGATCATTGATGAAATAAAGTCACATTGACCAATCCACACACGCACACGTAAAATGCAATTCCCTTGACCCAGTAGTGGTTGGCTATTACGCAAAGCTGAATAAAACACTTCACAATCCCTGTGCTGTTCAGAACTGGGTGTGGTGGACAGGTAGCAAAGCCAAGTTCTTGTTGCGGCGTTCGTCTCCAGCTCGGGCTCGGCTTACCCATACGAGGCGCAGTTCGACTAATCAGCAAGGGACTTTGCCGAGCCCACTTGTATATGGGCTTCGTGTGGAGTCGGGTGTAGAAGGTTTAATATAACTCTTCGTACAGATGTCCCTGTGTTTGAATAAAAGAATCACGTTTCAGAGTGTTATGTTCTGTTTGTATATTTTGCTCTGTTTCTAGTTTGACTTTTTAATACATTCTAAGACTATAAGCTCATTGACAGATCTACTGTAATAATAGCGAATGTTCTCTCAGAGACTTATGCAGACACAGTGCAGTCTTTAAGGTGAAAATCATTAAAAAAATGGATTGAGATTCAGTTGAAATAATTTCAAATGCTTCTGCATTTTTCAATGCAATGTAAGGTTCTGCAGAAAGTGAAGACGGCGTAATACAGTCAACCATCAAGGGAGACGTTTAACAAAGTTCTCATATTCATGGAAATTACAATAAATGCAGCTTCAATAGCAAGACGGCATCATTTACACATGGGTTGTCAATCGGTTGTCACTGTAACAGCGGTAATTACTATGATCGTTACGTGTGTCTGAGTAATGAAGTACACATCTTCCCCATGGGCGAGGGGGTAGAATTGAGGTTTCTGAAAAATATTCGACATTCAAGCAGCTAGGTATACGTGTACACCCTTAACGCTTTTCTCTCGCTCTTACCTCCAAAAGGTAGTCATTATCCTCTACCTGCTTTCTCCCATACGCAGGATATTTCTGCCCTCCCCTGGCAGACTGTTGCTGTAGAGAAATAAGCAAAAGACACGAATGAAATATCTTAACTGCACGATATAGAGACGTCCTTAGTTTTAACAAACTTATCATGCCAGAATTTATTATCTATCCTCCTTTTGATATGTCTTCGCGGCCCATAGCAATCCTGAGAAAAAAAAATACACACACACACACACACACACACAAAAAAAAAAACCACCCTGTCACATCTGCAACTGGGGTATGGCGGCCGATTAATATTGATGAAATATATCTTCTTGTGTTCATCGCATTAGAAATATCAAAATGCTAATACATAACAGAGCATGATTTTTTTTTTACATGATACATAGTTCGATTTATTAAGCTCTAGATCTGCTGCCACCTATCTCGAACATGGAACCTTGTAAATTAGAGTTTATGGTCCGTTGTCAACTCACTGAGCCACAAAGGATGCTAAAATTTGTACAGGTTTATCAAATGAAACTATCGAGTGCTTTGTGACAACGTATGATATGTTCAAAGTGAAAATATCGATCAAATATAGTGGTCATGACAAATATTTTGATCATGACCAGGTTACTAAACCATTGCTAGCAAAGATATTGTTTAAATGAATTAAAGAGCATAAGACACTGAGACATACTTAAATGTTATCTGTAAGCCTAGAAGTGAATACTAATAAAGCTACAGGTAGGTGAATATTATAGCTGGACAAAATGACTTGGAAGACCTGACTGGAAACTAGCAGAAGTTGGACAGAAGAAAATTAAAAGAAGGAGGAATCGTAACTGGAGGAGCAGACTTACGATTTCCCGGAGTCGCATTTCTTGCGCCTCCTCTGGAAAAATCTCGCCCCGCCCCTGCTGGCGTGCCAAGACGTACAAGTTGTGTGCCTCTACCTTCCTTCGCTGTGGCGTGAATGACAACAACAAAGCAATACACACAAAACTAACAATAAGAAACATATCTGTGGTAAATATATTGATTATTGATACTAATGGTGTGAGACCGTGTAGGTAAAACCGTGTATTGGTGATTTCTGTGTTACCAATATATTTCTATTAGTGGTTCAAATCTACATTAATATTAAATAATAAAGATATAAATGTATCATAATCATCATCACTCTAAAAACACAAATGTTGAATTAGCATTTAAAAGGGCCGAGGAGTGACAACATTTTGAAAGTGTTGGTTTTCCTGCTAGATTCAACATTTAAAATGTTATTTTAAAAGTTGGATGCGACACTTCAAAAAATGCTGTCACTCCTCGGCCCTTTTAAATGTTGATTCAACATTTGCGTTTTCATAGTGATCTAATTCATGAATAGCTCATAATGCTTTGTTACTTTCATAATCATTCTTCCATCGTTTCCGTTATTACTCATGTCATTATTTTCTTTTCTTTTATCGTGGTTATTATCGCTATCAGTGTAATTGTGCCCATTGTCATCATCATCATCATCATTAGCAGCAGCATCAGATTTTCATCTCCAAAACTTCATCACCATCTTTAGTGTATAAGGCTCCCTTCGCCCTACTCACCGTTTGCAGGTCTTTGAGTTTGGTTTTCGTCTTTTCCAGTTCTTTCTTCAGAGAATCCACTTGGCCCACGGCTTTCTCACGATCGCGCCTTTCTTGGTGAAAATCTGATCGGTAAACGTCCATCTTTAAAATAAAACAAAAGGAAAGCGCTAGTAAGCCCTGGTGAGGAGAGTAAAACATACAGTACCTCATACAGTACCTCTTATCAAGGAAGACGGTAGATAAAGGCAAGCAATGACAGGGATAGATAGGTATATAGATACAGAAAAGTAGATAAGATAGAAAGATAGATAGATAGATAATAACCGAAAGAACGTCCATATACACATGCCTTATAGAGTAACAACTGAATCTCAATATTTCATACTAGAAAAGACATAACATGACTAATAGTGGTTATCACTTTGCGCTGTACGTCACAGCATTATTAGTTTTCCATTATTATTACAATGTTATTAGTAGTATATTCAAGAATTATTATTTTTTTAATCTAACCTATCAGCACTGTTCTTCAAGAACGTCTTGCTATTAGTATTACCCACACGTTGTGGGTCGACCATGTATATTGTCCAACAATGAGCGCACCCCGAATCGAACCTGGTCGGACCTTCTGTTCAATAATTGAATGCATTTGTACACGATATCCATTACACCACAGTTTTGCTACATTGTTCCCAGGTGAAATGTGAAAAAAAGGAAAATCCGTGACTCATTCATTACTGACCTCCAAAGTAGGGAATGATGCTATAACATTGTTAATTTAATGAAATCAAATACTAAAGCCGTTGGCATGCATGACGTGTCAATTACACCTTTCAGGGAGTATTTGCGCATGTTGTGTATTAGTCTACACTCTGGACTGCTTTTTCAATTTTGTATTCGCGTGTTTGTTCATTCCCCCCCCCCCCCCACGATACTAGGATGACACGCACTTTATGCATCAAACGGTGTGATGGCGCCATCCCGAGACACGCACCGACCTTTCCTCGGACCTAGAGTTGATTCTCAAGACTGTCCCGTCACATTTTGGACGTCTGCGGTGCGTGTTGCACTATTACGACGACGAGAAAGCATTCAAACAGCTCAGAATTTAGACTAGGATGCGCGGGGAGACGCCCATTCAGGCTTTGGGCGTGGTCGTGAAGATGAATGGATGTTGCCTCACGCACACTTTAAACCTCGAGGGGATTTTCAACAGGAAAAGTCTTCATTAACGTCACCGCGTCACGCGTTTGGTTTAGAGTTCATTACTTAGTTATCCTTGCCACAATGAAACCGCAATTGCCGGTAGATTGAGGTCTGGGGAAGTTGTTAACGATCTACGGTAGACCACGAAGACTTGTGAAATATCTGAAACCTCGTGATTGTTTCGCTGCCGTTGTCGTTGTTGTTTCTGCTATTAAGGTTCATGGACATCCTCTTTGACTGGAAGTATGGGCGTGAGAATGCAATCTTAGATATCATCACAAGCATTTGTTGTATATAAAATTATGTGACACCTCCCATATGACACTAACGTCTTATTTTCATCCAGAATACGAAATTTGGAATCTCTGGAAACATTCTACCCCTGCCTTATGACGCTTCGCATTACAGTTAAGTTTGTCGGATAGCCTTCTTGTATTGTATTCCTCTGCGTGCCCCTAAAAGGTTTCCTCGACATTAATGGTTCGTACAAGAATTTGGTGCTCTGTTGTCATTATTACTGATATCATTACTGTTATTATAGTTACTATTAAATATAGCCATTACCATTATTTCATTGCCGTCGTCGTCACGACCATCATTATTAACATTGTTTCCATATTCACTTCCACCGCATAAGTCTATTCAAGCAACAATTGTCTTAAAAAATGAATGTATAGCATAAAGAAAGTTGCTCTACCATCAGTAATCACTGTGCATATTATACGTTCACAGCTGCTATGATACGCTAACATTATTAGGAAATACACTCTAAAATGTAAATACACAGACATGGCTAAATACTTTTGAATTACATCGTAAAGTAAACAAAAAAGGAAACAATGATTGTGCAAAGTGAAATGGGCGTGGTTATTGCTCCTCCCGAGGATGCTAAACATGTACAAACATGTTTCAATCCATATAGTGACCTCTAATTGTCTCGGTCTTTAATAGTCAAAAGGAATGGTTTGAACAATTCTGACTTCCAATGCACATTCACCTGGTTTTCCCTAAAAATGTGGGGAAAACAAGAAAGCAACGACTCCGTGCCTAATGAGGCGGTGCGTTTCGTAAGATATAATATGGATTACGCCTATATAAGGGATGCTTTCTCGCATCTTCACGCAGCAGGCTCGGTAGTGATAAACGAGAGGCACCACAGGGGTTGGACTTGCGCCTCTCTGTTCGGAGAGAGCGAATAAACCCATCTTGGGCTCCAGACTATCACCACCTAGAGCACGACAGTCTCTGAGTGTGTCTCACACATTCGATTCTTCTTCTTCTTCTGCTGCTGCTGCTGTCGCCGCCATTTTACAAAGATCACTAATAATCTTGCACCTTTATAGAGGGGCACTTCTTCGTACGCCTCAAATCTTCGTCTCGGAAGACTATTGGGTGTGCAGCCTCTTCGTCAATTATTGCAAGAAATCTTTCAGCAGCTTTGGAACTTTGCCCTCTTCCAGTCGACCTGATTACACATCGTACTGCAAGTGTTACCACGTAATATTTTTCCTTCATTTCTGCCAGCGTAATACTAGATGCAGTTCGCGGACGAGGCTACTTAAGAATGGTTTAAGGGTCATGAGTCGATAAGATGACCATACCATGTAGGGATGGTATTCAAGAATACAATCACGTACAAAGCCCTCTATATACAGTGTATATGTAAACTAAAGTAAGGAGTAGGCCTACGTATAGCGCGTATGGTAAAAGCTAAATTAACTATTCATTTACATGTAAAATCATCTGTACAACATCAAAATTATTCAAATTCATGAAATTCTACGTCGATTTAGGGCAATTTGTCAATCAGTTGCATAAAAATATCAAAATTGTGTATAAACGCAGGGGTTCACTAAACTTCTTTAAATGCATCCATATATTCTTGTTACAAAACAGAGTCTCGCATAACATCACATTCGACATAGAATCCCCTATTTCTACGAAGTGTTTCAAATTCAATGTACTATATACACAAAGGAATGTCGAGTTGACTGACGATGAACGTCCATCCTGTACGCGTGCCAATGATATTTATAACATTATTCGATGAACTTAAAATTGATATCGCGACACTTATATCAAAACATTCGACACTTTGATTCTTGGAACGATTTGTTTTATCTTCACTTGTAAGGAGAAGCCCATTGTTTTTGTCTTTGACTCCAACACTCACTAAAGATTGCTATTAGTAAAGATTACACAATTATTATCCGACCGACGTCAGTGAAAGTAATATCAAGCATGTTACAATCAAGATATAACTGTATTTATGTGAGCAAGTGGTGAAATTACCGTGATCACTTCCGTTTCAATGTTTTTGAAGTCGACGAAAAATTTGCTTTAAAAGTATAATCCTGAAGCTGTTTTACGCATTTGCTTTCGAAAGCGTTAATGAGTACGTATTTTATCTATCTATTGTGTATACTTCTCTGAAATATGACGCTGGGAGGCTATAGGAACTACAGCGAGGCAAGCGGGATAAAATAACAACAGGAAAGACGAGAGGTCTGAACTAATGATCGGAGTTAAGAGTCGAGAAGGTGGAACAATCAGATACATACGAATAACAACTTTCATTTTCACGGTGTTTTCATAATTTCCTTTTCAAAACTGAGGTCTTTTACAAAGATAATCCCCACAAAAACAATGTGTTTACTCAAAGCACATCATGAAATAGAATACTAGTAGCTTCCATAAAATTGAATGCGACAACGTAATGTTGACGTCGGATATTGCTAAGTGTTGTCGAAAGTTGATTTCTTGCCCGACGCGTGCGCATACAAAGCAGTACAGTGGAGAGGAATAAACATGACACACTTGGCATAGGTTTAGAATAGAATTTGACATAATGTCTCAAACGTTTAAATACCCTTCATTGTATTCAGCTCTGTACATGTTGTAGAAGTTTAGAGTATTGGAAAGGAGGAATAACGTAGACGACGCAAACTTCCTTTTTCTTATAATGGTTGTTATAACTCTTGGACTTGAGTGTCAGGGGATGTTGACCGAAGTCTACCCTTAAAAATAAACGAGATCCCATTTCCTCGTAAAATCGAAGTATATTCAATAAAATCTTACGTGATTCACCATGACCTATCCCATTTATCTCATAAGAGTTATAATCCCGGAAATTTGGTAACTGCGATGAGGAAATACAAACAAAATGGTGGGCTGAGCAAGGGAAATCCCCCATGGCAATTTGCAAAATTAATGACATAATTCCAATTGTGTACAATTTGGGTCACCTATCTTGATGAGCTGTGATTTCATGATTTGCGCACTATGCAACAGGCAATAGACGCCAGTTTGATTTCATATTAATGGCCATGCGAGGGATTATAGTCATTTCACTCCATCATCTGTGTTCTAGATTATTTATGGTGCTTTAAAATTATACAAGCGCTTTACTTCGATCGAAATAGAGCAATGGATTCTTTACGCAGATATTGCGTGCTCGCTTAATTTGTGGACAATACACCCACATTTTGATTTTGAATTTCGAGAGTAAACGTTCTTATTCTTTGTTCATACAAGGAAATTATGATCTGCGAGACTTTGCTTCTCTTAGTGGCAAATCATAGTAGATGGGCGATTTTCGCTCCCTTTCCAGCTGGTTGAAATATCAAATCTGAAATGGTATTATGCAGTAGTCGTACAATGTAAGGACTGTTAGATGGTTGTTTGACGGGCGCAAAAGTAAAGGACGTAAACTAAATTAAACTGACTTTACTCGATGGTGACAAATTCAATACCATATCGCTAAACCCGAAAGCAATGACTTATATAATTGCAGACAATATCTGTATAGGTTTACACAACTTACATCATCGCGATAATATAGACATCTAAGTTTGTTAAAATGCATGACGTTGAAAGAATGTACAGTATACACTTCTATATAGGTCCTATATATATGAATAATTATTATAATACATATTGTATAGGCATAGATAGATACATAAGTATTATGTATATAATATTCCATTTCTACTTCACAAACACCAACAATGGGTAAGATCTCTCCCTTCTTCTTCATCACCTAGTGAAAAACTCAGCTTCCTCGCTGAACAATGTCTTGTCACATGAAGTTATTCTCCAATCGTCAGATGCTATATGGAATGAGGTAGAAACTAACCTGTTCCCTGTAGAGTAGGACCTGGTCCTTGAGTTCACTCCTGGTGAAACTGAGTGGTGCCTCCTTCACTTGCTCTGGCGGACCCCTCGGCGAGAGCGGGGGTGATGATACCTTGCCCGAGGCGCGTTTCGATAGTGCCTCTTCGCGGCGCCCTTCCGGGCAGTGCTGGGCGTGGCCAGCTGGAGGTGCAGCAGAGCGCCTCTTTTCTTCCAGAACCAGTTCTCTACTGGGAGAGCCGGGGCGTGGCTGGTCGACGAGGCGCGCTTGTTGCTTTATTCCAGATTCTTGAACGGCCTTTTGAGCATTCTTGCGCTCAACAACCTGATTAAAGAACGCACAAATTCTGCAATAATGCATCGTGGGTATCTTGGAGTAATTTCATACGGAGCTAGAATCAGTTGTTAATGACATTGTGCATGTATGTCACTAACAAAACTTTGTTCTCATTATGACTACAAATTATAAAACAATTCACAATATCACTGAACAACGGCTACTTCGACAAAGGGTTTTTTAAGGTTGCAGAGCTATTCTTCCCCTTGCTTAATGCCGATCAGACACCTTCAACAGACAACGAAAAATGTTGTATAGATGAAGAAATAACCCGATGTTCATATCCAACAATGTATATGAGCGTCATACCGCGTTGAGTCGTTTTATTTCGTCTTCCCTGTCTCCAAGCTGAACGGTGAGCAATTCGGTCTTCTGGCGAAAGTGGTCCCGCTCCTTCCGGTACCTTTCGGCAACGTTCTATGAGTGTAGAAAACCGTGTGAAGAGAGTGAGTCCACACCGTGGTTTACGACTAACAGTTATAGTACTGCATTCTGCATCTAACTGTCAGGGATAGTTGTATAAAATCTCTCCTTGCGCATGGGGTAAGGGGTACATACATTACAGTTAAGTATACTTGTTGTGTTGCTACGAACTTTGAAGTGGATATTGCACATCCATTTCTGACGTTCTCTTTCCACTAAAAAGGTAATATCTACTGCAGAAGGCAATCTATCTGTCAACAACATAATATTGTTTTATTCCACTTCGAAGAGCACAACACCTAAGCGGTTTCACATCAAATTCAATGAAATTTCATCTATATGTATTTTTTTTTATTAGAATTCAACTTGGTCCTGGCTATTAACTATGATATCATTGTGTTATGTTGGAATGTGATAAATAGTGGAATGAATCTATACACAGCTTGGTCGGAGACTTTGGTATACAACGTTTACTCTTCGAACCGAAACAATGGGTGAAACTCGAGGCATCGCGGGCAGCCTCCGTACCTTCTGTTGTGACTCCATACTCTTGAGATGAAACAGTGTCTGATCATACTCTTTGAACTTCCTCTCCATTCTCTTCTCGAGGATCTTGCATCTCTCCTCGGTGGCCGCCAGCTGGCCATCTTTCTTCCTCATCTCCGCCTCGTGTCGCATCGATATCTTGGTGGTGTACTTCTCCCATGAGTGATTCACGCGCTGGAGCTGTGCCATGGAAGAAGAGAGTGTCGATTAATCATTATCGTGAAGCTAGAAATATCTTGAAACACCATAACCCATGGATCACTTTACCCAAGCTGTAGTTAAAGAGCGCTTTCTTCTAGCATGTCTAGTAACGTGTTTATTGTCATACATGTATTTTGAAGTGCATAATTTACCTTATTCATTTCGAAGTCTTGTTAACTACGTCACCTTTGTTTATTTAAACTCTCTCGAACACTTTCGACCAACTTTGGTTCTCTAACCTACATTTGATTTTTTCACAAAATTCCATATATATATATATATATATATATATATATATATATATATCCGTCGGGAATACAAAGTTTGTTGAGGATTGATGAAAAGTGCTCAAAGTTGTAAAAGCATTGAGCATATATATATATATATATATATATATATATATATATATTATAATTTGTTCTGCAGCAAAACACGAAGGTCTGAATTCTTACCTCCCTACACTGGCATTTCAATCTGCGCGCCTCTTTCTTCCAGTCAGTCTCTGACGCAAGTGGTGTGTCTTCCGTTACTTCCGATTCTTTCCGTTTCTCGCACACCTGCAAAATGATATCATAAACAAAAAGATGATTGAATGAGAGGTGGATTTCAATAAGGTAATGATCCTTGATATCCAGAAAATATTTAATCTCGCACATTATACTCTACAGATGGGTTAAAAAAAAAGAACTGTGGCAAAACAAGGACGGCACTTTGATCTTTTTAGTTGTATTATTTTTCAGCAGGATTGATAGCCGGGCTTACCCCGGGGCTGACCAAAAGAAGCATTCTGCGATAATATCATGCGATGTTCACCCACGCTTGTGGCAGATACAGTTATCACAATGAAGGTGGTATTATTTGGTGCCTTGAAACTCCCCTGGACGTAGCGCTCTGATAAGTCCGTCAACTCCTTAAGCCTGACATGACGTTAACGGATATATCAGATAGTAAATCCATAACCGTTAGTGATATATGACAGAGGTGATTTTGTTTATCAGTTACTAAGTCTGAGCAATGAAGTTATCGGAACCAACACACTCATCTCATATCAAAACTGCCAACTTCTTGACTTAAAAAACTTTTGATTGGCTGTACGAACTTCCCCGTGAACATTCATTGGACGAAATTCAAAATCCAGATGATTCCACAACCATCTTGAAGACACTTACCATGCACTTGGTACTCGGGGCTTCGGGTTGAATCAACGCTGTGGTACCTATGGATACTTTCTCCACTTGCCTCCTAAAACAATCATACCAAACAAGATAGTCACCTGCTGTATTACTCCGAACTCCAGACAGGGGTCTATAATAATTTTGACGTGTACAGTATAAAACCCCAGAGAGAACACATTCCCCATGAAATTCCTCATGAAATTGCTCCAAACGTCACAAAAACTTCGATATACAAGCGATGTGCAGTCGCCATTTACTCAAAATGTTATTATCGTGGTTTGCTTTTTGTGGTTTTTGCAGACAATTTATTAATGAACATTATACGAGGATGAACGAGAAGCTCTTGTGAAGGCATGAATTTCGCAGGATTTTGTTTGTTTGCTTCTTTCTTTGTTTCCGGTTTTTTGTTTCATTATTTTCCCCACCCCTGTTTTATTTATCGCTATACTGACAGATTGATAATTTATATATACATATACACTATATACACCGAATAATAGATTAGATTAGAATAATAATAATATATTTAGTATTTGTTTTATTTAGTTGAATGCTAACTAAAAGACACGGGAGATGATAATTGAGAGTGATTACACTTCTCATCTACAGTAAACAACAGCAATCCCAAAGTGAATGCCACTTCATGTTATAGTTGAATATTTTGACATTCAAGTTTATAAAACAGAATCGGATCCAATTTGGAGGTAACAATTAGGTTTAAGTTTCTAATTTGCACCATGTGGTTGCAACGTGCAACTTTTTCTTTTTCTTTTTTTTTTTTTTTTTTTGGGGGGGGGTAAAATGCATTACACCTCTAAAAGAAATACCTCTTATAAAGCTTGTTCTTATTGTAATGAAACTTCTCCCATAGCATTAAAGCTTTTTCTTTGTTTGCTTGTTTTTTTACCTCACTGCATTGATGACAGTCAATTCGACCAAGGAGAGGCATCTCCTTTCAAAGGTTTACCTTTTTTCCGCTTCTTCCATTCGACGAACCTCTCTCTCAAGATGCCGATTTCTCATGATCAGTCCCCTCATTTTTGCCTTCAATGATAGTTGACAGGAAAACGATTACGACATAATTATAGGGTATCATTTTTATTATGTGAAACGATTCAAGCAAAGTATTTTGCTATTCGTGTTTTTTCTTCTTTGTGTGTGTGAGTGCACGTGTATGTATGCGAAAGACATCTTCAGGTCGCAGCTAGACCAATGGATCCAAATCAACCTCAGCGGCGTCACAGCCATGACTCACTTGTCACGGGACAGCAATTCCATTGACCAAGATTACATAGTGTGGGAAAGTGTCAAAAATCCTTTCTGCGTTACTCTATATTTGCAATCATACATGGTGTCGAATTTCCTTGTCTTACTGGTTTGTAGTCAAGGCATGAATCCTTATTGAGTCAAAACAATCCATATTCTATACAGGAAATAAATTTTATTGAATTGTTCATCACACAGTATGCTACAGATAAAGATCGCGTGAAATCGCGTGGGAATGCCAAAATATGGATTTTAAACGTAATGGAGTTGTTCAAATTCACAAAATTCTTCCGCTGAGATGTTCTTCATTGCAACTGATTGGCAAATTTATTGATTGTCCTACACTGACTGATGGACAAATTGCCCTACATCGACTATTTACGTCGAAGTAGGGCAATTTGTCAATCAGTTTGCAATGTAATGGAGTTGGTTATGTAAACTTTTCCATTATAAAGTTATGTCGGTTACACCGAACACTTCTGTCACTGGGTATATTACTATTGGTCTTTAAACATTTATCAGCTTTTATATTCTATCATATATTTCATTTTAAATTTCCCACTTATAATGGGGATTTTATTTGTTTGTTCGTTCGTTTTATTTGTTTCTTCCTATAAAGGCGCATATTTAATCATCCTGAACAAGCACGCACAATAAATGAACACATAAACTATCACAGTAAAAGAACAATTAATACAAGAAAATTAAATGAAACACAAACATATACACACTTTAACACATAGATGAATAAAACGAGTAATGCATGAACAAATGAATATACAAATGGTCATGCAATCATTTGAATAGATGAATGAAATGAATAAAATGTACACAACTGAATGAATTTCTCTAATAACATATTGTTCTACACGATTCTAAGATATCAATCCAGTACAATCACTAGCGCTGTTGTGAATTCGTGAATGGGAAACATAATGATCACAATGACTTTTGTTCACCATGTTAAATTTTGATGATTTTGTTTACCATGTTTACTTTTCAACAGCTCACATGGTAAACAAAACTCATCAAAAGTAAACAATGGAAAACAAAAATCATCGAAATTTGATGAGTTTTGTTTACCATGTTTACTTTTGTTTACCTTTAGCGTCTTCAGCTCATCTACAAGGAAGAGAATCTGAGGTAAAAGAGTCATCAAGAAGGAAATCAGCCGACTGAAGGCTCCTGGATCTCCCTTTGTCATTTCTTCCATCGCAGTTTCGACGCCGTCAACGAGCGCCGGGATATTATCCACGCTGCTGTCCTCTGCGTGATCATCTTTTGCCGTCTAATAGGTGGCACAATTTGTGACAAAGCGAAGCGGAAGGTGACTTTGAAAATCATTTTATTCTTTTCGTCTGTCTATTCGACATCTTTTGTCACAGTCCACCAGTTGCGCTGAATTAGGAGAAGCAATACGCCTTATACATTCTAATATTTTGTATTCTGTACAGGAGCTATTTCTCTGGTCTAAGTTCACATTTTGTTTTAATTTCCGTGAACTTTGCTACTTTTGTGCATTCAGTTGAAGAAGAAAAATAGAAAATTAGACACTTTGTTTGGAGAGTGTATCATAATCGTATTTTTGTGTGTTCTGTTGAAAGAAATAGAAAATTTAACACTTTTTTATTTGAAAAGTGTATAATAACAAACCTAGTACTCTAATAACGTTAATAAGGACTGGGACATTGTCATCTATATAACGTATCTGGTGAAAATTACACTTTGAACAGAAGTGACCCAAACAATCAACAATAATCACAAAACTCAAAGTGGAATACATTTTAGTCAATTCAACGTGCAATATACAGGGCGACGCACTTGGGGGAAATGGTTTGCAATCACAACGTGTTTAGCGTTCAATTTATTGAGGGCGTTAATGACAACAATGGGCACCCCTCCCCTCCCCCCCCCCCCCCCCAGAAAAAAAAAGAAGAAAGAAATTGAATGTGCTTCTTATTCGAATGCTTTCTTGTAAAGTATCGTGGTAAAAACAAATAGAAAACACCAAACCTTTTTGAATCTCAGTTAGAAGACAAAATGACGATCCATCCGATGAATCTTATCCATCAACAGAAAACTATCTTTACCCTCACCATGTACATGTGTGGAAGAAATGAATACGTGGATATACATAAATAAATAGGTAATCAAAGTGTGAATCAATAACTTTCCCTACCTCACCATCCCGTTGAACTAATACCCAGGAACCACCGGTCTGCTTCTGCCCACCGCCGGCTCCCTTCCCCGTCGCCTCCTCCTCTTCGTCCACTTTCTCATGAACAGCACGATTAACTTTTTCGTCGCTATCTTCGCCAGACATCTCGCACCCGAAGTTGGGGCTGCCGTCGACTCCTTTATCAGCACGACGCGTAGTGTCGCTGTCATCATCGCACACATTATATGTAGTAGGTGGCATCGCCTTCTTCCCGTTGTCGTCTTCGCCCACGCCGTCGGTTTCATCTCTGCCCTCAGTCTCACGTGTGGTCTTGGTGCTGATGTCTATGGTACCTTTTTGATCCTCCTCCTCCTCTTCTTCCGCCGATTCCCCGTCACCGTAGTTCGGCGGTTTGGCGATGTGGGTGTCGATTTGGTGCAACACGTCGCTCGAAGCCAGTGATACATCATTGAGATCACTCATTTTAAGTTTGCCCCCACAGACGTCTGCGAGAATAAGGATAATGGACCGTATACAATCATGGACAGACAGTTAAGCTTCTCCGACAAGGTTTCGAATCGAGGGAATTCCCCTATCTAATCATGTAACTGAACGATGAAAAAATGCAGTGGTTCTAATCACATGGTTTATGATCAGATAAAACAAACTTATTGTCTTTAGAAGCAGAGAGAGAAAGGTAAGAGAGTTTTAATTCGGTCTAGTCACAATAGGTAAATAGTCTATATTTAGGGCACGTGATTGCAGCAATGGTAATAGAAACTGTGCCCACTAATCATATCATGATGAGGTGTATTGCTCATTATCACTCTTTCTTTTCAGCATGGTCAAGTTTTTCTCTTCTGACCAATCTCTTTTACCACGCACTGCATGCACAGGCAGACACTCTGCAGAGTGTGGATATGCTGTTTAATTTCCATGCATTAAAAAGCACCCATGAATAATGAATACTAGAGCTTTCACAAAAGTGAATTCAAGGCCATTATGTTCCATAAACCGATCAGATTGAACACATGACACGACGAGTGTACATCATGTCCATGCACACAGACATACTTGACTGTTCCTACTCCCATCATGAGCAAACAACAACGCAAGTTGAGTAATATTAAGAAACTCATTGTCAAAGAATTTGACTTTTATGGTTTTATTTCATATGATAGATAAGATAGGAGGAGCCGCGTGCTCAAACAAACGTGACTACGACTGTCTCATTAGACATTTATAGTAAATGCACAAGGACTGGGTAGTTCCCCCTCACAAAGAGTTTCAATTGTACGTGACCCTAGCTCTTTTTACGATAGAAACTATACGAGACGTGCGTAATTGATAATCATCGTGGAAAAACACAGTGTTCTTGACAATTCACTGCGTCATCCAATACTTGTAACTTTTTGCCAAGCTTTTCGACGTAAAATACGCTAAAAAGCCCTGATTCATAGAAAACATGCCCGCATACAAATCCACACGTGCCTTTTCTTGGAGCTATTACTAAAAAGAGAGCGATTTGTTATGGACATACCCTATGATGAGACGGAAAAGCTCCATATTCAATGAGTCATGAATGAAGCTATGACATACAAATTACTATAAGCAAACATGATAATACCAAATTTTGTTTTCTCAGCATGTTTGATATTTTCTATACTTCATGCACAAAAAAACCCCACTCACACACACATGTCCATGCCCGTTACATGTCACGCAGTGGTGTTTTCTTCAGCTTCATTCTTATTTGCCGAGTGCTATTGGTTAAAATTGGTTATTATACCTTCTTTTCATTTTCGGATTAACGAATTCTATTTCATTTACGGATTAAGAGACTTTCGGAATAACGCCACGTAATGTTCGGATTAACGAGTATCTAGCTAAAGGGAATTTGTGTGTTTCGGAATAACGATGGTAACCTCCCCCCCCCCCCCCCCTTCGGCGAAACATCCGGAAAGCAAGAGAAATTCCTCTTGATTCATCAAAGTGATTCACCTTTAAAGAATCTACACATTCTTTATGAAGCGTTCTCACTCTATCTGTGTTGAATTATAACTGTTCCTTATTCGACCTTCAACGAATCACTTTTAATGGGGTCGTCCCACAAGACCAACACCCACGAGTCATACAGCCCACGAGTTAGACATTGAAAACAGGTCCATGAGTCATCCACCATCTCACGAGTCATACAGCGCATAGCATGAGTTCGACACTGCATGCGGTGAGCAAATAAAGCCCATAAATTCGACACTAGATATTCAACATTCTTTTTCAACAAGGGGCAAAAAAGAAGGCTTGCTTTATCTACCAAAATGTAAAACTATGTATGGTCAACTCTCACTTTCTTATAGGAGTTAAATAAATATTGTGGAACGCTTTGCCCCCCCCCCCAAAAAAAAAAAAAAAATAAAATAAAATAAAAAAAAAATTAAGGAGAATTAATACCAGGAAGACTTTCCGCAGTAATTTAGCAAAACACATTAAATCTGTATAGACAATGGTACTACAAATCAATAGCGTTATAACAGCATTTTTACACGTATTTTATTTGTTCATTATGTAACATAATTGTGTTCAAGGACCAACACCTACAGCACCTGTGCTATACTACCTCTTTGTTCTTTTAGCGACCTCAATGTGTACATTATTACCATAAATTGTATGTTTCATGAAGCTCTTTTATGATGAATAGTTTTAGATTACTTAATCATTACTGTCAAGTATATATTCGATATGTTTCTAGATTGTTTCGACAGTTATGTGTGCTACGTATTAATGCTGCTGTAAACAACGATATGTATTCAAACTTTCTTGTTGTATATGTTGTTGTTATAAATAAACTCAAACTCAAACTCAAACACTATAGCTAAAAACAGCCCACAAGTTCGACAGATACAACACGGGTCTCGTGCATGGGCCTTGTTAGCTTCGTGTCGAACTCATGGGCTGTATGACTCGTGAGCTGTGTAACTCATGGGCTGTATGACTCGTGGGCTGTACTATGACTAGTGGGTGTCGGTCTCGTGACGTGCACCCCTTTTAATGACAGGTGTAAAATACATGCAGTTGTGCTCATCATCTGACATAGATGATATTCAGTTCTTTAAAAACGTGAAACTCACAGAACTTATACTTGAGGATTCTTTAGAGTGCATACAGTGTACTTAAAAACATGAAATAATTACCGACTTGCACTTACTGCAACGTTTGTGCGTCGTTCTCTGCCATATTCAGGAATAGTAAAAGTGTATTTTGACCCCTTCAAACAGTGTAAACAATTCGCTTTGTTTTGTTTTTTCTTTTAGTCGCATTTCGTATACGTTTGAAATTTGGCATTGTACCGCTATCAAAAAGTTACAGAATTTCCGTCTTTTTGTGTATCCGTTAGTCTTTGGCCAAGATTGCCGATTCGAGGAATACCCGATTGGATATTCAGCCGAGTGTGGTCTGAATGTAAATTATGTACCGTAATTCATTCCTTTGTGACTAATTATATTGCAGTATCCTGGTATGACTTGGCTTAATTCCGAGTTGAGATGCACTGCGCCATCCATTTACTTAGTGGTTTTTGCTTGAAATGCTCATTCTTGTAAATTTGTTAACTTACAAAATCCCTAGTTTATGGCTTTTGCATAACCCTAAATTCCGGTTCTTTCTTGATTGATGAAGTACAAGGACCCCCTATCTGACACAATAGGCGCGGTCATACTGACAAACCTTTGAGATCTTAAAGATCGTCATCTTCTCGATCTTTTGCCAATTTGACCGCGCCTAGGAGCCTATATCTCTGAGTATAAGAATGTCTCTAATACGTCACAGAAATTATATGATAATGAGATAAAATATACAGAGGTAATGCGTTATAAAGTATAAGTCACGCCGCATGTACCCATGTCCGTTCATTTATTATGTGTGGGCTCCCATGACAGCATGGCGTTCCGATGGAATTACCTGTATTATATAGAATACAAGCATGCAGTATGGCAAATATTCGTCAAATCGCCTTGCAGAATACTTCCGGATATTGTTACAAAGAGAAGAGAACTATACTGATTTATCATTGTCTTGTCTGCGTCGCACGCTCGCGAAGTTTTGTGCAACGATCCAGTTCTCACTCTCTGAGCTTATTGCCCGTTGTCATCCTTCTATAAGAATTTCGTTAAAACTCTGTTTAAAAAAAGTCTTAAAGTCTAGTGAGAATTTAGATATTATGCTGACTAGTTAACCCATTTTAATGTTTAAATTTCACGTAATTACGCCTAATGTTCATTTTAACTACCATTATAAGCACCGCATTGTACGAAAAAGGGAGAGAATACTACATGAATATCTCTAATGAACCGGAATCGAAAAGTAACATGCATTTACAGGTATGTCTGTCTCTCTATCTATCTACGATTATTGTTATTATTATTATTATTATTATATGTATATCTGTATGTGTGTGTGTGTGTGAGTGTGTGTGTACCTATTACATCACAACAAAATTTTACATAGCATGTCTTACCAGCAATGACAGCAAGCAGCCGTTTGTTTATAGTTTCCAATTCTGTCAGTCTCTTGGATTGCCAAGTGGGAATGCTCTTCTCCAGTACAACTTGTCGATTGTTCATTTCCTTCAAATTTTCAGCAAACGCACCTTTCAAAGAAATTCAATTAAAAAAATCGCATTATCTCTGTGTAGACTTTTTACCTGATGTTCTTTCAGTAGTACACTGTAAAAACATGGGTGTTAGATTTAACACCACGGGTGTTAAATCTAACACCGATCAAACTTCAATAAAGGACCACACCCACAGGTGTTAAAAATGCACTGTGATGGTGTTGAAAAGTGTTCACCTGACACTTCGTGGTGTTAATTTGACACTGTACCAGGTGTTGTTTTGACACTGTACTGGTGTTAATTAAAAAATGACACCACATGGTGTTGATTTGATACTTGTTGGTGTTAATATCAATGGTTTAACATCCGTCCAGCTTCAATAAGGGACCACACCAGCTGGTGTTACTTTGGTGTAAAATTATTTTCACATTTTTTCAAAAATCTAGTATTTCAACGTAAAATTCTTGATCGTCTTGTTTAAATTAAAAATCAACAAGAAGTGCAGTTACTAAGAAACTCTTCAAAAAACAGTTTAAAATTTGGAAATGACACCCGGGGGTGTTAATTTAACACCATAAATGAGCACCAAAAATTTAACACCAGCTCGGTGTTCACTATTTAACACCGGACTTTTTGCAGTGTATAATTTTGGTCAGACGTATTCAGCAATATTTACAAATGCATAAAAACACTACAAAATGCCGAAGGTAAATAGGGAGATACTATATCAAACCGTTTGTGTATGGCAATAAATTATTCTTTTTTGTGACGAGGAAAGTTATACGTCATTGATCGTGTACAATAAAAGTGAAAAGCATATCAATGTTATTTCTGGCCGAATATCCCCAAAATAACGATAAGCCATACGGATTTGAGACTACATGGGGAATGATTGTGTTTGAACACATAAAACACCTGGAAATCTTCAGATCTTTAAGTTGTGAGGCCATGACATCATAAACTCACTCATTTGCATATTAATATTGACTGTTGGAAGAACTACTATTAGTGAAACTTCACAATTTCATAACTTCCCAAAATTTTATATGAGTTTGATCAAACTTTCGCAGTTGGGCTGGTATAGAATGTTCCTCTTTCTTATCTAACGAACTTTTAACTGGTCCGGAATTCCCCTTTGAGGACCTCTGAGTGGAGTTGAGCAGACCCCCCCCCCCCCCCCCCCCCGCCGCCTTTTTGGGGGCAAATATCAGGGTTGGCCTTCTCACATGAACTACTGATTTTTGTTATTCTATTGTTATTTTGTAGGCCTATATTTTTAACACTATGACGATTATTTACAAGTGTGAGACCTTACACGTACCGCTACGAATCAAAGCAGGGGGGGGGGGGGTCATAAAGCTGTTCGTATAAAAGTTACGAACGACTTACGAGCGACTGGTGGTCAGTTCTTGTGCTGAATTATGGAAATTCTGATAAGTTATAGCACATCAGAACTGATCACCAGTTGCTTGTAAGTTGTTCGTAATTTTACGAACAGCTTTATGAAACAGGGCCCAGGGCAGTTTAGATGGGGTAGTTCGGGTACTACGAGGAAGCGTAGTATTAATTTTCAAATAACAAATGAAGGCAATACAATACATTGCAGAACATTATGTCTGCATTTTCAACCAGTCAGAATTAAATATAAGCGAGGGATTCACCAATATGAAATAGGCAAGACTTACACTGGCTACAATATACACTATTTTACATGTAGCGATAAAGATTATGGCTAGTCTAGATTATAGACTCTTGTTATTATTTTTGTGTGTTTGTGTTTTGTGTGTTTTGTTTTGTTTTGGGGTTGTTTTTTTTTGCGGTCGTACACGCTCTCAACATGGGTCAAATAATGAAAATGTAGCCCCATGGTCAAACAGTATACTAGTATAACTCTATCGAGAGAATTCTCGTATGAATTTGACGCGCGTGACGATCTAGTGCTTGTATTGACCGGAAGATCGGTCTGGATCTGGTCGTCGGGATTATTATGTTCCGCGAAGACTGCAACGCCTCGCCACCTTTGGTAGTCCACTTCCTGGACTGTATTCGTATGCAATGCAGTGTACCCACTGATCTCCCCTCTCAGAGGTGAGATCAGTGAGTGTACCCGCGTACGTACGGACGTACGTTGATGGTGTCTGTATGCACACTGTATTATACAATTCACCCCTCGGGAGTACCAATTGGACGTGGAGTGTCGCAATCAGCGGTTGGGCGCATTGTGTGGGTGCATGCAAATAATGTGTAATGCGGACGATTAAAATTGTCCAGTATCTCGACTATGCCTTTGGTGGCGGTCCGAGTGGTTTGTGGTCGTCTCAAATGACGCTCCTTGCACTACGTATGGCGTTCACTCATTGCACTGTGTCTGTGGTAATACAGCCGTATCACATACAATCAGGAAGGTGGATCGGTTACTACGCAGTACCGCCCAGTACTGGTAGTCATGGTAGTGGTAGTGAGTAATTCCCCTGGACTCGTGATGAATTTCCCAATGACGATGAATGGCATCCCGTTCAGTTGATGTCATTCATGGATTTCCGAATATAATAACGGAAGTGTGAGGGCCCGTTTCGTTCTCTCTCTCTGTGTGTGTGTGTGTGTGTGTGTGTGTGAGAGAGACTGTATCCGCCTGGTGTGTACCTTCTTGGTCACACCAAGCTGGCTTCTTCTGTACAATGCAAACACTGACAAAGTAGCAGGCCCAAATCATTATGTCATTAAAGAAAATTTGAACAGCGTAAACAAACAAACTGTTGTCCCCATCGTGTAGCATGATGGGGTATTAAAGAAATATAGACATATAAATTTTAGACAAGATCGGTAACAGAGTGGAAAGAAACAACATGGATATAGTTATGTATAAACTTCATAGATTTATATGGTCAAATTTGCACCCGCTTGTAAGGCCTAAAACGGTGACTTTGTTGAATAATGAAAGCTACGGCATACTAACGCGGCAAGAATTACCTAATGGTAATCTGCACACGCACACGTAGACAGAAAGATCCGTCTGTCCGGAGGACTCTTTTATATTTTGCCATTAACGCTGTCCTCCGGAGGGGATCCATGAAGCCAGACGCAGTCTCCGCGGAACATTCCCCGACGGACAGATACAGACCGATCTTTCGGATGTGTAAGCATTACTGGTATACGCGATTACGGTACGCAGGGAGGTGAAACGTCTCGCCTGCAGTACGACAAAGAAACTAATACATGCACGAGGGAAACGCTACAAAATGATGCACATTACCTCAAAGCACAAATTTTTAGTTACCTTTTCCGCGTTGCTTGCACCGTAGGCCACCTACAGTGTTTCTCCTGTGTTATCCCCAAGTAAGCCCGTGTGTGAGATAGTTCTGTTTGTGTCATTCACCGACGTTTGTAGGGGTGGACGCGTTTGCTGCTTGCCTTATATTGCAAATGTTGAGTGGTACGCAAACGCGGCAGGGGAATCCCCATTTTATTTTGATGGCAGTACGTAAGACTAGGCTATAGTACATTGTACAATGTACATTATTACCTATACGAGGGAGTTTTGCGAGGCAATTCCGGTTGTTATTTTGCAGGGTTAAAGGTCAGGAGTTGTTATTTTGCAGGGTTAAAGGTCAGCGGTCAATATGCTTTTCGCCACGTCGCTGCGTAACAGTAACAGTATGTGCAAACAGTGCAATCTTCCGGTTTGGGGAGGTGACAATGACAATGACAATGACAATGAATTTATTTCTTAAAACGGCCCCTCCCGGGGCATGGAAGAAATACAATGAGTATAAAACACACAATAAAAGAAAAATTAAATCTTTGGCAGTCACAACACATAAATACATGTAATATAATATCGGCAAGATTTAACAACAAATAGAGCACACTGTGCCAACTTGCACACCTCACAGTTTTGGCACTACTAAAAATGATTCTAGACAAACTTCAACATAATTATCTTACAAAATCTAGACAAATTCTTCAACGTTTTAATACTCTTACTACTAAATAATTGATGAAATTTAATAACGTTAGGACGGCGTGAGAAATATCTCTTAATATAATGCCTAAACGTGTTTCACTGAAGAAAGGACAAACCAACAAGTAATGAAATTCATCCCCTTGAACTTGCAAGTTACATAGAGTACATAATTGGGATACTTGATCAGGTAAATATCGACAAGTAGCAATAGGCAGCTTGTGGTTCCCACAACGAAATTTACACAGAGTTATTCTTTCCACAACATCCAGCTTTAATAAGTAATTTTCTAAGCCAACCTCCTGTTTAAAAATTCTATAATTAAAACATAAACGGTTTCTGTTCACTTCAGCAATCCAATTTTGCTTGTCCATATCATCCAACCTAAGATTCAAAGATGATTTCACCCATTTTAGATTCAATGGGACATCCTCTAACCATAAATTTGACATACCACACTTGTCTACAACACCTCTAACGTTCTTGGTCCACTCTGATTCAATCTCACCACAATCATGTAGCTGGCGTAACAATTTATAAATAATGTATGAAAGCTTAGACTTTTTCCCTTGACTAATCCTCGCCCAAAAATTAACCAAACGCTTCTCTACCGTACTTGTTAAAGAGAACCTGCCCAATTCCCCATACACCATACAATTTGCAGTACCACGCTGAAGCCTAAGGATACTTTTTAAAAATTTCTTATGAAACATTTCAATGTAATCCAGCTTACAAAAACCCCAAATCTCACAACCATACAATAAAATTGGAACAACAAGCTGGTCAAAAAGAGCACATTGTATATCTACGGGTAAGCATAACTTCTTAGCCTTACAAATCAAATTAAACATGGCCCTCCTAGCTTGATTCACTTGTCTTTTAATAGCCTTATTAATGATCCATTATAGTTGAACACTGTTCCAAGATAAACATAATCATCCACAACATCAAGCTGACTTTCACCAAAAGAAAAAACAGGGTATTTACGAACTTTACCTCTTGAAAAAATAACCACTTTAGTCTTACTTGTATTAACTGATAGTTTCCAGAGGTCACAATATTGCTGAACAGCAGACAAAGCAGATTGCAATTCATCAGCTGACTCGGCCATGACAATTGTGTCATCAGCATATAATAACACGTAAAGGCGTAGAAAAATTTCCACATCATCATCACTGAGATGTTTCCTTATCTCAGATGCACACATATCAAGACCCTTATAATGTCTGCTAACAAAATATTCAAAATCATTTAAATACACTGCAAATAATAAAGGAGAAATTTTCGCCTTGCCTCACCCCAATATTACATGGAAAAAAGTTTGAAATGCTGTGCCCAAGCTTAACGCAAGATTTGGCATTTTCATACATGTTAAAAACAACACGAATAACATTTCCATTTAAACCACTTGAAATCAATTTTGACCTCAAACAAGACCGGTCAATTAAATCAAAAGCTTTCCTGTAATCAATAAAGGCACAGTAAATCCTCTTTCCCCGTTGTAAATACAGATTAATCAGCCCATGTAATGTAAATATATGATCCAAGGTACTGTAGCTCCCCCTAAATCCAGCTTGCTCATCACCTATCACTCCAGCACAATCTAAATATTCTGTAAGCCTCACATTAATACAAGCAGTAAACAACTTCCCTAAACAACTAAGAAGGGTGATTCCCCTAATTGTCAGGGTCGTCTAGCGAACCTTTCTTCTTGTACAAAGGTTTAATCATCCCTAAACACCATACTGACGGAACTACACCTGACATCAGATATTAAACAACTTAACTATAAATGAAACCAATGCACTTGGACAATTCTTCAAATATTCATTCAAAATGTTATCAATTCCACAAGCCTTATTATTCCGCAGACTAGTAATGAGTTTCAAAACTTCCTCTTCTATAAATTCTCTATTAATATATTCATTAATACTAGAGTGTGTAATTAGTGAGGGATCAAAATCTGTACCAGCCTCAGAAGTTGGACTACTAGGCTTAGTGCTTAACTTTTCAAAGTGCCCTTTAAACATATCCAATGTTATTTTACCTAGCTTATCACCACAATTGCTTGCTTGATTTAAAATGTTCCAGTACTCTTTTGGTTTGCAAGTTTTTAAATTTCGCATACGATTACACAAATCCTTATTATAACTTCTAAAAGCCTTCCGAATAAATCTCCTATATGACTTAGCTTTACTTTGTAATTCAGCTCTAGCCACATCGGTATTCTCTCTTTTCAATCTACGTTTCTCTTTAAAATACAGTTTCCTCTGCACTTCACATGACTTATCAAACCAAGGCTTATTCCGAGCACGAACACTTTTGGCTAAATTATTTGATTTAAACACAACATCTTTACACATTGCAAGGGACTTGGCAGGGGCAATAAAAATTTGATTCACATCTTGAACAATGCCATCTAATTCAGCCTGGGTTATATGATCAACGTTCAAGCTGTCAAGTTTGAAATTTAGACTCTCAATATGGGAAGAGAAAGAGTGGAATCTCTCTCCCCACCGATCGACCACGAAAAGAAAACATTCCAGGACGTCCAGGGTGTCAGTTACACGCACCGCAGAAGAATGCTGATAAATCAACTCATACAAGGTCGACTACTTACAGCAGCACTAGGCAATGACTAGTCCATTTGTGATCAGTAATTGCACAGTGACCATCAGTTTTACAACTCTCAAACTTTTAACAGAGAAGTAAAAATAAAGTGTAAGAACGTTCAGAAGTTTGAAGTTTGCCTGTTACAACTACATGTATCTTTGAAGTTGGAGTTGAAATAAATGATATACATTGATGAACAATTTTGCAATTATTCAACATGTTGATGGTCTACAGGTAGTCAAATGTGGCTTGATCTGTATCATATATAGTGTATAGCCGTATTTACATATTTTCTTGATTTACCTAGGGGGATAGGTAATAATTATGATATTGACTGGCCTTTCTTTCGGGAGGTACCAGATAAATATTGCCCTCACTGAAAACATATTGCCCTCGTCTTCGACTCGGGCAATATGCTTTCAGTTTGGGCAATATTTTCTGGTACCTCCCTCAGGGCCAGTCAATATTATATAATTATTACCTATACGAGGTAGTTTTGCGAGGCAATTGCAGTTGATATTTTGCAGGGTTAAAGGTCAGCAGTTGTTATTTTGCAGGGTTAAAGGTCAGCAGGCAATATTCGTTCGCCTCTGCCGGTTTTCGCCACGTCGCTGCGTGTCGGTTACACACACCGTACCGTACACAAAACAATGTGCACGATGTGTGCAAACAGTGCAATCTTCCGGTTTTCACCATTCACTTTACATAGGGAGGTGGGAAGAGAAAGAGTGGGATCTCTCTCCCCACCTCCCTGCTTTAAATGTAAACATTCCGATCGCGTCCACGAAAAGAAAACATTCCAGGACGTCGCTGGGTGTCAATTACACGCACCGCAGAAGAACGCTGATAAATCAACTCATACAAGGTCGACCACTTACAGCAGCACTACGCGTCCATTTGTGCTCAATAATTGCAGAGTGACCATTAGTTTTACAACTCTCCAAATTTAAACAGAAGTAAAAATAAAGTGTAAAAGCGTTCAGATGTTTGAAGTTCGCCTGTTACAAATACATAATTATGTAGTTGAATGATATATATTGATGAACAGTTTTTCAATTATTCGACATGTTGATGATCTACAAGTAGTCAAATGTGGCTTATCTATATCATAGTGTATAGCCGTATTCACATATTTTCTTAATTTACCTAGGGGATAGGTAATAATTATGATATTGACTGGCCTTGAGGGAGATACCAGATAAATATTGCCCGCACTGAAAGAATATTTCCCTCGTCTTCGACTCGGGCAATATTCTTTCAGTTTGGGCAATATTTTCTGGTATCTCCCTCGAGGCCAGTCAATATTATATAAATGTACAAAAGTTCAGCCGGTAAACCTACGACCGGCGCAGATTATGACTGTGTTCGATTATAGGCCTTTATATGTATGTATTTGTCTGTCTGTCTGTTTGTCTGACTGACTGTTTGTCTGTCTGTTTGTCTGACTGACTGTTTGTCTGTCTGACGTCTGTCTGCGTAGTTCTTTCCTGACTCCATAAGGAAAAAAAAAAGAAAGAAAGGTCATTCGGACCAATGTGCCCATGAGCTAACTCCGATCTGGGCTTATAGGGTATTGGAGAACACAATGACATTTCAGCATAGTATTATAAAAGGGCCTAGACCCTACACTTACTGTTAGGCCTTTATGTATAACATACTTTATACCGTATTATCAACAGGGAATAATCCAATGGGAGGAGATCAATTATATAAGATAAGAAATAGTATAACATTATTTGCCAAATCAATACATATAGAGAAATACAGTAAAACAGAAATGCGTTTAACAAGGCACCACGCATAGACGTGACAGAAAACAAAAATGAGCCGGATTGTCAAATAACCAATGTACCCTTTAAATAGACCTAATAGGGCCTACCAAGGCAAAGTAGTAAAAACAACAAAAATGAATGAGTAGAAAAAATGATCAAAAAGTAAAGAAAATCAAAAGCAAATCATGATGCTATAACAATATTTAGCCATGACTTAAAAGTGAGCATACATGAATTGTTTTCCACTTTGGGTACTTGGCCTTTTGTGAAGTAACCTATAGAGATGTTGTCTTCGTAGAAAGGGCCGGAAAAACAAACAATAAAAATGAAATTCATCACCAACAAATTGTAACTGACAAATATTGCTCTGGCATTTCATTGGTCAGAGTCTCTCAACATTTCCCTGCTTCCCTGTAATCCGATAATTTTCACAGCTAGTCATGTTAGAAAAATATATTCGATATTTTTAGGGAGGTCAGTAATATTTTTTTTTAAATTGAAGTGACTTTTTAAAGATTTTCTGATAATCAAGTGCATTAAACATTTTCATACATGCATTGCGGAGTACCAATTTTGAAATAAACAATCTTTCAAACGTATAGATCAATTCAACATTGTTAAGCTAAACCTACTATTATATTGTTGTTCCGCATGTAAAAATAAACCGTAATTATAGTTTTGTTGTTCTTTCAGCCACAAAGACTGATGTACACGCTGATTATGCAAAACCTTCCAAGCTCTTCTGCATCATCCCCGATAGTTTTCTCCAGAGTTTTAAATAGCACCATTGTTAATCATTCTGTAGACTATAGAGTAATATATCTCTGAAGACTAGATCTATACCAAGTTCATCCTAAACAATGCAATTTGCCGTTGACTTATTCAATTTCAAAATTTATGAACAGAACTTGATGTGAAATAGGCCTACGATCACATATAACTTCGAACCCCCAGATTTCGCTGCCATACAGAAGAACTGATGGGACCTGTTTCATGAAGAGTTACGATTGATCTAACGCTGAATGGATTTATTAAGCGTAAGATCAATATTGATCATAAGTCTAAAAGAAACAGCGTAATGACCAAAAATAGTAGTAAGCATCTTTGGTAATGACCATGCATAAAGTAACGTGAAGTTTATTGACTCAACGACCCTCGGTGGGGTATGGATGACAATGAATGACAATGACAATGTCTTCTATTTTCTAATGTCACCCATAAAGACTGGTGTGGATACAAACATCGAACTGAACGCATGCAAAGAGTATAGAAGTTAGTATTTTCATGATAGTATACATTGTATTTTCATGATGGAAATCATGAAATATAAAGCCTTATAAAGCCTTCAAATCAATTACAAGTCCCCAAATCAATCGCAACTTGCATTGCAGCACACAAAAAAAAATGTGATTGATTTCTATCACAAGTCTTTATAAGACAGGCCCCAGAGTACTTTCGTAAGTACCAAAGAGTATAGAGGCGCGGCCGCACGCAGTGCGCCAAGAGGGTCTACTCTCGCGATTTTGCGTAGTACGCTCGTGGACAGGCTCCGGGGCCATTTTAGGAAGCAAAGCGAGCGATGGCGGGCATCTTATTATTCTTACGTGACCCTCTTCTATGGAGAGGTATCTGCCTTCCTTTCATTTTCTCCTTTTTATGGAGACATACAGGGTAAAAGAAGTACTTCTGACCTCATTACGACATTACGAAGTATGAAGAAATTCCCTTTATTATCCAATCTGTAGTCCCTCAAAATTCGAGCTATGTATTAAACTAATGACCTAACAATATGGAGTTTATAAACATGGGTGTTTGATTTGCATGAGATTGCTCAGAGCTTCAGAGGCCCCCCTCCTTCTCTTTCTTTCTCTCTCTCTCTCTCTCAACTCTTCTCCTGGTCAACAATGTAGACTAATATACAATGATTTTCCACAGAACAACTCATAGAAATCATTGTAGGCGGTCAATAAAATTATAATTCATACAGTCATTTACAGAAAAGCTGCAGAACACTTATTTCATCTTTTGGGGTTATCTTTATTTGTTTTTTTTTTTTCGGTGGGGGGGGGGTACCGTGGATCGGGTAATGTAGACTTCTAGATACGCTTTGTGAGCTTTTCATTGTGTTGGCACTTTTAAAATTTATGAATTGTATTTCTCTTCTTTTTTTTTGGTACTGATCAAATATGATTATAATAAGCATGAACATATTGTTATTCTTGCGGGGTCGCTGTGTAGGCCCTATATATTTTCAACGACACGCATGTCAAATTTCACATATTTTTTGTACATACTGATGAAAAAAAAAAGAAAGTAAAGTTTGAATTTGAACTTGAATTAACATGGACCAAACGGATGAAGGGTATTATTTTTAGTATGTATTGTTTATATGCGCGAATTTGGGCAGAACAGCCCTTTTGGTTGAATCATATGCCGTCCTGAAGTAAATGAAATGAAATGAAATGAAAGTGTATTATCAACATTCTTTTTCTTAGTATTATCATTATCTTATCTTATTCAATCGTGATTTTGTCGCCGTCACCTTATATTTTCACATTACTGATCCCCGCCTATAAAAACAACGTCTCTTGTTAAACTAATGTTGATTATTCTTGCCCTTTTTATAATATTCCTGAGTAAAGTGGCCATGTGTGTGTGTGTGTGTGTGTGTGTGTGTGTGTGTGTGTGTGTGTGTGTGTGTGTGTGGAGGGGGGGGGTGAACGTAAATTAATCTCCTTTCTTGGCCGCAATACACATGCCAGATCGTCTCTCTTGGCCGCAAATTTTAATACCTCCAGGTCTGATCTGAGCCACTATACCCCACTGCCCTCTCCATCCCGTCGGATCTCTTGAATTTTTCATGTAGAAATTCAACAATCTCAGCGCCCACTTTGTATAGGTGGAATGATATCTAAAATGTCTATAATCAAAGAGAAAAATATTCTGGGACAATGCGTGATAGGCTGAATCGTGGTCTGTCACCTCTTGATCCATAACGTTGTCGGTCTTCACGCTGCATGCACTCTGTATTGGAGGTCATGGGGCTGGGGGCGGTGGGGGGGGGGGAGTCATTAGAGGATGTCTCCCTCTCACACGAGGGAGCTTTTGTATTCTCAGACTTGACGATTTGGTGCACACTTTGGTGGAATATTTGCAATTCTTAATTAAAAAAGATGAAATGTAGGAAAAATGGCTAAATAATAGGCCTATGCGCGTCTTCAACGTGTAAGTTTATGAGAGGTGGACCCAAGGGGCCGGGGAGCGAGCCTGTGATCTTTCAGAACTAAAATTCAACGATGTGATGCACACCTTTGGTGCAATATGTAGAATTTTCAATAAAAAAAAAATGTATACTTTTGAACATGTTCGCATTGCAAATACAAGCGCTATCAATAAAGTGTAAAAAAAAAGAAAAAAGAAAAATAGGAATGCTTAATTTGAAAACTAAGGGGGATGATCCCCGGAAAAATTCTAGGGGAACACGTCCCCCCCCCCCCAAAAAAAAAAAAAAAGGTGTAATATAAGGCCAAAAGAGCAGGAGCAAAAGAGAGAAAGAGACTGAGGGAGGGATGGAGAGAGAAGGCCGCTTCAGTAATGTCTACAGCTCGAACTTTCAGGGACTGCAGATTCGAAAATAATGGCCATTTCTTCATTTTTTTTATTTTTAGGCATAAATGATGATTCCAAATGGAATTTTCAGGTCTTAAACAATGCTATACCGCTGTTTGCCTATTTAAAAAGGAGAAAATTAAAGGGAAGCAGAATTCACCCCTATTTTAGGTCACGTATTATACGCTCGCGATAACCCAGCGGTTTGCTTCCTGCAATGGCCGCCGTTGGGCTCCATGGCGTATTCATTATAGTTGACAGTTCTATGGGCGTACTACACCTGTTCACGTGTAAAATCGCGAGAGTAGACCCTCTTGGCGCACTTCTACGCTCTTTGCTTAGTGACAATGACAATGTTTTGACAATGTTTGACAATGAAAATGTTTTTTTATTTTCCCATGTCACTCAAATATAGAGTATTGGGGAAAATCAAATCATAGCACAGAGTAATAACACGAAAACGAAGAAAAATACAATTTATAACTACTATTTACATTATTTACAAATCAACAGCAAAGCACAGTAGATAATATACATTTGATATAATTGGCGAAAATCTTGAACGAAATGCGTTTGATAAACTATTTACATTATTTACAATCAGCAGTAAAAACAACAATAGAATAGATGCATGTATGCATGAATGAAAATCTTGACTGAGTATGTATGTGGTTAATTAATATATCAAAGTATGCAGATGGGTTTTAAAAAAAAAAAAAATATCTTAGATTATATTGATTAAAATTTCTGCTAGGCAACACCGGGTATAAGCATTATCATTTATAATTGTTATCTGGATCGAATTCAAGACACTGTTACAATATGAGATTGATTTAAAAAAGAGTGAAAAACAAAACAAAACAATCCAAATAATTAAATATATAATACAAACAAGGAAAAAAAAGCGACGAAACACAAATGTACAGTATATATACATAATAATGAAATAACAGAATTAAGATATCAAAAAGGGAACAATACTAAAGTTTTATGTTAAATGGATCTTCATTATCTCTATCGAAAATTTAGCTAGATTTAGCAGTTCCTTATTACATTCTGTATTGAATAACTGATTCATCTTCAATGTATTTGGGCGAATCCTATGATACGGTTTGACAAACTTTTTTCTGCATGACTCCATCTTTGGGCATTCAAATAGATAATGAAATTCATCCCCTATCCGACCCAGGTTACAAAAGCTACACAGTCTGTTTTGTCTTTCAATTCCGTTATATCTTCCAGAAACTACAGGTAAACGGTGGTTAAGACACCTAAATTTTGCAAGTGAAGTTCTATAAAAACATGGCAATTTAGTTAAATAAGAATCCAGTGATAAGGAGCTCTTAAAAATCCTATAGAGTACGAGTAGCGCACTGAATTGCGCACTGAGTGCGCTCCAAAGAGGTTTATAGAACCTCTTTGGTGCGCTCCTATCCTTGCATGCACTGTTAGCTAGTGCTATGAACATACTATGCACACATACGTGCACGGCAAATGCCGCGCCCGCCCGCTGCCAATGCAAGTCAAACGTACGCAACTTGAAGGGTAGCTAGACGTCCATTCCGCCCATGCACACACGTCCGGTACGGTACCAGTTACGTACGGCGATCCTTTGAGACCACACGGAGCACCGACCGGTATTGGTGACTCGACTCGGTGTTTTGCATGTTTTGGGACCCGGGGACCACAGATTCTGACAAGTCGTCGTGATACTGAGTCTGAGAATGGCTGGAGACTGCTGCGATAATGGTTGCTGCAACACTCTGTGGAAATATTATTCTCCATTTGTCAGAACATGTGGAGTTGTGGTGGCTGCAGGTTTGTCCATGGAGTTCTATCGATATCTCATGATCAGCGCTCGCTTCGCGTTACCGTGCCGTTGCGTTGGGGCTGGTCGCATCTATGTTGTATGATCTGCCTTTCTGTTACTACAAATGTATACTAGAGTCTACTTAGATAAATCTAACAAGTTAGTCATGGATATCATGACCTGGGCACTGTACCACAACGGTCTTGCACTGTCATATCATGCTGTACACATCCAGATGACCCGACCTGGGCACTATATACCACAACGGTCCAGATGTCGGGGCCCCTGGATGGAGCTGCATTAACTGCGACCAGCCCCAACGCGTACGCGTTGGGGCTGGTCGCAGTTTAGAGCTGCATGGGCCATCATGCATGGCCGCCATACTGCCCATGTCTTGCAATTTGCAGGAATCCCAGGATCAATTTACTAGACAATAGAGGGATCTACCACCAGCCTGACCAGTGGCAGTGACCATGGTTATTTAATAACCGTGCCAACGACAGGTTCCATTTTTAGCTCATCAGTCACTAGCCCGACCAGACGCTGTTACGCTATGCGAAAACAGCGTCTGACGTGCGCGGCATGCAGCCTCGAAGTGAGGAACCTCAACACAACTACAAAACTTAGGAAAATGTATACTTTTCCCCATTTAAACAGAATACTTTACTCACGTTAAATGCATGTTTCTATTACAGAAGAATAGTCCGCCACACTGGGTCCATGGAGACCGCTTGCGATAAGTCCGTGGAACAAATAAAATTACACTTTCTGGCGCAATTCCTGACCGTCGGGCATCGTCGTTGCAGGATTCAAAATGGCGCCTTGACTTATGCGCATGCGTGACCGGATGTGCTCCAGAGCGAGCGCGTGTGCGTTGAAAGTGTCGAACAAACCTTGGCGTCTGCTACACAATAACCGTGGTATGGAGCTCAATGCTCGTCGCCCGACCAGACGCCAGCCGCCGCCAAGCCCAGTACAGTTTATAGCAGTATACTAGTAACCGTGCGTACGCTGCTTGAGTGTAACAGCACGGTCGACAGCGCGACCTTTTGAAAGGGCATTCACATCACGTGACCACCCGATATCTAAACTTGGCCTGGCGTGAAAGATTGTGTACGGTGTGGACATGCTGGATATGATGATCAATTTCGGTAAGTTTCATTTTGTACATTTGAATACTGATAGCATCAGATGTAGAGTAAATATTGAAGAGTATACTCGATGGGTTTGAGGTGACAAAAATGAACGTAAGTATCAAAAGTCAAAGCTATCGTGATACGATTACGTCGCTCTCCTAGTGGTTGGTGGTTGCGCGCGTACAGCCCTGTCGCGACGTATACCATGTACAGCGACTGGGCTGTGTATAGTTAATCAGTCACCTGACACTGCCTGAGCCGAAGGCTCAAATGAGCTATTGGCAAATATGAGTAAAATTTATTGGCAATTGCAATCGCCCTAAAACCCCCTAAAATCAAGGAATCTTTAAAAATCTTCTCTAACGTTAGAACTAGAACTAGAAGTGACAGGGCTTAGATAATGCTATGAGTTAGTACATTGATGACTGTAGTTTCAAGTTTGTTCATGGGATTGGCGGAATCAGGGGTGCCCCCCCCCCCCCCCCCCTCTTTGGGACCCAGGAGAGGGGATGGGGATGGGTCCTAATGGGACCTGAATTGTACATGTTCATCTTCTTTTGGAAAACCTCATGATGAATTTTGACCAAACTTAGCAGGTAGCATCCCTCGGGGGATAGAATCTCAATTCCTTCAAATGGCATCATGTCCCTCTTGGGGGCACCTAGGGCCCCCCCCCCCCCCCCCCCATCAAGGAATAGGCCTAGACTCTATATTAAATCTACTCTAACGTTAGAATCAGAAATGATAAAGCAAAGATAATACCATGAGTTTGTAAATTGATGACTTTAGTTCCAAGTTTGTTCATTGCAGATCAAGGGCTGCCTGCCCCCCCCCCCCCACCCACCCTGGGGTTGAGGAGGGGGTATCCATATATTTACCGGTATATGCAGACCTAAGTTTCCAATGTTCTCAGGTATGAGTGTGCAAGAATGCATGGAAGGTGAAATTGCGATACTCAGGTGAGCGCGTGACCCCCAACTGGTTTATAACTTTGTTACTACTATAGATACTAGGCTAGGGTAGGGTTTTATTTAACTCATTAGATCTATTAACAAGAGTACTAGCTAGACCTTTCGCTGTAGATTTAGTTCATGCATGATGATGTGGTAGAAAGCAGTATGCTCTTTGTAATCTGGCAATCAACTTGCTCAAGTACAAATGAAGTAGAATCTAATCTCCTAGATTCAACAGATCTACGCAGTAGACCAAGGGTAACAGCACCAGTGTGGCGACCCCGCGCCCCGACACTTACCATAGCGTAGTTATATGGGTAAACTTGGCCTAGCAGCGGGTAAATTCGGCCCCTAGCACTGGCTCCCTCATTGAAAGAGGCTGAGTTTACCCAGTCAGATAGAAGGCCTACGTCCGTGTTGAGGTAGACCAAAGGATGCTCTCTGCACTCCACTCAGCAATTGGGACTTTTCGATTTCACGTCCAGGACGGATGTGGCATGGACAGATGGGGAGGTAATGGTCATTTAAAGGAACTGCACATGCTCCAGGTTCTCCAGCATGTCCAACGCCAGAATCGAGAACGTGTCTTAATTCCATTCCCAAGGATTTCACGTCCTCCTAGAGTCCTACAAATGTAGATTCAGAATGTGATAGACGTCATCGCTTGGTGCATCAATTGCCAGCCCGAGCCACTGGAGGGAACAGGGCCATGAAAGTACGTCATTAACGGCGCACACTGAAAATCGAAATGGGTGATAACACCACAGACAAAACAAGTGGACTGCAGCTACAATGTATTTGGAACCGCTCTTGTACAAGAAAGGTGTCTTGTACACAGGATCAAAAAGTCTGTAATGTAACTGATTGACAAATTGCCCTATGTTGATGTACAGTAAATAAGCACTGAACTGATCAGTGTTTTTGTAGTAGCCATGATAAATGAAATCTTGGGTGTACATACTCCAGCAGGATTTGAGCCTATAACAGAATCAAAATTGGCTCATAAATGACAGAGAAGTAGCAAATTGAACATTTTGATCACACACGGACTACCCTCTTTCCCACCTGATACCGGTCTTTGAGGCAAGTTAAGTAGGTGTGGCCCTCCCCCTGGTTTCCTTGGGAGTTCCTGGGTTTGCCTGCTATCTCCAGTATTCCTTCCTCCTTTCAGTTATGAGCATTGAATGCAGGGATGCCAAGTTGAACAAATCTTAGAGTGAGATTTTCATGGCTCGGCATCTCGGCGCGCAAATGTGCGCGTGAGCGAGGGTGTGGGAGGGGTTTTTCCCCCCTGTGGCCTCCCACGGTAAGGAGCTTTTTCAATTTTTAGCTCTTAATGGTGTGATCAGGTGCATACTTAAAGGGACTGTACAGTACTGGTTGAGGTGGGGATTCATGTTTTGAACATTCCTAAGTGAGATAATGAAAAGCCTCTTATGAAATATGAAAGAGCATGTAATTTTAAGAAGGATTCAACGTTTATTTGATGAAAATTGGTTTTCAAATGGCTGAGATATCCAAAAAAGTGCTAATAATAAAAGGCGACATGCCACAACTTTATTAGGATCTCTTTGTTTCACCTTGTTATCTCAATATATCGCAAATATGTTAAAAGCTAAATCCTCACCTTGACCAGAACTGTACACACCCTTTAAGTGACTACTTTTTACTTATTTTGAAAGACAAAAGGGAAATATACCTTCAATTGCAACTATCACTTTAATCTTTTGAGCTATGCTCATTAGTATAGGCCCAAGTTGCAGACTTCGCCCGATGCATGAGAAAAATGGGTGCCATGCGTGAAATCGTGAGATGGCCCCTAAATGCTTGAGTCTCACGCAGAATGCGTGAGACTTGGTAGCTCTGTGAATGCCAGTTACTTTTGCCAAGGGAGTACGACGACTTCTGTCACCAGCCACTAAAAGTTAGGTCTTAGATTCTATCTTAGATGAACAGGCTCTCAGTCCTGTGAAATTTTGATGGAGTAGTCAAGTAGAATACAGTATTCCGGAAAGTGACTTAACCAGGATCCCTAAATTGCCCCACTTTCGAAACTGATATTCCAGAAAATGCCACTGACTTCTAAACTTTAAAGGAACAGTTTTAAAGGAGAAACTGTATGTGTATTAAGAATTCCTTACTTTCAGCCAGCCTGAGATTTTGAGCTAGATGATCTTATCCAGTGTGATTTGAGTACTGTTTTTATCTAAGGTCTTTGAGGGAATGCAACATGCTGCATGCATGTTCAAAGCATGCACAATAGAGGCTTGGTGTTATGAGCCCTTGGAAAGCTCTAATGCATAGTGAAACATTGAAGTATGCAGTGCATATGTCCTTGACCATAGGCTCGTGTGCTTAGAAAAGGACCCACAAAAAACTGCCATACATACTTCTATCAGTTAAAGCATAACAACATTGACATGTTTTCTTCCCCCCCCCCCCCTTTGAGTGTTGCATATTTCTCCTCTTTCGAAGTGACTAATTTCATGTTCTAATGTTCTTGTTTGGTGTCAAGATTGTGCACTGGCTTTGTCCTTACGTTTTTGTTATACTGGAGCTGATCATGGAGGGTTTATATGTTTCTAAAGCTGGAGCTCCTTTAGGTTTTCCATGATATTCTCTAAGTCTACGCTATGAATTGTAGGACAATTTTTGTTTGGCAATGTAATTACTGACAGTCAGAGCTCTTATCAGTACTAGGAGCTCCTCTGGAAACATAGAAATACCAACTGTTACTTTTTTTTGGTAAAACTTTGTATTGTTTTGTATTGTTTTGATTTGATTTTTGCCCAAAATACTGCAGAAAATACTGTTGTTCCGAGATTATGCATGTCTATTACAGGAAAAGTAAAAATACCATTCCCCCCCCCCCCCCCCCAAAGTATGCCTCTTCAGCCCTTCTACAATACTGCAGTGCAATGCTATTTTCAAGGTTGCCATTCCTGAACACTGGCTACTTGATCTTTTTCTGTCATATCTAAAGCTATCAAACAACAGACTGTCAGGATTCGTACCATCTGGATACATTGCAGCTTCATGGGAGGCATTTTGAAATGTGGTGTCAGCTTTATTATGATGCCATTTGTGCTTTAGGCTCAAATATTATATGTCAAAACTCACTGCTCCATGCTCCAAGATAGATCTGGTTATGTAGTAGTGACTCCCATAGACTTCATTAAATTGTAAAAATTGACTACCAGCAAATTGTACACATAAAGGAATACCAACAAATTAAAAAGAAAGTACTTTGGTTTGAAATGAAAGAGGAATTAACATGTGTAGGGCGGCATAGGGTAGTCCATTCCATACACATATTATGTGTGTGATCACTGGCATTGATCAATTCTTGGTGCAAAGATTTTAAGGCTCTAGGATTATTTACAACAGTCACTGTGCAAAAAGGCTTACAATACTCACCAAGCAGCAGCAGTTGGCCAAATAAATTTCTGTCAAAAAGAGTACTACAATAATTTATCTGGCCTTTTTGAAAAATGCAGAGGATTTGTAGTTATAACTGGTGATTCCTGGTGAAGTGGTCAAAATGCAAAATGTGTAATTGATAGATATCTCTGTGGACTTTTGAAATCTATCATGATCTGACAAAACTCCACATTATCCATAGCACCACTCAGGGTCACTGCTATGATTTAAACATGTTGCTCATCCTAAGAGAAGAAAAATGTCTTGCTGTCATACTGTACCTAAAGTTGCTTTAATCCCTAGAAAAATGATATGTATTTTTATGCCTCCGCCACGAAGTGGTGCCGGAGGCATTATGTTTTCGGGTTGTCCGTCCGTCCGTACGTCCGTACGTCCGTACGTCTGTACGTACGTACGTCCGCATTCGTTTACGCGATAACTTGAGTAATATTGACTGGAATTTTACCAAACTTGGTCCAAGTATAAAGTATGATGGGGCAATTACCTGATTAGATTTTGGGTGAAATCGGCCAAAGGTCAAAGGTCAAAGGTCAAGGTCAAATCATGAAATTGTATTTGTTTGCGCGATAACTCAAGACTGGATGAAGCAGCTTTCACCACACTTGGTCCAAGGATGATGTATGATGGGGCAATTAGTTGAGTAGATTTGAGTGACATTGGCAAGAGGTCAAAGGTCAAAAGGTCAAGGTCAAATGCTAAAAATGTTGCTATTTTCCCCATATCTATGCAATGCCCGAAGGTATTTTTTTGAAACTTAGCGTAGACATGTACTACTGTGTAAAGATTCTCCAGAGAGAGTTTCATGTCATAAGGTCAAAGGTTAGGTGAAAATGTTACAATTTCACTTTTCTCGCAAATGGTTCAATGTATTTTCATGGAACTTGGTACATACGCATGTACTGACTGGCAGGGATTATCTAGGGAACTCAGGGGTCATGGGTCAATAGTCAAGGGGTCAAAGGTCAAGGTCAACTCCTCAAAATTTTACTATTTCCCCCATATACTAGTATATTATGCAATGCTTGCATTGTTAGTTTTAAAACTTAATATATACATGTATTACCTAATGGAGATTCTCTGGGAAATTTCCAGCCAGAAGGTCAAAGGTTAAGGGTCAAAGGCCAGGTTTAAATGCAAAAAAAAAAAAAACCTATTTTGTACTGTACTTACACTCTTTCTTCATACCTTGAGAATTACTCAATGCATAAACTTATAAAAGGGACGGTCAGAAGTCAAGTAAAAATCCTCAATTCCCCAAATATGTGTACCTGCCCTCTTAGACAATTATAGCAAACCCAGTTCAAGGAAAGTGAACATTCAAGATATTTCTGACAAACCTGTCATTTCAATATTTTGCCATTTATGTGAAACTGTCATCACACATTGTGAAGACATTGTACTATACACCTATTGGGAGAATCATGCATTATGGCGGAGGCATCAGTCGCCATAGCGACATTTCTAGTTTCTTATTTAATACTACTACTAATAATAAGGTCTTATTTACCCAGGGTAGCCTCTTCAGTGTTGCCACTGCTCTACCAGAGGGCCCTGCCATTATTATTACCCCAGCGTTGCCAGGTACCCATTTATACACCTGGGTCGAGAGGGACATGGTGGGTAAAACATCTTGTCCAAGGACGTAAGCGCTGGGCGGGATTTGAACTCGGGTCCTCCGAGCGGGAGTCGGGAGTCTTATCCACTATGCCACAGCGCCCCCACTGAGCAGCTTATCTGGAATCTCACAGAGGAAATTCAAAAAATTACAGTGGTGGTAACCTTTTTTGCGCCCTCGAAATGTACCTTTCAGATAACAAGTATGTTTGTGATAAATAGCAATATCTTCATGTGATAATTTCTTGCTGTATCTTTTGTCTTGCAGTTCTATGGGCCATTGGTGTCACAAATGTAGCTAGCGATTTGTTCTACATTTATATTTTGTAAGTACTAATATTTTTCTATGTCAATTTCTTATTGTTTCTGTTGCAATTTAAAAATACTTCATACAGTGAAAGATGACATTTCAGTAATGCCATGGAATGACCTGAAAATTTTATATAGCCTCGTCAGGCCAATAAAGTCATGGCCATTGCATGGTAGTAAATCTTGTGGTATATAATACTGGTGTAATTGAATCCTGTATTTCCTTGTAAGAAAAGGAATTTTTGGCTGTGTGTTTGTTTAAGATATCACTTTTAAAATATCTCATTAATTTTAGATACAGAACGTCCTTGATTGCTTAAGTGAAATGGTTCTGCATTCCAGAGAATATTTAGCATTGTGTTCTAGGTAATTGTCAAAAACACAAGGAGTCATGTGTATCTCGCAAATGCTAACATTGAGCAGACTTGTTAAAATGCATATCACATGGGTAAGTCAAATTGCAGTCAGTGAGTGATATGATAGTATATCACTTGTAATACTTCCCAATAGGCAAAACATCCCTTGGAGCATATTGCAATTGGGTAACTTTATTTGTGTAAACATATCCTGGTAGCAAGTGAGGGAATCTGGGGCACACTTTTGATGAAGTACAAGTCACTGTGCACGGGAGCTGTATTTAATTCTGCATAGCTCACAAGTTGCAGCTCTGTGCTATGGATTCTATGCAAATGGCTACCACAGAAACTTCAAGTTGAGAGTATGCATTAATCACAAGGGTAGTTGGAATAACCAATATATCGTAACGAATTTTTATTTCAGGAATTACAAAATGTTATAACATCTGGGTTTGATATAGACTGGTATTTGTGATTTTTGGGAGGTTACAAATCCCAAGAAGAAATAGTGAGATGCAACCTTTCCCAGTAGCTTTTCAAACTCTTGAAATGGATCAGTCTGTATGCTTCCTGCTATGCCAGTAACCATCAAATGAATGATTTTTCAATGCCTTTGACTGAATAATGATTAAAAAAAGAATACAAACAAACAAGAATACACCTTTCATTGTCTGTTTACTCGATAGGGCCAGCTCAACTTACATCAAAGTGTATTTTAATTAACATTATGTAGAAGGAAATGAAGGAAAGGAAAAGCTGTTAATATAGCTCTTTAACCTCTGGTACTGTGTCTTCATTTCTCTACAGAGTGACTGCCTTCATAGTGTCTGTACTAGAACTGCTTATCTTTGTAGCACCATGTTGTGACAGATGCTGTAGCAGGTAAGTTGGAATTCAGTGTGATGAAAGATGGCTACCTGAAGGGGAATTCCATTGTGATGTTGTCAGTTCAAACAAGAAGGGCTTTATCGCCATTGTTGGAGGTATTGAGTTTAAAGGGATCGTATAGATTTGGTTGAGATTTAATTTCAGGTTTCTAACATTTTTTGGTGAGATAATGAGAAACCTCTCATGAAATACGAAAGAGCATGTAATTCTATGAGGAATTCAACGTTTATTTGATGAAAATTGGTTTTGAAATGGCTGAGATATCCAAAATAGAGCGATTGTAATAAAGTGTGGCACCCACGCTTTTTTTACGACTGCTTTGTTTTACTTTGTTTTTGGATGTTTAAGTCATTCTAAACCCGATTTTCATCAAATAAACTTTGAATTCCTCTTGGAATGGTATCCTCTGTACTATTTCATAAGTGTCTTCTTGGTATCTTGCAAAAAGTTGAAAGCCCAATTCTCATCTCCACCAATACTGTATCATCCCTTTAATATTGGTATCATGTTGTAGAACTCAAGCTCTTATACATTATGGTGTCAATTTTTGATTATTTTCAGTTTCAATAAAATGCTGAAAATTAGAACCACAAGGGCACTATTTTACCCTATATTTGGAACAACGCTTATAAATCCTATTTCATGAAAATTAAATGTTTCATTTTTATTTATGCTTAAATCTTAGAATACTTTAGCGCCCTTCTAGTTCTCAGCTGATGATCTTATGCTGGTTCATATGACTACAGAAAAATCAGAGACGTAAATCTGTGAAAATTTAGAAGAAAAAAAATTAAACACAGAAATTAAAAAAAACAAAAACCCAGTAATTGTGTGCCAACAAAATTCCATGTGTGGTCACTAATGCTATAACCTGTATCATTTGAAAGAGCTATGAAAACTGATGAACATGTTACTCCTAACCCCTTATTGTCCCCGCCGAACGAGTTCGAGCAGGGGACTATGAAACGGGCTCCGTACGTGTGTGTGTCCATGTGTCCGTGTGTCCGTCCGTGCGTCCGTCCGTGCGTCCGTCCGTGCGTCCGTGTGTGATCAAAATGTTCAAAATGCTACTCCTTCACCATTTCTAACCCGATTTTGATTCTGTTTGCTTTATATGATAGCACTACATGGGAGCTTTGAAACTTCTATAAAGAATTTCAGTTGTGACCTTTGACCTTGACCTTTGACCTATATTGTACATTTTGCTTCAAAATGCTACTCCTTCGCCATTTCTAACCCGATTTTGATTCCGTTTGCTTTATATGATGGCACTAGGTGAGGGCTTCAAAACTTCTACACAGAATTTTGACCTTTGACTTCTTTGACCTTTGACCTTGATTTTTTGCCTATATTGTACATTGGCTACAAAATGCTACTCCTTCGCCATTTCTAACCCGATTTCGATTCCGTTTGCTTTATATGATGGCACTAGGTGAGGGCTTCAAAACTTCTACACAGAATTTTGACCTTTGACTTCTTTGACTTTTGACCTTGATTTTTGACCTAAATTGTACATTTTGCTACAAAATGCTACTCCTTCGCCATTTGTAACCCGATTTCAATTCCGTTTGCTTTAAGTGATGGCACTTGGTGAGGGCTTCAAAACTTCTACACAGAATTTTGACCTTTGACTTCTTTGACCTCTGACCTTGATTTTTGACCTGTATTGTACATTTTGCTATTAAATGCTACTCCTTCGCCATTTCTAACCCGATTTCGATTCCGTTTGCTTTATGTGATGGCACTAGGTGAGGGCTTCAAAACTTCTACACAGAATTTTGTCCTTTGACTTCTTTGACCTTTGACCTTGATTTTTTACCTATATTGTACATTGGCTACAAAATGCTACTCCTTCGCCATTTCTAACCCGATTTCGATTCCGTTTGCTTTATGTGATGGCACTAGGTGAGGGCTTCAAAACTTCTACATAGAATTTTGACCTTTGACTTCTTTGACCTTTGACCTTGATCTTTTTACCTATATTGTACATTTTGCTACTAAATGCTACTTCCGGCGGGGACATATATTACGCACCGCGTAATTTCTACTTTTCCTTGTATTTTGCTGAAATTCATCCTGCTTTAACCTACTATAACTTTGATTTTCTTTAACTTAACATTGCTTTTACTGTACTGATGATGTAGGGCTTATGACTGTCTCTTCATCAATCTGGGAAATTCATTTCAAAGATGTCCAATACTTTGAACGTATCTAGGAAGGGAAGGATTACATACGTTGATGCATACAGTACAGACAGGTGCACAGATTCTACAATCGTATGCATATGAGAAAATTTGATCAGTCGGTGACAGTTTTGCTTTGAGTCCCACTTACAAGCACTATAGTTGCTTCAAAGGGGCCTCAGCTTTGATTTGTCTGGCATGTGCACGTACCTGTTAATGCATTGTTTTTGCTTCTAATGTGTACATACTGTACTTCTTCATTTCCTCTGCTGAAAAATTGAATTAGATTTAATTGATCTTGTTCTGGGATGACTTGAATGATATCGACTAGCCATATGAGTCGTGACAAAATGAAGACTGGATGCTCACCACAAAGTTGGACTGCCAGAAGTATTCCATGAATATTTCATTACTTTCTGTTGATTACTTGAAACTGATGAGATTATTACTGAAGTATATTGCAATCCAGAAAGAAAATGATGATTGATAGGGACACTAAGTGATTTTATGCTATTGTCTTCTTCTTTCTTTGCCCATTCCAGAGAGGGAAGATGCTATGTCTTCTGGGAGTATATGTCATGGTTAGACAACTGGAAAAGAGCAATTTTATACCTCGTTCTCTCAGTCTTCTGTTACATCAGATATAGACATCCGTTGGCAATTGTTTCAGGTGAGTTACATAATTGTGTGTGACATCCTGCTGAAGATTTTATGGACAGCTTTCTTACAGCTTTATGTTAATCTGTGCTAGACGTAAAACATGCTGGGAAACTGGATAACACCTTAATATACCACTGTATACACCTATTCATTGGCCACTAATTATGGTAATGAATATTAAGCAGCAGTGGTGATTCCAACTTCTTTTATTTTTCAAAGAAATCCATTGTCTAGCATAGAAGATCATAAGATTTGATGTAGGAAATCCTAACACAACAGTAAAATGGAATAAAACATGGATTGTATTTTAACGCAAACAAGGCTTATACAGTGCGTATAGAAAAAAAAAAAAGTAATTCAACTTTGGAGGCCCACTATTTCATAATTGTCATTTATGGGGAGGGCGGTGTTGGTTGTGAGGAAAGGGGAACTCTTCCTCTTTCCATTGATACCTAATCATTTTTACAGATGTCACTTTCATATTCAAGACATGGTTTGTCGCTGCGAGCTATGTGCTGACTATGAAGAGAGAAAAATGGACTATATGGGTTTGCCTTTGTTGGAGTGACCAAGTTATCGGACAAGTGGTCATGCTAAAGGTTCTGGACCACAAAATGTTACAAGAAACCCTAAACACAAACCTGCATTCAAACAGGCTGGCCTATTTGACCACTTTCATTGACAGATCTCATCCATTCATTGAGACATTCATTGTTCCTTCATGTGACACTCAAACTTGGAAAAAGTGCAATTTGTCACCAGTCTTTAAAGTTCATGTGCTGAGTCATACATGACATTTATCAACATAATTAGGTACCAATGGAAAGAGGAAGAGTTTGTCTTTCCTTACAACCAGCATTGTGCTCTCCATAAATGACATAATGAAATAGTAACCCTCCAAAGGTGGATTACCTTCTCTTTTTTTTTTTTTTTTTTGATACGTACTGTATGATGTTATGATATTATTTCTTCCCTTTGTAAAATTAAACAACAATTAGTATAAAACTTTTTCTGTATTTCATGGTTGTATGTATAAGAGTGCGTGTGATGCTTGCCATAGATGACAGAAGAAGAAAGTGTTAGTCTATCATGCATGAAAACATGAGTTTCATATCAGAAAATAAGAAAAGCGTTAATGACTACACTCACACTCAAGTCCTTGGAGAAAATAAGACCGGAGCAATTGTCGCAGGAGCAAATGTCGTGTCACCGTATCTGGATTTGACTTGTTGATAAGAGAATCACTGAAATTGGGTTTATAATCCTGAAAATTATCAAACTATTCTTGTCTCTAGGGAGATTAAACTCTGTGATTTATGGGCTTGTAGTCTACTTTTATTCTTTTCTAGGATTTTGAAACAGAAACAAATAAAGCCCAGACAGCCTACTCATTGTGACGTAATTTGAAAAGACATCATTTCTGATGCTCTAGTGACAGTTGCACTTCCCAGGGTAATGTAGTTTATCTCAAACACAGACAGACAAGTTGTGAGGGGCCATTTCTCCCTGCTCTACACTGTAGCTTGGCCCTGTGCTAAATTTGCATGAGCATGATCAACCATCTCCAAATCTATAATTAGCACAGAACAGGTGTAAGTCTTTCTTCAGGGAATTAAATCAGAGTGTACTGCCGTCCTGTTCGAAGCAGATTGTATTAGGCTGCTATACAGCTCCTAGCTTGAAAGGTAGATTACCAAACAAGAGAGTAACTGAGACATCAAACTTTCTAGACAGTAGTTATTTCTTTGTGAATCAGTTATCTTATTTCATTATTTCTTTGTGAATTAGTTGTTCTATATAGAGAGTAGTTATTTCTTTGTAAATCAGTTATCTTATAAAAAGTTTTTTCCCAACTAAGACAGAAAAGTACAGATATTTTTCAGTGCATGGCTTATTCTGTCTAGCGCTAATCATACATGTTATAGAAATCTCAAAGCTTTACATATTAGTTCTTTCCATATCAGTTGGTGGATTATTTGTTATTTAGAAGCAGTAGGTGATAACATACAATGTGACACTTTGTACAGAGTTGACACCTTTTTACTTCTCTGCTTGTATCTGGCAAAATAAGCTGCAAAACATATCTTTGATAAAATATGTATACTCTTGAAATGAAGAGAAAATATGTCAAATGTCACAGGAGGTGCGGTGGTTAAAGACCCAGTAATGTTGGGATACCATGAAGTGGGAAGGCTGACCCAGCTCAGATATTTGAGAAGCCTCGTAATGAATTGTGTACGGAGTTTATATCAGAGATCTCTATGTGAGTATACACACAGCCAGAGAATCTCAACTGGAGTTGACCGTTACCAATTGCTTTGATACGTGCTGACCGGTGTTTTCTAACGTACCGTGGTGGGCAGTGAATGAATTGGGCCACCTACAATGTATGAATCCATACGCTACTGGGTCTTTAATTGTGAAAAGCCTGTCCCTGTGAACTGATACTGTATACGCAATATATTTCGCGAGTCTAAATTTTCATGAATCGAGAATTCCTGACGATTTCGCGAGTGGTTAAATTCGCGATTATGGAGTCCTGTACTGAATGGAGAAGAGTACACGCGTATGTCACATTCACATCGGGATCAGTGTCAATATTTTCGCATGTCTTTAATTTCGCGAATAGCACCTGACTCGCGAAATTCGTGAAAATAAAAACCTTCCGAAATATTTGGCGTATACAGCACTCTTTGCATGATGATAATTGCAGGATGGTAAACTACATGCAGGAGTAGAAAGAATTCTCTGGCTCACACATACACACATACACAAATACACACATACACACACATGACTGCAGCAGGGAGCATTTCCCTTCATTGTTCCCATCCCTTTGCTCTTGTCACAGAACGGCTGTGTAGTTGAATGACATCTTGCTATTTAACATTTTGCTACTGCCTGCAATATGTATAACACGCATAAAACCATATATATGCATATACAGCATTCACTGTAGTACCAGCACAATCTGCCTGGACTATTTTCAAGTAATACTGACTGTATTTTGTGCAGAACGGAAATAAAATGGTACTCGTCCCATGCATGTAGTGAGTATGTATTACAGTGAGTTAGCAAAAACTCTCAATGAAATTTAATCAGCATATATTCCCCATTTATTCTCTTCATTTCCTGCACCAGCCTTCTGCAATGACCATAACTTTAAAATTGATAGAAGTAATTATTTTTATTACATTGTATTTGCATACTGGTACATCTTCTATAGCTTCTAGACGGTATTATGCTCTCTAATTGATATTTCTGTGGACAGAAATGACATAGTCAAAAGCTAACTTGGACAAATTCACATTGACTATTTGAGATGCTTGTGTCTTTATCATATATAACACAAAGTACAACATCTGTGTACCATACAGATGTTATATAATCTATGGAAGGTAACTATAAGTAGTTGTTGTAGCATCATGGAATGCTAGATGCTTACACTATGGTAGCCAACTGAACCACCTCATCATGGAAGGTTTGTACCAAAGTACATGAAAATAGCATTAGCTTTAAAGCAGAATGTGAAAATACAATTCTACAAGTCATAATTTCTTCTTTTTTTCTCTCTCTTTTGATTTGGTTGTACCAACAGCATCACAGCATCTTCATATGAGAAAATTGATAACTCAACCCCCCAGATGAGGTTTTACATTGCACTATTAACCCGTTGAGGACGGACTGATTTTGTTTCAACACGCATTTTCCATAGACACCTGCCCGAGTATACTCGGGGACTCGTCCTCAACGGGTTAACACAGCGTAAAAGCGTATGTCTGGGCAATTCCTTGTGTTTGCCAGTCTGTATAACAGTGGGTCGTCCTTGCATGAACTGACATCTTTATTTTATTTTTTTTATTTATTTATTTTTTTTAATTTAAGAATATTTCAAGTTACTGCTTTAGTAGTTTTAGTAGCACAAATATCTGGTAATACATTTTAGCCACTCTCTCTCAGGGCTCGACACAGTCAACGATAAATTTCGTGGCCCAACACCAATTTTTAGTGCCACGGGCCATCGGGTCACTGGGCCAACAGGCCACAGAGCCACAGCTAATGTTGAGCCCTGCCTCATACAATGTAAATTAGGTTCTTGCTGTCTGAAACAACTTGCTTCTTGGTGACGAGAGATGAATGGTTTTACTTCACCTCACAAAGGGCACCCTTATGGCAGTATTAAATTTCCTCTTCACAAATTCATGTTGCATGCAATTAAGCATTCAATACTATTAATTTTGCAAAATTAAAATGCATTCCTACATTCCTTGTTTAACAGTACATTTCATGTTCTCATAACATGCACAAGTTTTAAATACTTAGTGATAAAAGTGAATGATGAATAGTTACAAATTGCTGTTACATAGACCCTAGTGGGGATTGGCAGGTTACAGTATTCAGTATGCATAATGAACCGATTGCCAGCATGGGCAGGTGTACTGTTGTGTCATATTCATGTGAGGCTGAGGTGATCTCATGAGTCTGCCATATGGCATTCCCTTCTAGTTTACCCATGTGCCACCAGCATTGTTTGTTGGTTCTGTGAGTGTGTTTGTGTATACATTTTGTGAGCAGTACTTGTAGCTCATTGATTTGTGTATCTTCATGAGTGTTCTATTCATCATAACCATTCATGTTGTACTGATTCAACAAAATCAAATATTTACCGGGCATCATTGTTACATTGTATAAGAGAAACTTCATACATCGGGTATCCAGTAATGTGAAGGCATGAGACAATGTTTGAAATTTTGAAAGTGTGTAGGAAAGGTATACATTTGTATTATTGATATTGTTATTGTAATGGCCAAATGTCAACAGTCAGATTGTAGGTCATCAGTTAAAAAAAAAGAAAAAAAAATCAGTAGTGTGATATTAATCTTACTTTGCATAACAGGGGAAATATGAAGTACAAGGTAATGTATATTATTTGTGCAGGAATACTCAAATTTATTGTTTTATGCATTTTTATTTAAAGTCAAGGTATGCATTAAATCTTAATAAGTCCACAGTTTAGTTTATAGCATTCTGTCCACCTGCAGTGCGTTGGCATAAGTCCTAGATCAAAATATTGGTATCTTCTCAGACCTAATTTGCTACATGATTAGTTTTTGTGAGAGAGCTCTGGGAATTTCAGGAGAAACGTCTTGTTTTTATTAAAGTGAAAATATACCAAAGAATGTGGCATACATCCAAAAAGTGATGTTTTGGTCATGAGGTTGCCTCATGAATTCATTGATGTGTGACAGTGGTAGAAAGAAATTATTCATCTTCAACCAGGTTTTCTTTTCCCAAACTGGTTTAAGAATTTCTCTTAGCCCCCAAAACTCGAATGGCTTTAATAATGCATCTGGTCACACATTCGCTCAAATACCATTCCCTCCCACAGTAGTGTACATCCCTCTGTAATTTCTGACTGCATTTATTATCATTAACCCATGGCTTAAATGAATCAGATGTCCCATGCATGAAGCCTTATGTGGGACTTGTGATACGTACATCAGAGGCTATGGCTTAATTTTGTCACCAGTTGTGTGCAGGGAAGTCCTTTGCCAACACTGTGTAGCATTCATGAACACACAGACGACACATTACACACACAGCGCCAATACAAGTCACACCTACTGTGCTCTCATAGCCTAACCCACCTACATACTAATAGTCTCCATGCCTGTGTTTACTATCAAAATATTGACTAGGACCAAACAAGTGACCAACCAACTACTTAATTTGCCAGATTTTTTTTTTTTTTTTTTTTTTTTGGGGGGGGGGCATTTTTGTGTGGGAAAACAAAGAAGGCATCCAATGTAAATGACTTATTATGTTTTGCAAATTTTAGATTAAATATTGTTGACCACAGTGACTTCATAACTTATTGACACAGAATTAAAACTATCTTTGAATCTACTCAGAAATTATCTTCAATCATGTTCATTGTATGAAATGTCCACCAAATGTGTGATATGTTTATGACATATTGCTCATCATGTACTGTTTACTTTGTTTTGATTTTGATACAAACTGACTGACAAAATGCTAAACACATTTTATCGCTATAGGTCATTGAAGACACTTACACAACAAGTTTGATACTACATGTATTTTAGATTGTGTCCAGTACATACATGGAATTATTTCTTCTCTCATCTGCTTAATCAGTCAGAGGCCAGAATGGATTTTCAAAAGTATTTTGCCTAAACAAAACAGAGAATCAATGAGATTACACTTATGCTTCCCAAATACAGTGTACCTTGTGTGCAGTTAGTTCTTTCTGTCCATAATATTCCAATTAAAATCTTGTTTAAATACTTTATATGTGTGTGTGGTTTTGGGTTGTTTTTTTTTTTTTAATGTGTGTATGTGTGCGTGTGTTACATGCAGATGGAAGAAAGTTTCATGGTGGAAATTTATTGCACAGCCAGGCAAATGTTCTCAAATTTCTCGCTGATAGTGATATTAGAATTTCTGATGCTCATGGCAAGAAGTCACATAGGTTTGTCATACCAGTCTGTTTGCGAAAGACGTGCTGGGTATGATGCTGCTGTTCTACTTCATTAGCAAGTCCTGAATAATTACTAGACACTTAGAAACCATGAAATGGCACACAATGTGGTCATTGTATGTCAGTTTAATCAAATTTATTTGCTAACAGCAGTGTTTAAAATTCACGCAAGTCCTTTTGTCTCCATATATCTCTGTGAGGTACTGATATCTCCTAAATCTGCTGATGAAGTATTGCTGGTTATTTGTCATATCCACACCTGTTCATCATGTCCGCATAATATTTTAGCTGGTAGAGTATGCTGTTCATTGCATTCGACAGGTTATTATGTAGTATCTGTAGACAAGCCTTTGGAAGACAGTGTTGTAGCTAACATTGCTGAATATTTGCAAACTAACCTTGCCTCTGCCCCTATACCATTCCCTTTAAATCTCATTTGTATGGCCCCAGGGAACCATTTTAGTAGAGAGGACTATAGATAAATCTAGCAAGTTGAAACTTATGCAGTTGCTATGGCAACAGTAGTGGAACTATCAATTAGTTGTTAGCAATGAGCTTATTTCCACAGTAAAGTGTAGTCAGTGCAACTTACCATTGTAGCAGATAATGTCTTTGTGAAACTGGCTGTTACACTACAATGTAGGTTTTGCAGACAAAAGAGAGAGAGAGAGAGAGAGAGATACCATTTGTGTATTGCAGTTTTATTGTATAGAACAAGATGTCGTATCAAGCTATGCCTTGGGTACCTTCAACAGAGGGAGATTGAACACAATTTTTGCAGAAGTTGACATGGATGCAAATGCAAATGTTATAGAGCAAAGTTATCTCGTAGTGAAGTCTTTTAACTGGTACACAATATCAGCTGACTGCATGTAAATACATGTGTATCACTCAGAAAGTCAAAGTGCTAGAAAATCAGTCTACATATAAAGAGAGATGCAAATGAAATAATTCAAAATACAGAAAGTCTGAATATATTGCTAAATTTGAATGTGTTCAATGGGGCTTACACTTTTCAAATTTATACATATGTGTTATTATTGAACACTGGAAAAAATCCACAGGTCAGTAATTCTGTCCATGCAGTACAAATGTTAGTAGATGTGAAGGAAACAATGCAGTAAGCTCAGATTTGCACACATACTCGCAGGAATAATAGGCGTGTTTGTTGCATGGCTCAATAGGATTTGTACCAATGCCTCTGTAAATCGAGTGCCAGGGGTATAATGTTAGCCTTGTGATCATTACTGTATTCCTGTGCGCCATCTTCATGAAAATCTCACCAACCTCACTTCCATCTCTGCTAGCCAAAGTGGTGTCTGTTGAACTAGATCATAACCTCATTCTACCTAACACATGTATATAAATTCACAACTGCATCCTATGTTTTCTCCTCTTTTTTTTATTTTTTATTTAATGAGTAGCCTTCTTCCCGTGGTGTGATTTGTTCAGTTGTTTTTGTTTTCTATCTCTCCTTGGTTCTCACTCTAACCCCACCCAGGTTCTATTCTAATCTTCCTGGCTGTTTTATACATCTTCCGTTATTACTACGATGGTTACACGGAGGAGCAGCGTTCTGTTCGGAGGGACCAATATAGCCACCTTAACATCTAGAAACTAACACACCATGGGGCATACAAGTTAGGCCAGTACTAACCATTTCTTATCACTCTCATGGAAAGCAAAGTTTACCCACTTCCAGTGAAAATCCATTCCATTTCTTCTGGATGACTAGTGAAATCAAAGAAACCGTGCAATTAAATTTATTAAAAAAAATATAAAAAAATCAGATTTATAAAGTGGGTGAGTTATAGAATTTGAAAGTTGAGTATATTTCCCAAAGAGTATCATTTGGAAAAATGTGATGGAGATTACATACACTAATAATGTTATTGCTTCTATACAATTGCACTTTCTCATTAGTGAGTACATGAAAATATTGTAAACTTAATGCTGATGACTTTATCAGTAGTTTAGGATTTACAGCTCCCTCCCTCTTTTATTGGTCATTACAACTTTACATGCATTTCATGCAGTGGTCAATATTTATTCCTTTTGATATTACTTTGGAAAAAAAAAAAATATTAAAGATTTATGAGTACAGTGTATGTCAGAGAGTGTCAGATGAAGATATCACCATCTTATAATTTGCATACGTGTTGATGCTGCCAATATCAACAACACTATTTATAGTGAATACCCATACATTAGATTTAGGTAGTCGGTGCATAGAAAAGACATTCACAAGTATGTTGTCACATTGGTTGCTACAATGTGTGCACTGCTTAAACACTCATTGTATTAGCATTTGATATATTTTGTTTTGGTATGTGGTATTTTTGCTGGTACTGGTAGTTGTGGAAATGTTTTTGGTGCTGGTTTTACATTTGGGTTTGCTCTGTTCAGAATACATAATCAGTTTCTTCCATTCCTTCCTGTACATGTTTAATTGCTTTTTTATTATGTTTTCAAGGTGAAATTTACATACTTCTATTGGATCATCATATGATCACAAAGAAAAAGAGAATCTCACATAAAAACGAAACAAAAACAAAATAAAACAAAATGTCAATAGAAGGTTTATAAATGTTGTTCATGGAGTGTGAAACTTGAATGGTACTTCAGTACAGTATATAAAAACTGGAGTTGTGAAATGTTGTTTAATGAGTAACTTGTTCTTACTGAAATAAGACTAAACAAGCACTAAAGGAAAACAATTACAATTGTGTCCAATGAAAAAGTATACAGTAATATTCAAACATATCATATTAACCCTCTCATTTTTTGACATAGATTCATTAGAAACTGACATCAAGATGGTCCAGAAATCACCTACATTGTACAATATGTCAAAGTTCAGCTGTATTGCAGCTAGTGGTAAAATACAGTACTCTCTTTTTTGTGGCGTCTGGAGGCTTTTCCTTTAAAAGAGTGCTATAAAACCAAGGTAATTTTGCGTCATAGAGGAATTCATTGTCTCTACGAAATAAAGATGTCCCACACATATCACTTGTTACACACCTATATCCACATGCAGTGAGCTAAATGTTGTATTTCTCCCACAATAGCTGATATGGAAGCCGCTATCTACAAACTCTTCTAATTCAAAATGTTTTATGGCATGTTAGAATTACCATCACTATCATTATTCACTTTCATAATAAGTTATTTGTCCTTGGTAAATTTCTGTTACACCCTGGTAGTAGAAATAGGAAATTCAAGCATTTGAAGAATCTTTTTAATACATGGATTTAAAGTATAAAAAATGCATGTTTTGTTGTGGTTTTTGTCAGCTGGTCATACTGTTGTAAGTTATAAGTTAAAAAATGCATGTTTTATTGTTGTTTTTGTCAGCTGGTCATACCGTTATAAGTTATTCAGATTTATTACTACTTACTAAATGATCAAGATTATAAGCAAATTTTTCATTCATTTGACAGGACAAAATCAAACACACACACACACACACACTTACACTTAAATGATTAACGCATCAGCATGGCAGTTTGCACATTTATTTATTTCTTTGACATGTAGTTGTGTAGTAGAATTTATTTCATTTCGTCAGTTTCTCTGTTTTTCATAAAGGGTTTTTTGTCACAAGTAACTCTTCTGTCTGCGGTAGTCTTCTACTTTGTATGATCTGAAATGTTTGGGTATGTTTTCCTGAAGACTCTTTGCTTAAAACAGAATAGTTCAGAACTAATAATGCAGCAATTGAACAAATCGTATGTATATACAATAATTTTACAGACGATGAATCAAGAATAGATGTGACAATCTGTACTATGTATTCTTGACACATCCTCCTGAGTAGCTTTATCAAAAGTGTGAATGCATATAATGTTTACTTTTTCTTATCTTGCCGTTAGAAGTTGAACACTGATTAAATCAGTAACTTTCATTCTTGGGTAACAAGGCCAAGGATGATTGATGTGAAATTGTTACATTTGTAGAATTCAATAGTTCAACATTTGTCTTTCTGTAGGATATTTATGATATCTATATATGGCTGTAAGTACGTAGACACTGCCTCTATGTTTTTGTAGTTTATAGCATAGTCTCATGCTTCTTGACCAGAGGTTCAAATGAATGTTTAAGAACATTAGTTCCTTCAGACAAAAAAGAAATAACAATTTTTGGTTGTGCAATTGTAACTGAGTGAAAGAGTACTAGTATCCATGCATGTGACAGTAATAAGAGCAAGAAGGTCAGTTTAAATTATCCACGGAATGATATATGGATTTGGTGCTGCCATTCAAACAGTCATAGTTACCTCCTTTCATTGTTTTTCTTAAGATATTTATTCATCTATTACTACGATGCTACCAACCAATTTTCACTGAAAATAACTTTTTTTAAGATAAGGTTGAGATGCTTTGAATCCAAAGAAGTCAGGCACAGAGTTTATGTGCATGCTCTTGTACAAGTTCACAAAAGTATAATCACTAATTTTTTTAAAGTATGTAAATCAATTCAATTTTGAAGTGTGGTTGCATGGCCATGTGTGGTGTATGTTAGGTTGAATATTAGAATTTAGATACAGTACTGTGTCATAGAAAAATTTATCTTCTCAGAAAAAGATAGGTTAACAGAGGGTATAATATGTGGAACCAGAGTGAACATTTCTTTATGTGCCTTGACAGGTGTCAGTTGCTTGCAAAACTAGATTTGATTTCAAAAAAAGTGAAATATAAACAATGAGATTTAAAGATATGACAATAATGATAGTGAATAACAATAATCAATCATTATAATTCAATAATAATAATAATGATAATGATGATAATAATAATAATAATAATAATAATAATATTAATAATGATAATAATAGTAATAGTAATGATAATAATAATAATGATAATAATAATAATAATGGTAATAATAATAATAATAATGATAATATAATAGTTGTTAATGTAAATTGTAATTTATATGATCAGAAATTAAGGTTCATCTGTATACTTGAGTACAGATAAATGGTCAGTGTTTGATTATGGAAATTCTGAGAGCTAGGAACAGTTGTGATTTTATTCATGGCGAACCAGAAATGTGAGGATGATATCAATTTGAAGTACAAATTATTGGTTCTTGTCATTCTCCTAAACTGGAATATATCATGTCAAGTCAACATAATGAGAATCAAGTTGAGAAGATTAGTAATGTGGCATTGTCAACTAAAATTGAAAGCAGGATGTCTAGCCCTTTGAAAATGAATCTAGTTTGCAGTGTGATACCACTACAAACAGCACAATGATACTATCAGTCCATGAGATGTACAGAGATTGTATAATATCTAGTGTGCTTCCCATTATTGAGGGTTTATTTGAGTGCAAAATATAAAAGAATGTGCCAGTCTCTATTACGAGCATTCCTTGTATTTGTAAAATAAACATTCCATGTTCTTTGCCAATTAAAGTTTGAAATCTTCTTACAGCAATTGATCTGCATGATTTGTTTCATTCTTTAAGCTCATGAATTCATTTCATTGTGATGTGAAAACACCAAGAGAAGATTGTTTATCAAAGTAGAAAATTATTTAGGTACAGTTATGTAGTAAAACAATGAAATCTGTAAAACTATTTCAAAATAGTTTCCCGAGCTGGTTGGAGGCAGCTATGGAACCTTTCATGTTAGCCACTTTAATAGCAGAGCTTTTCAAACACCACAACTGAAGTGCCTTGTATGTGAGCAAACATATTGCACGGTTTTGTTGTGATCTCAATGATGGGAAATCTTGTGATTAAGTTAGAAGGGAAAACATGAACAAACTATACCTGGTATTCATATTTTCTTGTCCCTCCCCCTCTAAAAAAGGGGGAAAATAATTTTTTTATCAATATTTGACATTATAATATTTAGTCAGTGTACAAATATTCAGTCAATGCAACAAAAGGTGAAAATTGATTCTTCCTATTGTTATGAAACAATACATTTTGGTTGTTTTCACAGGCAATGCAAAACAATGTGCTATGGATTTTACTAGTGACATGGTCACATGCAGAGCATGTTCTGCAGTGAAAAGAAATTAGCTTCCTAGCTAGGATATGATATCCTACCATTTCTCAAATTAATCCATTATCAGATTGCTGCCAGTCTATTAAAATCTATGAAATAAAGCTCCACTCCAGTAGCCATGGCCTCAAACCACTTGTGGTCCATCTCCATGATCCATGAAGTTGTCCGCAATAATTAAAACCCAATAAATTGCATCCAGGAAATAGCCACTCCATGAATAGTTGCCATGGTTACTGCAATTATTACAACTTGCAGTAATTGCTAACATCTGTACGAAATGGACCCCTGTGGTGGTAGACGGATTCCCAGGGCTTGCAGAGTCTGACATCAGTTTAGTTGGACTGTTTTTACCTGCCTCCATTTTGGTGGCTTCAGAATGGGCCGTGTGTTAGCATTTTTGTAGATCTGTGTAATATGTGTCCACACTGACTAATCTGAGATGACTAGGTTTTTTACACATGTGAAATTATTTACTGACATTCTAAATTGTCACAAATCTACAATATTTGCATACATTTACAATGTATGAAAATCATTCACATTTATTTTCTTGTGTACCACTCACTGCTTTCAAACTCTGAGACCTTCCAATCTCCCCCCCCCCCCCTCATTGTATTAGCTAACGAGTCTTTAGGCATACTGTAAAAGTTGAAATTTTCACGCATTTTGCGCAACCAGAAACTAGCGCGAAAATAAAAGCACACAAATATTTTTGCTTGCCATATATGTTCCTGTACTTACTGTCTTGATACCGCGGAATTAAAAACACACGAAACTCATCTTACCAGGCCGAGCGCGAAAAATTAGTCGTGCGAAAATATCCACTTTTACAGTATGTACATGTATCTGTTGTATATTGCTCTTAACATTGATTTTGTCCATTAACTGTATGGTGCTTCCCATTAAGTTGATTGAATTATATTTCATGGAAAAACAACACACAATCATATTACAGCACAAAAGTTAATGCTAAAATTAATACATTAATCTGTGTGTGTGTATGTACATGTGTGTCATGTTTCAATTGTGGATTATAGCTGCTTCGCTAGCCAAGGTTCAATTAAGTCAGTGGAGCTAGAAAAAAAAAATAGCACAGACCGTCTAGTAATTATGCAATGGGTTGCTCTATAAACATTACTCATTCACATCGAAGCACACAAATCACAGCCGCTCAAAAAATCTTCTGACTTCCAACCGGGACTGATTGGTCACATTTGGTCGTAAACAGGCATGTACACATGTACAGAAAACGAGAGTACATTGGATTGAGTGCAACACTCAATGTGGCATGATGTAAGTTTGCATTGTGAGATTTTTAGAGAGACTCGTCCACTTCAACTCGTGCGATCATTTTCTCATGTATCTCAAGTGAAAGGGAACGGGTTTTTCCTTTGACTCATCTCATATTCGACTTTGCAACTCACCCAAATTTTGTTGTATGTGAATGAATTGGGGGAAAAATCCTAGGACCTTTTTGACTCATTCATCTTCTGCTCACATGGAGAGAACAGTCCGACCTCGATTATCCAGACTTTTCTGTTATCTGGACACCCCCAAGCAGTGAAGACGAGGGGAAAAAAAGTGATTTCAAACACAACTGAAACTCCTAATGTACAAAACTCGCGCAATTTACTTATGATATTCCCTGCAGAAACAATGAATTTTACAGTGGAATACTTCAATTTCATAAATATGATTTTTAAGTAGGCTGGCATATATATTAAAATTCTGTTGTGGTGTGCGCTATGCAAGTGGGTCGGTAGCCTTTACTTGTAGTTGTACCCATTGTACAGTCAACCTTGCCTAAGTTGACCCTATCTGGACTGAAGAAATAGCTTCAACTTAGAATATTTGACTTATGAGGGATGAGTGAAGAGGACTCGAAAAGACCTTCTACTTAGGTCAAATTTATTATTCGACTTGTGCGAGGTCAACTTCAGCAAGGTTGACTGTACATAAACACTGTTTCTCCCATATCCGGCCAAATTGCGTATTTGGATAGACACCGGTCCCTCCATGGCTAGATAACAGTGGTCGGACTGTACTGTATCCTGTGTAACACAACCTAATACAGTGCGCTGCAAATCTCTTCTGGAGAACTGAGTGGATATATGAAAAGGGTGTTCTACAATAAAGATATCATAAATCACTGTACATGGAAGCTTACTGATATGCTATACAGCATCTATCTATAGATACAAAGTGTGATGTAAGCCTTCCAGATGTACATTGTATTTTGTATGTGGTACATCCACTTATTCTGAATTTGTTGGTTTATGCTGACTTTCCTTCCCCCATCCCCTCCAACTCTTTCCTTTTGATCCAGGTATCTAGCAGGGCCTGCAGAGCATTTTCATGGGGGGGGGGGGGGGGGGGGGGGAGGGGGGTCCACTTCCGGGTTTCATAAGCTAGCCAGTATTAAAGCAAAGAAAAAAATTCTAGTGCTACTTCTGAGTTTCTTCGGCTGACAAGCAAAAAAAAAACAAACCCAAAAAAACTTCAAGGTCTCTATCTATTTCTTGTAGGGCCACTTACGCACTTCCAGGGTAAACAAAGTTGGGGGGGGGGGGGCAAAGTGGTGACACCGTATGTATTCCCCCCCCCCCCCCCCAGTTCTACCGGCCATGTCTAGTTTGATGAAGTCTTCTAACACATCCAGTCCGTAATCATGACCTCTGGAACTTCGGAACACTTTAAACAACCTCTACATTCATGCTGATAAAATGAGTTACTCCATTGTGATTTGTACAATCTGAAGCAAATTTATATGCCGCAGCCAGTTCTGGTGTCAAACATTTGTGTCGATCATTGCATCCATGTAATATATTCGACAAATAGTTAGCATAAAAGATTTAGTGAAAATTGTGTTCATTCTCACTGATTTACAGTTAGTAACTTTCCTTGTGAAAGATGTCTGTCAACATTAATTATTTTTATCTCTATATCAGAAGTGTCAAGATGGTTTGCTCTGAGATAGATCATTGCATACAAACATATGCAGTTCTAGTGCTAATTCGCTGATAAAAGTTTTGTCTTTAGATATTTTTGTGGCTTTGCCATGGTTGTAAGTTTATTTTTCTTTATCAGGGAGTGAGTGAGATACTTGTACAGTGTGATATCACATTGCTGAGACTTTGTTAGTTTTTTTCTCTTTTTTGCTGCACGAGGCAATATTGCTAATATTATAAACTCTTGTCTTCATTTTTACTTTCAAATCCATTATTACCATAGGAGCAATCCTAGATGGACTAGCATTGGTCTACATCATCAGAACCTACCGCATCCGGCCTGAGGATGACCTAGAAGAAGAGGAAACCGGCCAGACACGGGTTGGTAGCCGTACCTACGGCCGCTTCCACAATGAGGATGCAAAACAGAGTATGGCCACCCCAAGCACCGCCTCAGAGGAGTCGAGGCAGAGCCAGTACCGGTCGGAGAATGAGGCACGGTATCCCGGCGGGGAGGTGGAACCAGCACCCCCAAACCCGTTTGAAGGGGAGCCCAAAGATGACGAAGTAGATCCAGCAGGAGATGCAGGGCTTACCAGATATCCTCCTTAGTATTCCCTGACACCCTGACTGCGTGGGCATCCCTCCTTCTCTCCCCCTTCTCACCCCCCCCCCCCTTCTTTCCTGACAATCTCCATCTTACCTTCCTCCTACTTTTTCTTAGTCTTTCTTTCTGACTCCCTCTTTCTTCTTTCTTTATATCTTCTACCAGTCCCAGTGGTCTGTAGACTATGCACAATTGCCTCCAGTATTTGATCTTTGCCCTGTGTTCTGTTGACATTTAGATTATCAGTTTTGTAATAACACTGTTAGCCCTCAAGCTGTGTTCGACATCAATCTTGAAATTGAATACATCTTTGTGTTGGACAGACATCAAGTCTATTCGAGTTAAACCTTTTGTATGATATTCTAGCTCATCTTAGCCCAAAGCTCAAGTGAGCTTTCTTTAATCATTATACCCCCGCCAAACGAAGTTTGAAGGGGGTATATAGGAATCAGCGGACGGTCGGGCGGTCGGTCGGGCGGTCGGTCCGTTGCAAATCTTGCGTCGCGAACTACTTCCTCAGTTTTCAACCGATTCCCATAAAACTTGGCACAGATGTGTGTCTTGGGTTGTAGATGTGCAAGACGTATTTTTTGACAGTACCCAAATGTATGTTGCCATGGTAACGGCATATTATGGGCAAAAATGGGTACAAATCTTGCGTCGCGAACTCCTCCCACAGTTTTTGATCAATTTTTATGAAATTAGGTACAGATGTTCATCTGAATATGTTAATGTGCAAGACACATATTTCTGCAGTGGCAAAAAGTGCGTTGCCATGGTAACGGCATGTTATTGGTAAAATATAGGGCAAAATGCTTCATGGCAGAACTGCTTCATCAGTGTTCTTCCAATTCTCATGGAATTCATATTGAATGTTTGTCTTAGGATATAGGTCAGCATGACACATTTCTTGACAGTGACAAAAAGTATGTTGCCATGGTAACAGCTCACATATTATGAGCCAAAATGATGGAAAATTTTGTGTTGCAAACTACTTCCTCAGTTTTTGCCCAATTTCCATGAAACTTGGTACAGATGTGTGCCTTTGGTTGTAGATGTGCAAGACGCATTTTTCACCAGTACCCGAAAGTACGTTGCCATGGTAACGGCATATTAATGGCAGAAGATCAAGGAAAGATCTTGCGGATTTAACTACTTCCTCAGTTTTTTGACCAAAGCTTATGAAATGTTGTTTTGACCAAAGCTTATGAAATGTTGTTTGGCGGGGGTATAACCAGTCGCTGTAGCGACATTTCTAGTTTAATTTGGCATCTGCATATGTCAAGTCTTCTGACCTGGTGCACTGTGCATCTTGCCTTTTTCACATGTATTTCACCTTCTTGAAAACACATGGATAGAATATCAATCAAACATGATAGAAATTATCTTCAGATGTGTGTCAACTACATGTGCATCACCTCCGGGAAAAGATGTGTGTAGGATTTTAACTGAACATGGTAGAAATGAACCTCAGAGGTGGGAACTACCTGAGTTTTCCAAGCACTGTGTCGAATGGGCTTTAATTCCCACATCTATGGTAAATAATGTAGTTGCATCACAATTTTCAGAAAATGTTTCAGAGCAGTGATAAGCTTAGTGCAAACTGATGGACTGTTGGCCATATAAAGGACGAGTTGATATCAACTACTCATCAATTTTCTCTGAGAAAAGGTCACTAGAAGTTTGATGCTTCACATCAGTTTCAGGTAGCAGTGAATAAAACACAGTGACTGTACAATGTTTTTAGGAAGAAGGAAGACTTAGCACAATAGACATTGTGAATTTCTGAGGTAGTGAACGCTTTGTAAGGTGGAAGGTTTGTGGGAAGTGAATTCAGAGTGTGAGCTACACGTAAGAATTTATTCAGTAGAATAGAAATCATTGTGTTCCTTATGAAATCACATTCCATTTGGAAATATGAATGAAAATGTCTGAACTCGGCCAAAATCAGATTGTCATTAAAATTTCAGTGCATGTAGTCATGTTTGTTGACTTATTTTCCATAAGTCATCTCCTAACCTTGTGGTTCACATAGGAATTGGAATTGAGTACGAGGATTGTGCATTTTGGGTATTCCCATGGTATTTGATGCTATTCTCACATCTGATAGTATTGAGGAGAAGTGGTTCTATGGCTGCCGACTATACCAGATAATGAGAACGTCCAAGATGTCACCAATCAAGCAATATGCCATGAAGCACATTGAAGAGTATTATTTCAATTTCCAAATCTCTTCTTGATATTTTAAGGGAACTTATGAAAAGTTGAATTGCAAAAATCAATATGATATCCATGTTTATAAATTTGAAATATTTGAGATGAAATTGCTAAAATACAAAGAAAATAAAAGTGTATGTGGTAATATTGGTATTATCATCAAAAAGTATATCTTGTCATGTAATGAGTGCAGTATCATCAGAAAAATGTTGTTGTTTTTTTCTCTATTTGATGATGATGACCTTGAAAGAAAATATGAAAATGGTGTCTGTCTGTTTTTGCGTTCAAATTCTTCATATATCTTGAATGGCTTCCCTTATTGAGGAATGCTGAGAACCAGCCCAACCTGATCAAACATATCATTTTCTGTGGTAGATAAGGTGTTGTAATTAGAGTTAGAATTCACGTATCTTCAGACTGGGTATTTATGGATTAAAGTCTGAATAAGGAACAAGGGGTGACACAAGTTGTGAAATTTTTTCTCTTCCCTGCATGAGTGAGGAAGGAATGTATGTCATCAAATTTTTGTTCACATCTTTAAGCCATTGTCGTTAATCTGTTCCACAATTCTCTGAGAACCTCCAATACCCGTCAACGAGATTATTTTTGCACGTCAATGAAGAGCACACAGGTTGGTAATCCACCCGTGTGAAAGCAACCTGTGCAAAAACAGTTGGGCAGTACATGCATCTCCCTTTCATGGTCAACTGAGTGTGCTATCAAGCAATGCAAAATATCAATTGGACATGGGATATGAATAGAGCATGCGCTGGGCTCACAAGCTCTTTTGTTGCACACCATAAAAGCACCCAAATGGCATCAGCAAAAGTTAAAATCTAGTGAGCTCAGACTTGATTGCTACATGAGTCTTTATAACAAGTTTTATGGCAAAACAAGCACACTACAACACAACTACACTGGAAAGGGTAAATTGGACAAAAATAAAAGCAGCTTTGATACTGACAAAGAAAAGATATTGCTAAAAGAAACTCTAATCTTTCAAGCAGATTAAGTCATTTTTCTGGTCAGCATTTATAACACAAATAAACATGAATGTAGGCCCTGAATGCAGACACTCTCGTCTACATTTTGGGAAACTGGTTCCCATAAGGAAATTGGGTTAAATGATGGCCACTCCAGTTGGTTGGATACATGGCACACCTGGGATCCTGTAAGCAAGGGGGTGATACTTCAAAATGGATTTTTCTTAACCTGTTGAAGACGGACTGATTTTGCTACAAAACACATTTCCCATAGATGCTTGCCCGAGTATACTCGGGATTTGTCCTCAACAGGTTGATATATGAGATTGTGAGAAAAGATGGTGTTATCTCAAATGTAGTCTTAACCCGTTGAGGACTGGCTGAATTTGCTACAACACACATTTCCCATAGATACCTGCCCAAGTATAGTCGGAACTAGTCTCCAGTGGGTAAAGATATCTAATGGTTGACCATGATGTTACTGCTTAGCTATTGTGGATCAGGTGAATGCACTAATTGGAAATGATTCATTGAGTAAGAAAAATTATTTATTGCGGCTATGACAACATAGGACAAGTGCCATTCCTTTTGGTGTCACAAAAGAATCATTTGCATATATATGTCCATGATAATAATAAGGGGCATTTATATTTTACAGCTACTCTTCTGTGCATTGTAAAATGATAGTCATGACGTACATAATGCAACCTTAAGTAATATTAATTAGATGATGAGTACATGCATGTTTATATATAAATATAGATGAATGTTTGTGTGGGTACATGCATGTATGTATGTCATTAGTAGAAAAATGTGTCCTCCGTCATATGGCTATGAGATCATGGCAGACTTTTGCAATATTCTAGTGGTATTCTTAATCTGTACTCTGTGTGTAAAAAGAGAAATATAAAGGATATCTGAGCTCTATTGGTCTCATCGACCAGTAATCTTTGTCATACCTCATTCCACTTTAATGGACTTTGAACACAAAGTTTCATCATCATTGACAAAACGAAAGTATCGTAAGCGTCATCGTACAGCTCCTTGTCGTGACGCCAAGTTTGATTTTGACGCAGACACAGGTGTAGGGCTTTCAAGAGTACAACTTACTCAGTCTTCCAGTTTCATTCTTTCATGGGTCTCTCAGGGTCATGGGGTTTGTAATCATCAGAAGTTTCTAAATTTGTATTACATTGTACTACAAAATGCTTTTTGGTGCATCACATGTAAGCAGAAATCATTCCATGAGGTTAATTACACACATTATGTGTGGCAATCAGCTGATTTTTGGTTTTGGTTTTTACAGACATAGTGTGAAAGTTCACCATGCTGCTGATGTTGAGATCAATTGTATATGCTAAGCTCCATGATAACTAAAATTGACAGTCTACCACTTTATCACAAGATCTAGGATGTGATAATGCATAATATATATGATCTTGAGTTTTTTGTATTTTATGAAAGAGCAATTCTTCTTCTTCAACATTATGGGATCATAAAAGAAATGGAAATTGTATTTTTAGCAACTCTTCTAGAATACTTCTGCTTCCCCTGATTTCCGGCTAGTCTGTGGGGGGTATATTTTTTTGGTTTTCTTTACACACAGATTCATCTGAAAGTCTGCTTCAGTTCTGTGAGTGTTTGGTTCAGCAGTGTTAGTTTTCATGGCCATTGAGTAAGTATACTGCCCATTGCTCAGTGCTGGGTAGTAATGTGATAGTGACTTGTTATTCTATAAAGCCTTTGAAATGAAAGATATTACTGACATACCATCTATCACACTTCAGAATACCACCCTGTGTACACTTTGTACTGTCAAGATGTATCAGGATGATCACCTGTAGACAAAGGGCATTTTTATGAGTTAACCCTGTATGAGCCACACCTCCTATTTTGAGTTCCCCCTCCCCCCTGAAAAACAAACAAACAAACAAACAAACAATTGCACATAGATGTGTCAATACTTCACCTACATACACAATGTGTTCAGAGTAGTGAGAGATAAGAAATTTGTTCATATAATTGATGTTCACTAATTCCTGGTGTATGAATAAATATGTGTAATTCTGCGGTATTTTTTTTTTCCATTGTGTCAAGATGTATTGGTTTCTTAAGATTAAACCTATTCATTGATTTTTTTTTTCTTTTCTTTTTTAGGTTCTAAATCTATAATGCACATTCTCATGAAATGAGTGAATTTGAAATTTGACTTGAATAGTACCAGTGTGCTTTTATTTTATCTGGTAGTGAAGAAAACCTGACGTCGGCCCAAAATGGAAGCTGTTTATCTGCAGTTTGTAATGTGTGCAGAGAATGGCAAGGATGTGTATGATCTGGAATATATCAGTAAATGATGGTATTCTAGGGACTATCATATCACACTTCAGTGGTCTGTTGTGTACATGGTGACCTTGGCATGTAGGTGGTTTCTCAGCCACAAAAGATTTGTGTGTACTGTGCACTCCTGTTAAAACAAATGCATTTATGACAAAAATCTCATTATAATGAAGTAAAAATTCTGTTCCCACCCAAGTAGTTATTTATATACCTTCATATACTTAGTTGTTTTGCTATGAAAAAAATTTCGATATAAGAAAACTGCCGCTCCTGAGGACTGTGTTATAGCAAGAGTTTGCTGTACCATGGTTTGGTCGGTGTGCATATGAACACTATATGCTATGCAGTCTACTCTCTACATTGGTTCGTACAATGTAGTATAGAGTGCTAAAAGTGTAGGATTTGTTATATCATCAGACTTCCTTACATTTCTTTATGGATAAAATATTCCTCTGAAGCAATGCCTAAGAATAAACATGTGCATATATGCATATACCTTTCGGAACGATGAAACTGCTCATGTGACCTGTTACGACAGCCACCTGTACTTGAGTAACTGTGGATGGTCAATATTGGTTACTGTATCAGAATGAGTTGTAGTTTCTCTTCCTGTGTGTTGTGGCTGGAGACCTTTTGTATTCTTCTTTCTTTTTTTTCTCCCATAGTCCCTTCAGGAGTACTTCTGTGCCAGTTTATTGATATATCATGCAGTAATGTAATCTATGTAACAATGCCAGTTTCAGACATGTAAGCCATGCAATTCCTTGCCAGCTGTGCTTTGTAGGCCAGTGGACAACTTACGATGTCAATGAAAGCGTGGAAGCACCACCTCCATGCCTGTCAGAGCATACAGAACACCAAAGGAGCCCAAGCTTTGTTGCTGTGAAGTGGATGAAAAGCATCAGTAGAAATCCTGTATCGGTCTCGCACTTATCTGAGTCTTGTGATAGAGAGCAAACAGACATGAAATCATTTGCTTTCTCCGTCACCTGATCCTTGTATGTTTCCCACCATGCCTGTTTAGTGTTGTCTCACATTGTTGGTTATAAGCACTGTCATCAAATTCTTATTTATAGCAGCTTGTGCTCATGTGCTTGAGTCGTAAGTACGTGTGTCACAGGAAATTTCCAGGTGGAATCTAAATCCGATGATGGCAAAATCGTGGTCGAAGTGAAGGAACCTGAGTAATGGCTTGAGCTGATCATTAACTTGTTTATCCTTGCAAGTTTCTGTTTGGCTCATATTTCTGTTGTGAAATATAGCACGAAAGAACCTTTGTTCACATCTTAGCAAATAGCTGTATGTGACCTGTGAATTAGTTATAGGGAAATATGTAGGAAGGCTGAATTTGAGACTACAAGCCTTGTGTGCTGACATTGACATTCGCATCTTTGTCTCAATTCATGTGTATAAAACTTTGAGTTAGATTTATTAATAATGGAATTCTAGGCTCTTTAGGTACTGTGCAATTTTGGCTGTCTTTCCTTCATCATTTCATTCTTTATCATTTCCAAGAAATAAGTTTTGCAATACATTGAAACAAAGTAAGTCCAATGAAACACAATACCTTGTTTACAGAAATAGGTCTATTCACACTAAGAAGGTATCTTTACCAATAGGTTCATTTGTATTCTTGAAAGATACATGCAGAAGAAAATATTACTTTGTGCATTTCTAGATGTTACACATTCGTACTGATACACTTCTCTCCTGTCATGTATTCTGAGAGCAATATGTACTGCGGGGAATTAATCTATCAGTGGTGAAGCATATTATGTTGGTCTTTTGTATTTCTTTAGATGTCATATTTATTACACGTATAGTGCTACTTATTAACACCTTTCTTGAATTCTCAGCTGTAGAGGGGAAGATGAGATATTTCTGTGTTTTACAATGTTGATCTTCTGTGTATTTTATTATGCTGTATTCAACATTTTCTCCAGTGTGATATTCTATGTCAAAGCCTGCAGCATGCAACATATGAAATTATGATTTCTTTGAAAGACATACATATGGATATGTATTTGTTTCAGCATGGACATTCCTGCTTACTTACTCATTCCTGTGTTTATTCGCATCAAGGTTTGATTTCTGGTCTCCATTAGATTGTATAGGGTAGGCTGATTGGTTGTGTGTACTGGACAGGTGTATTTGAATAGGTTTCACTAACCTAATTGTTAGTGGTAAAATTGTTTATCATGATGGCAATAACCATTCAGTAAATTTTGTGTATGTATGAATAAAACAGACGATGGGAATGGAAGAAACAAGACTGTGTGTTGTACAGATTTTGTGTGTCATTTGTTGGATCGTGTGATACAGGAATGTGAAGAAGCTTACCCCTTCCTATGCTAGGGACTTTGGACAGTGAGGACAATGCTGTGGGATATTCTGTGTCAATCAGAACTCAAAGCACACAGTGGGTTTAAAGGGACTGTACAGTACTGGTTAAGGTACGTAAGGATTTAGCTTGCGAGATATTTAAAAACCACTCTATGAAATGTTAAATAGCATACAATGCTTAGGGGAATCAAAAGTTTATTTGATGAAAATCGGTTTTGAAATGACTGAGTTATTTAAAAACAGGGTAAAACAAAGACATCCTAATAAAACTCATGGCCTGTCAATTTTATTAGGATCACCTTTTTGCATATCTCAGCCATTTCAAGGCCAATTTTCATCAAATAAATATCGAGTCCTTCTTGAAATTACATGCTCTTTCATATATCGTAAGAGATTTCTTATTATCTCACCAAAAAATGTTATAAACCTGAATCCTTACCTCAACCAGTACTGTACAGTCCCTTTAATGAGTACCATTCTGTTGATTTTTTTCTCTTGAACTGGAGTGGCTTGGACTATCAAAACTCTCTACTCACAGCCTGCTTTACATATAAAGGACTCACAGTGTATTGGCATCTGTGGGATTGTACCACTCCTGAGTATACTTGAAGTTAGTAGTAAACTGCCATCTGTTGGTGGTAATAGGGAGCTTTAGATTTGCAGCGCAGACGTTTAGCCAACGATTACATTGGCCGTTCTCTTCTCTGCCTGCATCGTATTGCAAAGTAACTTTAGATTACGCTAGGAAGCAGCCTACACAAAGTAAACTGTCCCAATGGGATCCTTGCAACAGTACCTCTCTGCATTGTGATTTGAGCGGATGCAAAAATGGCTCAGAACCAACCATGAAAATTCAGACGACGCAAGATCGATTTTGATAAGCAATTTTGCGCTTGCATAGAACAGGGTTTTCTTTTCCTCTGAATGCCTGCATCACGAAAATCTAAAGCTCCCTTATGATGAGCTATCACTTTATTGATTTAAACATTTTTATGATAAAATATCTCCTCATAATCACTGCTGTGCCCTTCAGCCTACAACTATACTCCCTGTAATCCAAAAGAAACATTCTGTTACAATAAATGGCTTCAATAAAAATGACTATTGAATGAAGGAGGCATACAATTCGTAATTTGTGGCCACTACATCACTCATACCTGTGATCCACAAGAAAAGATTGCTTTTGGTGCTAGATAATGCATTGTTAGGGTGATAAATATTGCCAGCATTAGTCTGAAGAAACTAGGAAATCACTTAGTCCAGTTGGTGCTTTCCTTCAATGTAATTCTACAGCTATTGGTAATGCAGGACAAACTTTTGAAAAAGATTTAAAGGGGGATGGCTAGTAACTGATCATTGGGAATGCTGGGGGATGATTGTTCCAATCCTTGTGGGATTCATTAAAGAGTACATTACATATCTATTGTTGTGTGAAAATCATTTGCTTCAGAATGGTCTCATATTCAAGTAATATGCAGTTTAATGTTTCCAGGTTAGCATGCCTGTACAGTGACGGGGCGATCGGTAACACAGGCATGCTAACCTGGAATCACTGATCTGCACATAATTTAGGTACAAGACCATTCTGAAGCAAAGAATTTTCACTCAGCAATAGATCAATGTACTCTTAAAGTATGGTGAACGAGACATTAAAATCAAGAAAATCGTATAAAAGAAGGTGTCAAAGCAGAGGGAAATGTCTCCTAAAACAGATTGTTAATGATACATATTAAAAGATATTCGCGCGAATGAGAAATCGCAAGTTAAAACTGACTGATTTGCTTCACCGATATTCGCTCCGGAACAGCCGTCTTTTTCGGGCCCTAAAACATGACGTCACCAAATGAACAAAACCCTTTACGAGTGCAGCGGGACATCGAGGCCGCCATTCATAAAGCATGTATTTCTTGGTAAGTGGATGCAATATTTGGCCTGTCTTTAGTCGCATCTGCTTTCTCGGCCGAGACATTTAAAACGTCAAATTTTTACCTTATATTGTACGGAAAGACTTTGAGTTTGACATCGAGAGTGAATTGAGTGATGACAGTGACAATAACACTGATATTGACAGTGGCAAAGTCAGGGTTGTAAAAGAAGCGAGGGAGAGGCGACGAATATGGAAGGCCGCTGTGGACATAACTCGTTTGGGGCATACATGGAAACAGGCATACGTATGCAACTGCCTCTCCCTGCATATGCCCCAAACGAACCACGTCCGCAACGGCCCTCCATAGACGGAGCTCACCGTGTGGATGGAGTGCGTAGCACAGCGCACATTTCGTGACGTCATAATTTTGGTCACCAAAATTTTGGCGTCAGAGCGGGTTCAGGTGGTCTAAAAAGGGTCTCAAAACACCATCTCTCCATCGTTCTGGAGATGTTTTTACATTCTGAAAGCTAGTTATTCATATTCCTAGAGACTTAAGCTTTTCAGAAATGTATAAATTACCTTGTTTATGAATATCATCCTTTTTTTCTCGTTCACCATACTTTAAATGAATCCCACAAGGATTGAAACAATCATCCCCCAGTCCCACTGATTCCCACTGATCAGTTACTATCCATCCCCTTTAAGAGTTCATAAAACATGCTCATGGGTACATGTCCGTCTATTATCGACATCACATGTCACAATTTCGTATCATGTAACTAACTTCTGTGATATGTACAATGTTAGTTTATGCTTTAATTGAATGGCACATAGGCCTAAAGGTTGTGTGTGTGTGTGTGTGTGTGTGTATGTGTCTGTGTCTGTCTGTTTGTGTGTCACTGTGTGTGTGTGATTTTGATGGTGTCACTGTGTGATTTCGATAAAAATTTGCCACAGATTACGCTGGTCAGAAGTTGACAATTCACAATAATCACACAATCTCGCCACACCACATACTCTTGAATAATCCACTGGTGCACGTTGATGTAACAAAACGCACAGGTTCACGGTTGTGTCATGTTTTTGTTTTTTTGGCATTTCTATTTTCCACATTTTTGATAATAAATCCCAAACAGATAAAATGGGGATTAATTCAATCAAAATAGACAAGCATTACCTCTATTGAGAGGCCACACAGAGTTTTTGTCTCTCGATCCTCTCCGACGGAGGGTCAAGAAACGAGCAGGGAAGAGAGACACGCTACAACATGACAGAATCAATGAAACTCATTTGCCTTTCTAATGTTCCCTTTAAGCTTAATCTCGTTTCTTTTTTGGTAAATCTAATGGTGAACAGCTTTCCTAACACACTTCAACTCGGACTATTCCTCTTTGTGTACCTGATTACGTGTACAGACGTTTCAAGTAAGGAAGAGCAGTAGTGATGTTAAAAAAATAATAATAATAATAACTTGATGCCACTAGAGAGAATCTGTCTACAGCCTCACATAGAACCTACAATCTGTTAGCTATACATCTTTTCTATAGTTTTTTGTTTCAATTTGTGGTAAAGTCATCTTATCTGAGATCTGACAGAAAAAGAGTGTGAGAGAGAAACCACTGAGAACAAGAAGTTACAAATGTGCAAGTTTTGATTCCACTGTCGCTATAATCTTCTGATCTTCAGCTAAACATCTTTCAGATGCAGCATTCAAGTTTATTAATTTCATTAAATAAGGTCACTCTGTGATCTTTGATTTGATCTCATTGCATTTATCTTTTTAAACCAAAAATGGATTCATTAAATGTAAGATCTGATATTCATGCAAATTATGCTCATATTTCAACCTGCACATTTCTAATTCCTGTTCCAGATAATGTTCTCTGCATGCTTCAGACCATAAAACCTTTAATCTGTGAACTGCTACTATGCAACTTGATTGGATATGGCTAACCTCTACATGGGTATGGTATACGGCCATTAGCTAGCACTGCACAAAAAAGAACAAAAAAAAAGAGGGTCTTTCGTGGTGCCAAGAGTCTTACAAGAACCCTGGAGCAAGTTGAAGGGAATGCATTTGACATCCTGGCAATTTGCTTTCTAATCTTTTAGCACTTGGGTTTTTCTCCTGGGCATTACAAATACGAAAACACAAAAACAAATGTGTCACCGGTACCACACTTTCCTCTGCATGTTTACACGTGACCTGATCGCTCAGATCACTAGATTGATCCAAAGTGATTGAGATTTGTACAGGAAAAAAGTGGAATGCTTCTAATCACACAAATCTGCAAAAAACACTGATTCAAAGGTTAATCTGACCTGTCAAACTTGACTGGTTGTCACACTACAAGACTACAACACGCAAGACTGGAATATTTGCACGGACAGCATCAATGAGAGTATCACACATATTGTATATACTGGTGCATCTGGATACGCCTTCCTCCACTGTGTGTCCACTGAGGACTGATCTAGCCTCCATTTAAGGCTCACTTTCATTATATTATCTGACAGGATATTCAGTTTTGTTTATTTACTCGTTCTTAAACTTTTTTTTAAAATAGTTCCATTGAGGTTCATATTGCATGAATCATCGTGGCTTTACAAAAACCAGAGACTCGCTGGAAACACACCGTGAGCAGTGTGAACTGCTCCAACAAAATTCAAAGCCCACTACAGGATAAGGCATATTATGTAAACAAAATGCAACAACTGCATCTACTGCAAATAAAAAAAAAAAGACACGCTGAAATTAGTGGTACATCAACTCTTGTTGCTGCCTTGAGCGGCACTATTAGCTGGAGAGGATTGATATTAATCGTGGGAACATTGCAACCATCGAAACGCAAATATGCCATCCTCCGGCTGAAGGCTTGAATATGACAGCACTCACTACATTGATACTACAGCAACACTGAAGACAAAGGAAAGCAAAATAAATGACAAGAATATCAATAAAAATCAAAATAATAATACATCAACCAAGACTCCCTGCACTCAAATGTTACACAAGTCTGATGGTAGAGGAACACCACTCCATTTTGTGCCCATTTCAAGATTACAAATCATCTATTACAGTCTGCATCTCTTAAATGCAAATAATAATTTCAATTTACATAGGGGGGAAATAGCAACAGCCACAACATATATATCACTGATCCAAAAGGAAGTTTGCCTCCTATTATAAGAAAAAAAAAATGACCATCTCAAGAACAGCCCATAGTCCCTCATTACTGATTTTGCAGTATTTCAGATCTTTTGTTTCATGACTGGAGTAGTAGCACACAGCAAGTCACTGGCTCTGAATCAACTTTTTTGAATATGAATTGCCAAATCACAAGATGCAGTGGGCATTCATGCAAAATAAATGAATGCTTAGCAAAATTTCTTGTTCTTCTTTCTTCAGCAGTCAAGACAATTACTTTGAAGTTCTTAGTTGTTTCTTTATGAAATTCTCTTGTTTACATCATGACTAATTGGTGATCCATAGAAGGAATTGTACAGAGAGATACTAAGACTCTTTTTGGCCAAGAAAGTTCATCCATCTTTTAGGATTTAGATAGTTTGTTCCCTGACAGGGTTGGCCAAAAATTCTAGACATTGGAAAGAAATAGGAACTGGTTCTGACCGAGGCAAAAAAGAGCAAGCAGGCACAGCCTTGGCTGACTCCATTTTGCCTCAGGGGTGAAAACCAGACAGCAGAATCCAGAGGGGCAGGAAGCTCATAAAAATACTCAAACACACACAAACCTTATTACAAAAACAAAAAGTACACACTATACACAGTTCATACAGGGCATACTTAACAAGTTGATCAGTGCACGTTACTTCAATCTGCAAAGGGCTAATCATTCCACGTTAAAAATCTATGTACAATATCTCGACAATGTACTTGCTAAAATTATGATTTTGGTACTGAACAAGCACATGCATGCTGCCTCTCTGGAACGTGCAGGGTGGCCAAGGTTCGGGGAGGTCACAGCACCTTTGCTTTAAGTTAGTGCATATATACAATCAAGCTCTGGTCCTGCTTTCTCATTGGTCCAAATCAAGTTACTGCACATTTCTTTATCCATTCATTTCCATGTCTATGAATCAAGAGAAAAATGGCATGGTTGAGATGGTCATTTTTTTTTTTCCAATTTCACTTACCGGCACAATATATGCTCAGAACAACGACAAAAAATAAAATATTACCCATAAGTCCACATTCTGACAAAAAAAAATGCCATTCACTGCACTCTAATTTCTTCGTTTCATTTATCTTTTCTTTTAAAATCTGACACACACTCTCTCTCACTCCCCCATCACTGATCTAAAGAGCATTTCTTATGTTTCAAAATCTGTCACCAACGATGGTATCTATATTCTACAGCAGTGCAAAAAACAAAGATATTCCAAAACTGTACACTACACGTGACATACACAAATGTCATACAAAATCTAGGGCCAATGACTGTATAGACTCGTCTCTAGGACTTGTCAGTCTTTTCCATCCACTTTTCAATATCTTGGAAGGTGTCGTTATTTACTGTGTTGCATTCCTCCCTTATATTTAAAAAAAAAAAAGAATCCCGTGAATTGTAACAATATACACCAGTAAAAACAAGCACAGACGTCAAGACTAGCCATCTGTTATCCAGTTAAAGGGATAGTACAGCAATGGATTGCTGCCTGAAATCATTTTGCATTCACTTGGTGACAGCTTGCCTCCTTCCAAAATGTTTTCTCACTCCATAATGAATAATTTGGGTTTTTTAATATACCAAAGGGGAAAAAAAAAAAAAAACAAGAGGAGGAAAGATAAACTGCTTGGCACAAGCTTACAAAATAAATATGTGGGAAGCCTGCGATAGATGTTTAAAAAGGGTATTATTATCATCCCCTCCATCAAATTTTAATCATTATTTTCATCCTTTGTGTCTTCTTTTTCACTCATACAGCAAACAATTCTGACTAGGTTTACGCTACTAAAACCAAACATTTTTTTTTCATAACATGTTTCCTGTAACAAACTTCACATCTATTTTGAGCCAGATGAATTCCCTCAATGAAGCATACATGTTAATTACAATTTTTAAGCCCCCTCTGTCCCCAATACTGTACTATCCCTTTAAAGTGTACTCTGAATGATGGTTTAGTTCATGGATTGAATTGTAATTTCACAGAATTTTACTCAATCCATTGTGCACAAATCACAACAATTTGTGCCTCTTAATTTTGAATTTAGATTGTCTAGGGCATAATTGACTGCTTTCACCCTTTTCTCTTAACGGGAGCATGAGATAATCAATGTTACTTTTACATCATCTTCCCTTTTACAAGCACGAGAGAAGGTGACACAATATGGAAGTACATGGGGATGCACAATACATGGACAATGGACATGACAGCAAATAAATAATAATTGTCAATGCATCTCTGATATAATCAAAATCTGTATCTGCCTCGGAACAATTCATTCTATCAAACAGTGTGGTTTAAATCTTAAAACTTGTGCATGCAACAGTTTAAGCACCTTTGAGCGAAACTGTCTATTTCTCGCAACAATCTGAGAAATGCAATTTCCACATTAGGCTCAAAACAATTCATCTGAATAATACTTGGGGTGCATCGAACTTGCGAACTCATTCCCCTGAATCACACAGTAATACGGATGCATTTGTCTGATCACTGGACAGCATTCATCCTATTATTTATGAAATAGTTGCACTTTAGTACAACAGTGAACTTATGTAACTAATAATCAGTCTTCATTCTTTATCCAAACAAAATGGCAGTCAATTTTTTTTTTTTCTGTTTTATAAATGTGCCATGTCCAGAAACTTCCAGCAGTATTAAAGACAAATTCACACTCCATTGAAGTAGCAGAGTGAAATTCTTCCTGATTCATGCAGAACTGCACACCGATGATGTCACAGCCTGGATTAAAATGACACAAATGCACCCTTGTCAATACTGAACATTGGGAAAAGTTCACCTGCTCATTTGAGCCATTTGACATATCAAATGAAATGTACTTACTTCTTGGGAGGGCAGACTTTTTTTTAAACAGCAATAGAAAGAACCAATGAAAGAACTGGATATAAGGGTTTTAAAAATATTGCAATTGGACTCGGTCATTTTCACATTTATTCTCCTTTATTTCATCCTAACCTTGGACTGGATGCAGCTGCCCAATTTATGTGGTTAGTCTTTTAATAAATGTGCACATTTGAAAGGATAGCCTCCAAAGATACACATCAACACACATGGATTTGTTAGACCAGTCTACTGTGACATATTCGGCCTGACTTTGGTAGAGTTTATAATTCAGAAGAGAAAGGGACAGATCTGTTAATCAGATAAAAAAAGAGCATAAAATACTCCTCACATAACTTCAGGATGTGACATAACAATAATTCATTCTCAGCACAAAAATTCCTAACACTTCACCCATCTTTGTCTCATTTATTATCTGTTCCTTCCAGTGCATTTCTGGGTTTTTTTATGTTTGTTTGTTTTGGGTTTTTTTTTTTTCTTTTGCAAAGGGGATTAGTCTGGATACAACTTCACAAAATATATCAACTGGCAAAAGATACAGTGCAAGGTGTCGGCCATTTCATTGTTTTATTTTTAAGTCATGCCTCTCATGTTAAGAAAGTAGAAGTCATCTCCTTTTTGTTTTCATCCTTTCTGAGTTTCTCATCCTCTCTTTGCACTTGAAATGGCAAGCAAGCTGAGGAATGCTGTAAAGTGATGTGCTTGTTTCACTGGGTCCAAGAAATCTGGATGAGTTTTCACGTGATACACGTAAAAACACACACTTTGACCATGCAATCAAGCTTTTCACATTTCAAACAAAATGTTTGTGCAGTGTGCCATCATACCCCACAATATCATCACATAAATTGATGCTTCCAGCAAAAACCAGCCAGGTGGACTGAAGTTTAACTCAATGAAATTATGGTGTCAATACCTCTTGAAATTACATTCATGATTACAGTTGTCATGTTCAACGAATGCATCCCATTTATTGTGAATCCAGTGGAAATCTGTTTTATTGAAAAAAAAGAACACATTAACAACTACATCCCCTCCCCCATGTCATCAACTGTTTTACTGCTGCATTCACAAAACATTCAATATTAGTTATACAGGGATACTGATGCATAGTAAGTGTGAATATCACATTTTCCTTGGAGCTGTTCAAATAACATAGCTGTAGAACACCACAATGCTTGGAAATTGAATGCCCAGTGATCTCCTTTCCATCACAATTAAAGTTCACTATATGACTCGATGTCATGGGGAATATTCATTAACACGTCGTTAACAAGCCTCTCAAATTGACAAGAATCTATCGATAGGGAGCACACACCCACATGTCACGGAGCACAAAAGAAATAACTGTTGCATCGGGGTCTTAGTGTTTTCACGTTTCTCTGGCAAAATAGCATCAATTTTACACACTGTACAAAGTACGAATTACATAGAGATTCAATTCACAAAGAAACAGAAAAACTGGGGCTCAGAACTGCACTTCCCCTTCAAAAAGACAGGGGTAAAGCCAGGGCAACTCAGAGCCTCAGTGGATGAAACACAGGTTGTGTGTATTTGCATACAACTAATTCAATGAAGCTAAAGTGCTCTCAAACTTCTCACTGCCAACACTTCACGAAAAAATACACACACTGAAACAAGACTCTAATAATAGCAAAAATAGCGGACAGCAATTCTAGTAAAACACCCCCAACTGCAAGACGAGTTTGACACTGATCTATTGACTGGACTGCAACGATTTACCGTTCTATGTACAAAAGGAGTGATTTGTAAACAACACATCAAACAATTTCACCAGAATCTGATGTATGAGGTATGTCTTGAATTGAAAAAAAGATTATATCCACACATAAAAGCCAACAGTTTACATTTAACCTGTCTATACAAGTGTCATATTTCTCTCTCCTAGAAAAGCTCAAAGCACTTTAACTTCATTTCACCTTTAATACTCTTCTATAATTTACAAAGTAGATACAAAAACACACAAAATCCTGCATTTTGTCTTCGTAAATTTTCTTAAAAATTCTCGAGGTCCATATACAAATGACTTTCAAGAAAAAATTGAGACCACCCTGAGATACCCGGAGCCTCTTGCTACCGTCTTGCTAGGGGGTAGTTCGGCGTCGGATGGTAGAGACCAGACGACGGGGGCGTTGATGGGGACGTGGGGAGGGGCATCTCAAATTCTGTGAGCAGTGAGAAATGGTCTGAGGGGATGCTGGCGTTGGGGCAGCCCATGACCTTGGTCGTGTCGATCCACTCGTGGTCCATCGGACCGAGCAAGCCCAGGACAGACATGGCCTGCCTGGAGAAGAAGATGTAGTCTATGATGCCCTTGAAGTCAAAGGTGTAGTTGGTGAAGCGCATCGGGTTATTCTGGTACACCCTCTTTAGCTGGAACGAGTGTGAGATGTGGCCATTGGCCTCACTGTTGGAGGAGAAGTTCCTCAGAACCTTGTAGTTGAGATCCTTGAAGTCTGGGTGACGGACGGAGATTTTTCCCTTCTCAAGGTACTCCACAACTCCTGTATGGTGACAGAATGAAACTTGTTGCGTTGAATATATGTACATACATTCATGCTTTCATATTTGCAGCTCAAGCTAGAAGACACATCTATGTTTGTTTTCATAAGAAATGTCAGGACGATCAATATCAAAGCATGCCATCACAATCAGCCTTAGCTAAATCTTTTGCATATTCACCAGCAATACATTTGGACTGGATCTATAATACGTCATCATATTGAAAAATGCAATAAACCACAAAGACAACTTCAATGTGTTTGGCAAGAAGGTGCACACACTGCCTAATAATTTCATTGACAACCTCATCATCAAGGCAGGTGATCACAAATGCTGTACAGAAAAAAAAAAACAAAAATGCACATGTAATGATGTTTTCACCTCACAGATTTTACCAAAGTGATCAGATTCGTCATCAGAATTTTTCATATTATTCATAAAGCCATATGAAAGGGTTGCACATGCATGACATCCTTTGCAGTAAGAACACTTTTTGTAAATTCCGCAAGCAGGAAAAAGAAAATCTTACAATAATTTTTGTCAAACATTTGGCAATTACAAGCCTTGGTGGTTCAAAGAATAATTACTGCTGCTTCATTACAACTCTAGATGAATTCAATTAAGGGAGAATGTCTTATTCTCTACTGCACATCAAAGTCAGAAATCTTCAGGAACCTTGAAATCAGAAATCTTGTATATCTAACAGCAACTAATATCACTGTTTTTAGAAAATATATGCATATAGAAAATTGAATCACTTTTTATGAACTTTATCATGTTCTTTATGTTTGGCTTTACTCTTGCCAAGAGTAACTTTATGTTTGGCTTTATTAGGTGATACGCTATCAGCGTATCACCTATTGTGATTGTCAAAATCTCTCTTTATTTTTTTTTATTCTTCTTTCTTTCTGGACAATTTTGTGTCGTCAATATCTCAACAATGACATTACGGAATGACATGAAATTTTCAGTCAACATGTCTCATAACAATATCTAGCCACAATAAGGTTTTCATGACAGTAACATATCTATGACGTCATCTAGGCGCCATTTTGTGATTTTCGGACCTTGTCACATGATCGATCATAACTTCATAACTAGATGTCATTTCTGTATCATTTTCGGTGGACATGAAGTTCAGGTCACGCTCTATCTTACCTTTTAACGCTAGTTACCCAGGTCTTCATTACGCGCGCGTACGCGCGCGTCAAAATTTTAAAAGGCTCAAAACGACTTCCCAATGGGAAATCTCGAAGTTTCAGACAATTTTAAGCGTTTCAAACATTTTCTCGCGTGCGCGTCTGTCCGCGCAATTTCGCGCGCAGAGGGCGTAAGCAACATGAAAATGCAATTTTTTTGACTGATTTGGATTCCTGATACTTTGAGTAACAACATCCATTGATTTTCGATCGATTTCGACCTATAACAAAGGAATGCACTGGCGTCAAAGTTGAAATTCCACGTGCGCGTCTTTCTGCAAATATAGTGAAAAAACATGTCTTTGTTTATTTAGCCATAGCTCTTTAAATCGTCCGTTGACCCTATATTTCTATTGCATATTACAAAAGTATGTGAATTGTAAATAACATTGCTAGTATCAATATTGCCAGGAAAACGCGATGACGTCATCATATCGTCATTTTAAATAAAAAAAGTGGAATTGATTTTTTTGAGGTACTGTTTCTGACATTCATTTGCTCGTATCTCTGTTGTTTAAGCTCAATATTATCCCAAATTCACATATGTTGTACTTTAAACATTTGCCTTTCAAGTCTATGTCATGGTTTTGAAATTTGATGACGTCATCATACTTTAAATTGTGATTGAAAGTAAAGATGCAAAATCGGACAAGTTTACGTGTTATGTCTATGGGAGGTGATTTTTTTTAAAACCATCCATTGACTTGACAACGTTTAAGCACCTTTATCTCAGCTGATTTTGCTTCATTTCCTCTGAAATTTAAGTATGTTGTAGCTGAGACAATAAGCTGCAGTAATCATGCATTTTGTTCTTTGAAATCTTCTCATGAGGTTGACAATTTTGCAGTTTAAAACTGAAAATGAGAATGGAATGCGGACCAAACGATTCCTGATTCATCTTTCACGTACATAAGTTTACGTTCCTCTACTTTTCTCGTCGAGACGTATGGCCGAGTGGTTAGAGGCGTCGTCTTAGAAACGTGAGGTTGCACACGTACGGGTTCGATCCTCACAAGAGCACGAAAGAAAATAATTTTTTTTTTACTTTTTTTCTTCAATGGAGTACTACACCTTCGTCCATGTAGAAATCACGTTTGCATGTAAACACACCTATACGCACACACTCACACAGTATACCTTTGTTTTGCGTTGGAGACTGCATTACTTCGACTGCTGCAAAATTTTGCAGGCTGGGCTTTTCAAACTGATATAGTATATTTAACAAAGTGAAATTTGTTCATATCAATTCAGTAACACAATGTAGTCGTGGTTACTTTGTGCTGATTTATACATGTAACAAGCTATACATTTTTAAAAAGGTATTCAGTCTTCTGTATTGATGATTATTTGTCATTTAGTGGTTTTTGTGGAGTTTCAGATAGTGATAAAAAGTATGGATGATATTAAAGTGCAGCGATAATTCCTACAGTTAGTTCAAAGTTGTGTTACAGATGTTTGATACATACATTTAGCATTGTGTGTGTGTATATACGTGTGTATACAGGTTGGCCATATAACACATTCTAGACAATTAATCTTAATTGATTAGCAAACGTGATCAGCTATGGAACTGAATAAGGTACTAATGTATGATGTTAATGATTCTAATTAAACTGTGACGAGTTTGAAGGGATAGCATAACTGTGTGTAAAAATAAGGCAATTATAAGGAAATTTTAGGGCAATTTGATAACCATGCCTATAATAATTTCATACAGGTACTAATACCTGCCTCATCTTCATGTGGTAGATTGTCGTGTCAGTAGCAAACTGACAACGTACGATGAATGTGTTGTACATTGAACAACTGTCTTTCCAAGTCCATAACGTTCCCCATATTTTCCCGTCGAGACGTGTGGCCGAGTGGTTAAAGGCGACTTCTCAGAGACGTGAGGTTGCGGGTTCGAACCCCACAAGATCACGAAACAAAATACTTAGATACTTTACTGTTTTTTTTTTCTTCAATTTTGTATTACATATTCGTCCATGTAGAAATCACGTTCGTATATAAACGCACCTATACACACACAGAGACACACACACACGCCATATCCCTCTTTTTTGTGTGTTGGAGACCACATTGCTTCGACTGCAGCAAATTTTGCAGGTTGACTTTGTCAAAGCGATCATAGTATGTAATGACGACGACTGAGGTGTTGTACTTTGAACAATTGTCTTTCAAGACGATGTCATTGTTTTGTAATTTGATGACGTCATTACATTGAAAATTGTGATTAAAGGCAAGGTATCAAAACCACCCGATTATAGGTTTTATGTCTGCGGGACGTATTTTTCCCAAGTTGCCAGAAATGGCATAGCGACCTCAGTCGTTACAAGGCCGCTTTTCCGTCTAGCAATGCAATAGATGTTCACACGGCCACGTTAGTTGAGTGGGCATTGACTTTCCCCCTGTTATATCTATACATTGTTGTTGTTTTTTTGTCTTACCATTTCCGTGGATGACCCGTGGCCGAGTGGTTACAGAAACGGTTTCGCATGCACGCTCAATATAACTTCAAGGTGCCTATATCACATTCTTTTCTTTGTCGATCACAGATGACTGTCATCTGATGACCACAAGCGTATCACCTAACTCGTCCTCAATGTGACGAGTTTTCATGTCTCGTGTTACTTTTATGTTTGATTCTTGCACAAGCTTGGCTTTTTAGTGGAACACTGTTTTCCATCGCTATGATTATTTACTATTTTTTTTTTTTGCCATGACGAAGTGCATCGTTCCTTTTTTTATGACATCATTCGTGCATATACTTTATATTGTATTTGAAAAAAAAAAAATGCCCATATCAGACGAATGAAAGACAAATTGAAAACTTGTACCGCTTTGAATCATGTTCCCTTTTTCTTTTCTTTTTTTGATGATGGAAATAAATAAACTATAAAAAGTAATAATCTATTGTCAGAGGAGTGTTTTTGAACATGCTCTGGATGTTTTCCTGCAGTACTAACCTGAGTCAGGCAAGGAGTTGAGATCCCCACACAGTACGAGTGGAATGGTTCCTGAATCTCTCTGGCTGCTACTGGCGCCGGCCCCGCCCCCGCCTCCGCCGCCGGGCCGGAAGCTCACCGACTCCTCCTCGATGATCTTCTTCAGCTCGTTCATGAACATCATTGTCTGGATGAGCTTGACGTCGCTGAACTCGGGGTCCCAGTGGATGTGGACGTTGGACACCAGCAGCTGCTGCCTGGCGTTGGCAGCTTCTTGATGGAAGGCTGGACACAAGATAACCAACCAGGCCAAAAAAGAGTATTACTGGAGAATCCTGAAACTTCTCAGTACCACTAGACAATCTTGCACATATTATATATTTATCAGCAGTATCAATCTCAACGTAGAGCTCCAGGCTTGCCTGCTCACCTGTATTTGCTCTTGTTGCTGTTTTTGGGTTGTTTTGTTTCCTTTTCTTTGATATCTTAATAAACAATACGTGTCTCACATGAGTATACATTATATAAAGAAACAAAAACAGGATTTGCATGAAATTTTACACAACAAAAGAGTAGACAAGTTATCTATGCCATATATTCTGGTAGGGTCCAGCAGAATACAACTGGTGTTATATTCTATGTGGATGTATAAACATGACAATGATTCTGTCTTAACAGTGTGCACATACAGTAACACGGGGTTCGTTTGAAATGACAGATAGCTGGGGGGTAAGAGAGTCAGCCTGCACAAGGATCATTTGATCATGCAAAACGTTCAGAGTCCCAGAGTACCACTACTCGCAATGTGACAGCCTATTGGATCTTGTCAGCAGTTTCGGCATTTGTTCCTGGCATACATTCAAAAGAGTGGCACAGTTCTTAAAAATAGGGCACAGTTCTACACATAGCTTTCCTCTTTAGCCTCCACGACAATCGATTACTGCTGAGAATACATCAACATGCTCCACCATCATTCATCCATCTATCTACCATCCACCTGTATCTATGCATCTATCCATCTATCTAATCATCCATTTGTCCTTCTATTTATCCATACATCATTCATTCATATATCCATCATCCCTCCATCCATCCATACATACATGACACATGGCCAGCGGAATCGTGGGGGCCGTGGGGGCTTGGGCCCCCACACTTTTAGTGCACCATACAAAGGAATATATAAGGTGTCATCACTTTGGGCCCCATACTTTTTTTAACCTGGAAGTACGTAAGTGGCACTATAAAATAGAAATAGATAGAGATCTTGAAGTGTGAGCACGTTTTTTTTTTTCATTTTTTTATTTTTGCTTGTCAGCTGAAGAAACCCGGAAACGGAAGGGGAGAGATGAGCCGAGGACCTTTTTTGCTTGTTAGCTCATGAAACCCGGAAGTGGGCCCCCACACTTTTGAAAACACTCCGCTGGCCCTATCCATCCCTTCATCTATCCATTTATCCAGCCGTCAATGTATCCATCCATACACCTGTCAATCTATCCATCCATCCATCATTCATCCAATCATCTATATCCATTTATCCATCCATTCATTCATGCATGTACGTATTTATCCATCTAATTATATATCCATCCTTTATCCATCTATTCACCCATCCATTCATCTGTCCATCCATCCATCTATCCACCCATCCATTTATCCTTCCATCCATCATTCATCTATCCATTCAACTAACCACCCATCCATCCATCCATCCCATTCATCTTGTCCTTACCAGAGCTTTCATAGCATCCTTCACGTGTCTCCAGGAGCACGGCCAGCCCAATGTTGTCTTTGGTCATTACCCTGTTAAGCATGTCCTCTGAGCCCTCTGCATTGGCCATGGCCAGCTGGTTAAACTCCACCAAGTGCTCCTTGACCAGCGCAAACCTGAGGGTCAACCACAACAGGATCACTGATAACTCTCTTCCTTTACTGTATCAATGGTCAAAATTTAATGTTATTCACATGTGCTTTGATTGAAAGCACACACTCCATCGGCATTAGAATTGTGCAGGCTATCATGAGAGAATAAGAACAACTTACCAAGATACACACACACAAAAATAATAACTTAAAAAGTAAAATTTGAAGAACTGCACAACTCTTAATCTGTGGGCTTATCAGTAGCTCCTACGTATGAGTGCCCAAAGAGCAGCAAGCATAGCACCAGAGCAAACACTCATTGTAGGGAATTTAACTTTTAAGCAGAAGATTAAATCACTGTTTAACCATTCATTTCATTTTAACTCTTCTTCATTAAAATCTACTGTACCACAGAAAGATTCATGCACTTGAAAAGAAAAAAAAAGAATTCATAAACATGAACATGGAAATATTGGAAGAAAAGAAGATACTGTATAAAATGGTCAAAAATAAAAGCAGCAGCCTCGAGTAAGCATTTATAATTTTTCTCTGTTTCCCCAACTTACTTGCTGGTCCTGAAGAAGATGGCGCAGCCATCGACGTACTTCCTATCTTCCTCGGACATAGTCTTTGCCCTCGACTTGGGGCTGAACACACTGTCGTAGCCATGCTGCTTGAGGGTTGGACTGAAGAAGCTATAATACTGCTCTGTTTCGACTTCCTGTCGGTCATAAGAAGAGAATTTGTTGAGCATGAGAAGTTCTGTCCATCCTCAACGCTTCTAATTCCAAGTGCATATCACGTAGATGGTGTGGGCAGTGTATTTACTAATTATTCTAAATTACAAAACACACAATGACCTTTAAGCACAATCCACTATGATACACAGGCACTGTCTAAAACCTTGCTTCCTTCCCTGTTAACTCTGTACTCCATTCTGTGAAGCCATCATATGGAAGGAAATAATGTTCCTGCTGTAAAACATTTAGTACACTATTGCATTGTATGTTTATAATTATTTGCATACAATCATGTTGGCATGCTTTGAAAATATATGCAAAAGTGTACACACATTCACATACATAAACATACAGCCTGTACTACAAAATTACAAACCAAAGTATACACATATACTGCAATATATGTACACAATCAATAACATCTTTTATTCTTATATATTCATATTTACATAAATTATGGCTGATAGCAAAAACAATACTGACTACTTTATCATGATTATCTGTCCTCAGCACAGTCATCAGTAACCTTCACTTCTCAACAGACGCCGACGCCCATAGGTTACCTACAATCAACATTCAATCCGAATTGAGTTGCAGCCATAGAGATTCTTGCGTGGGTGTGGATGATACAATCATGTTCAATGACAATGGAATAAACGACTACCGTTGTATGAGGTAGTGAATGTCACAAAGAACTCCTCCTCCTCATCTTTCTCTCCCCCACCCCACTTTCATTATTTTCACCTAACAATGTTTCTCATATCATTCATTCAGTCCTTCACAAAATGACTGACTTCCATGTCGGCAAAAATCAATGACACCCACAGCTTGACCTATCGGCTCACAGAAAACAACACCACACAAAGGATATGTGTAATGCATTGATATCATGTCTACAAGTTATACATTTTCAAACTGTGACAAATAAAAAGTGAAACGATCATACTCCCACCTTCTAAACAAGTCAAAACTTTGTAAAACATCAGTGCAGTTCAATGCATTACAAATTGGAATGTAAGAGGATTTCAAAAGGAGCAGTACGAAGGTAGGCTGTTAAGATGAAGCTTTACTTTGTGATTCCATGGATCGCATATAAATGTACACAATCAGTCGCTAGCAGTCGAGTCCGTACATTGACCGTATGCTATGTGCAAACAAATGAGATGATCTCACGTGCCTGTGCTCAACATGCGGAGTCACATTTTCTCGGTTAACTCATGTACTTCCAGTAATGCGAATTTACTGTGTAGCAGGCATGGGTACAGCACATATGCAGTATCATATCTAATTTTCCCCTTTTTGTCATGACTAAATATTCTTACTTCACAATAGAAATGCATTTCCAGAGCTTACAGTTGATATTTCTTTTGTCAACATGTACCATTTACTAAAATAACCTACAAAACTATTGTAGTATTGAGAGGGTTATAGTTGACTGTGTTATTTCTGTGTGATCTTATAGAGCTCGCACTGTGCACTGGCACAGCATTGTCGGCTTATTGTTCTGGAAATTAAATGGCGCTGCCGCCGGTTGAGTTTTTATTGAACCAACATGTGATAGCAAAAATTTTTTCTTCAAGACACAATATTTTTGAACCACTTTAATCTAATAGATGAGTTGAATTAAACACAGTGTTCAATCATTGAAATAATGCCCTTTGCATGTCAAGCTGGTCATCAGCACCCGATGATGAAAGAAAATCCACATTTAGCAAACTCACAGCTCTCACGTTGAATGGATAGCAGCAGCATAGGAAAAGGACAATCTTCTAATAGGTTTTTGACAACAACAGTAAATCATCACACTTACCGAACATCACACTGTGACATCCTTGATAATGATACATCAAGATACACATGTATTCAGGACATGTAGCAAAGCAGACTTTTCTAACTGACAACCTACACAAGCAAAGGCATTGATCCTAAGAAGCTAACTTGGTTCTCTCAGCTCCCCACACATCCATGCCTGTACAATAGTGTGAGTCCATTAAAATTACAGCACCTACCAACCATCAATGACTGCCCTGTGCCACCTCAACATCACATCAATACGCACACAAAAGACATGACTTCATGAAAAAAAACCCTAGGACTGGTCTTTGACTGTCACAACTGCCGTCAGTTACAACATCCATCAATTTCCAAGTCTCGTTGAAGGGACTTCCATCCATCTATACCGAACAGTATGGACAGCTGGGGAAATATGATAAGAATTTTATAAGCAGATCAGGCTTCCATTGGAAATTTGACTGTCAGACACAGATTGGTGCAATTGTCTGACAGCAGCATGCTCGATTTCCTGCCGTGTCCTCATTACTAATTACTCCCATTCTTGGTAAGTAGGGCCTCCTTGAGGCTAGCTTGGGCTGGGAGGTGTAAGGAAGGAGTCTGTACCTACCTGGAGGCAAATGATGTCTGAGCTGTTTGAGAGAATCTCGTCCATGATTCCCTTCCGTCTGTACTCCCACTCAAGGGCCCACGTCGGGCAGTAGGCGTAGATCTGCTTGGTGGCATACTTGTCACACAGTACATTGTAGCTCATCACGGAGAAGATGGCTGCAGGTGAATAAAAAAGAGGAAAGGAGTACAAAATTAAATTCACGAGAAACTATCTACATGCTTCACATGAAACTTTGGACAATGTGAAGTACTGTATATGCCTGATATTTAGCAAGTCTAGATTTTTGTGAATCGGGACTTCCCAATGATATCGTAAATGGTTAAATTTGTGATCGTGGAGTACAGTATTGAACAGAGAAATGTACATGTCATACTCATAAATCGGGATCAGAGTCGTTACTTTTGTGTCTTTCAATTCACGAATAGCACCTCACTATTGAAATTCATGAAAATACAAATCTAGTGAAATATTTGGCATAAACAGTAGTCCATGAAACTTTGATTTTGTTTCACATAATGAACTGCATGTCTGCCACACAGTGCACTTTGGGCAATGTGAAGCAGTCCATGAAATCTGTTCTGATTCTATGAAATTAGTGCAACATCATCAACCCATAGAGGTGATTGACAGTAATATATAAGAGAGATACAATCTCATATGGGGTCACAGTGTACGATATCAATTTCTTCAGGGTAACATGCACTGAAATTTGGCATTGCAATTCAAAATATCGTCACACAGGATCAAAAACACAATCATACATTCAGGTAACAATTCACATCGATTGGTGTTTTGATCACGCTAATAAAATATTATTAATCTCAGGAATTAATCACTCTGCTTTGCTAACTCGGTCAAGAAGTAACACAGAAAGCCACTGCTTGCATATACACATTATACATCACATGCCTAAGACTCTATACAATTTGACCACTCTGCAGAGTATCAAAATACACCAAACCATCTATGACAATCACCTGAAAATACCCAATTATAGAAAAACAAAACAAAAAACACTTGGAGGGGACAGACCTCCACCAAGCAGCTCATTTCAATGCATACACACACTGAAAACTGCCCTCAGTTCCCAACTGTAATAAAGAATCCTTTCTAGGCTACAACAATCAGAGTCAAGTCTACATACCTCAAGATTCCTGCTGCAGCACTTAGAGCGCGCGCTCAGTACACATAAGTAAACCTCAAATACGCGCAGCTTGAACTCTCCCGCTAGTGGCCCTATTTGCCAATGATAAAGAATCCTTCAAAAATATCAAAATAATTCCACCACTTACAAAATATACCAGTAATCATCTGTTCCCTGTGTCATTATAAACTGTTCCAGTAAGCTGTATCCAGATACTTCCACAACTTATTTCAGTTATTTTGCAAACAGGCAGACAAAGAGACAGACCTACAAACTAATGCCGGCGAAATGGCAGAGGTACAGTATAATCTACAATTATGCAGTTTACATAGTCAAAGGATCAAACTAGTAAACAGAAATACATCTATTTACATGTGCACCATAGCTGCATGTGAATACAAGATTAAGTCCCTGCAAAAAGCAGATTTTTTTTTTTTTTTTTTTTACAGAAACTTGATGAATTTGTTATTCACAATGGCTGACAAGACACCTTTTTGATTACTTAGAATTTGAAACATTTGCTATCAAAGAAGACCTTTGCTCGTGAGAATCTGCACACAAATATTCATGTCCATAAAAATACAATTCACATCTCTTGAAATCATAGGTATGTGAACTGCTATGTACTGCCTTCTTTTCCACATGAGACAACACATAAATATGTACTGGTAATGTACCAAACCCACTTAAAACATATGATAAAATCTTACAAACATTACACTGTCCACAGTCTGAGTGGTGTACATATAAATAAAGGTCTGTCAGCTGAAGAGGGAGAGGACACAATGAAAAGATGGTTGTTTTGATAATAACCAGCCACAACCAGAGAGAGAGAGAGAGATATACAGTGATAGATAGATGAGCCAGAGATAGAGAGTATTCCCTTCTGTCATAACATTAATGCACACACTTCATATGCACAATACATTTTAAAGATACAGGTCTTTTCTCCATCTAAGAGACAGCCATGCAGCTGGTTTTAAAATCATCACAAACAACAATATGTACAACTATTTAGGGCATTACAGTCAATTCCTGTAAATTTGTATTAATACCCAATAACAAACTTGGACACACAGTTACTAAAAAGCATATATGAAAGAGGCATCTTTGCTCTCTTCTATTTCCTATATTTACACTGTATTTGGGTATGACTTTCTTCCTTTATATCAATGGCAGGATATCCTCAACAAAAGCACTTCATAAATGGGAAATTGTATGTATGAATGACATAAGTGGAGCAGCTACAATGCACAGCATTTCATTCATTTCTGAGCAGTATGCACCATAAAATTGCAATCAAAATAAAAATCTCCACACCCATCTCCTTGAAGATCAATTCAAAGATACTCTCATGTCAGTATGCCTTGAATATAGTTTGACTTTATATCTCTGTTCTGTGGTGGACTAGAATGGCCAATAGTATGCCTATGGTGTGCTGTGAAATGAAGATGTCTAGCTATCTGTGATATGAGACACTCATTTGACCATCAACATCTACAACAAGAGAGCAAAGCTGCTACACAGAACCACTTCATCATATTTCCAAATAAAAAAGTGGATATTTTCGCACGAGTAATTCTTCACGCAATGCCGGGAAAGATGAATTTCGTATGTTTTTGATTCTGCGGAATCAGGACAGTTACTACTGGAATATATGGCATGCAAAAATATTTGTGCGCTTTTATTTTTGTGCTAACTTCTGGTTGCGTGAAATGCACGAAAATTTCCACACTGCGAAAATTTCCACTTTTACAGTATTGCTATAAAACAGAGAGCTATTAAAGCTTTCAACTATGAATGTAATCTGACGTGGGAGTGAATTGCTACAAAAATGGTATGAAATTCCCTATGCCAAATCAAAGTAAATCAAATTCCAGGCATTGCCATTTTCAGGGCAAAGCAAGCATTGTTCAACACACACACACAACAAAATACACATATATATTCTCCTTCATTCATCACAGATAATAGAGTCCAACTACAGATAATTTTCCTTGTACATGTATCATTTACTTAAGAGTTTTGATGACTTGCTGTTTGAGTTACGGTATTCTGATCCACTCTTATCGCAGTAACGATAGTGAAACCGCTTGTCATTACACAGAAACCTAACAGAAGATGTACTTAATGAGCTGTTGAACCAAAAACACATATTCCTTGTTATCACAAATCATTTTCCTTGAGTGAGAATACTTCCTATTAGGGTTGTTGGATTCTGAAGCAATATTATGGCACATAACAGTGCCAGGAAAACCACTTGCTGTTGTACAAAAATTCCAATGAAGTCACATTTCATGTGATGTTGACCCAACAAATGTTTCCTGTTATGACAGCAATGGCAGAGAAATGTACTCTTTAAGCACTGCCACTCAAACATGCAGCACTATGCTACAGGACCCTAATATAAGGCTTACCTGCTGCCTTATCTCTGCTTGGATGAGATATGTGGATCCATGGTCTTGCTGGAGGCATAATGGCTGGTGCTGCAATTCAATCAGAGAAGCCAGAATTATGTGAAACATCTGATAACAAAAATTAAATAATCTATAAAGTACAAAACACATTATAACACAGACTATATCTAAGCAGAAATTTCAAATACGGTAACTTTAAGTATACACATATTTTCCTGCAATGTTGTTATGTTTTCCCCATGCAACAGAGTTACACATGCAGACCTATACAATTCGGTGTCATAAATTGATAGCAAGATGACAGAAGCATTGTACATTTCATCCTTTCCAAGCACTCTGGGATAAAGGTTGGAATTGTATGTCAATTTAAAACCAAATTATTCTGACAGGGGGACAAAATATCTTCTTTTACTCTAAACATTTCAGAAGTTGCTCGACGTTGAAATATTGAAATAATATGTGTTAATATGTTAAATCACAATTTTGATATAGTATTTGATAGCCATATAATTGAAAATAGGATGAAAGGGAGAGCTGCTTACGATGAATGTGGTCCAACATGTAGGAGAGAAGCTTCTGAATTCCCTTCGGCTCATTGTACAGCCCGAGGATCTCTGACGCAAGTGGGTTCCCATTGAGCCCCAACACCTGGAGGTTGAAGAGCCGACCCAACTCAAAGGGCAACAGCCGAAGCTGGTTGTTATTCAGAAACAATTCCCTGCGGACAATAGAAGAAGCAGCAATGAAGAAAAGAAAAGAGAAAGAGAAAGATAGATTGAAAGAAAAAGGAAATATTTTCAAATAAGTACCCACCCATGTTCAACAGTACACAAAATGCCCTTAAAAGAGCAGACTTAGGACATTGAAAAAAGAGTGGAGAATAAAAATGAATGACATTTCTCAAGCGTGCACACGATCAAATGTAGAAAATTCATACAGAGCTGGCTACATGAGCTTTCTATACCAATGGACATGTATTATGCATTATATGTGACCAGAACAAGATTTAGCGACTGTTTGTAATATGGTCAATCAGTGGCACCTGGATATGTACTGTAAAAAGAGGAATGTTCGTGTGCATTTTAATTTCATAAATTTCGCGCAAGACAAGATTTGCAAAATTAAAATGCATGTGAAAGTTCTTGCCTACACTGCACACATTCAATGTTAGAGGCAACTCAGGAAAATTTCGAGCCGCAAAAAAGGGCGTCAGCTCCAATTTGCGAAAATTTCATGCCACAAAGATATTGTGTTTTACAGTAGTTATGTCAATGCTCCACACCTGTACATTGGCAATTAAGCACCACTTCATAGAGGAAGACTTGCATTTCAACAGCACAAGTACAATTATATGAACAACTCAACGTTACTACATGTACTTACCTGTACATGTCTTATCTGTACATACACTTGTTTTTGTGACCCGCTACAATAAAAGGATCCGAAAGTCGGGGGAGGACAATTTTCTGAAAATGACATTACATTATTCCCTTACTCTTCTACTTTAATTTCATATATAACACAACTCATAAAAGTACTCAGCTGCGGAGATATCGATGATTTTATTAGCGCATGTCAAGTGGTAGAAGAAATCAGAGTTTCGAGAAAAACGCCTTGAAAGTTTTCCTTCCGACGCTAACATGATCAAGGGGAGGCGAGACAGTTTTCACCGCTTGACAATAGGAGGTATGCTCCTAGCGACCTCCGCGATGTTCATTCAAGCTTAGCGCCAGCGGCCTACACACGACCAATCAGTAACCAGGATGACACGCACTGACCAATGAGATCACTCCCCCATTGCTAGGGGCGGAGTCCAGCTGCGGCGCTAAATCCAAATCTTCGGACACGTTTCTGTTCCGCTGAAAGTCGGAAAATCATGGCCCAGAAAAATGCTGTTTTCTTGCCTTTCCTCTGATCATTTAGCTTTGAAATTTTGGCAGATGATAGAAGATACATTAGACTACAAAATTATATCAAAAACAGAAATCTGAATGTTTTGACAGATTTTTATGATCTGACTTCAAACTTTCAAAATTTTCTCGGCTCACCTGTCAGCGACTTTAGGATGCTTTTGTTGTAGCGGGTCACATTTACCTACATACAGTGTACATTGCATACCTATGATACATTTGGAAAAAGACTGGCAAAGCTGTTATATCCCATACATGTACAATGTACATCTACAGTTTGTATAGGAGTGAGACTGCACAGAGCCACTGAAGTTTGATTTGAGGTTTGACTGAAAACAAGAAAATTGTCACTTTATATCACAACTACCATTCAGATGAATTCAAACTTGAAAAGGATTGTATATAATGCATATTACCAGAAAATGATCAGGATGAAAGAAATTTATGATCTCGTTTTTACAACAAGCAAATAAAACATCTACATGTACATGCAATCTTCCTACACATGTTTGAATTTGTATGTCTCACATGTACTGCTTAATGGCATCATTAAAAGTACAAGAATACTATCAAAACATGAGAATGCATGAGAATAATACATGTATGTTACATGTAAATTACATCAATAGATGACTTGTACAACGAAAAAAAAATGAGTAAGTGCATCCTTTTTCTTTTCTGCATCATTTTGCTTTTTTTTTCATTTTTAGAATCATGACTTTTCATTCAGCAGACTAATCATCAAATGTCACTTTTGTTCTTATTTGCTTGAAGTTTTCCAAATGCTTTACTTCACCATCAATGCGCAAATATCTTTAAGGTATCAGCATTTATTTACAGCTCATAGTAAATGGATCTCACAAAGTGACAATTGGTGTTTAAAGCTGAAAATATTCATCTCTAAACAGTTATCACAAAGTTTATTGCTGATCCTATTCTCGAATTTCCAAACTACATTGTACAAATAACATCAAATCATCAACAGACAGCTGCATGATGCCTTGAAAATATGAAGAAAGCACTTGAAAAGTCAAGATTGATTTTCGGTTCTACATGCTATATTGACAGTTATATGACTGTAATATGAAATAAAGAAAAAAAAAATAAAAAGATGGTACCACTCTCCAAACTCAGCTGACATTCAGTGGAAATTAAGAGAACTTGAATTTACAGGAAAACAGTTCCATGACTTGTTCAAAAGGAAGCCTGAGTCAGCCATAAGTGAACAATTATTCATCTAAGCCCACACCTCCTACATCATTCCTGATGTTTGGCAATGTAAAGTCTTGAAAAGGCCTACAGTACGAAATACATTCAGAAGAACTGACTGCAAACTCATCCAAACCCTCCCCACCCCATCCACTACCAACGGGGAGAGGTTCTATTGCTCAAAACACTCTAAATCTGGAAACACAACATCATTATTTTTCCATTTGGTTTTATTTTCTTGATCCTTTACTGAAATAAAAATAATTGCACTATTCATAAAGATGGGCCTTCTGTGAAAGAAATCCCACAAAGTCTCCTACTGTATCAGTACTACAATGTACATGTATATTATACTGGTACTGATTAAACATCATACCTGACATTCTGAATAAAGGTTACTCTTTATTACATTGAAAAAGTTCTGTAAATAGACAAAGTTCCACTCTAAACATTTGTAGACCAGTTACATACTCTGATATTTGTTTTTTCAACAATGAAATGCTCACATTAAATACTGAATTTCTTAAGATTTCGAGTATGGTGGGAACTAACAAAAATGTGAATCTGCCTGTACAACTATCTTACAGTGTTGCAACAGCCATTGTAATGTACTGGCAGACGTAAACATGGTTGGATGCTTCTATATTTTTCATATGAAGCATTATCCAGGAAACAATGGAACAAGCAAATTTTGTCAAATCAAAATGAAATATGCCCCACAATACAATCAAAACTTCAAAAACTAGAGGCATGCAAAATGACAGCAAAATTGAAACTGAGGTCAAAATAAAATGGTGAATGCAGAAGTCAAAAATAGATCATAGTTTTACAACAGATAGTTGTTGATATTAAAAGGAAACAAAAAGATACCTACAGTAATTGCTGCAAAGATACACACACCACTTTACTTAGACGTAAAGTCTAAGTAAAGTAAAGTTATAGGGCCCCATTTTTTTCTCTCTTCTTTCTTTCTATAAAACAACAACAACACTTCACTTAATGCGTACAACGGTTGTAAGTTGGGCACTACAAGCTTGCAGTCAGTTAGTAGTCATACAAAAGAATTTACTTGCAATAAGAATAAGCAGTGTAAAAATTATGACACAGAATGCAAACAAGATGTCTGACTATGACACCTATTTTTGTACCACTGAAGACAGGGGGAAAAAAAAACACATGTTGACTGCAGGGAACCCCCATATTGCATTATAAGCCACCTGCACACGGGGAGCAAAGTTCATTTTTCAGCATTGTTGAATCCTGTATAATGGCATAACACAATGACTTCCACTCCAGTAGGTGCAAACAAAGGTAATTCTTGCTTCCTTGCCAAGCCTTGCTTTCACATTTCATCTCACATTATACGTGTGTACATTATGTCTTGAAGTTCCCCACCCCACAGATAAACAATTCTCACAACATAATGCAGAGCTTAATACTTGTAAGATACCATCACATGTATTACCAGTACCAATATCTTGTATAAAGGAATATAATGTTGTAGACATAGTGGTATGAAATTATGATTTGTGCAACCACACAAATATAAAAATCCATCAAGGCAAAATGGCTAAAGGGAAAAGAATGGACAAAAAATAACTGGGATAACTGATATCAATGCAATTTAACATACAACTTGCAATGTAAGCATTGTTACAATGTACAGTGTATTTACCACTTTTGATCTACAGTGTAATACTAACAACATAACACAATACTGAGAATAATAAAGAACATGAACATCATGTAAATCTGTACGAAGGACAGAGATCCATGATTCATGCCAGCACAGTGTGTGTCAGTGTCCATCAAGTCTTCCCTGACATTAGCACTGAGCTTGCTGATTGAGACTGTTCCAAACAGTCAACATAAGACCTTAAAATACAATTCTACAACAGTTCTTGATGTAATGGGAGCATAATGATGAGTCCTGAAATTACAGCCTACATCTGTACAGTGTACAGATCAAGCAGTTTAAATCAATGAAATAGTGCCTTTAACCCATGTTCATACCTACATTGTATGCCACAAAGTTACTTAATATCTTTTTATATCACTCGGTGCAATATGAATACAATGTTTCATGCAGGTAATGTTTGCACGTACACTGGTGTATGTACATGTACATGAACATGCAAAACAATACAGCCCCATCCTGAAATATGATCTGATTACAAAACCCCAGGGTATGTAAACAATGATGTTGGCCAGCTGCCAAAGGCAATACCAGCATATTCACACTTTCACAAATTTGCCCCATGATAGTAGCACAAAGGAGGGTAAAGACATACATGTACATATACTTTGAAATATGATATATTCACGGCATGAATTTTCTTGAATTGGAGCCGATGGCCTTTTGGGCAGCATTAAATTTTCACTACTTGCCACTGGCATTCACTGCTTAAAGTGTAGACAAGAATATTTGTGAACTTTTAATTCCACAAATTTTGGCTCTCGCGAAATTCACAAAAAATGCATGTGAACATTCCTTGCTTTACAGTACAATTGTACATCCCGTTGTATACAGCTGTAGTACACCTTACATGCCCCATCAGGGCCAGCAGATTAATTTCTATTGTATCAGATCAGACAGTATGAAGTAAAAGAGGGAAATCAGGCCTACTGCAGATGATGGCTTGTGAATTGCAGTAAACAAGCAGCCTGAGGTGATTGGCTTTTATCAAGAGTTTTAGTAAGGCACAAAAGATGGGGAGAGAGAATGAGAAAGAGGTTGATAATGATATACATGTAATCTAAATTAACAAGGGAAAAAAAAAGAAGAGTGGGAGACTTCTTGATACACATAAGTACATGCATTACAACAACTGTCATGTCTACATATCACATAATGAACTGGACTGAATTGAAAGAATGGGGGAGGACATTTACTAAAGTACAGTATTGTTCATATCATAATCTATTAAAATTACATACAGTGTAATACAATCATATTTATTGTTGAATAATTAAAATGCCTCTGGCAACACTTTGTGGTGGAGGCATTACTAGAGTGACACCCAGAGATATTATGATCAATGCAGTCAACCATGGATAAATTGTTTCGCTTTGTTTTGTTCTGGGTTTTTTTTTTTTTCTTCTTTTCTTAAGTGCAATAGAAAAGTACATTTGTAGGATGGGTAGAGTTCTCTGAGATGGTTGTATGAGAATCATAGTATCAAGAACATGAGGAAAATAGATAAATTCCATTAAGTGCCCTGTTATTTGGTGTGTTTTGTCAAGTAGAATTCCAAACAAGTAAAACTTTCATCCTCACAATAATGGTGAATATTTCCAAATCAAAAATTTGAAAACTTACGACTACATGTATGCAGTCTATGAATTCTACCACGACAGACTGCAAACACTAAGTTATTAGGCTATTACTTGTAAATACCCTACACAGAGAAAGAGAATTGGTTCACTGGATGAATATAATATGAGTTCTGAATGGAATGTTGCATTTTTTTTTCAGTTAACTTCAAAACTCCATCTTTTTGTTACCATATACCTGGTACATTGTATGTGATTCACATGTTTATTTACATTCTGTTGAGGACTGAAAGGGTCATGTTAAAGGACAAGTTCGCCTTCATTAACATAAGGATTGAGAGAATGCAGCAATATTACTAGAACACATTACTGAAAGTTTGAGGAAAATTGGACAATCGATGCAAAAGTTATGAATTTTTTAAGTTTTTGTGCAGTCACCGCTGGATGAGAAGACTACTGCAGTGTATGATGTCACATGCGTACAACAATATAAGGAAAATATAAAGAGAATTTCACAAAATTTCATTTTGTGAAAAAAGTACACATTCCCTAGACTCATTACTGACATATATGGGTAATATTAATCCCATTGCCTTTAGAAAGAGGCAAGTCAAGTGCTCTTTTTAAATATTATGCGAAAAAAGTGAAAATATATTGAACTTTCTTTACATTTTCTTTATACTGTTGTACTCATATGACATCACGAGCCTTAATAGTCTCCTCATCAAGCGGTTCCAACACAAAAATTTTAAAAAATCATAACTTTTGCATCGATTGTCCAATTTTCCTCAAACTTTCAATTTGTTCTAATATTGCTGCATTCTCTCAATCCTTATGTTTATGAAGGTGAACTTGTCCTTTAACTTTGAGATTCCACCTGTTTGACTGTTTACATGTGTTGAATGTATTTGTTTACATGTTACTGAAGCTTGAAAGGGTCCTATTAACTTAAAAATCTAACCTGTTCGTGTACATATGTTTCATTTGTTTGTTAACATTTTGTTGAGGCCTGAAAGGGTGCAGTTAACTTCAAAATTCCACCTGTTTGAATGTATACATGTGTTGCATACACATTGTATTTGTTTGCAGTTTGTTGAAGCCTGAAAGGTCCTTCAAAATTCCACCTGTTTGTGTAAAATGTTTCATGTGTTTACATTCTCTTGAAAACCGCCACAACACAGCACAAAAGGAGCTCTTTCCTTGCACATGAATTGGTAGAATTGCCCTACCTGAGAGATATCAGGTCCCCTAGCTCCACAGGCAGGCTGCGCAGCTTGTTGTAAGACAGGTCAAGCTTGATGAGGTGGGTCAGCTGGCAGATATCCGCAGGCACTCGGGTCAGCTGATTGTCAGTCATGTATAGCTGAGTGAGGTGGTTCAGTTTCCATAGCTGGGGACTGATATTGCGGATAGTACCTACAGAGACAGGATAATGTCAATCATCAATGCTTGTTTTAATCGGCTCACATTTCTCTTTGTATAGCAAACCAGCAAAGTGCTTTAAAGTACATCTGTGTATAGAGTCACTCACAATGGTAAGACTTGCATTGTACTCAATTGTTCAAAGCTACATGTAAACTGTAAATATCAAAACTGAAAGAAAACAAAGATCAAATTAAGCTACTGTATTGAGAATCAAGCACTCTATCGAAGTCAGTGCACTGACTGCTGACCCCTGGCCTTAATAGCTACAATGTGTAAAGCCATTCCCTAGGCTACAAAATCAATGATCATTTTCCTTTACACATTTCACTGAAGACTTAACATTCCTCAAGTTAAAATTAAATACAACTGTATCCAATATAATGGAATACCAATATAATTTCGATTGTAGAACCCCTGCACATGCATTTCTAATGCTTGAAAAAAGAAGAATTACAGTAATCCACCCATTCATTTCTTAAACTACAGAAACTTGATATTCACATGAATATAAATAACAGCTAATCTCTTCTACATCCAGATTTTGCAAAATCATTTTATGTTGTGGGGTTTCCATTCGTTGTTGTTGTTGTTGTGTTCAAGGTTTGTACACTGAGAGGTAACTGGGCAAGAATTTTATGTCCTTAATACATAAATATCAGTACTTTCTGTACAAGTCTACGAGCCAAGCTGTGGCATTTGGTTGCCAAAACAAGTACATTTTAGTGTGTCCTGCCAATGAACTGCGCTGAACCCGTTCATCCCTGTGCAATAAATGATTATCATCAAATGAGTCTATAGACAGTTAATTACATCACAATTCACACGACCTGTTAGAAGTCTTGAGCTTTGATACTGACTTGTGACTGTCAACCTCACAACATACAGTAACCACAACACAAGGTGTCATTTGAGACGATCACATCTAGCATACCGTACATTGTATAATGTTTCAATGCGATTACATCTGGTGTCATTGCTACGCATCAAAGTACATGTACAACTGGACATGTAGCAGGAATCAAAAACACGCATGCAAAGATACTATGACAGAAAACTTACACCATACTGTATGCCACTACATTGCTTGGATAGAAAAACAGATTTAGTAATTATGTATTCCAATGTAGCAAAAAAAAAAAAAAAAAAAAACAAGTTAAATAGTACTGTACATGTGTAGGTCATCAGTGGACTTGCCTTGAAACAAGGCAAAGCCAAGCACTATTAAAAAGCATCAGTCTTTGGTCAATTGTTTAGCAATCATAACACCTCAAGCAAACTCACTGCATGTCAACACATCATTCTCTTCTCTTTTTTTTTACGAGCATCATCAGCATTTCAGCAACATTTAACAATCAGAACAAGAATTGGTTACATGTACTTTACTGGAATGGCACAATCCATCTCAACATCACACCGTCCAGGAACACAGTTTGTCTTGTTATTTCTCCATACCACACCTGCTTTCCCATCCCAGATTTCATAATAAACTGAATCATTGATCTGTAAGAGCTTTTGAACCAACATAACAAAATTCAAAGCTAAGAAGAAGCTCATGCTTATACCATATTATGTACATTGTACTTCACCACAATTGAGAATGTCCTCAAAGGGAATATGTGTACATGTATGTGCACACATAACAAGCATGAAAACATGCACTTCAAAAGAGCCCTTCTTTCACTGGGAGTACAGTACATCGTACATCTGCCTGAAAACCTAAGCGATGTAGGGCAATAACAACATGACTGCCCCCCCCCCCACACACACACACGCACACACTCACACACATACACACAGTTCATTAGGCTGCCTGTCATCTCTGTGTGCAATCCTCTTTTTCATGACAGTTCCCAATTTCATGCTGAACAAGTTCATTCATCACATTTCTTTGACCTTGATTGAGGGGAGGAAATACAGCTGTACCTCCCACTTATTTCCATTTTTCTCATGAAATTATATTCCCACCGTACCTCCCACTTATTTTCCATTTTTCTCATGAAATTATATTCCCACTAGAGTCTTAGGCTTGCAAAAGACATTTTAGCCAATTACCTTTGTGCTTACTCTTGAGCATCTTTTTTATGCCATTTTATATGTACAATATAGTCAAAACCTTCCTTTCCACAAAATTAAATGTATATTACATCAAATACATTTTGATCGTAAGCTGAAACTTGTGATGTTTGACAGTACAAAAATTAGATTTTAAAAAACAGAAGACTTCAAATTTGATTATATAATCTCCCAAGGCCAAGTATCAACAAAATCACCCTAATGGTTGTTTAAATCATTAAAGATGTAGGGGCAGAAAATATTGCCTCCAACATCTATACAGGGCAGAGGCATATTACATTGTATACAAACAGGTACAATTCAATTGTAGATTCTCTGGTCAGTTACATGCAGTATGGCAAAGTGTACAGTGTACATGTACAGTGCTGTACATCTCTCCCTCACGTATGCCTAGTCATGTCAAGGCAATATATAATCTTGAATCTAAAATGGACTGCACATGCAAACAGAATCATTACAACCAGCTTAACATCAATGCGAAATCACGTTTCATGTACATTGTAGGTTGTAAAGCAAACGTGAATCAAATACGATGTACCATTTCAATATATACAATAACACCAGATCATGTTAAAACAGAATGATCAGTAACAAATGAAGAATTAAAAGTGAAGGCACACTAAATTTCAGAAACAGATATCAATTACATGTATAGTTGATAATTTGTCATGCGAAAATATGCTTAGAATTCATGCGTTTTGAGAGAATTCTCACCTGTAAGTTCCAAACCCTCCCAGTGTGATTTCTTTCCCCCCATCACCTCCTCCTGTGACATGATCCGGTGGCCCCTCTGTAAACCATTGTGCTGCCCCTTGTGGCTGGATATGCCGTTATGGTGCCCGTGGTTATCATACTTGTCTTTATCATATTTGTCTTTTGGCATCCTGGTGGCTCCTTGTCAGGACAAAGCATCGAGACAGAATAGAAAATACAGAAAAAAAAAACATTAGGTATTACTAAGGATCCAGTACAAGACCAAACAAACAATCAATCTATCATGTGCATTAAAGGTATTGTTTACCATTGGGAGCAGTGATTAAAAAAAGTTTGAGTTAACACATTTGATGCACGCATACTATATCCAGGGCTCCACACTAACTTTTATTTTTGGTGGCCCAAAGGCAAACATCCGACCTTTTTTGGTGGCCCGATCAGGCCACCAAATTCTTCATTTCTGAAATTCTGGTGGCCCGACGTGCGTTTTTGGTGGCCCTGGGCCACCGGGCCACCGTTAGTGTCAAGCCCTGCTATATCAATGTCAGTTCCATCACAAAACATCCAATCATATAAAAATTTCGCAATAAAGCCGAAAAATAAAAGGAGATATATTTTCCCCAATAAACAATAACGGTACGACGGCTTATTCTAGAAATAATTTTATAATACAGCCTGTAACTATATTGTTCACATTCTGTATATTTATTAATACTTACCATTGATTATACTGATTAGCATTTTTATATTAGTTGTTTCCAACCCTAACTCACACTTTAAACCTATTTTGAAGCACAAAATCTGGGTTTTCGTTTCATCTTCAAATGGTAAATAATGCCTTTAATTCATTGTTTGTTGTGTTTGCATGACACAATCATAAGATCTTTTTCATTAAAAACCCAATTTGGCTAGTCTCTAGCAAATCACAAAAGCACTATTCAAGAGAATATGTGCATCCTAAGTTGATTCTTTCAGAGAGTAACATGAATGACATTTACACAGCTGAATTAATTTTGTACACACGTAGATGATAAACATTTCCTGCAATTTGTACATGGATTGTCATCTACAGTACTTGTATCCTAAAAATATGCCAGGATGAAACTAAATGCATGAATTCTTTGTTGAAATTTTTATCAGTTTTACATGGTAAACAGTTGTTTCAGTTACCATCTGCTTATAATAAAACAAAAACAATTTGTTGGCTCATTGGGCAACATTAAATGAGATATTTGTTACTGCAGGAATGCTATCTTGTATATAAAGCTACATTATTTTGTACATGTAATTCTACACAGGAATAATTGCACAATTTATCTAAATCAAAACAAGCATTACAAAAGTTAAGAAGCATTAAGTACATGAATTATACAAACCCTGCACTTTATAAATCGACATGAGTTCATATTCCAATATCCCTTTTCATGTGTAAATTCATATCAAGTCACGTCTACCATGTATACCAAAATTAAGAAAATCAAGTGTGACTACAGCGGACTTTGGTCTAGAGACACAACTGTGTACACACATGTGCATTCAGCCTCATGTACACGTGGTTGCATAACATGTAATGAAGTCCACTACCTGCATAGTTCTTCAGTGCCAGAGTCTGACTCAAGTACTTTTACACGTGTATATTGATGACTACATTGTAGTATTGAAGGCAGAAGACAGGTTTTTGTCAATTAATCATCAAAGAGCGGTAAACAGAACATTGTCCAACTGCACTGTACAGCGATAAAAAGTGAGTGTGCCCTTTTCTTTTAGCTACGAAAAATGCAAACAATGCCAAAATTTCAAAACTAAAGACATGTGCTTTTATAAAGCAACCAAGTACGATGGACCTCTTAGTACACAATTTCTGAACAATCCCTGTATACTGTCCTAATGTTTCTGTAGACAAAAACAACAAGTGCATGTACATGTATGTGGGACTATCCATTAGTATCATATAATATGTATGTGGGACTTTCAATTTGCAACTTATGTATCAATTCAGGCATCCAAGATACTGCATGAACCCCCAGTTTGGCCTGTTTTAGGTAGTGCATTGGAATTCAAGAGGCAGCATTTGGGGAGTTGTAAATACACAATATTGTAGCTATACAATTTAGGGGCACATGTACATCATACAGGCGCCTCCATCATTTAAATGAAGGACACTTTCATTGTACACTAATAGCCATGCATCAATTAGTGGATAAAATGCACTGTCATGGCTTTTGAGCGCACATACTATAGACATTATAGAAAAAAAATAACATACAATCAATACCCACCTGAGCATATCATCTTATCATATGTGTATGACTCTAACATCTTCTTTGTTTGGTATCAACATAATGTTGTAAGACTTCAAAAGAGAACGACTGTCTCCACTCTTCATGATATAGTTGTCTCAGGCAGTTTGAGAAGTTAAAAGTTGTGTGAGATCAAAATGTGTAACTTGTGTACCAAACAATATTTTGCAGGCTTTGACATCAAGGATGATGGCATACATGTAAGCTCAGTATAACACAATCAATTTCTTCTGAGTTGGCTGCCCTTTCAACATTCACTGGTCTCTATGGCATCATTTACCACCATGTACAGTTTAAGTAGTTTCACCTAGTTTCCTGGGTCCCTGTTTACAGTGCATTCATCTGATGTTTGCACTACTACCAGTATTTGACAGCAATGCAAGCAGACTGAAAGAATTCATCACATACAGAAAACAACTATGAAAGACTGCAGAGAAAGCATGGCCACACCACAAAAAGCAACATCAAAGAGATGCTAAGAAATTTCTAGTGAATCTCAGTAATATCAGACTACCATGCTATCTCACATAACGTGGGTTCCTACAGGTAGTGCAAAAACTCACTGCAGAAAACCTGATCTTGTCTGAATTTCAACTACATGTACACTGTACAGTAGTACTCCCTGCAGGCACATGTCAGCCAGGCTACAGTGATATCACAATCCCAGCTGCAGCAGTCTGTAGAACCCATTGTGAATGCATGTAAAAACATATGAGTTTGTCAGTATTTTTGCTGATCCTCCGGGGGTGTGTTTGTGGACACTCATCCATACATTATGTACAGTACAGGTGGTGGGTAATGTACACATAAAGTAGTTATTGATTAGCTCCCATGTGGAGACTATGGCCGTGTTTATGAGATTTTGCGTCCCGAGAATCACTATTTTGAAACACTGATTTGAAAGACGGTTTCGTCAGAACAGCATTTATAAGATTTTTCCCCCGAACGTGTTGGGGCTCTCTCGGATTGTGCCATTGCGCAGCTCATTCCGTGCAGTTTGTTCCTCAGCAAAAGGTCAAACAGGGCGCCCGCTTTTCGATCACGACATCGAACTGAGCTAAGCTACATGTAGCTGAGCTATTGCAATTGCACTGTACTGTAGGTCCTACTGTGAGCTAGCTGAGCTGAAGACTATAGCCTCATGTGTCGTCGTCCGGCCCCAACATGGTGCGAATTCACGATATGTGTATTTTTATGATGTCCATTCAGCGATTAATGATGCTGGTCGTGATGATGGACGACTGAACTCATACCCATTCTAGCATATACAAGGATGACTAGACAGGTCATCTTCCTCCCTGCCGCTCATGGTGAAGTTTTCACTGCAATGCATATTGCATGTACAGGCAATATCGATGTCACATTGTGGCGCTCCGTTTCTGGCCGATCAAGAAGCACATTCTGCGCAAGGCAATTGTGATGTCATTTAAACAGTGTTTGAGATTGCTGCTACAACTTGTACATTTTAAAGTCTTAAGATTTTCAATACACTGTTTTTAGAGAAACACTGTTTTGAAACACACTATTTTGTGTGTTTTAAAACAGTGTTTAAATTCATGAAATAAATTTACAAAATAAATGTACCAGCTCTCAAGTGAGGTGATCCCATGTGTTGACAAATGAAATTATCTTGGTTCCATGATTACTTACACGTATCTTCACTGGAATCAACATTGTCAGACCATCAGACATAAAGACATCTGTACTCATGGCTTCCTTCACTCTACTACACAGTGCTCAGAGGTCAAAGGCAGGGCCTGTACTGCCTTAGTCCACTCCCAGCTAGAGTGTGCCTCCACAGTATGAAATCCTCACAACACAACAGAAGTCAGAGAGCTAGGAAAGGTACAAAAAGCAGCAGCTCGCCTTGAGTTTGGTGACTATAGGGACACAACATCTTTCTCGTTTCATCAACTGGACAGAACAGCCTCCACACTCGACCTCTGCTTGCCAAGAACTGGAACTCACTACCACCCAACATCCAGAGCACAGTCAACAACAACACATTTAAACTGCAAGCAACTTTATTTTTCTGTCACCAAGACCCCGTTTACAGCCCGGCCTCAATTGCGCGGCCGAGCCTCGCAATTTCGTCCGTTTACACTGCTGGGCTCAGCCGCGCTTTTAATTCAAACCTTTAAATATTTTGTCGTAGTGGCGCTCTGCTTGTAAACAAACGCAATTTGGTATAGCCTGGTTTTCAGACCCTTTGCCAACTGGATTCCGTGGCGACGAAGTGGCCCGTTCGGGCAAAGGCCTTTGCCGAAGGAAAAATCCTTTGCAGGACAAAACCACCTTAAACTATACTAGTTTTCCACGTTGAGGGGGTTAATATCGTGAATAGCAAAATAGTACGGGCAGAGGGTCTGAAAGCCAGACTAAAATTGGCCGCGCATTTGGCCCAGTTTGCGTTTACACCAAGAAGAGGCCGAGCTCGGCCGTGGCTCGGCCGCGGCCGAGACCACCTCCAGAGCGAGGCCAAATGCGAGGCCAATTTTGGCCTCGCATTTGGCCTTTTGCGCGTTTACACTGAAGCGGGGCTGGGCTCGGCCGCGGCCGAGCCGCGGCCGAGCCTCTCACTGTAAACGGGGTCCAAGACTCAAGTTACAAGGACAGAGCAATATTGTGCACTCCCCCTTCCTCCTCGTTTTGTTCCAGATGGAATGTTGAGGAGTATTAATAGAAGAATCTCTAAGAAGAAGAAGGTGCATCACTTCAACAAAATCCATTACCAAACAGCTTTCTTCATTTTTTTTTTTTTCACCCATCACCACTCCAGCAACATACAATATGTACCACAGTAGATGTCCACCAGGATCACAATTTGAAACACACTTTCTCTGTGTAGCAACAGTACATATTACACACAAATTTTCATTCTTTCCAAGAACAGTGAGAATTTGGAACCACATAAACCAAAATGCTGTAAATGGTACAAAAATAAAATCCTTCAAGGAAGCTGATTTCATCAAGCATAAGATACTGATGAAGAGAAGGGCGCACTCAAACCAGGAACAGGAATGCTCATCAGACTGAATCTGGCATGCACAAGACAAGTTTGGGCAAAACTGGCCCCAAACTGTAACCATCCCTCAGCAACATTCTTAGTGAAATGAGTCCAAAGTTTTTTGATACAATATTATTTAAAACTGCCATAGGTCAAGATTGGTGATGGGCAAAGGCTGCATTATTCCAGCTACTGTAAAAGTGGAAATTTTCATGGTGTTGACATTTTCATGCATTTTGTGCAACCAGAAACTAGCGCAAAAATAAAAGCACAAGAATATTTTTGCCTGCCATATGTTCCAGTAGTTGAGGTCTTGATTCCGTGGAATTAAAACACACAAAACTCTTCTTATCCCGCTGAGCGCGAAAAATTAGTCATGCGAAAATATCCACTTTTACAGTATTCGGTATCCAGGACCACATTCAGTTCTTGATTTATACCCCCTTTCATGCTTAGCAAATTTTATGAAACAATGCCACTGACTGCCAGATATATTTTTTGTCACTGCAAATATGGAGAGTCACCTTTCCCATGTGTAGTCCATCTTCTCCCTCTTTACTGTGTTTGTAGAAAAGTGGTGTAGATTCTATGCGTTTTCGACAATCCCAAGCAAAGTACAAGATAGGAAACCAATGCAGTAAGAGGTAAAGCCATTACAAATCTACTAGGATGTTATAAATCTAGTCCAGAGAGGTAACAGATGATATGCATGTAATACGTTCGTCCGTGGTATTGTAACCTATTCATATCACCTGCATGATCAACCCCGTCTTATTTATCTTTTCTGTTCTGTGCTGTGGTTTACTCCTTTGGTTCTTGTCTTTTACATTTTCTTTGGCTCGACTCCTGACCACATTAGTTTATGACGCTTACGGTAAAACATGATATTTTCGTGAATTGGAGCCAACACTCACAGCCTTTTTCGGGGTATGAAATTTTTGCGAGTCACCTCTTAAATATTTTAATGCATATAGACCAGTACTCTCGTCTAGTGTAAACAAGAACTTTCGCATGCGCGTGCATATTAATTTCCAAAACTTGGCTTGCACGAAATTAAAACACATGCAACCATTCGTTTTACATAACAGTAGTGTATCATTAAAATTTCTGCGAATCAACCACAATTCTCAAGGACTGGCTGTCTGGAGGAAGTCAACAAAAAAACTAAAAAGATGGGGTTTAACATTAGCCTAGTAGGGCCTAGAATCTAGATAACAAATCACTCTTGTTGGCCCTTTTGACATGACGTTCACGTCCATGACAATTTGTCTTTAAACTAACTATACACAGCCCAGTTGCTGTACATGGTACGTCGCGACAGGGCTGTACGCGCGCGACAACCAACCACTAGGAGAGCGACGTAATCGTATCACGATAGCTTTGAATTTTGATACTTAACATCATTTTTGTCACCTCAAACTCATCAAGTATACTCTTCAATATTTATTCTACATCTGATGCTATCAGTATTCAAATGTACGCAATGAAACTTACCGAAATTGATCATCATATCCAGCATGTCCACACGGTACACAATCCTTCACGCCAGGCCTAACTATATACACTTGAACACAGCACAGTCGCTGTACATGGTACGTCGACGTACCATGGAATTGCGCCAGAAAGTGTCATTTTATTTGTTCCACGGACTTATCGCAAGTGGTCTCCATGGACCCAGTGTGGCGAACTATTCTTCTGTAATAGAAACATGCATTTAACGTGAGTAAAGTATTCTGTTTAAAGGAAAAAAGTATACATTTTCCTAAGTTTTGTAGTTGTATTGAGGTTCCTCACTTTGAGGCTGCATGCCGCGCTCGTCAGACGCTGTTTTCGCATAGCGTAACAGCGTCTGGTCGGGCTATCTTTAAACAAGCTATTAGTTTACCCAAAACAGGCTGTCTGTATTCATATCATGTCGTTTGTGATTTTCATCCAGAACTGTTTGAATGAAATTTTACAGATAAAAAGCCTGCACCAAATAAAATATTGCCCTTGGCAAGGGCAAGGACATTTACTTAGATCTACATGTAGTTCTAAATTTACTCGGTTCGGCCTTCCGTGCCAAAATTCAACTGCATGCAATTCCCAGATATTCCATAAGGGTCTCTGTATAGCATGTATTGTTCTGTTACATGTGATGTGCTTCTGTTCCAGAACTCTAACGTTACATTACAGAAGACTCGAGTAATCAGTGGTACAGAACAGAACCTGCACACTGCATGCATACAACTGCTTCAGTGCAGTGTAGGTTCTTCATACAACCAATCGCCATCCATAGATCCACTGCATTGGCTTACCAACCATTGAGGAATTTGTTTTGCAATACGCTAACACACGTAGGCATGTCAAACAAAGGGTTCTGAACGAAAAGCGCTCATCAAAACCGCCTGAATTCTAATTTCATTTTCCACGAATAACAAGTCGTATCATGACAATCGACGAAAATAAAATTAAGACGAATTGTCAACTTACCTTCATTGAGTCGGCTTTCACCAATTAAAGAGGAGAAAACGGTTAATAATGCATTTATGTCTTGTGTTTTCGTTCCGCGATCCTACAAAATGGCAGGCAAATTACAGATAATTACGCACGTAAATCTGCATTACGCATGCACTGTACCTATATATTTTGCGTGTGTTGAAGCGCGCGCGCGTTAAAGTTAGTCTCAGACAACTTTGACTCGTCCATATTAAAACAGGTATGAAATTAACATTACATGTACAAGCGTATATTATTATAATTATTTTTGTCGACATTTTCCTGCACTCTATCGGTCGAATACTAGTATACAAGTACAATGTACATAAACTTCTTAAACTTATAGTTTATATTGAGTAGATATCGTATTCTTTTATAATTGATACTATTCAAGTTTCATGCAGATATGACCCCTTGAAAAAATGGATTACTCTTGAATAAACACTGGCATCACTTCGTACGTACGGTAAGTTTTTCAACGCTACAGCTGCTCCAGAGGTTACTTCAAATCATCATACTTGGACGACGCGGGTGATAACATTGTATGTTGTTTTCATTTCTACTAAAGTATATTACATATTTCGTTATATATGGTGTTCTCTTCGTCTGAAAATTACTGCTTAAAGGCTTTATTTACCATTGCAGATGAAACGAAACCTCATCTTTAGTGCTTCAATAATAGTTCTAAAATGTGAGTCAGGGATAGAAACAACCAATGCAAAAACGTGAATGTAAACGACAGTTATAATGAAATTATTTCTGGAACAAACAATCTACAAGTGTGGTTTATTGAGAAAAATAGAGATATCTCCTTATATTTATAGGCGTTTATATGGTAGGATGTTTTGTGATACAATTGACCTACGCATCTGCATTAATGTGACAGTACCTTCAAGCAATAACATTTCCTTCACCACCTAGTGGTAACAGATTTTTATACCAGTGATGCAATAGTTATACGAGTCAGTGAGACTTCTTGCAGTAATTGATTTCACTATTCATTATGTAGCTAATTATCCTAAGGGGGCCTTCGTACTCGGTGTCACCCCCCCCCCCCGTAATATGCGTCACAGTGTTGTACCAGACGACAATTCAGAAATTATCAAATCAAAAGAAAAATATCATATAGCCTTAAGTCACATGGTCAACTAGCGTGATATTCCAAACAATACTATAACAATATCTTATGTGACATGAACGAACAACAGAATAATATAACATCTTTACGTTATTTTTTGTGGAAGAAATTGTAACTTATAAAGAGCACCAATACGTTTAGATATCACAAAACAAATTCCAGGACTATTCATAAAAACAAGAAAAAATATCATAAACTCGTTTAATTTCTCAATCTCTATAGAGTCAACTGAAAAACTGAAAAGACAATTTGGAAGACAACTAGTACACCACAGAGATATACCAATCTGTGGAACCAGTTCTCTCATCTCTCTTGGCATGTTCCGAGGCGCAATTGAAAAAAAAAAAAAAAATCCATGGTTAAAACTCATTATCTGCCACTTTACATCATTGTGGAGTATATGATTATTGATACTATGCTGCCCTACTTTGGCAAAAGGAAGCAAGTGACATACTATCCAAATTTGAGTTATTGATGCTTTCATAATAATCACATAATGAGCTCTTCTTCCAGGCCAAATTTCATGCAGAAACACTCATCCTATATACTAAGAGATATGTTAGATAAGACATCATGGTAGTCCACTGACGTCAGTGTAAATGACATACACATTTTGCTCTTTTACGAGAAATGTCACTTTTGTCACTTGCTTCCTTTTGCCAAAGTAGGGCAGTAACACATGGAGCACGATCATTATTGAATATAACCAGCATGTATGAATGATTGAGAAGGAGCCTGATCAAAGGACTATATCCCAAAGGTAAATCTCTACATTATATAGGCAATGTTTGAGGCAGGTAATTGGGCCTCTTGAACACGTGCAATGCATCAAACCTTTTATTCGTTTTAGTAGACAAATTTCATAATCATAGACAATACTCGCCAGTTCTAAGGTCTCTTAACTGACCACTTAATGACGCCCGGTACACATTTTATTGATATACGTTATGCTATTAAAATAGGTATCTATTTGTCTTCCCTTGATTGTGAGTAAATCATTCGTATTGTATACAAACCGCACCGAAACCTATACGTTTTCAGCAGACGCGCACATTATGGTATAGGCCCAAAAGTCAAAAACTCATTGTGGCGATTGATCGTTGATTTTGCTTTGTTTTGTTTTTCGGTTTTTTTTTTTTTCGTTTTTCTTTCTCTTATGATAGGGCCCCAATTTTGTGATGATCTCCTCCTTGCCAAAGTTCCACAACAGGAGAGTTGAAATCAAAATTGAAAGCGTATATCAATATAAAAACCTCAGGGCCGGCGCTATATACGTTTTTAACAGTGAGGGGCCCGGTTACATCTATGGGAACAAGGATGTCGCTTTGAACATTTTGAGGATGGAGGGGGGATCGGGAGGGCAGACATTTTGGATAACACATTTCTGGACCTCACTTTTCTGGTGCCCTTATGCACGGGTTAATCGAATCGCCTGCAAGCAAAATGACCATTTATATTTTTTTTTCTGGTGCCACTTCCGGGGAAGAAAAAAAAGGGGGGGGGGGGAGAGAGGACAAGTGGTAAGACCCTATATGAAGCCTTTATGCCCCCCCCCCAAAAAAAAAAAAAAAAAAAAAAAAAACGGGGGTGGGCACCCTGGTCCCCCAGTTGCGCTGGCCTTGGCCCTGAATCCCGGTTGCGCTGGCCCTGAATCATTCATGCCTTACTTGCATTTTATTTTCTTTACTATATTGTTAAATTGCCCCTCTAAGGCATATCTGCAGGCCTGAGTTTCATAATTCGTCATAAGAATCAGCTAAGAAGGCCCATAACACGTATTCATGAACAGTACGGAACGTTATAATTTCACTATAAAGATCATTTGATATGATTTATAGCAGGAAGCACAACCAGCTGCACAACGTTGAATTGGCAAACGGGATAGCCCAGCGGAAAAAAAGAAAAAAATTGATTTGACAATTTTGCACTTCCTTCATTGATTATTAATCATTGACGAGCAATTTAAAGTGAATTGGAGAGGGGCAAAAAGAGTTGGTTGACACAGTTTCCACGTATTAAATATCGTGAGTATTAAGGTAACAACTATTAAGAAGCAGATTAACAATCTCAGTGTCATTTTTAAGAACCTTTGGCCCCTTTGATTTGTAGCCTTGTGTTCCGATTATTCGTGTTATTTTTTCTGAGTTGATAATCAAAATGATGAATAGTTTTTGGCAAATCAGGCTGAAGCATGCACCGGATTATCAAACATAAACAATACATGTCGATATAAGCTTTTTTATGTCATGCAAAGACAATCAAAGAAAGCTAATATGAAATGAATATTTCAAACAGTTCCTACCGCAGGAAAAAAAAAGACGTCAACATGATAAATAATTTTAAAAAATGTATAAGAATAATCGTGTATTCAAGTGTTGCATTTTCAATTGTCATTATTCTATTTTGCTACGTGGTGATTGCTTGGGCTGTCTTTTCTGTCATTTGGTAGGTCCGACCTTGAAACGAATTTCCTTCTTTAAAAAAAAAGTACAGATACAGTAAGATGCAAGAATCACGGAATATGAGTTGCATCAAATCGCGAGGGTGTAGGCCTACTCACTACATGCCCACTCTGAACTCAATGTTTGCCCTCCTCAAGTGCGCCTTACCGTGCCATTGCACAGAACTCTTCTTAGAGTTTTGTGGCCATAGTTGTTGTTGTTGTTTTCATATTTAAGGCGCGTCGTTCAGATATGAATATTTGCGCCTTTACCTTTATAATATCATTATTTTACATATAATTAATTTTTCAAAAAATAAACTTTTTACAATTATTTTATTCGCGCTATGTGTCTGCTGTTATTGTGGCCAAAGGAGGTCAATGACACCATAGAGAACGGAGAGGGCGCAATCACGAGAATCACGGCGATATTATCAACATCATGGCGGCCTCCAGGGGAGCAGCAGTGGCAACTCTCTCGACAATGTCCGCAGCAATGCCATTGTGTGCAAGAAGTTTAGGTATGATTTGATATTGCGATCATTTTTATACACGAAATTCCTAAATTCTCTCATATATGTTTGAGCTTCAGCCGGAGCCCAAGGTCATGCCAACCTGACCCAAATCTGCTTGTGATCGTGCTCATGCTCGTGGTGCCCGTGGTGCGGTGGTGGCTCAGTTTAGGCGGCCGTGTATGCACGATCCTGCGTGATCCGCCCCGCTGCGCTGCGCTGGCCCGCTAGCTGCGTGTCTGGCATCACGGCAAACAGTGCAGTGCTTGCCAGCTAGACTAGGGCACACAGGTAACTATACTGTATACAGCCCACCAGGCCAGTCGCTGTATGCTTCGCACAGCGTCTGGTCGGGCTAGGGCACAGGTTGACCGACAAGTATGTCTAATTCCGCGAAAAACTTCTCATATTCATAATGACATTTGCTGGGTCAGTTTTTCGCCTCGTAAGACAGACAGTGAGACACCAATACATACGCAATTGCGACGCGACGGTTTCAACCGTTCTGGTTGAATGCAACTTCGACCCAGTTCCCACCGCATGAAAATGGTTATTATTATTTTTTCCAGCTTGATTTTCAAACTAATCTGGGAAAAAATATATACAGGATGAATCAGTCACCATTTTGACTCGCCTCTTCCACTGTTTCCTCCTGTTTTCTGGTTGTTTCCTCCACTTCTTTGCAGCGCTCCCCAATTCATCGCCACCTTAGTTTGAAAAATGACCGCACAAACGTCTACGGCAAACCAAATGCTCCATACAATCACTATATCGGTACACTTACGTTTATTGACTAAAGTACTAGTAAGTTGTTCGAGCGTTATATTTAACTTCGTAATATTGACTGTGAATGAGCATTTGGCTTGCTCATTCACAATGTATGTGCCGCGGAGACTGCGTCTGGCTTCGCGGAGCGATAAATTTTAACGGCAAAAAAAATGACTCCTCGACCTCAGAACAGACGGATCTTTCTGTCTAATGTTAGGCAATGCCATGCCATGCCCATCGCGCGCCCATGGGCCATTGAACCAGTAGCAGTACCAAGGGCGATATTGAAGTAAATTGTATTTTGTATTTATGGACATGAGTTTAACAAGATGAGATTTGATAAGTTTATTTGCTGGGCTGGTGCTTGTGTAATGTATAAAATTTACTTTCGCACCACCTAGCTAGCACCTCGTCACTTGGTTTCAAAACATGCAGAAACTCACTGTAATTTAAATGTTCTACAGCCAGCAATAGAGCCCGAGATACATGTACTTGCATCTGAGTGAGACCAAAGGCGAAGTCTGGTAGGAGTGGAATATTTGCCATTTTTTATACACTTTAATTTTACTAGTGTTGGAATAACTTGATTGCAGCTCTGCACTGTACTGCACACAAGCACTGAAGCAGGTTCACAGTACGGTACAAAACACATTCATGGCAGCGAGTGCTTGCACAGTGGTGCAGTTGGTTGTTCACAAGTAATTTGAATGTAGATCTAGCGATCATACAATTTGCAGCAAATTTTTCTGTGGTATCTTTAAAAGATTTTTTTTTTTCTTTGCCTTTCTCTTAGCTTGTACCAAGTCTTGCGGTAGCGATTGTTTGAGGTTGTTGTGGTTGTTGTTCAGTGTTTGTGTGTGTGTGAGAGAGAGAGACAGAGTGTGATTGAATAAAATAAGATTATGAAAAATGTGATTACATGACAAGGGTAAAAGAAATACAGAGGTAAGCAGTGGGAAAAGGGGGTTAGGAAATGATTAAAAAGATGATTACTTAAAAGGCAACACTGGGAAAAATAAAAGAAAAGATTCACAAAATAGAAATACAAAGCTAGAAAAGAAAGAAAAATATAAAGGGATGTACACACACACACACACTCACACACACACACACACACACACACACACACACTGGTGTATACCAGCAGGGAGGTCCACCTCCCTGATACCAGGCTTACCACAAGACTTGGCTGCAGGTGTATGTCGCATTTCAGCCCATACTTCCAGGCTAGATGGAAAAGATATTTAGACACCATTAACTGAGAAGCATGATCACTACTTTATTGGTATCTCTCACACTTGTACTTGCACCACTATACATCGCATACATGCGAATTGACCCAAAGGTCACATAACCTCATTTGCATATAGTGCAATCTCATTTGCATATCATGACAGTGTACACCATAATTTTGCACACCTGATGTAAATGATTTTCAAACATGTGCAAGCTCACCCTATATACAGTGCACTCCCGTTATAATAAACGCAGTTATAAGAAATTCTGGTTAAAATGAAATAAAAATCCAGACCGCAAATTTATCGGCTCTATGTTTTTTCATGTTTCTTTTTTGGTTATGATGAAATTTCAATATAATGAAAAAAAAAACTGCCGGTCCCGAGGACTTCATTATAACGGGAGTCCACTGTACATCACACCACACACCCTTGTATTACACTTTTCCTTGAATGAATTTGTCTGGTAGAAGTTTAACATTAAGCCACTACACTTTTTATAGACACTTGTTCACACTTCAGAGTGACAGTGAGATAATGACGTCATTTAAAGGATTTGTGCATGCTCCAGGTCTCCAGCATGTCCAAAGCCGGAATCGAAATCATGTCTTCTAAGGATTTCATGTTCTCCTAGATCCAGGACATGAGTGATGTCATCGCTTGGCGCGCCAATTGCCAGTCTGCGGGAGGGGATGGGGCCATGACTTTATAACAGTACATCGTGATGAAAATTGAAATGGGTGATAACACCGTGGACGTAACAAGTTGACTGCAGCCATTGGGAACTGTTCTATTATAAGAATAGTGTAATCGTCCACACAGTCAAAAAGTTCCTACAAATTTGTATTGTCCGGTGTCATTTGTGCATGTTGCATAAACTTATTACATTTTCAGCTTCTTCTTGAAAAGCTCAAGACAGATTTTCACCAAACATGGCAGGTAGCATCCTTAGGGGTGATAGGATCTTAGTATGTTCAGCCCAGGGGCTTCAAAAGCTCCTAGGAGTCTGTAAAGATTTGTATACCTCCGCCCAAAGTGTTGCTGGAGGCATTATGTTTTCGGGTTGTCAGTCCGTCCGTTCTTCCGTCCGTAATCACTTTTGTGGACATCATAACTAAAAAACTGTTTGAGGTATCCTAATTAAACTTTGCATGTATTTGCATGTATGAGTGGACGAAGTTGTGCTTATCAACTTTTGGGTGCACATGCTCAAGGTCAAAGGTCAAAGTCATATTATGCTCAAAATGTCACTTCAATCAATGCAATGCCTGCAGGTGTTTTCTTGAAACTTAGTGTATGTATTACCTCATAGAGATTCTCTTGAGAAAGTTTTGGGCCATGAGGTCCAAGGTCAAAGGTCAAGTGAAAATGCCAAATTTCTCTTCTTTCTCCATACTCCAAAGTGGCTCAATGTATCATCGTGAAACTTAGTGTATATATACATGCACGTACTGCTCGACAGTGATTCTGTTGGAAATTTTAGAGTCATGGGGTCAAACTTCAAGGGTCATAGGCCAGGTTAAAACGCTAAAATTTTACCATTTAATGCTGAAATTAGACTCTTTCTCTATACCTTAGAGATAAATAATTGCCGCTAACTTATAGAATATTCAAGGGTCAAAAGTCAGGTAAGATTCCTTAAAGGGAAGATAAACCCCAAGATTAATGTGGATTGAGTGAAAGCAGCAACATTAGTAGAACACATCAGTGAAAGTTTGAAGAAAATCGGACAATCGATGCAAAAGTTATGAATTTTTAAAGTTTTGGTGTTGGAACCGCTGGATGAGGAGACTACTAGAGGTTATGACGTATGAGTGGACTACAATATCAAGAAAATATAAAGAAAATACTACAAAAATCCATTTTTCATGAAAATTACAAATTCCATCAACTTGATATTGACATATGTTAAGGGTAGCAATTATTCCCCCTGCTTTCTGAAAGCGGTTGGTCCACTGCTCTTTCATAATTCCAGAAAAGTGAATTTTTGTTGAATATCCTTTATATTTTCTTTGTATTGTTGTCCACTCATACGTCATATCCTCTAGTAGTCTCCTCATCCAGCGGTTCCAACACCAAAACTTTAAAAATTCATAACTTTTGCATTGATTGTCCGATTTTCTTCAAACTTTCACTGATGTGTTCTACTAATGTTGCTGCTTTCACTCAATCCACATTGCTCTTTGGGTTTACCTTCCCTTTAAACGTCTGCTCTCTTAAACAATATCTATTGCCATTCATCCAATTAAACCTAGTTCAAGGAAAGTGAACACCCAATACATTTGTTACAAACATGTCTTTTTAATTTCTTGCCAATTATGTGAAACTGTATTGTCACACATTGTTAGGACGTACTATAGACCCATTGGAAGAACCATGCATAATGGCGGAGGCATACCAGTCGCCGAAGCAACATTTTTAGTCTTCTCTTGAGCCAATACAGCATAGTGCTAGATGAGTAAGTGCATCGGTGACTATAGTTTTAAGTTTGTTTCCAGCAGATCCAGGGGGCCTACTTGGGATTGGGACCAAATCAGGGGCCAATTTTCATACTTTGATATTCTTTTTGAAAACAAATTTTCAAATTTTCAACTAATTTGATGGTATTATTGCCAATGTAACAGAACATACAAATAGACACCATGTCCTCCTGGAGGTCCCCCAATGCACCCTATGTTTGCTATGTTTTTCCCAGGTGATAGTCTGCAAGAATCATTATGCGTAATCAGTATAAAACTAATGCAAGTACTGTAAAAGTTGATATTTTTGCGCAACTAATTTTTCGTGCTTGGCCGGGTAAGAAGAGTTTTGCATGTTTTTAATTCTGTGGAATGAAGACATCAACTACTGAAACATATGGCAAGCAAAAAAAAAAAAAAAATTGCGTGCTTTTATTTTCACGCTAGTTTCTGTTGCGGGAAATGCGCAGAAATTTCCACTTTTACAGTATACAAAATGTGTTACTGCTTTTCACTTTGTATGTTGAGGGTCTTTTTCTCTTCTGTGTTCTGCAGGGTCCTCATTCGCTCCAGGCCATTTATGTTACCGAACTGTTACAGCTGCCAGATGTCAAACACAGGCCGCAGGGTATAGGCAGGGATCACACCCAAAACTCATCTGTGCCTCCCAAGTTAGATGCTTATCAGAAAGGTATGTGTTGATTCATGTCATCTACTCCATTCTTCTGGAGTTGGAGGGCAAAAAAATGACTGCCATGCTACTTCTTGATTAATCTTCCGCCTTTGATACCGTTAGCCATGCAGTTCTGTTGAATACTCTCATGTCTTTCGGTGTTAAAGGTCTAACATTTGAATGGTTCAAATCTTACCTGTCTTGACACTCTCAGGCTGTCTTAGTAAATGGTTGCATGGTACGCAAAGGCCAGTATTCATGAAGGTGGTACAATCTTGTCCATGGTTTAAACCATGGACAGAGACCATGGGGGGGGGGGGGGCCAAGTGTTGCATGGAATATTTCGTTACGAAATTATCATTTCGTCGACGAAACATTCATTTCGTTTGTTACGAACTGTTGTCATTTCAGTACAAAATAATAATTTCGTCAACAAAACGACTGATTTCGTAACAATATACTGTATATGCCATATATTTCGCGAGTCTAAATTTTCACGAATCGGGAATTCTTGACAATTTCGCGAGTGGTTAAATTCGCGATCATGGAGTCCTGTACTGAACAGAGAAGAGTGCACACATACGTCACATTCACATCAGGATCAGAGTCAATATTTTCGCTAGTCTTTAATTTTGCGAATAGCACCTGACTCATGAAATTCGCGAAAATGAAAACCTCGCGAAATATTCGGCGCATACAGTATTCCATGGGACACTTGGCGCTCCATGGTCTTTGTCCGTGGTTTAAATCATGGACAAGATAGTACCACCTTAGTGAATTCGTGCCAATGAGTTTCACAAAACTCTGTATGTGGGCCCACCTTGTTTGCACTGTATCTTAGTGGTTTGAAGAATATTTCATAAACATTCTATATCTTATCATATTTTATGCCGATGATAATCAAATATATACTTCTCTCAAACCAAATCATAGCAATGCAGCAAGCACTATCTGTAATCATGAGACATGTGCACAAGATGTTCACAGTTGGCTTAACTCTTATTCTCTGAAATTAAGTCTCAACTATGAATTCATATCATAGAGCTCTATGACTCAGCTGAAGAAGATTTCCATCACTTCTATTACTCTTGCTTTCAAGATATGAAATTGTCTTGTCTAATGTATGTTGTAACCTTAGTGTGTATCTTGACTCAAATATGACAATGTCTACACAGATTTAGTTTGTTTTAAAATCAGTTCAATATCAGTTGCATAATTTAGGCTTCATTTGTATCTAAATCTTTACCATAGTGCTCCTGAGAGATTTGTTTGTACATTGATTTCCAGTAATGGCCTTTTGTTAGTTTGCTTCACATCCTATCCAGGGCAGGGGCAGATCCAGGAATTCCGTAAAGGGGAGGCGCCTTTGCAAAATTAAAGGGGAGGTGCATGCACCCCCATTTTTTCTTTTTATTTCTTTTGTTTGTACCAAAAATAAAGAGGGGGCGTGTGTCTGGTGTGCCCCTCTCTGAATTCGCCACTGCTATCAGCAAAGTTACAAAAATTACAGGATGCAGAGCTGCTTGTGTATTACCCCTTTCCAACATCGATCTTACTGTTGCCATGAAACACATGGGTATGCAACAGAATTTGTTGCAGCAATTTTACTGCATATATAGGAATCTAGTTTCAAATGACAGATGTTTAGAAGTGTGTGAATTGATGAGAACTGGGGCTGCATGCAGATTGTTTGGAAAATACACTGCAGACACTAACCAGTAATTAAGGCTGTTGTGTGACTTTTGATGAGCCATAGCTGTAACTGAAATATCTTGCTGCGTTTCTAATGATGTTGATTATTTTGTTTTTTTCCACAGCTCCAAGAGGTTATCTGTGAAAGAGGATCCAATGCAAGATGATACAGACCAGGTGGATAGTGATGTTCTACTTCAGATGCAGGAAAAACCCCAGGGTTATATGGCTGCCAAACCTGTCGATGATGTTTACATGTTACGGCATTACCCTAAACAGCTGGTAAGAATGGAAGGGAGAGAGCACAGGATGTAAAGCCAACAGCTTCAAGTTGATGCTGTTTATCTGATGTGTTTGCAGTATTATTATTGATTATGTAAACTGTAGCACACTTGAGAAGGCATGTGCACCAAAGATGGCTCTTTTCAACATTCTTTTGCAGGAAATGACTAGTCTTCAGTGAGGGAATTTAAAGGCAATATTTACCATTTGCAGATGAAACAAAAAACCAGCTTTAGTGCTTCAAAATAGTTCTAAAATGTGAGTCAGGGATAGAAACAACAAATGTAAAGATTTGAATCAGTATAATCAATGTTAAGCATTGTTGAATATTCAAAATGTGAACAATAGTTATATTTAAAAAAAAAATAGAGACTAAACTGTCTACAGTTACAGTTTATTGACAAAAATAGTGATATCTCGTCATTTATTTTAGGTTTTATCCCAAAAGTTTCATAAAGTAGGATGTTTTGTGATATAAATGACCTACACATATGAATCAAATGTGATAACTTGCGCTTTTTTTAAATCATTGCTCCCAATGGTAAACAGAACCTTCGATCAGTAGCTAGGCACAGATTCAGCTTTAAGAGAGGTCTTAAGATTCAATTGCTTTGAATGGGTATTTAGAGTGGCAGATCAACATATACTGTGCATTCAGTGCTTGTGCATGCAGATGCCCGTTCTTTTCATTTCTCTTGTATCTCTTGTACTAGAAACTACCTGCTTGTAAATAAAAGCTGGGGGCACTAGGTATATTTTATACAGTGCACTCCCGTTATAATGAAATGCTCGGGACCGGCAGTTTTCTTTCCTTATAACGAAATTTCGTTATAACCGAACAATACAATATATAACGAAAACAAGGAAACCATGCATATATATCATATTCTGTTTGCTGAATCCTTAGCATACACTGGAAAGCTATGTAAAATGTGCCTTGGGATTATTGTATTACTATATTAAACGCTCCCTTCAGAAACTGTGCGTGACACAAGGAGCGAACACGTAGTGATGTGAAGCATTTGCCCATGCAGAGACGCTGTAAATGCTTGTTCCGCTACGTATTTTCGAAAGCAATTCGCATTTCGTTATAGCGGAGCACATTTCTCTTGTTTTTCTTTGTCTGTGGCGCTCGGAAAAGACTTCGTTATAACGGAAATTTCGCTATAACCATGTTCGTTATAAGCGAATTTTGTACCATAGACTTTAATGGTGATAATTTTGGGACCAGAAGTTTTACTTCGTTATAACGAAATTTTGTTATAACCATGTTCGTTGTAACGGGAGTGCACTATATCTTTCCAACAAACAGAAAATATTCAGGAAAAAAAAAACTGAGAAAGATACTGAGATAACTTTCATGGACCTTATAGCATTGACAAAGAATACTGTTACACTTTGTTATTACAAGATTTTTAGCGCTGCAAGAAATGTCTCATTTGACATTTTTTTTTTCTTTTTACCGAAGGTTCTGACACATTCAGACTCACCTGCAAATGAAAGAGTATTTTGAGAGTCTTTTGAAAACTTAGATTTGTAAACGTGTGTATTTGTAAAGCCATAGCGAACCTGGCAATCTATTTAGGGTAAATATTCTGTTTATTTGTGGGTCTGCTAGTGTAAACAACATGTGGACAGAGATCTAGATGGGGTAGTGGAGGGAAGGGACAATGTTCTACTTGTTTCCAGGAACAAACTCTCATGGATTTCTAGCATCCATATGTTAGGAGAAATATAATCATAGCCAAATAATTAGTATTTTCACCCTCTCCTATAACCGTATTGTCGATTGATAGTGTGCTGTACAACACATGCTACAGATGCAAAATTTACACTGCACAATGTAACCTCTCCTGTTTACAAGTGTATGATGAAGTGTTCCATGTTTGTGTGTGTGTGTGTGTGTGTGTGTGTGTGTAATGTGTACTAGATGTGTGCCTGGTCACATATCCTCAAAGCATGTATCAGGATTCACAACATTTTCCTCTATTTTTTCAATCTGGTGATGGACAAAAAGCAAGTAAGGGAAGTATAATTTTTACCTGTAAAATCATGTATTTCCAAAATTAGCTCACTGTAGCAGTTGTGATGCGCCATGTAGACAAGCATATTTAAAAGTCACACCTAGAACATCTTCTGGTAATAATGAAATCTCATATGGGTGTTTGTTATACATGAGTTTGCCTTTAGAAAGATGGCAAAGAACTCATTCACATCTTTTTTATGCCTCCGCCAACGAAGTGGCCGGAGGCACTATTTCCCCATGTGTTCTTATTCACTTAAACATTTGAGTGTTACTGGTATTTTGAAGCTGTGCCACAAACTCCTAACGTATGTGTGAGAAACCAAAATTGTAGATTTCAACTTGCTTGTATGATACAGGAACACATTTTTTTTACCTTTCAGATATCTTTCCATGAGGCAATGGATATGCTGAGAAAACAGCATACGTGGGCATACTGCAGGAAGCCAGAAAAATACAGCGACAGAACTGTTACTATTGGCATCAAACTTGACATGACACTTAAGAAAAAGGTGATTTTATATTGTATTATGCAGATATTCAATTGCCTTTTTTGAGTTGTAATATAAAACTTGACATCCCCATCAGAGTTATATTTCCCCCATGAGATGGTATTCCCAAGGCACTCAGCACTGAAGAAAACTATTGTCTTGAGGGGAAAACTTAGCTCCAAAGGGACTGTAAAGTGATGTATTACAACAATAGACAAGGCAATATTCGTTATATTGATTACATGGTCTACATAAATACACATCATTATTCTAGCCCCATCGACAGCCAATCAAATTCTGCAATTTCATTACCTGATGTGACGTCACTGCAGGCAAAATCAAGATTTTGATCCTCACAGCACTAGTCACATGATAACGTGACGACCAATAATGGAGCAGTGTGACAATTTTAATAATCATTATTCTTGAAAGAAAGTAGTAGATGGCAGGTTCGAGTCCCACTGGTTCCTTTTTTTCTGACATGTTTGTTAATTTACAGATCAGCAGTTGTGATCTTAACAAATTTAGTTTGTAGAGGGAGACAAAGTGAAGAAACTCACACATGAACCTTCACCCCTCTGAATAATATCTTTCTTTCATTTACAATGCCTTGTCCGCCTTGGACTACTTAACATAACAATGTCAGAATTTCGGAGCATGGGTATTTGTTCCATGTTCATCGTGTCACTGCCGGCAACCAGGGACAGCCTGGTGGTAGTGTCATTGCCCACAAAGCAGTAGATGATAGGTTCGAGTCCCACTGGTTCCTTTTTTTCCGACATGTTTGTTAGTTTACAGATCAGCAGTTGCAATCTTACTAATTTAATTTATAGAGGGAGACAAAGTGAAGAAACTCACACCTGAATCATTATTCTTTATAAGTTGAGATTATGGATGATAAGTTAGATCAGAACAAGTGGAGGATATTCCCATAATCGATTAATGTTATTCCCATGCAGGGAGAAAGGCTGAATTGAGATCAAATTTGTAATGTGCAGTTTAGTTCAAGTTTCTTTCTTTTTGTGTAACTAGTAGTATGGAAAGATTAGCTAAGATGACAAACCTAGTGTAATTTGTGGTCTTTGTTATTGATGTATTTTAAGGTCATTAAAAACTGCTGGATAAAGATAACTCGATAATGTAAAAAAAAAAAAAAAAAAAAAAAAAAGATGCACATTTAAAGCGGATATGGCAAAGCAATGCAATGTTCTACATTTGTATGTATGATTGCATTGTATTCTCTTTGATTGGCCTAATACATGCTGCCCTTTGCAAAGAAAGTAGTCATGTTTGGTATGTTCCCTAGTTGAAGCCAAAATCAAGATAAGCCTCCGTAGAAACAACTGACTATATCTGCATGATATAAGCTAAGAATATAGATATCACTGGTTTGGATTTGCAACCGCTCCACATGTAAGCTTATCTATTGTACATTGGTGATTATTTTGATGTGGCTTGCATTTACTTGTACAAAAGTTGATTACTTAAAAATATGCTGAATGGCCCACAAGAGAATGGAAATCAATCATTCAATGCAGGAAATGCAATGATAATAGCTTAAGATATTGCTGAAATTCTTAAGGTTACATGACTTAAACCTAGTATGTAAAACACCATTTGCTGATTTGTACAAAATGTACATATATGATGTATTTGAAATAACAACTAACAGATTATTTCCACTGTATTTAGTTATGTTGTCATCTTATCTCATGTTGTATCAGGGTAGTGGGTGTTTGGTTTTACTGTACCACTATAGAAAAAAAAACAACAACAACAACAAAACACACACAACACTCTGATCCAGGGAAATAGAGCAGGATTTGTGGTTAAAACAGGAACATTTCTCAGTGTCTCGGGACATATGTGACCCTGCACCACAAAACCAACAAAAAGTCGCCAGACATGGATTTTCAGTTAAGAACAGATTCTGAAAGAGCAGACACTAAGCTTTAAAATGATGTATAACTAAATTCAATTGGACTCCTCTAACCTACCTAAATACAGGAAAGAAAGCACACACTCTGGAAAAGTGTGAACTGAGAAAAGAGGCTCTGAAGGACACGGTCTATTCAAGCACTTAATCTTTACCAAGCCATGCTAGCTGTGCCATGAAAGGGACAAAACACAGGATGTAAACCACTGGAGCAACAACAATGAAGGGATTATCAAATTAAGCTGAAATTTAGCATGTTCTATGAGCACATTCTGTCCATGATTAATGCTAACTTTCAAAGCAGTAGCGTCATCCTTTCAAAAGTTATCAGACTTGAAAGTGAAGAGTGTGCAAAGGATTTCAAGACATGAAAAGCGGCCACTAAGTCAAACCTGATCATTCTACTCTTCCCCCAAAAAGGGTTGTAGAAAAACTGCTAAAAACACTCTTTCCCATTCATGTTAAGATACCAAACTGAAGAATAATGTAGAAGAAGGAAAACTCTTTCAGAATATATGAAAAACTCAAGATTGACTTGGTTGGACCATTTCACCTCTTTGTTAAAATCAAGGGGTGCGACTTTTTGTTTGTTCTGTGGTGCACGGTCACATATGCAAAGCAGACATAACAGATATGTGACATAAACCTGATTCCATATGGCACACTGGCTCAGCATAAAGTGACATGTAATCAAGTCAAAGTGTGACGATGCCATGTAGTATCTTGTCAACAACTTTTTAAGAAATCCAACATTACCTGGTACTCTTGTCATTGTTTTCCACTTTGATTAATGCAGAAAAAAGTGGTGCCATTCCAGAACATGGTCATCTTACCTCATCCATTCAAGGAAGACAACAAAGTGCTGTGTTTTGCTGAGGTATGTTTCTTGGGTGCATGTCACGAGACTGACACCCACGAGTCATACAGCCCATGAGTCATATAGCTCACAAGTCATACAACCCAGGAGTTATACAGCTCACGAATCATAAAGCCAATGAGTTTGACACTAAGCAGACAAGGCCTATGAGACCGACACATTAAGCCCTGTGTTGTGTCTGTTGAACTCGTGGGCTGTTTTTACCTAGTGTCAAACTCATGGGTTTTATTTGCCTAGTGTCTAACTCATGGGCTGTATGACTCGTGATTTGTATGACTCATGGACCTCTTTTCAGTGTCGAACTTGTGGGTGTCATTCTTCTGGGATGATCCCTGTTTCTCGACAGTCAACTAAAGAGGGGGGAAAAACAACAATAAAGCAAACAAGAAAGTTGCTTTTCTGTCCCCAAGAAGAGAAAGAAGTGCATGTTTCTATGCCAAAACCCCCACACTCCCAGAGAACTCAGTGGGTTCTCTTCATTAAAACAAACACAATCACTCACACGCACAACCCTGGTGAAAATCAAAATATGATTGAATGCTTGTTATTTGCTGTAGGATTTGTATAATTGAGCTATCACGATAGAAGCTATACTTTTTTTTTCTTTTTTTTTTTGCCTCTGCTGGAAAGATGCCATAGGCATGACAGAATGTCTAGAGACTAAGAGTTGATGTATGGTGCCAAATAGGCTAAATGTATTGATTGTCATTTTCATGACCATCATTATATCGATAGGTCAAAGTTCATTGTACTGTGATTAAAAACATTATTCTCAATCTATAATTTCAGCTTGAAATGTCTGTTGGTAACATCTGGTAAGAAGGATAGAAATTAATCAACAATTAACTCCAGAATAACAGGTGTCAAAGGTTAAAGTTCAAGATCAAAGGTTGTCAAAATTTAGCTCAAATGTCATCTTCTGACCATAAATTCCCCTCGTAACAAGTCCAGTATAAATTTAATTTGGTGCAGTGGATAAGAATAGATTGGAAAAAAGTTCCCTTTCTTCGTAGAGGGTGGTTAGAGGTCAATCTTCAGTCATTGGTCAAGATCAATGACCTTCTTCAAAATATGAATAAAGGGCCATGTTCTTATGACAGTTACAGTGATTGTATGAGGAGCAGAGGCACCCAGTACACTGCATAACAATCAAATTGCTGTAGTTTCTTTTTTTCTATGCTTAGTTTCAAAGCCATGAACAAATGCGCAAACACATGCTGTACTAATGCATGTGTGGGCTGTACCTGCCTTGCATCAGTGCACATCATCATTGCCCATCCAGCAAGGACCTGAATGTACACAGATAATATTTCCCCCTCTATGGTTGCGCATACTTTAACCACATCATGCATGCATCTACGCATCAAGGAGTGCCCACAATGAATGTGTTTGCACTCACCAACCATGAGCATCAGTGCCCCCCCCCCCCCACCAACCTTCTGCATCACCGTACCGTTGGCTCCTTTTCAATTTACCTTGAATGTGAGCTGGAAATATGATGAGGACCGACTGCAGCTGGAATGTGTATCATTTTCTGTGAAATAAAAGAAGAAAAAAAAGACAAAATGCCAATGAGTTTATCTGTGATCATGTGTTGGTATTGAGTTACAGAGTTATAGCAGTAATTTGATGAGTGAGCATGTCATCTGTACGACCATGGTGAACAACTTTCATGCAGCTGTTGATTGACGTAGATTCTTTCATACGATTTAAAGGTACTCGTATCTATACAGAAGTGGCCACATCTATATGTATTTTCATTGATGTGACATTTTTGTTGCAGTCATCAACTGTCTGATTTACCCTTTGAAAGGGTTTGCTTGTGTCTAATTGTTTTTGTTTTTTTTTTTTTGGGGGGGGGGACACGTGCTCAATGAATTCTATGTTTGTAATAGAAGGCAGATGTCCCAGCGTGCCAAAAGTCAAACGTGGTGAGCAATAGGCAAAGTAAAAGTGATTAAGTGGGGATAGATATTTAAAGGAAAAGGTTGATGATAGATACTAATGCATAGGACCATGATCCCATGTCACCCCCACTTCCAATCCACCCCAGGGCACTGATGTACAGGTGGCCAAAGATGCTGGGGCCTTCATGGTTGGGGGAGAAGAGGTCGTGGAAGATCTCCTAGCTCACAGGACACACATCCGAGCCTTTGACTTCTGTGTGGCCACCCCGGACATGATGTCCAGCCTCAGCAAGCTGAAGGAGAAGCTGAGGAAACGATTTCCAAACTCTAAGAGAGGTGAAAGGTCGTTGCTTTTGTTTGTGTGTGTGCGTGTGTGGGGGGGGGGGGGGCAGTCAGCTTGATATGATGCAGACTTGCTGCCTTTCTCACAACAGCTGCAAGCTGCACCATGCAAGCTATACCATTTGACGGTACCACTCTGTTGCAGATAAAGTTTGATGTGAACAAATTTTTGTAGCTGCTACCAAGAGAAATGATTTTGATGTCTAGGGATAGGATGGGACTTTAACCCTAACTAGGCCGGGGGGGGGGGGGGCCTCAGAGGCCCCCCTTCGATGTTCTGCGCAATGTAACGCTAACGTGAAAAGCTATCGCCGCGACGTTTCATGACTTTTTTCTTTCGAGTCTCCCGCATCTTTTGACACTAAATTTGCGATGCCCGGGCGCGCGGTTCCAAAGTTGCGCATAAATATGTACGTGCATGTCAGACCAAAAATTGCTCAAAAATGTGAATTCGTGTACAATTTCAATGCAAACTGTGCTTACAGGCAAATTTCATAAAAGCATGATTATTTTGGGGTTTTATTGATTAAAATCAATTAATAACATATTTTCTTGTTTGGAACAATGTCATGGACAAGTTTCATAGCAAAAACAATGAAAAACATAAAGTCGAAAAAACAAAGAAATACATAAGAAATTCAAAAAAACAATAAAATACCTAAGAATTTTTTCTGATGGCACAATTTTTTTCTCTTATATTTGCTAAGGACACTAAAAAGACACAAAAAATGTGCCCATTTTGAGCTTTATTTAGTGATTTATACCAAATTGTCTGATTTCATGCATCATTATGCATAAATTAGCATAAATTATCATTTTTTAAAAAATCTAACTTCATGGTACTTTAGATTACATCATAGGCAATGTGTGTGCCAATTTTCGTCGCGATCGCGCAGTCCACGGCCGAGATCTGGAGGGGGGGCCTGGGAGCCCCCCCCCCCCGGCTCTATGATCTACCTAAATAGCCTGGCCTGGTTAGGGTTAAAGAATTAGAAATTCAGAATAAAGAAAAGAAAGTGAAAAATAGATTGGAGAAGACGAAGGGAAGAGAGACGGAGTTTGAGTGGAAAAAAAATGTACTGTGTGTGAAATTTAAAGAAAAGAGCAATTGGCAAGAACTGTGGCTTGTTTGTAGATGTGCAGTGTATACTTTTCATGTGCATAACATATAACATATAATGGTGATGTATAGCACAGAGTGACTCACTTATCTGCATATTGGGAGCACACTCATTTTGTGATGTGTACAGTAAAAAGATATTACAAAGTCATAGTAATTGAGCATTCATTGGTATTCATGACACTGTGATGTCATTCATCCCTGGATTCATTTCTGTATATGTCTCAAAATTGTAAGTACCAGTATACTCTGTCTCTCATTTAATTCTGTGTGGGGAGGCAAAAACTGGACATCAAGAATGCTGCATGATGTTGCCTTGTGGCATCAGTGAAAGTAAACATTAGTTATGATATACTGTATGCGCTGTTATTTTTGCAAGGGTTTAATTTTCGCGAATTTCGCGAATCATGGCTGGACCGCGAATTTAACAACATGCGAAAATGTCGCTGTCCACCAGGCTAATACTAATAGTGCAATTATGATAACCTCGGTGTCTCATCGCGAAAACAACATCTCGCGAAAATGTCTGTTACCTTCTCTTTCATGAAAACATCTGTACGCGAAAATAACAGCTCATGCAGTATTATTAGATGCAGCAAGCTCAGAAGGAGAAAAAAAATGAAATATTGAAGCCATTGAGCTTGTCCCTTTACTCTTTGAATCCATTCAAGTGCAATGGCACATAAACGTAAAGCAGTGCTGTGTCTTTCACAGAAGGCGGAATGAATGTGTTTGTTTCATAACTGGTTGCCCACTCACACTGCAGGTTCTGTGAGTAATAACATCCCAGCCATGCTGAATCTTTACCGAAGAGGTCAAGAGTACAAAGTCCAGGCAAAATCTAGCACCATCAACTGTGCCATTGGAAAGGTATGGAAGAGTGCTCCACAGTGTCCCATATATAGATCTACTTGTTGGCTACCAATTGCTGGCACCGTTTCACCTTGGGGGTCAATTCACCAGCATCCAGACACTGTTTGAACCTGCCAGTTATGAAATACAGGGAAATGATTCAGAGCATATTATTCTTTGCAGAGAAATTTTGATTAGAGTCAAACAGAGTAGATATGCTGTGTAAAGTGCTAAGTTCTCATCATGTAAACACTGCACTGAATATTTGTGTGACTGAAGTATTCAGTGGAAAGGCCTAGTGTCATCAGTGAACTCTGAGCTCAAAAGTTGAATTTGTATGATAAGTTGATACTCACAGTCAATACTCCTTCTTTGTCTTTCTCATTGTTTCTTCAATCAGACTTTGTTCCAGGAGACAGGGGGATGACTTCATAAATGGCAAGCAGTTTATTTATGGGAATTCAGATGATCATATCTAGCTAATACTGTATGTTTTGACAGAAGCAGCTGATAACTCAGTACATCAGTACTCTTGTACATTGTATGCAGCTTGCTTATTTTCCAGCAGGCTTAACCAGTTTTGTTTTTGTTTTTGTTTAGTGATGCTTGTTTGTTTGTGTGTGTTTCTTTCCAATATACAGCTGAGCTTAACAAATGATCAGCTGGAAGAAAATATGGCAGCCATCATATCAGATGTCTGTAGTCACAAACCTCTGGAATATGGTAGGTGTTACTTCATAGAGTTTTAGTTCTTATAAGTATATCTGTAAATTTTATACTTGAAATGCTAAGTTCCCTGATGTGATACGTTGCTGTTGTTGTTGTTGCTTTTAAACATTGTTATTGAATTGTTTGTTAAACAAGTAAAACTCAATGCATATTACAGATCTTCAAATTCATGAAATTCTTCCTTTGAGGTGTTTTTATTGCAACTGATTGACAAATTGCCTTACACGGATATAAATAATAAAAAGCTACAGATCCTCCTGTTTTTATGAGGTCCGGGTCCCATGTTAGACTTACAAGTACAAAGCACAATTCTCTGTCACCAGATGGTGATGATCTGCATATTTAACCCCGTTGAGGACGGATTGATTTTGTTACAACATGCATTTCCCATAGACCCCTGCCCAAGTATCCTCGGGACTCGTCCTCAACGGGTTAATGACACTGCTCAATTGTGCAGTGCACTGTGCAAAGATGTTTGATTGGCAATGTTACCCAAACTTCCAACAGAAAAGGGGTTTCACATGGCAAGTTGTACGGGTGCAGTCAGTAATAATTGTTGGCAAAGCAGACTCTGAAAATATCCTCCAGAGCAAGCATGGGGAAAAGGCTGTATTCGAGATAAAGAAAGAAAGAAGATTAGATTCATCTATGGCAGTACTTCTGTCTCCATATAACTTTGCAATGTGAAGATGCTCTGACTTTCAGACTAATCAAATTATTTGTCATGTATAAAGCCAAGGGCACTGTCAACTGAAAAGAGTTTGGGATGAGGAGAAAGTGCATATTATGTACTCGAATGTGTGTAACACCAAGGCACAATGCTGCATCAGGGTTTATGACTTCCCCTAGACCTTCATGAGTAATACACTACTTGAACAATTGGTATTTAGATAATAGTAATCTGATACGGATAGAAAACAAAGCTCACACCAAAAAACAAAACAAAACAGAAAATAAACAAGCAAACAATAATGAAGAAATAGATAATATGTATCTCTCAGTTTGACAATAAGGCTTGTTGACAGGGATAGTCAATAAACATTATTTGAGAGAAGTTCAATGAGTGTATAAACTTTGAAACATAGATTGTCTAGTGTAGATTGTATACCAGTGCCCATGAAATAGAAGAGAGAACCTTCCTTGTATATCTCAGAAATACCTACCATATTGATGACCTCACATGATGCCCCTTTCACAGATGATGCATCTTGAGCTAGAATGTGTTGTGTTTGTGTTTACCAGTGGTACTTGATGTATCTATTATGTATTCACAGGCCCTTTCATCACACAGCTGATAGTGACAGCATTTCTCCTGGACGGCCACATGGTTGACGTTCAGAAATATCTCCCTGTGCCTGATGAAGACCAAGAGCTAAGAAAAGAGCTTGACAGACTAGATGAGGAAAACTGAATGTGAACCTGCTCACTCGCATGAACAGAATAGTCTTCAGCCCATTGGTTTTTAAAAAGAACTTCAGTGCAGTTTGTGAATGGAAAGCAGGAGAAGGGGTTTTGTCTTGATCCAAAACTGTCAATTTTTCCTGGCCTAGGATATTGCTGGAGAGTTGCAAGCTCCTAACTCTGCCTCAGTATCCCCTACTTCTCTCAAAGTTTCTAATGCTGTCTCGTGTGCTTGCTCCCAATTCTGATTCATCAAAGAGATGTCACAAGCTGGTGTGGTAAAGTGAAAGTCTCTTGAAGTTGTATGTGGGGAAATAGGATTAATGATAAACATGTTTCAATGAATTCCCAGTTGTAAAAGAATTCAAATCTTCAGTAAGATGGATTTTCTTTTTCCATATAAATTTGAAGTAAGAGACTTATTTCATCACTCACATCAACTTGATAGGTGATGTCAGACAGGCTGACATTCTCAGTAAGTCTGAATTTTGAACTCTGACGCACTGACATGTGCTTCAGTGGAAAAAAAAATAATGAAGATATTTCATGAGTTTAGATACCCTGTAAATTGTTAAGGCATCTTCATTTGATTAGGACTCTGGTATTCTGCCCTATTGGGTTGTCTTTCTGTGTGTCGAAGTTATGTCAGCAAGTGCATTAACAGCATGTCAATTATATTGCATGGCAAAGGCAGGGGCACATCAAAGGTTCCATTTAAGGCCATTACGTTTGCATTGCATGTACACCACTATTTACTCATTTTGTTTCTATGAGAGAAGCTTGTGAGTGCACTGTTAGTAAACTCAGGACATACAAAAATGCCTTGCTAGCTTCAAAAGACTTTTAATCTGTTTTGCCATGATGTGTCTGCCTTTTGCAAAGGTCCGACTGATGGCTTAGGTGTGCTAATTGCATTACTGACCCAGCATTTACCTCGACAGAGTTTTGAATGAAAGGAGCAGAATCTGTTTTTAAAATTCTGAGCAAAGTCAGAGAATTAGTAAAGAATAATATTGGCAACAGATAGTAGGATATCATGTTACACATCATACCGTGAAACGGCTTAAGGCAGCCATTTTGTGCAACATAGTGGTGACGCCTTGTGCATGGTACACTTCATTTACTTTTACACAGAATAAACTTGCTGATATCATACATTCTCAGATTATTCATGTGTTTAAATCAACAGTATGGATGTGTCTATTCCATTTCCATGGCAAAAAGAACTTTATTGAGCTGTCACAGACAAATGCAATGTGAACAGACTAAATGGAGGTCACGTAAATCAATGGTTAGAATATTAAACAAGCCTGTGTGTGTCTTCGAAGGCTGTGAGACTGTCGTCAGGATGTTTATAGGGAAATATGGCTAATAAATATTAAAGGACAAGTCCACCTTTATATACATATGGATTGAGTGAATGCAGCAATATTAATACATGTGCAACACATCAGTGAAAGTTTGAGGAAAATTAGACAATCCATTCAAAAGCTATGAATTTTTAAAGTATCTGCACAGTCACTGCTGGATGAGAAGACTACTACAGTGTATGATATCACATGCATACAACGATATAAGGAAAATATAAAGAGAGTTTCACAAAAGTTTACTTTTTGAAAAAAGTGCACATTTCCTCAACTTGTCACTGACATATGTTAAAGGTAATATTATTCCCCCTTGCCTGCTGAAAGAGGGAAGTCAAGTGCTCTTTTATCATGCGAGAAAAGTGAAAATATCGTAAATTTTCCTTATACTTTCTTTATACAGTATCATACACATGTGACATCACAACCTGTAGTAGTCTTCTCATCCAGCAGTGACTAAGCAGAAACTTTAAAAATTGATAACTTTTAAATGGATTGTCCAATTTTCCTCAAACTCTTGCTGATAATTCTATTAATAGAATATATCTGCTTTCACTCAATCCACATGTCTATAAAGGTGAACTTGTCCTTTAACATTTCACAAGAATTGTTCATATTGCAAGACTGCACAGAGATTTTATAATCTTTTAATGATAGCAGAAGTTAAAGAGAATAATTTCTTACTAAGCATTTCAAATGATATTGAGAAGGGAAGATTAGATGGCAGATCCACCAGACATGCCAGTATTGGCTGGCAACAGACGAAGATGGCCCCCACATTTGGCATTAGACTGAAGATCTATGCCATTGTTTTATGTTGAGGGGTAATGTTTGAGTATACAGACATGCCATACCTGAGAGGTTTAGGTTAAAACTATGTGCATTAGGCAACTTCAGTAGCACTATTTTATGAGGGCTGCAGTGCTGAAGACAATAGAACTGTTGAAGTCACCAAATGCACATAGTTTCACTGGTGTATCAGACACTGGCTTGATGTATTTCTTTTATATTCCTTACAAATTATGTCAAGAGTACCCGCAAATTGAGTGGTATTTACTCATTGTTTAGAGTGAGGTTCGCAGTTGACCGCTCACCCAAGTTATTTCTTCTACGCTCAGAATTACATGTGTAAAGTATGTGCATGGTCTGTGGTGCACGATACATGTACCTATTTATTTGTACATTGAAACCTAACCTGTCCTCTTGCGAAGGAAAAAAAAAATTGGTTAACAAAAACATACTGTATTTGTGTCAATGCAATAAGCGGGATTCAATATCATCTTGTACACTAAAATATATGCGCCTCTGATGTATTAGTGGTGTGTTTAGCAAATCGTCAGTGGGATATATATGTTCTTATACTATTTCCCTATTAAAGGAAATAGTTGAACTCTGACGGGATAAGGATTTTCATGGTGGAAATATGTTTTGTCACTTTCAAGGCCCTCGACCAATCAGAGGACAAGAAATAATTTGTGAGTGATATAAGAACAACTATGTGATGCGTTGTTCTATGTATAATAGTGAGTATCTTTTACTCTACACTGCATTCTGTCATCTTGTCTATTTATTCTAGTGTAGATGGTAGGCCTACTGATTGTCAAAAGACATGGTTGATGTGACTTGTTGAGTGTGTGAATGCTTTCTGTCCACCAGAAATCAGAGCCACACTATTTTCATGATCTATGCTGAACAACCATACAGCATTACCCATGCAGAACATAGGACAATGGCTTGTACCAAAAGGTATATTAGTTAACCAGAACCCCGCCATTTGTCGAGAGCCACCTTCCCCTCCCCCTTTACTTGCATTTTAGACACAACAAAGAACAAATGCGAACAATTAGCCAAATGTGTGTGACTGATTTATCCAGCAGAAAGCGATATGTTCATAGGGGAACAACTCTTGAGCATCACATGTCACCATTGACAATATTTTTTGAGATCAAGACTGCCTTGTTTGCATCAAATATCAACTAATCACAAATTGTCAAAGAAAACACTACTTTGATGGTCACCATGGTAATACAAGTAAAAGGATACATTGACTATATGGTATCAAAATTTATCGAGTTATGTCTCTAGGAAAATCAGTGTAGTGTTAACCCATACATACAATTATTCACTAATAATAATAATTTGGAAAGTATAGTATAAGATACAGCTGTATTTACAAAATAGAACATGTACAATTCATTGAAAGCCAGATCAGAGGCTTATCTAAATAGAATGTACCCTTAGTGAACAGAAACCAAATGATATACACATACAGGTATTACAATTTATACATTAAAATACCAAATGATAAAATTTGCCAACAATATAAAGGGAGCATTCAAAGTTTTCTGCTTGTTATGACCGTTGAGAACCAAATGAGATGAGTCTGGCTATTTAAAAAAAGAAAAAAAAAAATCAAAAAAAAAATCACCAAACTAACCAAACAAAAAGTTCTGAAGGACTGAGCAGAGCAAAGAATTTGTTACCAATTTAACACTTCCCTTTCAGTTATTGCACAAAGTACTGTACATGCAGAAACAGAATGTAGAGTGTGTGTTCATGTGTATACCTTGTGTGCGTATATACATGTGTATACATGCAATGAGTAGGCCTACAGTGGACTCCTGTTATAGCAAGTCCTCGGGACCGGCAGTTTTCTTTCTTTATATCAAAATTTCATTATAACTGAACAAATGAACAATAAAAAGCATAGAGCGGATGATGTTGCAGCCTGAATTTTTACTTCGCTGTAAACGGAATTTTATCATAACCGTGTTTGTTATAACGAGAGTGCACTGTACTTAACTGTGCCCCTGGGAGTGTGTGATACCTTCTTGACTGGCTTAGGGTGGGATTTGAAATTGCGAGGAGGATGGAAGATGTAAGTGAGGAAGGACAATGCAGTATACAAGAGTTTGAAAAGAAAACAAATTAACCCCCCCCCCCCCCAAAAAAAAAAAAAAAAAACTTGATTAAAAAAGTAATGATTTGATATCAATCTCATATTCATGGGTATGTAGATGTGATTTCTTTCATTACAATGTTCAGCATTTGCAAGGTGATTATCATTCTGCAGAACTTTATGAAACATGCATTATGCTATTCATTAGATTTATATTCAATGTACATGCACTTTCAAATATTGTATTGACAGCATTTACTTTGAAGAATAAAATAAACAAAATCACACCAATTATTGCTGTATAAAGTTCGGCAGGTTTTGCTCTCTTTTGACTTACTCTGATCAATTTGATCTTGCACTCTCTTTCTCTGTCTTTAGCTGACATAGGCTTAACAAAATAATGCATTCAATGTAATAAATGAACATATAGGCCTAATGGTCAATATTACATTTTTACCACTTCCAATTTTAATTTCAATTTCAATTTATTGCAAACCAAACCAAACATAGTCCCCAAGAAGCACAGCTTAGATGGAAGGAAGAATTAAGGAAGAAAATACAGTGCTGCCAATGTTATGATCTCTGGTTGTTGTTGTTTGTTTTTTTCTTCTTCATCTTCTTATCGTGCCCCCCCCCCAATGGATTTAAAGGAGTGGTGTACTTTTGGTTGAGATGGGGGATTCAGAGCAGAGTTTATACTTTTTGCAAGATAAGTAGAAACCCCTCATAAACTATTAACAATTCTAGGAGGAATTTAACGTTTATATGATCAAAAAATAGTTTTGGAATGGCTGAGATATCAAGAAAAAAAAGGAAAGTAAGATAAAAAGTGTTCTTAATAAAATTAAAAGGTGGTTCCACTCTGTTAAAGGGGAATTCCAGACGAATTTAATAATTTTACATCGTGTTGTACATAAATCAATAGCTCCATGTATAGATTTGTAGAATTTGTTTTGGTTCTTGAGTAGAGAAACAATACTTTCAAAAACCTCAAACAAATTACACTGAACAAGGATGATGACATAGGAGGTTCACATATTTCAGAAATGTAGCAGTGTAATTCCATTACAATACCACTTGCTTGCGAGTTCACCTGTGTATAATCTATGCATGCCTTCTTCTTTTGTTCTGCTTCCTTGAGCCCCAACTCATGCATTCTTGCAGTGACTCTGCTATGTCATCATCCTTGTTCACTTGAATTTGTTTTAAATTTCGAAAATATTCTTATTCTTCATGCCAATTATGATAAATTAGGAAACTCTGTCATCAGTACAACTAATTCGTAGTTGTTCAAAGGTCAAAATCTGAAAATCATCTGGAGGTCTCCTTTGAGTTAGGACCACTTTGTTTTTGGACATCTCGGTCATTTCCAAACCGATTTTTATAAAATGAACTTTGGTTCTTCCCAGAATTGTATTTTATTTGATACTTCATGAGAGGTTTTTCATTACCTTACAAAAAAAGAAGAAAGAAACCCGGAAACCTGAAGCCCCTTCTGTAAGTTGAGACACGAAGATTTGCGCAAAGGACATCACGACTACTGTGAACGCAGGATTCTCTGCTGCGGTTTGAGCATGCGCCGTTGTCCATCGGGCAACGCCACGCGTTGCTGGTGGATGTTTGGTTGCCACCGCAACGCTGGGTAGTGACTGTCTGTGTATACTAGTTTACGTGTTGGTCCGACACGGTCTTGCTTGCGTGTGTGTGTACATCAACATTGTGAAGATCCTTTGGTGTATGCATTCTATACACGCGCGTGTCTTGAGAGCTACGAACTGGAAGAGCAGAAGAGCTCGAAACAAGAATTTCATCGAGGTGAGTGGTGCAAATTCAAAAATACTTAATTACTCAATTACTTAGTTTGGTGTGTGTGGTGAACGAATTATAAGAAAACCGTAAAATTAGAGTTAATAACGATTTCCGGTAGATTATTATAAGACAAGTAATTTCCTTGTCAAGGGTTGTCGGTGAAGTTCTGCTGCCAGTTGAGTTAGTGCTAGTGCCAGTCTCTTTCCGTTTGGGCGCAGGTCAGATTGGCAGGATACGCCCGTCTGTGGTCTGCGGCCGGCCCGCCCGAGTCGAGAGAGTCAACTTGTGACGAGAATATCGAGTTGAGTTATGAACAAGACTGTTTTGAAACATCATCTTTTGCTTTGATAATTTGTTGCAGATTTGCAAAAAAAAAAAGAAAAAAAGAAAAAAAAAGAGTAGACCTAGGAACTATTTCTATTTCTTCTTCTTCCTGAGACTGAGTATCTACGTTGAGGATCTACTCGCACACTTTACTTGGTTTGGTGGGCTCAAACCACTGTAACGTTACCACGTGACAGACATGAGAGACTCTAACGTTAGGCATAAAAATGCACAATAGAATCTAGAAATATAGAAAAATACATGTTCCTAAAATTATTTTGTACAAATTAAAATCATTCTGCACTGCCCTGGGTGGTTAAAAGGTAACATCTTTGATCTCTGATTTGAAGATGTCGAAGTGATATCGATCAAGTTCACTAGACCTACGTACAGTTGTACGTCTTGAGGGAGGTGGTTCCACAGGTGGGTGGTGTCTGGGAAGAACGTCCCTCTCATCAGGAGTGATGTGCGGGTTCTGGGATTGACAAATTGACTGCATTTCCAATTGTTACATGTAGAAACTCTTGGTGTATGTTAACTACACGCAGCCGCGACAAAACGCGGCTACACCTCTATTCCTTCGCAGACGTTGTCATTTTTCAGTGTGGTTGTACGACTCCTTCATGAATATCTTTATTAATCGTGGAAAACTAAAATACAAGGAATTTTCGTAATCTGTGATAATCATTCAATAATCGGTATGCGATTTTTTGTTTAATTACGTCAAAAACTCACCGAAATCTGTGGCTGAAATCAGGTCTGTAAACGTCCTTATTGCTTCACTCCTCATCTGCGTGTTATTTGAATGGCATTCACTCTCGTATACTACAACGTAGGTAGTCGGAGACGTACGTCTCCGACTACCTACGTTGTAGTATAGGAGAGTGAATGCCATTCAACACGCAGATGAGGAGTGAAGCAATAAGGACGTTTACAGACCTGATTTCAGCCACAGATTTCGGTGAGTTTTTGACGTAATTAAAAAAAAAAAATCGCATACCGATTATTGAATGATTATCATAGATTACGATAATTCCTTGTATTTTAGTTTTCCACGATTAATAAAGATATTCATGAAGGAGTCGCACAACCACACTGAAAAATGACAACGTCTGCGAAGGAATAGAGGTGCAGCCGCGTTTTGTCGCGGCTGCGTGTAGTTAGGTGTATGTAGAATAGTCTAAAAAGTCTCTAGTTACGTGTACTCTAGATTTTCTAGAATTCTAACGTTAGATGGATAAACTCAGTCGTGACTCCTGTCCTCACTCTGCGTCAGTTGTCGGGAACAGCCGCTCTGCTCTGTCTCTGATGTGTTGTCAATTAACCATAGAACCTAGAGTCGATGTAACTAACGTTAAGCCTTTTCTCACTGGCAAAAATTTCGCTTAGCCCCAGCAATTGCTGGGGCAAGACCCCCTTTTAGCCCCACGTAGTGTATTTCCTGGCATGGGGCTGACCTTAGCACTGCATCTGTTTTGGGGAAAATAGGGTACATGTAGCCCCACTGATATTATGGGACTATCTAGCACCGCAAATTGGTAGGGTAAGCAACGTAAATGCGAGGGTAAGCACCACAATTGCGGTGCTAAGAACACCAGTGAAAACAGAAACAAAAATAATAAAGACTTCTAGGGAAGCCAACGGAGAAACATTTTTATACAAAATTTCTAGTGCAATTTTTTATTTTTTATTATTTTTTTTTTTTACATATTTTTGGTAACCCAGGGTACAATGCTGCCATACAAATAAATGATTCAACAAAATGCTGAATTCTCATTTGGTATCCCAGGGTACCAAATATTGCATCATATGCTGTGATGCACTGACAGATGCTATTCTTGGTTTTCAAATACATGTCCTGCATCCTGGTGGGCAGGGAATGAAAATTGATGCAATTGGGCCACCCATGTTTCCCCATTTTACTGGTAGACATTTTACAATGAGACATTTGGGTTAAGAGAGAAGGAATGGAATCTCTTCCCAGTTTGTGCAAAGTTATGTGTAGGAATCATTAGGATCTATAGTATGCCAACTGATCCTTAACATTCCACTGGCTTTGATGTTCCATGTACCATGTTGCTCTTCCATAGCGTTTTGACATGGAGACCAATGAAGAGGTTCTTGATTTTAATAATTTTAAGCTGTATTGCAGAGGAATCGTTGAAATCCTGCCTGGAACTTTGATGGTGATATGTTACAGAATAAATCCTTTCAGTTTTTCTTCAAGTTCTCTTGTTATCTATACCGCATGACTGAAAAATTGAGTATCAGTATCTTACAGAAAGTTAACATTCGACCATCTTGCACACATTTGTGCCTGATTTTGTTTCTCAGGTTAAGTAATGTATACGCCAAATATTACACGAGGTTTATATTTTCATGAATTTCGCGAGTCAGTTGCTGTTTGCGAAATTAAAGACATGCGAAAATATTGATTAAGGAATGTTGTCTTTTGTGAAAGCAATTTATTAACACCTCCTATAGTGTGCGTAACTTCTCTGCAGCACAGAGCATGCATGGGTACAAAGTAGAGACTCTTGTTTCGGACTCCCCCTCTATTACATGTATCTCCCTGTAGCTGCAAGCAGACTGCTATGACTGGGTGTAATTGGGCATGATATTGATAAATTAAGTCTGGGCAGTGTCACTTGATCCACCTCCTGTTTTTAGTGGGCATGCCTGATGATGAGGCATGCATTTCTGAAAAACGCACCTTGTGGGCTATGTCACAAGGATGATGCATGAATGTAAGACTGTGAATGGGTAAATGATAATCCAATGCATTGGAAGCAAAATAATTTGCTCATTTTGATGATTTGTACAGACTTTACAGGAAACATAATATGCCTCTTTTTTGCTACAATGTATGTCTGGGTCTAATTGCTCCCGTCAGAGTGACTGAATGAAGTACAACAAAGCTTTATGAAAATGACTATCCATAATTATGTCATAATCAAAGAACATACCATTGTACATTCCATGAAAAAAAAACAAAAACAATGTGCCTGTATGAGAAGGCAAAGTTTTGTTCCTTGTGTCTTGTTGTTTTAGGGTGTTATTTTTTTCCTGTCAAGAGTATTTCACATTGATAATCAAAATGTGACCATGGAGCAAACAGCATAGGAAACAAACAAGCAGATAAGTAATTATCAATATTGAATGGGTAGGAGCATCATTTTTTGCTGTTGCCATCAGAGCTCTCCTGATATTGTTAAGGTTTTTTTTTTTTTTTCAAGCCTCAATGGTCACCACCCCCCCCCCCCCCCTGTCTAGTATAAACATTATTCAGGATTTGATATTCATGATAACTTGAATACAAGGATGGTGATCAACTAGTTGTTTTTTTTTTCTTTTATTTGTTTCTTTGTAAGTTTGATGTGGCAGAACAAAGAAGTGGTCCATATTTTGCAGTAAATCTGTGGTCACATTTGTACAACAATGTGCCAGTTTACTGGAAGTGATTGATTTTATAGGAAATCATAACATTCTGAGGGCTGCAGAAAATTTCCATACATTCACATTGACTGAAGCATTATATAGCCTTCATGGTAGAAGAAATAATGAAAGGTTAGTTAGTGACATACGTGTACATGTATGTTCAAGCAGAATGCTTTTTCGCAGGTCTGGATCATACACTGGTATTATGGTACACGTGTGTGTGTTGTACTCTATCAATTCAATCATTCCCGTGCACACACACACACGCACACACACACACTCTTTTACACAACTTCCGCTCCTACGAGTGTATACACATACACAACCAACAAACTACCCCAGACAATAGATGCATGGCAGGGAGGGAGCTATACAAAGCAGCATTCACTGTTGCTCAGGCAGTGATGCATAGCAGTGGGCTTGCTTTGTGGTTGCCTAGATACTGTATTGATTGGAGAGTGGCGTGTGTATCGCTGAATAGGCAAGCGCTAAACAGGCTCAGTCAGTTAGCATTCTAGTACTAGCACAAGGAGTACACATCTGGAAGTAGCGGGACATTGACTCAGCGTGTCAATGTTTTTTGGTTGCCAAGAAGACTTTAAGTGTTAAATCATCTAATTCAGAGAAGTTTCTGGTGTGTTGGAACAGTTTTCACTACATTTATTGTGTGTTCATCACATTTATAAGGAATATTTTCCACTTTGTAAAGGTAAGCTGTGGGGAAAATTGGTTTAGCATTTACAGCTGTACTTGGTGCAATATCCCATGTTGAGTGTACTCACATGGAAATATTTAGAGTATGGGTTTTTTTAACATCTCTAAGATGATCGTGTTATGTGTTTCTAACTTTGTTTTTGATCAATTTTATTGAGTAATTGCCTCTTGTGAAGGTATTTTCCAATATCAGATTTGCATCTCATCAGATCTTTCTTTATTAATCATATGCAGATCTCTGCTACACATTGTAATAGGCAGTAGAATTGACACTTAATATTATTCATCATACGTAAGTTACCCATGTAACTTGCGTGATACTGTATACACCATATATTTCGCGAGTCTAAATTCCATGAATCGGGAATTCCCAACGATATCGCGAGTGGTTAAATTCTCAAAACTTAGTTCCTGTGTTTTGATTTGATTTTCCATGACACTATGTTTTTGTAGTACTCTGCATTTTAATCTGGTTTCAATGTTATAGTCACTTTTCCTATACATTTGATTCTTTCTCATTTTTAAATTGATTTTGAATTGTATCCTTAGGCAGAGAAATAAAGTCATCAAGAAATCATGGACTGGACACCAACCAAACCACGTGGACCCATCGCCGCCTCCTTCAGTGGACCAGGTCCCAGTGTGATGCTGCCATCATGCCTTGGCCAGAGAACCTCCATCAACAAGAAGATGAATCCAATCTACAGCTTTGGCATTCGTCACTGTAAATTATTTGATGACTGCAGTCCGGGACCCTGCTACGCAATGAATTCCCGGGTTTCACGTAAGGGGCACACTGGGGAGCCTCACTACTCCCTCTACGGCCGTCCCAAGGATATAAAGCCATTCAGGACCCCTGGACCAGGAGCATACTCACCAGAGAAGGCAGGACAGTCTGCACATTACCATGCACCATCATACTCTCTCAGCTCCAGAACACATGGAATCAAATTTGACAAATCACCAGGTAGGAACAATACGAATGGTCTCTATTCTTCAACTCTCTTTTAGATGACGGGAACATTGTGTTGCCAATTTGCTCTGCATGCATTTGTTTTACCAATTGCAATCATAATATTACACATTTCTTCACCGGAGAGAATACTGACATGTGCGCTCCCCAAGATATAAATCTGTATTTGTAATGCGCATAGTTTCTCTTACATTGTACTTTTGTGCTTAAGGTTATGATGTTACATTTTATAACTATTGTGAATGCAGTCATTTCCATACTTCAATTTCTGTCAGACATTTTAAAGGCATTTTGAAAACATCTTTTCCAGATTGTCTGGTCAAATATCAATTTTTATTTGGTTTGACAGATCGTAGGAAAATGGAAATGATATGTATTTTCCTGTTGTCAAGTGTCGGCGTGTGTGTCACACACAAACACACTACTATAGTTTCTGACCATCCAAGCATTGAGAATTAAGGGTTTCTGGGACGAACACTGAAGTAGGGCTTTCTATAGCTCAGTTGGTAGAGCACCGGGCTAGCAGTCGGGAGGTCTCGGGTTTGAATCCCGATGGAATGTGGAATCCCATTTTCTTTGCTCATTTTTCCACTAATTCCTAAAAAGAACATATATTGTGTGTGTGTTTGGCTGGCAGTTTAATAACACACCCATATTGTGCTGGTTTTGTTCTTTTGAAACAGCTCCCAATAGCTACACACTTCCCAGTATCCTGGGAGGACGGTCTTGCGCCAAAGAAAGCTTGCCAGTCTACTCAATGACAGGTCGCAGCAAGATTGGTGGTTTTGACGAAGATCTCCAGAAGACTCCGGGACCAGGTTCGTATGCTGTTGTCAACCCTAATGTCAACAAGAACAAGGGACCCTTGTACTCGATGACTGCACGCAACACGATGCCCAGTGACTCAACGCGGAAGCCTGGACCAGGACAACATTGCCCAGAGCGGGTGAGTTAGGGGAAGATTACCTTTTGTGTGTGTGTTTGTGTGTGGCAGTTAGCTTTAATATCTGGTGCAGTTACATGTAAAATGTATGTGTATACTTAGACTCGAAACCAGACCTGTCTCTTTTTTCTGAATACTGACTATGGGAAGTTGATTTGCTTGTACGCATGTATGACTGTGCTTTCTTTCATATCTGTGTCACACCTGTATATCGTAGCACACTGTCAGATATTCTACTTAATTCTAATTAATGTAATATCATTGTGTTTCATGTGCAACAAATCATTCAGAGATTAACTGATGTGGTAAAATGTGCTATTCAACAAAACAAGATTAAAAAGCTTAGCAATAGACATTCCTGTGTTGGAATGTGTGAAAAGTCTTTAAGGGTGTAAAAAATGGTTTTGCTATGTTTGCAAACTAACAAATATCTGTAAGATTTAGCACTAGGAATTCATTCTTGCCAAGTATCAGTAATATCTCTCCCCATTAATTTCCATGTAAGAGTTTTCTTGCATGCAATAATGGTGACATTTCTGACATTTTCACAGGTGACCATCAACAAGAAGAAAGCACCTGTCTTTTCATTTGGAATCAAGCATTCAGAATACACCACACCTTTAATCAACGAGCCATCAGAATAGGGGATGGAACACGCACGCAAAATATTCTCCTTTTATTGTGGTAAGTCAGCTTTAAAACTTGCATCGTATTTTGTGATGATGTGTATGTTTGAGGAGGGACCTGACTGCCAAGTCCAGCATGTCACCCCATCAGCCTTCTGCTTGTGGGCTCAGAGTGAGTGAGGGAGAGTATGTGTTATAGGAATCATGTTGCACATAGTATCCAACCCATACATCAAGTAGGAAGGAAGAAGCATTTGAAATGTAATTTATCCACATTATTACACAAGTCTAATGGGCTAAACTTCATACTGTAAAAGTGGAAATTTTGGTGGTGTTGAAATTTTCGCACAACCAGAAACTAGCGTGAAAATAAAAGCACAGGAATATTTTTGCTTGCCATATGTTCCAGTAGTTGAAGTTTTGATTCCACAGAATTAAAAACCTGCGAAACTCTTCTTACCTGGCTGAGCGCGAAAACTCAGTCGCGTGAAATCATCAACTTTTACAGTATTTGTTGCCAACCCAGAATTTCAGTTGCTATATCAACAAATCTGTAAGTTCATATGTTGTGTGATGGCTATCTTCTTGGACACAAATGCAGGAGGTATTGCTTGGTACCAATGATTATTGAAAAGATTACACACTTTCATGTTGAAGCAACATAGATGAGAGAAAAGACCCTATTCTTAATTACATTTCTACTTCTGTTTTATCACTCTACAGGAAGATGCCATGTGGATCGTTTTCGTCTGTTGAGGGTTGAATCATGCTGCCACTGAATGAACATTACAACTTCTAAGCCATTTAAATTGCTAACATGTTGTTGGAACTTACAGTTAAAGTCAACAGAATTTGCCCAACATTATCAACCCGATGTCACTTTGAATATCATACCACGGATGAGACAAGGATGGACACTTCTATGGAAAATTGGCAAAACAAGGACATAAAAGGTGTTAAAATCTGGTACCCACCGCATCTACACTCACCAAGATAAAAGTGATACTATGTACCTGTACATACATCAGGTTTTCAAAGTCAAATATGCATGTAATGCCTTACTTAAACCGTCCAGACAAAAAGCAAGTAATAATGACTTTTATGCAAATTTGTGATATGGTGTTGAAACAGGATTATTCTGCTATCATGTTATGTGTGTCTGTCTGTCTGTAGTCATATCATGTGTATGAATGAAAGCATGCCGGTAAGAATTGTGCTGTCATTTGATATATAGATTGTAAATAAGATTGGAATGTTACATTTTCTGTTGTCTTTTCCATAATCTGTATGCATTCAAATAGCCGCACTTCCATTCATAAAATATTCACAATATGCAAATATATTATTTGATGTGACTCATGCCAGAGATTCAGTTCCTTTGGTGCAGTGTAATTCACCTTCATCCGAGCTAAATCTACATCAGTATTTTCAGCTATATGCATCTTATTCATTGCTTCCATCAATTTATTAATTGCAATGAGTGAAAAGAAAAATGAATGAAATACAATATGCAAGCAGTGTGATTAACATTGAGTATTGTAATAATTGAACCAACCAAGCGTTCATGACATACGACTTGAATGACTTTGTCAGCGTTCACAAGCATTGATAAGAGGTGATATACTGCATGTAATTATGGCAGAACGTCATGCTCTATGAACTCTACCTAGAACATGTACGAGTTTGAGAACAGTATAAAGGTGTATGTGAGCTGTGCTCCGTTCCACTGCAAGCTGGTCAGATTGGCTTGGATTGGATTGGATTGATCTAAATAAACTATAGAAAAATACAATGGTATGGTGACACACATAACTATGTTTCTACTTTTAGTTTTCTCCTACAAATACTTGCTTTAAGTTCAACTGAGTGTAAATGTCCAAGTGACAGTTACTTTTCAAGCTTCAGACATACATGTAATCAATAAGACTGCTAGCTGCATAATGGGGGGGGGGGGGGTAGATATTTGGCAATTGATGCATATTCATGCAGTGCCTACTGAAGTACAGGAATTGGGCTTCTCTGCGAGCTTGGCCAGCTTCTTTTGTAATTTCTTATATTAAATCAGCAGACTTAGGCTGTAAAATACAAAAAGTAGACAACTTGACGATGGATATATCATCCATGAACAATTTGTTCATTTAGGTCTGCATGTGTATTTATTGGCATACTGTGTGCTTTGTAATTAATTGCCTTGTAATACACTTCTATCTTAATGACTTCAAAATGATGGCCATATTTCTGCTGGATCTGGAAATGCAAGCCATCTATTAAGTCTCCTGTCCAGAGACATCGAGACTAAATTTCCCTTTTACAAGGGCAATATTGTTACCTCAACGATTGCCTCTTAGTTTGAGTAATGCAATAAAAGTCACATGAATTATGCTCCTGAAATTATTGTATTTTTTTTTTCACAATGTTGCATTACTTGAGATATAAACTGCTTTGTACATAGAGCTTTGCTTGTGTCGTAACTATATTAAGCAAATAAAGACAATAATGATATAGATTTTTGTGTGCTACAGTGTGCTAAGTGCCTTTGAGTTATGTCATATGTATGTAATCACTGTCTCGATTCATCAAAGATATGCTGTCATACAATTTACGAACTTACTATGAATGGCGACTACTGGCGCATTATTGAAGGACAAGTTCACCTTCATAGACATGTGGATTGAGTGAATGCAGCAATATTAGAACACAGTGAGAATTTGAGGAAAATTGGACAATCCTTTCAAAAGTTATGATTTTTTTTTCCGAAGTTTCTGCTCATTCACTGCTGAATGAGAAGAATACTACAGCCTGTGATGTCACATGTGTAGAACGATATGAAAAAAAAAAAATAGAAAATTTTTTTTAAAAAATAAGAGAAAATTCAACATACATGTATTTTCACTTTCCTTGCATGATAAAAGAAAACTTGGCTTGCCTCTTTCAGAAGGTAGGGGGAGTAGTATTACCCTTAATATACATCATTGACAAGTCGAACATATATAAATGCATGTACTTTTTTTTTTTTTTCAAAAAAATAAAATTTTGTGAGAAATTAACATATACCCTTACTTAATAGTACCATGGTGCAGAGCAAGGGGATGAGCTCTTGTATGATATCAAAGAATTGACAATTTATGTTTGATTTATCACAACTTCAATGAAATCTTTCACTTTCTTAGTTTTCATCAAAATTTGCTCAACTTTCTCAGTCCTGGTGCTCATTTGCGTGTGTGTGTGTGTGTGTGTGTGTGTGTGTGCTGATTCGCACAAATTAATTTTCTGGGTGGATTTCCCTTTTAAAGCGGAACAATATAAGGGTGAAAGTATCTCGTGATTACGTGCTGAAGTCAGTCAATCTATTCCTTTTTTATTTTCTTAGACAACATTAGAGAGTTCTGCGATTACCAGTAAGTTTTATATTATAAGAGTATTGTTTTACTAGAATATTGTGTCAAAAAGAGAGTTGTACGGAGAAAAAGAGAGGAGGCGTTCATCAATTAAAGGGATGTCACAGTTTTGGTTGAGATAGGGCTATACTGGTTTCCAACCTTTTTTTAATGATAATTTTTTGAAAATAATGAGAAACCTCTTGTTAAATATGAAAGAACATATAATTCTACGAGGAATTCAAAGTTGTTTGCCAAAAATTGGTTTGGGGATGGCTGAGATATCCTAAACAAAGCAATCCTAATAAAAGGTGGGACCAAGCTTTTATTAGGATTGCTTTTTTTATATTTTTTTTCATATCTCAATAAAGTGGTTTCTAGGTATCTTGCAAAAACTTAAAGGCTGAATTTTCACTTAACCAATACTATACCATCCCTTTAAAATATAGGGGCATTATTTACAATAATAGGCCCTATACACTACCAAACTTATCTATAATTAAGTCAATCTATAACTGCTGGAATCTATTACTTAGATACATGTATCTTTGAGAACAGGAGAAAGCAAAAAGTTTTGTTACAGAGCCTACTCTGTAATCAAAAGTGCTGTAGAGCAAGACATTAAAAAAAGTAAACGTAACCTCAATTTCCCCAGTCCCTGCCATTATAATAATTAAGTTAAAGGTCATGTTTACCTTTTGGAGCAGTGATTTAAAAAAAATGTTCAAGATATCACTTTTGATGCATATGTGTATAGGTCAGTTGATCACAAAACATCCTACCATACAAGATTTTTGCAATAAAGCCTAAAATATAAGGAAATATCACTACATTTTTCTCATTAAATCATAACTGTAGACGGTTTAGTCTGGAAACATTTCTATTTTAATTATTGTTCACATTCTTAAAACTAAATATTTAACAATACATCGATTTATGGTTCAAATTTTTACATTGGTTGTTTCTATCCCTAACCCACATTATAGGACTATTTTGAAGCACTAATCCTGGGTTTTTGTTTCATCTGCAAATGGTAAAAATATACGCCTGATCAGAAACATCTCGTCAAGAAGGGAGGGCTGCTGGAGCAGGGATTTGTACAAACGCCGAGAAATATACGAAGGTCTCCCCGAAAGAAATGCATTCAGCGCAACTTCTGGTGCCACTTCCGGGTTTCTTCAGCTGACAACAAAAAAAAAAAAAGAAAGAAAGAAAAAAAAAAAAGGGGGTCTTCAGCGCAAAAACATAACCTTGCCGCGCTCACACTCCAAGGTCTCTATCTATTTCTTTCTCTTTATAGTGCCACTTACACACTTCCGAGTAAAAAAAAAAAATGGTGACACCTATTGTATTCCTTTGTATGGTGCAAAAAGTGGGGGGGGGGGGGCATGAATGTATACAGAGCTCGAAAACTGCATCAACGGGAAATGTACAAACGTATCGCTGGGAAATGTTATAAATCACGTCATGAACTTCAACAGTATACGATGCCTAACAAAACTGATCATTAACCAAGGTTAACCTTTACCGCTTTCATCTTCTTGTAAACCCCACAGCGGATTCTCACCATTCAAACTAGGCAGATAGCATCTTTATGGTGATAATAATGATCTTAATTTGTTTAATTAAATGATCCCCCCACCCCCTGCTGCCGAAGGGTTCCTAAACTCGGGAGTTTTTTCATCGTCTTTTGTAGAACGGAAAAACATATAGAGCTAAGTTAGTACTATATGAAGACATTAAAAAATGAATGAAATTTCATGTTTGATTATTGCGGATCCAGGGGTGCCTTGATGGGGGGGGGGGGGGGAGGGAGGTGGATTTTCCACATTTTTTAGCCTCTTCTTGAAAAATCTATGACGGACTTTCACCAAACTTGGCAGATATAATCTTTATGGTGATATGATATTAATTTGTTTGAATTACCCCCCCCCCCTCCTAGGAAGGGGAGTGTTGAAGCCTCAGAGCCCCCTAAACTCTATTTTTTTTTTTCCTTCTGTGAAACTGAAATGATGTGATAGAGCTATGAGTTAGTGCCCTATACATTAATGACTGGAGTTTTCATGTTTCATTATGGCGGATCCAGGATGCCCTGATCATCAGGGCGGGGTGGGAGGGCGAGCTAGGGCGGGAGGAGGATGAATTTTAATGATAATGATAATATGGAAAATTTATATAGCGCTTAAGACAAACATGTTTCAAAACGCTTTACAATTATCAAAAATGAACAAATATGATTATAAATCAACTACGAGTACATAATGTGTTAATCCACAATAATTTTCACATTATTTCAGCTTTTTTTATTGAAAAATCTACGACGGATTTTCACCTAACTTGGCAGATAGCATCTTTATGGTGTGATCTTAATTTGCTGAAATGACCCTCCCCATCACACCGAAGAGAGAGAGAGAGAGAGAGAGGGGGGGGGGGTGTTAAAGCTTTGCAGAGTCCCTATAAACTCGGGATTCTTTTTTTTTTTTTTTTTATCTTTTTCTGTTGAACCGAAAAAGATAGAGTTACAGTACTATGCATATTATGAAGACATTATAATGACTGAAATTCATGTTTGATTATCAAAATGGCACCAAACTTGGCAGATTTGGGGATTTTCGATGCCGAAATTTTCATGTGACCAACTTTCGTAAGTCATCGAGCCTTTGTTTCCGAGATATTTGGGGCTATCTCTGTATCATTTTATCAGTTTTCCTGCTTTTGATTTGGCAAAAAGGTGTATCTCTATACATACACCTTTTTGCCAAATGAATTGCACGATTTCTCACGGTGTATTATGTGAAGATATACCTTTTTGCCAAAATATCGTGGGTTGCAGTCCCTGTAAACGCGGTTTGGCAAAAAGGTGTATGTCTCTAAAAGTGCTAATTCTGAGGTATTTTTTAAGGTTTGATGCAAGAAATTTATCAGGAAATGAAGTTTGAAGTGAATACTAAATCCTGGAATTAAATCCCTGAGCGCTGCACAGTTTAGATGGCTTCTATACGGTCAAGGAAACTGCCAAAACTTTAAAGTCGATTTTCTCGGCTTTGTAGTCGCTGTAAAACGGCAGACATAATGGTCCTTTTTGCCCAAACACGACCGATTATATAGGTGATAATATAATGATTTTAATATGAATTTGCTTAAACAACCCCCTCCCAGAAAACGGGAAGGAGTTTTAAGCCTTAGTGTCCTATAAAAACTCTAGATTTTCATCTTCTTCTGTAGAACAAGATAAGAGTTAAGTTATAGTGCTATGTGAAGACATTACAGGGCGGATCTAGGAATTCCGTGTAAAGGGGGGGGGGGGGGTGGGGAGCGCAACAACAACAAAAAATATTTCTGGCGCCATTTCCGTGGTTTATACTGCCCTACTTTGGCAAAAGGAAGCAAGTGACATTTTTATGGATATTGACTTTTTTAATGATTCGGCATATTTGAGGCATTTATGCTCTATTTAACTGAAAAATCCAAAAGTTAGGCCCATTTCTGAGATATCCGGGTGGCAAAAGAAAGCAAGCGCACGAAATCCTTATTGCATGAAAAAAAAAAATGGCAAAAGGAAGCAAGTTACAACCCGATCATAGTACTTCCCTCAGCAGTTCCCTCCCCGGAGTTCCGGCGGGCGAGGCTCCCAGCGTTGCTTCCCTTTGCCAAGTCATTTACACACTATACTTTGGCAAAAAGGAGCAAGTAACATTCTCATGATGTGATTGTCATTTGCTTCCTTTTGCCGGATTTTTCATGTTTGCTGAAAAATCTGAAATACTTTGGCAAAAGGAAGCAAGTTACAACCTCATTGTATGATTGTCACTTGCTTCCTTTTGCAAAATTATTTATATTTGCATACAATCTAAAATATACTTCGGCAAAAGGAAGCAAGTGACATCCTTATGATATGATTGTCACTTGCTACCTTTTGCCAATTTTTTTATGTTTGCTACAAATCTATAATACTTTGGCAAAAGGAAGCAAGTTCAGGCCTAATAATGAGTTATGGGAATATCAAAATTCTTCAAATTGTCATTTAAATGCATTACGTTCATATGACTTGCTCGAATACCATCATTATTTCTCATCACAAATTTCCGTATTAATATATTAAAGGGCCGCCATACCCAAAAATATATTTTCTTCATTTGTAGCATATTTTGTATCTTATGTCACTTGCTTCATTTTGCCAAAGTAGGGCAGTATAGCTGACAAGTGTGATGGTAGATCCAGGGTGCCCTGGTCGAGCTGGGGGGAATGGAGGCTAAATTGTTACATTTTCAGCATCTTCCTGAAAAATCTATGACAGATTTTTCACCAAACTTAGCAGGATGGCCAGGGCCCCGTCTTATAAAGCCTTCAAATCAATCACAAGTCCCCAAATCAATCGCAACTTGCATTGCAGCACACACAAAACTTGTGATTGATTTCATCACAAGTCTTTATAAGACAGGCCCCAGAGTAATAGAATCCCATTTTGTTCAAGGCACCAAGTCGGGAGGGGGGAGGGGGGCACACAGGGGTCAGGTGGGGCAAAGGCACCCAATTCAAGAGAAGATGTTTTAAAGAAAACAAAAATCTCCAGAACCAAACGTGATAAAGCTTAGGCCTATTATATATTAAGTAAACTTAATAGTTTTTAAGTTTGATGTGGCGGATGAGGGGCTGCCAAGGATGAAGGGGGAGGCGGAATTGTTCCATTTTCAGCATCTTCTTGAAAAATCTATTTTCACCAAACGTGGCAGGTAACATCCCTATAGAGTCCTGTAAATCCCCTTATTGTTCGAAGGGGCATTATGTACGGGGCCGGAAAGGGGGGGGGGGGGGGGGGGCGGGACGGGCGCGGTCGGAGTTGGGCAGGGAGAGTGGCGGGGAGTGCCGTGAAAAGGCCTAAAAAGAGATTGTTCAGGCCTAAAGGAAAAATTATCCAGAAACAAAAATGATAGGGCTAATACAGTGCTTTGCTTTTAACTTAAGTTTGGTGTGGTGGATGACTCCCCCCCCCCCCCCCCCCCGGACTAGTGGATGCATGCCCCTTGGAACAAAATGGGTAGCCTTTTGGGCTAGGATCCTTTAACTGCCTCATTTAGTTGAAAGACGATGATTCTATATTTTTCAAGAAGACACTGAAAATGTGCTATAAAGACATTACGAGCACGAATTTGTATATCGAAATGTACCGTTGCCTTTAGTCATGATATCAGAATGTAGAATATTAATATCAGCCATCATACTATGTCTAACCGTCTGTAAAATTTAATAATCAACAGTCTTTTGATTGATCATTGATCTAAAATTACTAGGTCTACCTAGATCGATGTCAACCTCTCTTCTAGCGATGGCTCGCATGGTGCGATCGATATGAGGCCAATATCGATATCATACTGCGACATCCCTTCGAATTCTCCATCACAAAGTAGGCATCGATATCACCGAAGGCGGTAACTTTTATCATTATCGAAATAATTCACTAGTGCATCCTAGAGGGCAGTATAGCCCGATACCCGATCGCGATACGTAGTATCGACTCGCCATCGATCGTCGCTCGACGATTAGGTTTTACCACTGAGAAGTCTGGCGTCAGAGTGAGAGAAGAGAGTGCCAAAAACAGAGAAAAGATACTGTTTTCTTTGTTTTTTTTTGTTGCTAACATCAGTTAGTGACCTACTGTATTGACAGTCATGTGCAACGTCACGGGCCCAGAAAGACTTGATTTGAGCTAAAATAAAACCGACTGCGACGGCGCAAGGTAACGTAATAACCAATAAGGTGTTAACGTTAGGATTTTTTTCTCTTAGAAAATGTCTAACAACTGTTAGAAATTCTCAACGTTAGAAACATTTATTAGACAAAGCTAAGACAACATCCTAACGACGAGTAACGTTACTTCCTACCAGTATAGCATTCATTCTTGAATTGAGGTTGCAATCAGATGGAACTTGGGGATCTACGAACGGTCTAACGTTAAGTTAGTGCGGACCGCACAGCCAAGCATGTAAAATACGGAAAGAAGAGATTTGCCGCCGCCGGCGCTTATTGGTCGAAAGTTTATTAGCGAATCAAGAATAGATCTAGGCCTAACGTTAAATGTTAACAAGTTAACGGTTAGACCTAACAACAATTCGGGGTCTAAAAAGTAGAACTCCTAACAGTTAGACTCTGCTGGATTCTAACGTCAGGTAGAACCTAGTTCTATTTAACGTTAGGGGTCGATCTATGGCCCTATATGGGCATGGCCTAAAAAAGTTAGAATCTAACGTTAACTTTAAGTGCCAATGCAATGGACTGGTCTGGTTAGGTAGGCCTGTGGCCGTAACATTCCAAAGTTTCTAACAACTTAGACCCAAAACTAACGTTAGACTAGCCCAACCTGGGACTGTGTAACAATGTTAGAATCTAACGTTATTGTAACAACATGTTATTTGTTAGAACGTTAGTTATCCAAAGTAGGACACTAACACGTTAACACTTAACGTTAAACAGTTAGGAGCCTAAAGACAGTGTTCAAACCCTTGGCCTAATGCTAAGGCTGATTAACACTATTTAAGGCGAGGTTTGGTTGTCTAACATTAGAGTCTTTCTATTCTGAAAATCTTCTTCCTACGTTTCTTCCTAACGAGTTAGGTTTTTTAACACCGTTAACTACGCGTTAGAAACCTGTGTAGGGCGTTAGACAATTCTACAGTATTTCCAAGTCGGAAACTTTCAGGAAGTGCCTAGGAAAGACAGAATTGGTAGGACTAACGTTAGATCTAACTATTGTTGGGTCTGGTCTCGAGAATTGATCGTATCACCGGATGCTTTTTTTTTTTTTTTTTTTTGTGGCTCTGAATTACGTACTCAGAGGATGATATTTTGGCCAAAAATAACACAAGTTTCTGTAGAAAATCTACACAAAGTCCTGAAAATAACGGATTTGGCAAAATTGTAAAAACTATTCACTCTGATTTTTTTTAAAAAGACTTCAAATATACCCCTCTCCAAAAAAGTTGTCCTTTTTCGTCTTGAAAAAAAAACAAAACACATCATGATTCCGTACATGATGTTCGTAATGGAATAATCGACCTCATTTTGAATCTTGTCCTTGCATCAGAATCACAATTCTTACCCAAGATGCACCGTACACATTCCTACTGCCGATTGACTGGCGTCGACATCTACTCTTTGACCTTTTAATTTCCAACAGCAATAAGAAAAATATCTTTGACTGAAAATATTGCATACCATCACTGAAAGATTTGATTGACACCGATCTTAATGGATAGAAAACCAGAGTAACTTATACATGTAGATCTAGGTCAAAGTGAAGTGTTGATAGAATATTATTTTGGTTTAGGTCTAAGTTATCACTGGCATAATATAAATCACATCATAATACAAAACTAAACAATATAGCCTACACTGTAACTATGACTGGCAAGAGTGGTATTAAGATGTTGAGCTATCTGTAGCTGATTTACAATGTTGGCTCATGTTATCTTATAAATTGTAGTGTTTCGCGGGAAATGTTTGTAAAAGGGAATTCAAAGTCATAAATTCTTGAGAAATTATGTTTCTGCTCCTTCAGGTGGCATCTCCTTCATTGTCAGCCTGATTTTAAAATCCACATGGTCAGTCATCACCATGCAGCAAAGGCAAGAACAAGAACTTTGTAACACTAACAGTGAGCTTCCCTTCTTCAAGCCCACTTCCTCAAGTGACCAAGGTCAGAGTCATCAGCAAGACTTTTTCATGCTTCCTGGAAAGGAGCTGCAGTCAACACCATCATCTGCAACCTCTCTCTTCAAGGTATTTTTACATGTTTTCTCCTTTTGAAAATAAAGTGAATGAATTCATCACTGCATGTAATTTGTGATTGAAACCCATTACATATAGCAATACTTGGTTTTGCGTGTAAAGATGCTGCTCTTAGTTTTACTTTAAATGAAGTTGTGAAGAAAAAAAATCAAAATCATCCTATTGTATAAATCCATCAATACATCACTATGAGCCAGTCTGTGTGTTGTTTCATATTGAAGTAAATTCAGATCTCCATGCGAGTACATGGAGATCACACCCTGAATTATGGTACAGGTAGGGAAATAAGAAAGTGAATATCAACAGGCAGATATCCTTCAATATGAATGTTGGATGCAAGAGATGCCTGTTCCTATAATCCATTGACCAGACTTGTACTACTGTTGCCTTCCAAGAATAGACAGAACAGAACAAAATCTATTATGGTATATATCAGCTTGTATTGCCTAAATGGCAGAAATTGTAGACATTTTGAGGAAATATTGTTAACAAGCTAAGGAACCATTACTTACAAGGCCCAAACTGTGAACTTCTCTTTAAAAAGATCCTCAGCATTTTTTGTATAAACTGGTTGACCAAGTTGTTAAAAGCACAATTTTGTTGACACAGGAAAATACAAATCCACTGATCTCAGGAGAAAACAGCTTGAGTGCACTGCAGTTTACATCCTCAACAACATTTCCTGTACTTGACGTGCCATCGCAGAGTCAGTTTCTTCAAACTACTTCGGAAGCAAGAGCTAATCAGACAAGCTCAATGTCAACCCTAGAGCAGCAGGAACATGACACATTTGAGATACAGGTTGGTCACTGGGCCTATCTATTCTTTAACAGATAGGATCAAGTGCATTGCCATATTAATTTTACAGATGACACTAAAACATGCACAGCATTGGCAGCATTGGCATTTATCAAAACAATTTCCTACCTTAAAATATAGTTCTGGTAAGGGTTTGAGAAACCATCTTGGACGATTTCGTAGTTGCTTCCAATTATATCAAAAAAGTCTACCAAGAAACTTACTTCGCTGATGCGATTTGCCGGGATGATGAGTTGTTTCGGAGTATTTTTAGATAAAAAATAAAAGTTGGTATACGGACTTTTATTCCAGAAGAGGATCCAGGTTGACTAGATCTCGGAGACAACTCGGCCCTATTTCAGACAATTTATACGCAGTTCATGATCGCCATGTTCTATACATAGGCGCACATTCATTTTGTAGGTGCGCCAAAGAGGTTCTTTGATGCGCGCATTGTATCAGCTCGGCCCATAACTTCGACCAGCCAGAAGGTGAAGCGCTCCCATAGCACAACACTGTTCAATCCAGAGAGACAACTCGGCCCTGCCACCAAAGTGAGGCCGAGTTGTCCTCAAGTTTGAGTTAGCCTGACCCCGATCAGGTAAGTTCTGAGATGCAAACATTTTTGGTTAATATTTCACATTTTCGTCGTTACCCAAGGAATATCTTGTTTTTACAGCGTTATTCCACACATTTTTTAGGCATACTGTACATTTTGGAGCAAAATTTGACAATTTTGCAGGCATACCAGAACTTTGTTTTGCCTTCAATGAAAAGAATATTATAGCTTATGATAGAGAAGTACAAAGCAGAGGTGGCAAAGAATGTTCTGAATATTAATAACAATAATAATGATAATAATACATGTAATAATAATATGAAATATTTATATAGCGCTTAATACAACATGTTTCGAGGCGCTTTACAGTTGTCAAAACAAACAAACAAACATATAAATCAGCTTCGAATACAAATAATCCACTATACATATCTTTATCTAATATTCTGTCAACTGAATTTGGCTAAGTATCAGATTTTCCAGTTTGACTAATATGTATACTCCAGATATATATTCATTAAATTCACTGCAATGCTTAATTGCAGTTTTTGACAATTGAAATAATTTTTTTTGGGGGGGGGGGTGCTTGTAAAAGACAAAAAAGGGCGAAGAACACAAAAATTGACACATTTGAGTTATGTATCTCTATTTTTAGTGTCTTGGAGACATTGTTTTAAGTGATTTTGGTTGCATTTGCATATCCATCTAAATGAAAAAACTATTTCATTCTGTGTATCAGTATGCGTATATGGATATAATAAAATTAGGAGAGCTTTCAACAAGATTCCAAAAAGGAGTCAGTTCTACAATATTCCCCTTGATGCAAATAATATGACCAAGATGTTAGGGATGTAATGTCATATAAACTTTGTACATGAAAGAATTTTTGCTCAGCAACAAGCTGATGCGACTGAATGATCTTTGGTATAATTGATAGGATCTTATCAGTGTCCTTTGTAAAATTCCAAGTACTGTATGTTTCTGAGACATTAATACAGAAAGACTGCTGAGCAATGTAAGTCTGTATTTGCAATTTGTTTCATCCATGGAAATGTAAATGAAATCTGTACCTGTGAATGTTTGTTTTATGATGACTGAATTACCTTGTCAAGTTCCTCTTTTTGTTTTAAAGTATTTAGTGTACATGTATGATTTGTATTTTCACACAGAATCAGGACAAAATGAATACCCTGCATTCGAGATTACATCACGAGGCAGACAAAATACGTCGATGGAAGGTTCAGACAGAGATTGAAATCAGACAGAAGGAGCGGAGTCTCAGCGATGCACAGCAGACCATTGAATCCCAGAGGAAATCCCTATTTGAGCTGCAGGTGAGAATGGTGTTATTTCTTGCACTCCTGTAGAAATAAGTGCTGTATTGCAGAGGATGCTCTTCTTCCTCCCTTATTCAAGAAAGGAAGTTCAAACTCTGCCAGGTCAGGTGCATGACCTTCATCACTTCGATGATTTTATCTAACAAAGAAAAAAGAATATGAATCTAATGTAAGAACCATCTCAAATATGCCTTTATAACAGATTGATCTCTTTTCTTTAGATTTCAAAGTTCAGAGATCCATCAGTGCTGAACACAGCAAAGATATTGTATGACCGGTCTACATGGACCTGATGTATGGAGGAGCCAATTCTCCATAATTCTTTGTGAAATCAAGGAGGTATGAGAGAACTTGCTCTATAATCCCCCCTATAAAATAGGTGAAGGCATTAAGTTTTCTTTTTTTCTTCATGAAACATGCTGATACATGCAAGCATTTAGTTATCATTTTTCAGCATAGCAAATGTGCAACTGATCACTCTCAATGCCAGAACAATAGCTGAGCTTATTTAACATCGTGATACTGCCAATGGGTAGAAGATAGATTCAAATGAATAAAAGCACAAACATAACGAAAACCAAGGAAATCATTATCCATATTCATATGTTCACAGCTTCAGAATGAAAACCTGAGTGTTCGACTACAGGAAGAAATGGATCACCGTATTGACATTTCTCAGAAGTAAGCCTTGTTTTTAAAACTAATGTGTGATTGTGATAAAAAAGTGTCATGACACAAATTTAGAATTGCAGTCTTCCATGTATTTTATGAATATCTATGATTACTGAACATATGTAAAGAAATTATTATTTCAATTATGGCATTATATATACCCATTGTGTGTGCAAGACAAAAGGATCATCTGTACATGAATGTGTTATCTAAGCACCTGATAGTCAAAAGAGCTTACACTCAGATTTGCTGCTTGTTTGTTTTTTACTTTTTAAGAGTTGATCATATGTTAACTGAAAAGTAGATGGCTATTTGGGACTTTCTAGTACTTGCATAGGTAGTTCCTTATCTTGTTCTAGTACTTGCATAGGTAGTTCCTTATCTTGTCTAACTCTAACTATTGGCATACATTAAGCCCCACCAGACCTGCAGAGGGAGATAACAACAAAGAACCTTATTAATAAAGCTAATCCTAACACACTCCCCCTTGTTTCTTCTTTGATTAAAACCAAGGTCTGGGGAGGTACAACATACATGAATAGAAGAACACTCACATCCAAAACTACAACAATACAATAACGAGTATAACACGAAAAGGTCTATTCAGGTGACCCTGAAAACACATGTCCATGCATCACAATCCAGGTAGAGTCCTTTCAAATACTGTCCAATGTTCTCAGTCATTTATTCAGGTAACCCTGAAAACACATGTCCATCACAATCCAGGTAGAGTCCTTTTAAATACTGTCCAATGTTCTCAGTCATTGACATCTGGCAGTTTTCTTTTACAAAACGTAGTCTTGTTAATGTCACATATTCAAAACCACGTACAAGACATTTTAGGTCCTTTTCCTATAATTCCTTGGGAATCTCAAATGTCAAAATGGTCCATTGGCAGTCCACCACTCTTGAAACTCTCCAGAAGCAGTCTGTTATCGGCACCCCTTTTGGTCAGACAGTCTGCCAGCTGCAGCTTGCTCGGCAACCACTCAATGGCACGGATTTCTCCAGATGACAACATCCTCTGGATTTCAGCCACGTTGATTCTCAGACGCTTCTCATACACTTGCTCCGTGGAGTGTATGTTTTGATGCAGAGACTTATTGTCCGTATATACAGTGATGGGAACCACGTTCTCTGCATAGCTGTCATTGTAGATCTCGGTTATCAGACTTCCAAGGTAGACTGCATCATCAAGGGCATGCTGCATGGACAATGCTTCTGCTGCTAGAGTGCTTGACACTTTCCTCTTTATTTTGTTTGACGTCCAACTCACAGGACAGCTTTTCTCATCTTGTCCATGGAGGAAGATCACATGACCCTGAGCACTTGACACTCCGTCACAAAGGTTGCCCCAGGATGCATCACAGTACACAGCAAGTTTCCATCCTCCAAAAGGACCTAGTGGTGGGAAAAGTATCCCTTCTCCCTGACATTTGGCATGTCGCACAGCTTTTGCTCTCAGCAGCTGGTCGACAGTCGGGTGGTTTCTAGTCATATTTAGTTCCAGAGCATCAAAGCTCAAGTCTGGTCTAGTTTGTGTTGCCATCCAGTTGAGCTGACCTGCCGTCGTCCTCAAATTGTGCATCTCACTTTTGTTCAGAGTGGAGGTTTTTTCAGTTTTTCTCTTGAACGTGATGGGTATCTCTTCCATTTCTGCCTCGTATGCTTTTTGCTGTACTCTGATGCCATTGTCGTCTTGAGAGATCTCCAGCCCAACATACTGGAAATTGTCAATCTGTCGCTTTCCAACCTTGTATTTCTGAACAAGGGGATCAATGACTCTCCTGTTGAAGTCATCAGTTCCAGCACATAGGAAGTCATCTACATGCATCAAGAAAATGCCTTCCATCTTCCCAGAATTGTACCATCTGAAAAGAGCTTTATCCAGCTCTGACTGTTTGCATTCAAGCTTCACTAATTCTTCTCTGACACTGAGATACCAGCTGCGAGATGCATCTTCCAAGCCATATGCTGTCTTGTTGAGTTTCCACAGGACTCCTTCTTGACTTACTTCTGTGGGGGGTGTGACATAGATATCTCTGTCTATTTTTCTGCCTTGTTGAAAGGCCGCCTTGATGTCTATGCTCTCACACTTCCATCCTTCGCTTGCCGCTATTGCCATGGCTAGTCTGAGTGCGGATTTTGAAGCAGTTGGTGAGTCAGAAGGGACTTTGTCTTGTTCCTCAAATCCTCTGACTACCAACCTAGCCTTTACTCCTTTCTTTCCATCAGGCATTGTTTTCTCAGAAATCACCCATCTTGTGGACAACGTCTGCTGACCAAGATCCTCAACTTCATGGTACACTTCAAAATCATTCCAATTTTGAAGTTCCTTCTGTTTGGCCTCTATGACTTCAGGTTCATTGTGATGATTAGGAGGTATGAAGACGACATTGACCCCTTCAGCTTGTCCTCTTTGATCAGTGTCTGTTGGTTGCTCTCCTTCTCCATCAGGCATCGTTTCAAATTCAACTTGATCAAGGTGAATGCCGTATCTGTGCTTATCTGTATTGGTCTCTACATTGACATAATTCTTGTTTCTTCCAGTAGCTTTACCTCCTCTACTCAGGATTTTTGCCTCTGTCCATTCTGTTGTGCCTGGATGCCGATACTTTATGTTTGCGTTCACTTTGGGTATCAGCACTTGTGCATTCTCCTCATTTCTCATTCGATCAACCTGTTCTTCAATTCCATCTTGTTGTTGGACGCTATCATTGTCGCTTCCTTCATTTGGCACAGACACATTGACATCATCTTTGTTGTGATTTTCTTCCACAGATTCACTATCATCCATTTCTGCCAGGACAGTCAGTTTGCCACTTCCAGTTTGTTTGATTTGAGTGTCATCTTTGCTTCTGTTGTCTATCATGTCATCTGAAGAGGCAGTGTCGTGATTGCTTTTGATCAATTTACAGGATGCCACTCTGACTAGTTGACTGCCATGTCTGATGAAGACAATCTTGCCATCCTGTCCTATCACTTTTCCCGGACCTCGCCACCTGTTACTGTCATCGCGTTTGTAGTACACACGTTCACCAGGTTGAAACGGGACTTCTGGAACTCTGATGTTGTGACGTAGGGCTCTGCGAATCCGCTCGGAAGCTTCAGACCTTGCGTACGCTCTTCTTGCAGCATGGAGGGCATTCAGATGTTTTGCCACAGCTTCACTGACTTCAACATCTTCTAGTGCTGGTGGGCAACTGTTCAAGACTGAAGGAAGGTTGGGATTTGTCCCCAAAACTAGCTGGATTGGGCTAAATCCACTCTGATTTTGCATGCAGTTCTTGGCATTGACAGCCCATGCAAGGGCCACTTCCAGGTTCATCTGAGGGTCATCTTCCATCATCTTCTGCACACACACATCCACAACATAGTGGTTTCTCTCACAAATACCATTTGACCATGGCGAGTATGCTGCTGTGGTGCAAACTTCAATGTTGAATTGTTCTGCCAACTCTCTGTATTCGGCATTGTTGAACTCTCCTCCATTGTCAACCAGGAATTTCTTGGGTGGCCCAAATCCGGCTGCAATCCACTCAGTTGCGATGCTCTCTACAATTACCTTGGGTGTTTTTCTTCTGATCATTTTGCTCTTACTGAATCTAGTGAACAGGTCAATGAAATGCAAGAAGTACACTTCGCCAAACTGCTTCAGATCCATGGCCACCACATCATTGAACTGTCTAGCCAGAGGCAGGCTCACTGCAGGGCGAGGTGGTGTTTTCTTGTACCTCTTACACACCTCACATTTGTTGCTGACCTCCTCAATGAGGGTGACATAGTCATCATTTAGAGCATCCTTCATGATAGCTTTCAAGCTTTTTGCCGTGGGGTGAGCAAACTGGCGGTGAAGTTTGGTGATCATCTTTTTCTTTTCTTCCTGGGTTGTCTTTTCTAGAACCATATTCACCCTTTCAATCTGCATCTCACAATCTCTCAGTGGTAAGTAGTAGTGGCCAGATGAAGTGGTATCAAGGTCTAGCTTCTTTCCATTGACTTCTAGGGTGTCATCAGCCATGTTCAGAGTGAATCCCAACCGTTTCATATCCGGCTTACTGAGCAGCAGTGGAATGTCACTTTCTATCACATCAGTCACAATTGTTGTCTTCTGACCAGCAATGGTGCATGGAAACTCCATTCGTTCATCTGATCTGACTGTACTTTCTCCTCCAAACTTGAACTTAGTATCGCTGGCTCGAATTTTCACATGCATCTTCTCATCTGAGGACAGTGAAGCCAGGTATGACTCTTTCCATGCACGTCCTGTGACAGTTTTTGTGCAAGCACTATCCAACACGGCTGCATGAGCTGCTTCTGTCATAAGCACCTGCTTGTCTTCATGAGAATAGTCTTGGACTTTGTATGCTTCTTCATTTTCAGTTTTCATGACATTTTCTGATTTGCCTGTACTGTTGTGAGGGCAGTCCTGTTTGAAGTGCATGATAGATTCACACACATGACATTTCAAGAAGTTTCCATCTGCATCACATGGATTTTTCCTCACTGAACTTCCTTTCAGTGTGTTGGATCCTTTTTCATTTTGTGATTTGTTTCTCTCCTGTCCGTAGTCATGTCCACGTCCTCTACCAGGCTGATTTCCCCATCTAGGCCAGCGACCTCCTCGTCTACCACGATAACCACCTCTACGGCCTGTACCTCTTCCTCGAGTGTAGTAGGCTTCTTCTGACTCAGTGTTGAATACAGCTTCTTCCTTGTATGTTGTGCCTCTTTGTTTCTGCATCGTTTGTTCCCCAAAGAACTTTCGTAAGGCATTTTTCATCTGATCATACATCTCCTCCTTCTTTGAGTAGTCCACCGCAGTAAGAACTATCTGCTTCTCCTTTTTCTCCAAACCAGCACTGTCAATCAACTGCATAGCCAGAACAACCTCTGGCAGAGTGATTCCTTCCTTTTTGAGCTCTTTCACTCTTTTCTCATATTCATTCAAGAACTGATCCATGCTTTCAGTGTCCTTTTTCTGTAGATTCTTGTATGAAGACCACGCTTCACAGACCACACTGAGGTCATCCTTCTTGTACCATTTGTCTAGTACACCAAAGATCTGACTGACTGCATCATCATCATTTATGGAGATCTCTCCATTCTGCATTGCCAGCCTCACTTTCTCGTTGACTCCTTTGTCTGTAGGAAGAACACTGTACAACAGGAAACCCCGTCTACGTTTTTCTGTCTTGGTGAATTGAGTCCATAGTGATACATCAAACTTCCAATCTTCGTATGAAGTGGTATCCACCTTCCATACTGGTGGGGCCACAAAATTGTCCTTTACCTTTTCAGCCATGTCTACTGTTGATTCTGTCTACCTGTTCTAGTAACCTCGCTCTGCTACCATGAAAAGTAGATGGCTATTTGGGACTTTCTAGTACTTGCATAGGTAGTTCCTTATCTTGTTCTAGTACTTGCATAGGTAGTTCCTTATCTTGTCTAACTCTAACTATTGGCATACATTAAGCCCCACCAGACCTGCAGAGGGAGATAACAACAAAGAACCTTATTAATAAAGCTAATCCTAACATTAACTTTATGTAAAGAAAAATTCCCTGAAAAGATTTAATTCATTGATGATCCTCATAAATCATCCAGAGAAAGATGTGAAATGAACAGACATACTAATGAACATAAACCATTAGACAATGCAACATGAACAAAAGCAATCCAGCGTGGACAGTGACTGTCATTATACTCCATGAAAACTGTATCTAATGTGTGTTTTATGACTAATATCTGTGTAAATCAGAGTTGTGTCAACTAGAGACATGTGCAATCTAGTGAAGGATTATGCAGGAAAGTTAGAAGACAGGCTTGGTGATGGTGAGAGAGCGAGGGATGAGCTGCAAGATGTCCGCCAGAAGCAGCTTGAGGATATGCAGGTGATGCATTAATTACTTTTTCCTAAATCATGTGCCTGAGGATAATGAATGAATAGCTTATCTTTATTGAGCTGTATGTATAATGAAATAACATTAGAATACAAACACACACCACCATATTTTTGATCAAGGCAATGTATTCCTGTATCAACCTAAAAGATGTAACTGTTGCCATACACTGTAAGTGCCAATATTTTTGCATGATTGATTTTTGAAAACAATGTTAAAATACATACGAAACTCATCTTATCCAGCTGAGCATGAAAAATCACTCACACAAAAATATCAACTTTGACATTATATTTTAGTTTGGTAACTTGACCAAAATCTATTCAGATTCTATAAAATTTGGTAAGAATTTGCATTATAACAGAGGGTCTCGTCAATATGAACCTAAAACGTGGAGGTCATAGTCTTAAAGATCAAGGTTAAGTCTAGTATAAATTCTAGGTAACTTGATCATTGGATAAGATGTAAGGTTACAGTTCCATGGTATATCAAGTTCAAGAAAGGGCGATGAATTTTTTTTTTTTTGGTAATAGAAAATATAACTCAAAATGGGCTTGCCACTTCCACTTTTGTAAATGTTGTTGATTCCTTACCAGCACAGACATTCCAAGGAGAGTCAAGTTGCCATAGGACATTCTTGGGTTTGATATAGCATTGTTACAAAGGCATATCATTCATCTTGATGTCCATTGCAGTCATGCCTACAAATCATCTTTCATTGACATTTGTATTTTGTCATTATGCTCCTGTAGACTCTGGAAGCAAAGTTCCAAGAACTGACTTTGATCCATTCCAACAAGTTTAATGAGCTGAAAACTGACTGTAAGTACACAAAGAAGAAGAAAAAATGTACTGGAAATTGAGGCAATACCCAGCTGGGTTTATCTTTGCTTAAGTTAGAGCATGCATTGACTTTGAATAGCTGTGCAGTTTATTGTGCTGCATTTCATTTTATGACAAAGGGCAAACTGGCTAGGATAGTGTGAAAAACGTAATTCCTTTCTAATTCTAAACATATACATATATGAAACTATTTACAGTATTTATGTTGGCTTTTTCTTTTTTACTTTGTTAAGTAACTAGTCCCCACAGTTATGTTATCCATTGAAGAAAGAAATATCTGTAGTATTTCTGCGTATGTTTTGTGTCTGTCTCCTAGTGCACAAAGAGAAGGCGGCTTTTGCTGAAGCAGAAAAGATGATGACAGCTAAGCTGCTTGAACTAGAACATGAGGTAATGTAGAGAAATGCAAAGAATAAGAAAGTTATGCATTCCTGCGGGAGATAATGGATAAGTATGGTCACTTAAGGTTTCAACTAATGATATGCTCAATGATACTGTGTTTCTTCATAATGGGATTCACAGACTGAACCATGATGACTTCCCAGTCCCCTAATGCACAGAGAAAATTTTGATCCTGTGTATTCACAGCTGCATTACAATCATATGTCTTGAAGACCCTTATTTTTACACTTAAAGAGTTATATACAGTGCACTCCCGTTATAACGAAATGCTCGGGACCGGCAGTTTTCTTTCGTTATAACGAAATTTCGTTATAACCGAACAAATACAATATATAACGAAAACAAGGAAACCACGTTTACATATCATATTATGTTTGCTGAATACTCATCATACACTGAAAAGCTATGTGAAATGTGATGGGATAACTGTATTACAAAAATAAACGCAAGGTCCCCTCAGAAACTGTGCGTGACACAAGGAGCGGACACACAGTCGTGTGAAGCGTTCACACATGCAGAGACGCTATAAATGCTTGTTCCGCTACGTATTTTCGAAAGCAATTCACATTTCGTTATAACGGAACACATTTCTTTTGTGTTTCTTTGTCTGTGGCGCTCGGAAAAGACTTCGTTATAACGGAAATTTCGCTATAACCGTGTTCGTTATAAGCGGACTTTGTACCATAGACTTTGATGGTGATAATTTTGGGACCAGAAGATTTACTTCGTTATAACGAAATTTCGTTATAACCGTGTTCGTTGTAACGGGAGTGCACTGTATATAGGTGAATATCACATTTATGATATTACAAACACATGTGCATCAATATTAAAGAATGGTATCATGGTGTGCCCAAAGGTCATCCATTCAAGAGCAAAGATACTTTTAGTCTGATGTCACATGCTTTCAATTTCATAGTTTAGTAGATTACACATACTTCATGTTTTGTTGATATAGATAAAGTGTGTTCAAAATATTACAAAAAAAAAAAACACACTAAGTGATCTGCAGTGGCCGCTTGTCTAAAATGCTCACTTTCATAGTTTCCCTAGAGTTTTCTAGTTCATGCATACCTTTGTAGCAACTGCTGTTGAGAAAGTTAAGGAGGCCGCATAGATTTTAATGAGGTTCTGTGAATTTGGGCAGGCTATTGAGCAATATTGCAGTAGAGTAAAGCAGCAGGTGTATTCTGTTTTATGCACACAGTCAGTGTTGATTTAAGTTGATGAGCAGGCATTGTGTGTGTGTGTGTGTGTGTGTGTGTGCGTTGTGTTTACTGCTGTAAGAGGAAATTGAGCAGGGGCCCGTTGCATAAAACTTTTTTAGCAACCTTAGAAAACTTAGGTTGGGTTTTGCCCAACCTAAGTTTTCTAAGGTTGCTAACATAAGAATGTAAAATCTGTTGCATAAAAACTCTGGTTGGGAGCTTCCAACCAGAATTTTGTGATTTCAACCGGAAAAAAATCCGGTTGGAGTTTTATGCAACGGGCCCCAGGTGTTTTTCTGAATTTATCATGTGGTCGTTGAGGATAGTTCAATCACAGACATGTACACAGAAAGGCTATAACTTGTCACTTGAGAACTAGCTTTGTCCTTTTCCATTATTGGCTTGTGTATGCCACAACACATCAACTGTATGTGTGCTATGTGTGTGTGTGTGTGCATGTGTGTTTTGTTTGTTTGTTTGTTTGTTTGTTTTTGCTCACAATGGATCTTATGGTTTGTTTTCTACAGTGTGGGGATCTCCAGGAAAGTAATGATAGGAAGAAAGAAGATATCCGTGTGCTGCAAGAGGAAATGAGAAATACATCCCAGCAGTTGGCCTTATCACAAAGAGAAAAAGGTGATCTAGATATGACATATTAAATTTGTATATATATATATATATGTATATATATATATATATATATATATATATATATATATATATATATATATATATATACATATATGTATGTACATATTCCTCTGAATTTAAATTGTGAAACAAATGTCAATTCGTTGAGTAGTTCTCTGACATATCTCTTCTTGTCTGTTGAATTGCATGTGGTGACATGTGATGTCGATGACACTTACATGCAACACATTCAGAATAGGAAAATATTACTAATACCGTTTTCATAAATTTACAAAAGGGTTGCCTCTGGCATAATATTTCATTTTCTTTGGCAGTCAGTGTGTCAACCTAAGCCATATTTTTTTTTCTCTCTCTCTCTCTGCATGAAATGAAGACATTCATTGTAGTTGACATCCAACTTAGAGGATATTAGAATTAGATTGGAGTGCTATTCAGTGAAAGTCAAATCAAATGCTGAGATAACACTTAAAAACTTCACTGTCTATGCAGCAACTGAATATGTATGTAAAGTTTTTCTCTAGTTGTTACAAATGTTTGGAGAACAACAATGATGTGTGGATACAAAGTAAAATCTGATGATGGCTAGAAGTTAGTCATTGACATAGAAATTTAGATTTCATGCTTTTCACATTCACTTTTTTGTCAATCTGCGTGTATGCATTTTGAGAGGGTGAGACAATTGCTAGGATTTGAAAAGAATTTCTGGACAATTGAATATATGTAAGTGGTGTTATTTTATCTAAATTTGAGCATCATTGTTTTCAGGTATTGCTGAAGTACTTGATCTTTGGAGACCTAGACAAAAGTTATTGGCAATTGTCATGAAGATTAGTTGAATTTCATTGCACAACAATAAGTCTAAAAGAATGCCATTACAAGAAAGCAAACCTGGTATGAGTAGGGTTGTGGAGAACAAAGCAGTTAATCATTGAAAATTGGACATATCCAGTGAAGACTAAGGGAGAGGGATCAGAAATTGAGGTCCAGCCGTTCCACTATCTTACCAGATTTCATGTAGTAAATGTAGCAGATGTAGTCGTATAAATGTAGAAACATAGATGTGTTATCACTGACAATAGACTTTAAAGGTGTTCACCTTGGTATGCCCTGTCAAGTGCAGCATGATATGTGATGGCACAGTTCTATCAACATTAATGACAAAGTTTGTTTTTGGTGTGCATCAAGTAATTCAACTTGGAATTCAGTTGCCCTCTTGTACATGTATATCTTGGTGAAAGGCAGGTAGATCTTGCATTCATTGACTTTAGAAAGATGCTGAAGTAAAGCTGAATGTATTAACACTGATGTTCGAACTTCTGGCCGACATTGTATAACAGATAACAATTTTGTCATAATGTGTTGTTGAAGTAAATTAATGTTTTATTGTAACTTTATTCTTATCATAGATGAACTCTCAAATCAGCTGAGGAAAAAAGACAGTCAATTGAATGCTGAAACTAATTCAGAATATCAGATCAGATCAATGTTTTGTTTTATATTATTGAAATTGCTTTTATCTGCGTTATTGTTGCCCTGCTTTTTTTTTTAACTGTTTTGTTTGTCTTCCTTCTCTCTTTCCTTCTCTCTCTCTCTCTCTCTCTCTCACTCTCTTTCTCTCTTCTGGGTCCTGCACCATTCTGTATATTTTGTATATTTTGTAAATATGCAATTTCTGTATATTATGTAATTTACAATGTATTAATGTATTAATTAACTGATTTTATCTGTTACGGTGTTTATTTTTAATTTTCTTCAATAACCTGACATTGGGTGACATAAGAAAATAAAAAAAAAAAACATTGTCAAACCATTGTCAAACCATTGTCATTGTCAAACCATTCTTATTGACTGTGATTCCCTGTTTTGCAGGGGTCCTCAAGGAGTCTTTGAACCAAGCTAATGAAGAAGTAGAAGCAAACCAGCAAATCCTGACCAAAGTTAGAGCAGAACTGAAGGAGACAATCAGTCGAAAAAATCAGCTACAGGCAAAACAGGTACTTGCCATACCATGCTCGGCATTACTTTTTACTGGCATGTACAGAAGAATCTCCAGGGTGTTTACAGTGTAAGAACTCATTCAGTGCTTAAAATCATATTTAGATTAATATCATCAGTGGCTTTTGATCTCTCATGTACATTCCAAGTAATCACATTTTTTCGGATTTTAATGCTGTTAAGTCGAAAGCCCTGCTCTGACCCTATACTGAAGGTATCCAGGTAATTCACACCTTTTTATTGTGCGTGACAATAATGTGTAGACAGTACATTTGAACTAGCGTCAGTTATATACCATTTTTAACTTCCCTGACAACAAATTGTCATGTAGTCGTTATCTCGTTTCTCCCTGTTACACTAGATCGATATGGAAAATGAAATCATCAAGCTCAAGCAAGATGCTGAAGAATCCAAGGAGAAGCATGAAAAGGACTGCGGAAAAATCCAACAGTTATCAGACAAAATGAAAAAAATGGAGGTATGACACAATTAGCACAGTTTGAAAAAGTCAAATGAGCAAAATAAATAGAATTAACATCGATACCACTTATCACACTTAACAATATTGGGTATGATTACTTCTACTTTTCCCTTTGTTAAAATAATGCAATAACATACAAATTCTGTAGGGTTTTTTTTTTTTTGTGTGTGTGTGTGTGTGTGTGCAGCTTTATGTTTTGTTGTCTAAGCCATCTAGGAAAAGCACATTTCCTGTACCTTAACTTCTGTGTGCAAATCATTTGTGGTTACAGATAACGGTGGCCCTAATTCATATTTCCCACACAGCATAATATGTGGCATCCATTTGAGATATACAATTTGCTTAGTCAAATTTCCACAAATATCAAACACCCCTATGTAATGATAGTATAGGTCCATGCATGGATCAGTATTGCATTAACAAGGTTGCCTGTGTGGTCGACTTTTTCTAATTAGTCTGTCCAATATATAAAAACACTCTTTTCTCTTGATATTTGTAGGAAGCCGCTGAGCTGACAGAGCAACAACTTCGGGAGCTGAGCAAAGAAAAGTCACAGCTTGAGGCCTCTGCTGAAGAGCAAACCAAACTCCTACAAAAGAGAGAGGTAAGTCAATATATGACAACTTCTTGCTTTCTTTTGACACTGCTTCATGGTCTTACAGCAGTAACAAGTATTAGTGCAAAATAAATACAAGATGTTTGACATGAGATCAAAATCACTTTCAGGCCAGGCAAAATGTTATGTAAATCTAAACATACAAGATAGTGAAATTGTAATCATATTGTTTTCTTTAGTTCATCAACCCCAACTTTCACAGTTCCATAATCAGATGGATCTGTGACAGAGGTGCTCTGAGAATAATAAGTGTTACATGTATGTTAACAGCACATTTATCTGAGAAGTCATTGAGACCTCATTCAAGCAGCATGCTCTTGCATAGAATAAACCAAAATTTTGAAGCCTGCAGATTAGATGTACAAGGTATACCTTGCAGCACAAATAGTACATCTCACACTCCATTCATGTGTTCTAAATACGTACAAAAATTGAAATGCATTCTGATTACTTGTTTCTGCTTATTGAAGACCGATGTTGCAGCCTTAAAAGATGAATTGAAGGAGGTACTTGAGAGAGAGAAGGTGTCATATGACAAGCTTGACTCGCTGAGGAAGGACCTACAATCTGAGAGGTAATATTTTCTCAATACAAGTGACTCCTGATATTACAAAGTCCTTGAGACTGACAGTTTTCTTCAGTTATATTCAAATTTCTTTACAGCCAAATAATAATGAAGTATATAAAGTTATACAGAATACAGAATTTTTACCAGGATTCCTGCGGCCATGGAAAACCTGTTAAAGTCATGGAATTTTTAAAATGTTTTTCCAGGCCTGGAAAAGTCATGGAAAATACAGAATTGAAAATATATCATGGAAAAGTCACAATATTTTATAGATTTGTATAATTTTTGCCTTTTAGTGATCTTCTGTTTTGCAATATAATATTGTTTTGAAGGAAATCATTTCATGGAATAAAATTGGACCAACTCCACCGCTACACACAGTGTTGTTGTATACAATGGACGTTTTACATGGACACTATGTATCTGATAGTAATTTCCATATATTAACACCAACCACTTCGGTTCTTATAAAGTTGCCGTCCGAAAAAAGGGTCCTGGATTTTTAAAAGTGTACATGGAAAAGTCATGGAATTTAGTCTTGTAAAAGGTGCAGGAACCCTGTTTTACTTTGATGTAATGAGATTTTCGTTATGATGGAAATGCACTATATTTCATAATGGCTGAGAGTTATTTTTCACTAGTTGGTTGGCAGAGCAGCCCTGGAGGATAATGCTTGGTGGGTCAGGTGAGATTTCTCGTAGGGTTGTGAACAGCGTCTGGTGTGACTGTGCAACCCAATTCTGGAGTGACAGTCCCTGTTACAGTTGCTGCCAACAAAACAGGATAATTGAGAAGAAGCAGAGGCTGCTTTTGCTGTTTCATTATTTCATCAAATAACTGAAATTTACCAGAAATTGTTTGACAAAAAAAATCACTGACATTGAGAGGAATCGTACAGCTGTCTACTGTAAAGCGAGGAATGTTAGCGTGCATTTTAATTTCACGAATTTCGCGAGCGCGAAGATTCGTGAAATTAAAATGTACGCGAAAGTTCTTGTCTACACTATATGCATTGAATACCAGTGGCAGTTCTTGAAAATTTCATGCCACAAAAAAGGCCGTTGGCTCCAATTTGCGAAAAATTCATACCGCGAATATATCATGTTTTACAGTATTCAGTGCGCGGATGTATTCATTTATGAGAAATAATTCAGCTCACCACATAAGTACGTGCTGTCTTATATTTGTTGTGTTGGTCTTCTATTCAACATTCTGTTTCTTATGTTCAACATGATATGTACACTATATTTTCTCATATTCATTGTTAAATGATCCGTGTCTTTGGAAACTAAATATCTTTACAATATGCTAATGTTTAGCTCTGAGAATAAAAGGCTGGTGGAGCTGATAGAGCACACAAGAAAAGAGAAGCATACTGTGGAACAAGACCTACAGAGATACAAGGAGGACTGTGAGAAACTGAATACTCAGATCACAGTAAGTCTTGATAAATCATAAATTTCTTGACAATGGCGTGTGGAGAGGAGACATTACAGCTCAAATGAAAGACATGTACAGCGACCAGCCAGGCTTTTGCTGACAAATGAAAAAAAAAAAAACCACACACACAAAAAAACACACTTAACAAATTCTTCTGATTTTAATGTTTAACAACATACATAACTCTTTGGCACAAGCATGCACAGAAATACTTTGGCAGACATCATGGTGCGAAGATTTCTCATCAGCACATTCTGTACATTATGAGTGGAATTCAGAAAAGAAATGTAAATCTAGTCCATGGATTATGAACATCTCGACTGCATAAATGTGTATGACACATACATCCACCCATAGACTTCCAATGAGGGTGCCATGCTGATGCATGTGCAATGAATGTTTTTTGCGCTTGTTTTTAGTCCATGGACAAAATTCAAACCATGGAATTTTTTTGAACTACCTTATAAGTTTGTTAATTTGGGCCTAGGCTACAAGCCCACTTGATGAATGTAAAGGGCAAGTTGAAAATGGGCAAATTGCAGGAGCCTATCCAGTTTTCTCATCTCTTGGACCAAGAAATAACTTTGAAAACAAAACAATGATAGTTACCATTAACATTTCTGAAGTGAATGTGACAAAACAAGTGGAAGGAGAAACACAATTTAAAGCTGTATCTGCGTTTGTGTGTGTGCATCATCCGGGTAGTATCAATTACAGTGTATATGCAGGGATATCTGCTCCTCCCTCCCCCCCCCCCCCCCCCCATGATTTGTGGGGGAAGTCTGCATCATTTTTTTTTTGCTTTTTTTTTTCTTAAAGTTACAAATTGGATAGCAAGAAATGGTCTTTTGTCTAGATGGGACTGAAATATTCCTTGCAAAGTTTAGGATTCACTGATGTTGCTTTGTTATTCTGCATGTGAAGCAAAAGTTTAAGAGTGCTACAGGGTAGACTTTGTGGGTTTTTTTTTTTTCTGCTGTGTGTTAAAGGAACAAGGACAAGAATTACAGATAGGGGAAGCTAAGTTGCAGACTGTCCTGGACATCAAAGCAAAGTTGGAGAAGACTAATGAAGAGTTGCAGAATACCCATCAGAGCCTTCGTGCTGACACTGACCAGCTTTTGCAAGAAGAACGGGACAAGGTATTTAAATCTATGTATTGTGTGTGTGTTTGGTACAATAATCTCAAGTGTGAATACAGCTTTGCATATCATGAATAATGTTCAGAACAAAGATAGTACATCACATGGAAAGTAGAATATTAAAGTAAACCTTTTGTAAGAGGATGGTATGGAAATGAGGCATCTTAGGTTTGCTTTACGGTTTACTTTCAACAAGCATAAAAGTGTTGCTGATTTTTACTGAGAATGCATTGTCACTAGGAATAGTGCACCTTTCCACATTTGATGTATATTGTCTGTCTGAAATTGAACATGAGCATCCCCCCTCCAAAAGGAAAAACAAACAAACAAATAAGCAAACAATTTGCTGAAAGCAATCTAGGACAAACAGGGATCTAACCAATATACTTGTGTACCATGTGTTCCATATCCAGGTATCTGAACATTTTGGAATTAAAGTATCAAACATGATTGCTGTATGAACAAAAAAAAAATGTATTTAATTTGTCATATTTTGCGCAAATCAGTGATTCTTTCAAACACTGCTGTACTGCTTTTTATAATAATTAGTGTACATGTTGTACTGTAGAGTTGGATACCTTAATTTGAATCATATTGATTTCCCTTACAGAACAAAGGGCTGGAAGATCATCTCCTTGAAGCCAAATCACAGAAGTGTACTCTCGAAGAGAAAAACAAGTCGCTGCAAGGGCAGGTTGGACAGAAATCCAAACAGATTAAGGACTTACAGCATGAAGTGAAATCCCTCAAGAGCCAAGTAACCTGTCAATCAAACCAAAAGTCACGACTGGAGGAGCAGGTTGGCTTTTATATTCTACATGTGTAAATTTTAAATACTACCAGTGTGTGAAAGCTAAATTTTTCTTTTTCCAAAAAAAAAAAAAAGAAAAAAGAAAAAGTAAACATTGAATTTATCTCAAAATTAAAAAGATGCAGAACTTGAGATACTTGCTTACAAGGTATATCCTTGAGAATGTTGCCTCCAAGTTGAAATGTGACTTACAAAATAGCTAGTGTGTGTGCTGTGTTTGTTATGTATGTGTATGTATTGCTTGCGAGCATAGAATTGTATTCATCTCCAGTTGAATTTATGAGGTAATCTCTTTCATTCCATTGTTCCAGCAGCATTTGTATCAAACCATTCCTGTCATTCTTGCATCTACATTCAGAGATGCCAGCTAATATGCCTTTTACCCTGTGTAGTATGTTCTCCTTCATTAAAGCAAAAAGGAAAATATGGTTTTGAAATCATATAGAGCTCTTTCCTGAAATCATGCTTAGAATGCTCAATATGTGCAATTTAACCACTTTTGAGCAGTGATAAAATCTCACCTTGAAAGTGCACATTTTCCTTTGCATCAGTATTTTTATTTTCTTTTAATGTGCAGAGGCTTGCAGCCCTGTGTATGTATTCTTGTGTTCTGATACAGTCAGACATAAAACTTATTCCATTATCACACTGTAGGTATGCAGCCTTGAAAAGGAAGTTGAGTTGGCCAAGGCAGATGCAGGATCTGTCAGAGATGAGCTTGCAAAACTTTGTGAAGAGAAAGAAGAAGCTTGGAGGAAGCAGAGCCATGTCACAGCTGCTTATGAAGAAAAGATAAAAGAAATTGATGGTGTCATGGACAACTACAAGGTTTGTGTTGGGGAGCCTTTGCTTACATTTCTCACCTACTAATGCACTTTGAATTTCAAGCCATTATTGCCACACAAAAAAAAAGGAGAAAAAAAGTATGATGTCTAACAATACTTTAGCAACAGACATGCATAAAGACCGATGTCAGATGATTGGATAATATGTTTTACCCATATATAAGTTCATCAATAGTTCCTGATCTTGATGAATAGCTCCAAATAATGTGTATTTTGTTAACTTTTTTTTTTCAGGCTGAGTATGACAAGATTGTGTTGGAGAAAGACAAGACCATTGATGAACTGAAAAAGAAGTTGCTTGAAGAAGTGGCAGCCAAGCATGAAGAGGTGAGTATGCAAATGGTTTGTGATAATGTAATAATGATAACATTGCTTTATGTATGCTGTGTAAGATTGTATCATTTGTCTCCCTCTGTATAAATATATTTGTAGGTTGCAACTGCTGATCTTTCTTGGCACATAATTTACCCCTCTGCTTTACTAATCTCTTGCTTTCATTGCTTGATATGCTGGGCATGCTTTGCTTAAATGGATGAATTGATGATTTGCCATCAGATTAGTGCCAGATTTAATGAAATTCGGCCAATAAAAACAATTCTGCTCATGCTTACCATACATCATCATCATATTCATCTTTCACAATTCTATAATTTATAGTCCTTCACCCCAACCCATCCCCCCCCCCCAAAAAAAATAAAGAATAGCAACCAGCGAAAAGAAAAAACAAGTGTGTCTCAAACAGTGATTTAATTTTTTGTTCCGTTATCGTGCTTAAACACAGTATGAGCTGATTACCCTCTAATATACTTTACTTCCTTTTCCCCCTCATTTCTTTTTCTTTTTTTTTCTTTTTTTTTTGCAGGGGGGGGGGGGGGAGGTATTTACACCAAGGGTGCATGAGATATGAAGTTAATCAATTTGTCTTTCTCTTTGTCCATTTGTCTATCAAGATCTTTATCTATATGATAGTATTGTATCCCTATAATTTTTGTAATGGTGAATTGTATCAGGGCAATGGGGAAAAGTCATGGGTAAAAATCACTGTATATTGACAATACATGTACATGTACTTTTCATGTTGATAACATAAAAAAGAAGTCTTGAAGCAAGTGTATAGCAGGGCAATGACCTATCAAATATGTGGCAAATTGGGATGCTAGTGATGGGGATAAAGTTTGAAAATCAAGTCTGATTTTATAAGAGTTTATGCAAAAATCTAGAGACATTTTGGAGCATATAGGGCCTAATGTTAATATTTGGGGCAAAATGTAAGAGCAATAAGGGGAACCGAGTGCATGACATGCAGGTGAAGCCTGTATGTCACTATGGTCAGTTTAGTAAATGATTTTATGGGGGTTCTGACATACAGCATCTCCATTATTTCTCGACACTGCACACATTGTGTACATAATGCAAATGTTTATATGCGCCAAACATCCTACTTTCACAGGAAGGAAAATGTAAGGCCCTTGAAGAAGAAATTCTTCTTCTTAAAAAGAGTCTAGCAGACCTTGAATCCAGCTCAGCAGCATTGAAAGAAGACATTGCAAGTAGAATGACTGAGATTGGACATCTGGAAGGTCAAGTCAAAGAAAAGGTTAGCATGTCAATTGATGTATACAGTAGACTGCGTGTAGGTGCTGTACCATGTTTACAGTAATGTGGTGTGGCAGAGATAAATAGCTTCTACTCTGTATCCTCTGAAAAGTAGTGTACAGTCATTCAAGGTGAATAAAATCTGGTTTCTCACTCTCTGCTACGATTGTTCCTGTTTGCCAATGCGAATTAAGCTTTAATCAAAGGTAAATTGAGATGAAAAGTCATTGTTTTTCTCAGCTGACTTGTCAAATGTGTGTGTTTTGATTTTGAATAGGACGTTGATAGGGTATTGATTGAAATGTTACAATCTGTGCATACAATTGTCATATCAAAATGTTACTTTGCAGTTACAAGCAAGCTGCTGAAAATAAAAGCATTGGTTTTTCCTGTTTTGTTTTTTAATGAGCTGCACATGTAATTTAATAAAACATCTTTTGACAGTCACAAGAAATTGCTCAACTTAAAGAAGATTTAGCCAAGCATGCTGAAGAAGAGAAGGCCAGCAAGCAAAGTTCTGATAAGAAGACTGAAGCAGGGATCAAGACTGTGAATGGTCAGATGAATCCAAAAGGTCACACCCATAGTGAGAGTCCACACCAGCTCTTGGCTAGAGTGCCCAGAACTCCAGTCATGGGGCAGGACGTTCAAGGTCAGAAAGCCTTGAATTCTATGCAAACACCACTGGCAGGTAAGATGTTACGTATTGTTGATTTAAAATCTTTTAAAGGCAATTCTCTGCCCTGTAGATTTGAAGCTACTTGAATGTTAGTGTGCTGGTATTTATTCATTCATTGTCACATATGAAACATTTTGAAAAAAAGAAAGAAACAAAAAAGGAGCAATTGATGCATCATAATGCAGATAGTAGTATGTGGCGCAACGGACATCAAGTTGTGTTTTAGCAATGCGGTGCATATCCGTCATGTATGCATACTGTGCACTCCAATCAAAGTATTGCAGGATGAATGTTTGAACAGTCTTACAGTCTGGAAACTGACACAATTTTCAAATTACTTGATGTTTGGCTGAAGACATTCCCTGTACTGTGAAATTGTGTATTTCCATTCCTTATGATCATGAAAAAAAGGATCAAAATGAATACTTTGGTCCTAGGATGATTATGTTTGCCTGTAATGCGAACATCTTTTCATTTCCTTTTGCATTAACTGCCTTAGCAAGGCTATTTTTTTTTTTTTTTTTTTGGGGGGGGGGACATATGTTTGTGGGTTGTTTTTTTTTTTGGGGGGGGGGGGTGGCATTTACATGAGAAACTACCTCTCCTTGGAGCACAAAAATGGTTTTGGAAAATCCAGTCGTCAGTTTACTGTAAAGTAATTTTCTTGTGCAACACAGTCGCATCTTCTAATAAAGCTCTATTCTCCATCAAGAATAACATCTCCCCTGTTGCTATCTCATCATGAATTTTCTGTTCCAGTGTACTACCAGTTAATCCTGTCAGTTTTGTATGTTTTGCTTGTATGTTTGTTTTTTAGGAAGGAAACTTATAAATGATGCATGCAGGAGTTGATTAAAAATTTATAATATTTTTTGTGTTGATGTGCAGTAGTTGCACGTGGCACACCTGCCACCACACCACAGCGAGGCATTCTTAAACAGAAGGGATCTGCTCGTCTGAAACGAAGTGTTGCATTCGCCCAGAATAATGACATGGAAGACGATGGTGCAAGCTCAGACTCTTCAACATCACAGCTCATGGAGTTTGAGGTTCTTATGCATGCTTGCTTTCAAAGTGGAAATTACTGTAGGCAACACAATTTAGTCTAAAACATGCATATTAATAGTCATCAGATTGATATTGATCCGCGATTGTGTCTGAAGTGTGATATTTGTGTGATACAAATACATGGTCATGGGATTTAATCTTCTTCTTTTTTTTCCCACATATCTTATCAGGGCCATTTCCTAGATAGTATGTGCAAGAAAAGCTTCAGAGGACACCAATATATTTTGATTGATATAAAATGCATGTTTAATGTCCTCTGTATTGTGTATTTCAACTGTTTTTGAGGTCCTGATACAGCTAATCTGAGGCAAAAGTTCATTTGATAACTTGTCATGCATGAGAGACAGGTCTTAACACTGTTTCATTTATTTATTTATTTATTTTTTTGTCATGAAGGTGAGAAAAAATAACAGTAATGGTTGTAAGATAATAATACATATCAAGAGGCATATGCATTGATAAATTTGCAGGTGGATGACATAGCACAGAGGCTTCGACAATCTCCAGGTGACAGGCAAGTTCCCAGTCGTGCAGTAACTCCGCTGCGCGTCAGACCCTCCCCCCAGGTGAATCAGCGTGGGGTTCTCAACCATGGAAAATCACCGAACTCTGTGCAAAGGTCTCTCACTGGAGTTAAAGTCAAGGTGTGTAAAGAAGAAACAAGTTACTATTATGAAAACTGGGGGAGTTTTAACTTGAGTAAGTGTCATGTATTGATGAAGTGTGTGTGTGTGTGTGTGTGTGTGTGTGTGTATGTGTGTGTGTGTGTTAGAAAGAGAGAGAGAGAGAGAAAGGCATGGAATTCTATATGCACTGATTCATAACATAACAGAGAGCATCAGTTCCAATTTGGAAGAAATTTATTGTGGTGGTCATTGTTTCAGCCAACAATAAAGAAAAAATACTATAATACTATCAAATTCTTATATGCTGTCTATCCTATCTTTATTTCTATTCACCATATTAAACTTTAAGCATACACTATAGCTATTGTTACTATTCTTTTTACCAGTGTGGTCTTTATGGTAGGACCCCCTCTCGATAAAAAGGGTCAATAATGCATGTTGATTAGCGGATGTTGATTAGGCGTGCAGATAATGCTGAACAATGCATTGTAACATTAGATGACAGACAGGGAAGTTCAATAATTCCTATTTCATATGAATTATAGCATTATTGATTATTCATTTGTTCAGATGATCTATGATGAGCAACAACAGCTCATGGAAGTGGGTCCACCTGCAAATGACAATCCAACGGAAAACAATCCTGATAGAAGGCAAAAGGTAATCAATTACCTCTTATGAAGAAAATCAATATGTCCTGGTTCTTGTGCCTAAGATGTAACATAAAAACAAAACAAAAAACTTCTTGCAGTATTAGCATAGCAGTATAGAACTTAATACTGGTTAACACAATGTAGTGGCACAAAATATGTATGCCTTGTAATTGTTATTTCAACTAGGTTGCTGTAAATGATGCACTTAAATGTCCCATGATATCCATCAAGTTTGTATTATCTTTCATGCAAATGTCTACAACCATAGTGGTTATTTTTTAAAGATTTCTTGCAATTCAACATAAAGAACCCATTGTTTATCCACTATTGGCTATCCATAAAATTCATTCATCATCCTCACTTACCAAAGGAGTCTCAAACAAATCATTGATCTCTATTGTGCTTAAAGGAGTAATTTCATTTACATCTCACTGTGGACAATGTGTATACATAGATTAATTTGTATGTTGGTGGAAAAAGTCAACTTTCTTGCTATGCATTCAATCACCTGAATCTTGATTTCTGAGATTATAGGTAATTGGCGTATGTGATAGAGGCTCATACTTCAACTTGATTTTGTTGGGTGGTAGAAGGCTTAATGGTGCACCACATATTCTTTCTAGGGTATGTGTGTGACCCTGAAAAGGGCCTACCCAATCCCGATGTTTCGGCAAGCATGTTCTTGCCGTTCTCAAGGGAATCAGTTGATCAATCCTTGAGAACGGCGAGAACATACTTGTCGAAATGTCGGGATTGGGTAGGCCCTTTTCAGGGCCACACTCATACCCTAGAAAGAATATGTGGTGCACAGTTAAGCCTTGTACCACTCAACGTTCTATCGCCACGGAAGCCGTCAAAGATTTTAACTTAATTTCACCAAATTAAAGGTGTTTCTATTTGAAAGACATCTTATATGTAGCATAAAAAATGTTGTGATAGTAGATGTTCTACTCCTTGACTATTGTTAAAATATGTCTATTGATTACAGGCTACACCTTCTACAAAAAATGCCCGGAAGACCCCAAAGAGAGCCTACAAGATCAAGGGGTGGGGAGACTCTCCTCGTGGCAGGAAGAAGAAGAAAAATAATCCCCAGAAGGATGCAAAGGAGAATAATCTCTCATGGTTTGAAAGTGATGCTGTATATGGCTTCTTTGATTAGAATTTCTCTCCCCAATGACTCTCTCATGTGCCATAAAGTGTTATTCAAATTGCCTTGAACATATGCATGACATCCTATACGCTTTGAAGCAGAAGTATGCCAGTAGTTCTACCAATGAAACAGTATTCCGAGAAATGTTGTAATTTGGTCTAGTATTGTTAATTGCACAAAAAATTCTTACTCTTCAGCACGTGTAGGCTATAAAAAAAAAAAAAAATCACATTTCAGAAACTTGCCTACTAGGTATGCAAGGTTTCAGCTTATAATTCATATAACATGCTGGTCTGACACATGTTGCATCTTAACTGTGCTTTATGCTATGTTTGTTTTTTTCCTGTTCAAAAAATCATTCAAATACCTTACTTGGGCATTGACCTTAAGAAAATGTATATTGTTCGCTCTTTGTAGCATAGATTTTAAAAGATCTCGCATATTGATCATTTGCATCTTATCTTTTATGTTTGATGAAGCATTTTACACATCGATCAACTTTGGCACATTGATTTTATATACTTATTCAAGCTTTGAAGGCAATGCTTCTTTATGCAATAGCCATTGATATTCCTAACTTTATGCAGATGATTATTGATATTGTCACTCAATAGTTACACATTTATTCTTGAGGTTATGTTCTAATATGCATGATTTAATTAAGTACATATATTTTGTTTAAAACAAAAGTGAACTGACTGTTTGACAAAGGCTGTTACCTAATGTTATTCATTGCTAGATGTTACCCTATTGTATGTTTGAAAAAGAGAGGTATTTACAGACACAAAATTGTTAGGTGAAAATTAGGTTTGGAAACAAACCTTTGTATATTTAATTTCTTTTGATTCAGGTACATGTAATAAATATTTACATGAATTTTTGTCATTTCACCTCAATGAATATGGATGGGCAAATAAGATATGTTCATCAAGTTGAACAAACTGGTCTTGAGCTATGGAAATTTTGACTGAAGTGGTTTTTGTTTTGAAGCACAGCCGTGATAAATTCCTGGCATTTGCTCAATAACTTTCATACTGAAAGTGTTATGAGCCAGAGGAAAAACGAACAAGCAGACATACATTTGTTTATAGCTTAACATCCTTTTGATTTCCATTTGTAGAATTCAGTGCAGCTTTGACTTAGTAGTAATCTAAAGCTATATTTTCATGCATTACAGACACAGTGTATTATGCTGGTTTTCTATGAGTGTTAAGATTACTTGCCAAAGCATTGCAAATATATGATGATAAAGTAGCCACTACAAGAATTTTTTTTTTTTAAATTTGCGATGTTCTTATCACTTCTGACAACCACAAAGTGATTATCTGCATATTTCTTCATTAGAGTAATGAATTTTAAAAAGGTACCTGGTACACTTATCAGCTCTATTTTGCATACTCTTCTATTTTCATACTTTATCTGCAGATGCCTGATAAGAATAGCTTGCCTCATAAATAAAATTGTTTAAAATATGAATGTCATTTAACAGCATTGATTGGCAGCATTTACCAAATATTATTTTACTGTGTATAAATGTTCAAAGCATTTTTCAGATACCTTGTCCTGTTGTGGTAAAACTGTTTAGTTCATCAGTAGTCCATAAAAATGGATGTGTGATGATATATACTAACCAAAAATTTAACAAGGAAGTGACATCGTCAATCAGTGCTGGTAGGTTTCTTTTTTTTTTTTTTGAGAATCCTTTTCAAAGATTGCATGATATTCAGATAAATAATAAAAAGACCAATGTGAATTATATGTGTGTGTGGGGGGGGGGGGGGGGGGGAGGGGGAAGAGCAGTGCAACAAAATTCAGTCAGGAAGTTCTGCTGTCATCTATTTACAACTGGAAATGAGATATATCTTAAATCCTTATCTGAAAGTTGTCAAATGTTAAGCACTTGGTAGGTCAGATGTGACATTCATGCCAGATGAAAGCTGTGCATTTAAATGAATACAGTAGTTTGTGAAATGCAAAAAATGCAATTGTATATACTTGAAAGTTAATATATATCATGTTTCTCTGCTCCATATACTTTGCCATTTGTTGAAACGTCTGTACTTAATTACAATTTATTGTTCTCAAATAAATGTTGTAAAACAGCAGTGATGTTTATTGAATGTATTTTTTCATTTAAGCAGGGTTTTCATCAGGTTGTATTTGCTGCAAGACATACTATTTTGTGAGTGTAGATTTATGCACATAAAGTCACTTATCATTTCATTTTCTGAAACAAGTATGCTCAACACTTGAAAATGATATGATAAATGAGATGGGACAGGTGAAAATGATTTGAAAGGAGCAATACAAGGACAAGAAATGTGAGTCCATTTATCTCTCATATAGTATACATATATAGTGTATATATATATATATATATATATATATATATATATATATATGTGTGTGTGTGTGTGTGTGTCATATGCTATGTAGCAGCATCTGCTATTAATTAGTGTTACCCATGAAATTTCAGATACTCTATGCTTGTCTCATAAATTGTCCCATGGATGAAAGTCATTAATTTCTTGTTCTGAATTATGTTATGAGTTCATTAAAGATGATGAAATACTAATATAACTAAATCTAAGTTTTGAACATTGTTGACCTCTATGCTGAGAACACACAATTGATACAATTACAACTAGGAAACACTCAGAGAGCGCAGTCCGCAAAGCCACTCATTTCTTCCCATATTGTGATTGTCACATTTTTTTTTTTTCACAATGATTATAGACCTACATTCATATCATCTGCATTGATAGATTCCTTGATCTTCAAAACATACAATTAGCAATATGGAATCACATTGATATCATTGTTGGTTTAATCTGGCTATTTGTTGTGAAATTATGTACTAAGTAGTGCATAATGCTGAAAATGGCCCTATTTCCCAATGCTAAAGAGTCCTTCAAGAAAAATCCCTTTTAAAAAAAGAAATAATAATGATAATCTATCTGTAGTTGGGATCATTACCCAAATTTGTGTGTTTCTTGTGTCATTATCAAAATATCCTGAAAATGTCATCAAAATCTGTGCATAACTTTTTGAGTTAGTTTGCAAACAAACAGACAAACTAACCAACGCTGGCAAAAACAAACTCCTTGGTGGAGGTAACTCTAGCTACATTCTCCGCCTTGAGCTGAAAGTTGAAAGTTTATTTTACTTAACGCATATCCTGGGTATTGGAGTCCAACGTAAAAACATGTATCATATTATCAATTCAATAACACAGGGTGGCAAATCACCTTAAAAATATACATAACAACTATGATAAATAAAAGTGAAATACGATTGATGAAGAAAAAGAAAAATGTACAGAAATACGTTTTATACGCATAGTGAACGATGGGAACGAAGGAAGGAAAATACGACGAGAGAGAGAGAGAGGGAGGGAGAGGAAAAATGGAGGTCACAGAGGGAAGAATGAGAAGGACACAAAACTGGTGACAAAGTACTTACTAAATAACAAAAGAAATATGAGTGACATATTGAGAAAAACAAAAAAAAATGGGAAAAAATGCAGACATCCGGAAATATATTCATACGATAATTGAACAAAGAATGTAAGAGATATGGAGACGAGAGCGTGAGGAGGAGAAATGGAAGGATAGAGGGAAGAGTGAGAAGACAAACAAGTTACAAATTAATTGTAAAGAAGGCAAAGCCTGTAAAAAGGCTTAGTAGTACCTAAGAAAAGGATTAAATATAGATACATGTACTAGTAATCTATGTGTCATTAAATAACTACAAAACTTGGTTAAATTGGAAAGGAGCGTCCTCTTCTTAATTGAATAATTGATCCATCTTCATAGTACTTGGGTATTCTAGTAGTACCTTTCAAGTATTTCTTTCGCTGTTCATTAAAGAGGTTTTTTATGAAAAAGTAAATGAAATTCATCACCAACTTTATCCTCATTGCAATGGATACAAATTCTTTCCTTTCTAGCTCATGAATAAATCGACACAATGCGAAGGAAAACGGCTGGATGTGCAACTACTAATGCATAACGATAAACATGGCGCAGGCATCCTCTCCCGAGTCGCCCAGCAAGCTCGAACTAGAGGAGGATTTCATGCACTATTATGTTGTCGATGGCGTTCGTTTGCCTCCGTTTTGTAGAGGGAAAATCCAAGATATTGCAGAATTTCCAGTGAGGTCGGACGACGTTTGGATTTTGACATATCCTCGTGCGGGTAAGCCTTAAGAATGAAATCTGTTGCACTGTCAACGCCTTCAGTCCGTATGTATTGCGCATGCATTGATTGATTGTTAGGCGGATGATTAGCGTCTGGCTGCTGCCGCGCCGTCCTCTCTCTCCCGTGTGCGGAATGGGGTTATATGCAGCGATATTGCTGGCCAGCTTTTCTCCTGGTGCAAGTTAACATGCTGCAATGTGCACCGGCTGAGATGGCTGTCTTCTCAGCAGAGTTCAAAGGGCGAAATCGCTTTCGTATTGGTAACTGGATGGCCATACATGGATTGGAAAGCCTTGACTTTGTGGCAAAGTCGTGTTCCACTCTGCCATGACACCATACCGTCCATGTCCTACCGTAGGCGTAGGCATTCCATTAATTTAGAGAAATCGTCAAGGACTAAAGTGAAGGTTGGATCATAAGGCATTGCTCTACCTCTGACAATAGACTCTAACACCTGTGCAGTTAATAGATATCTTCTCTACCACTACCAGTAAATAACTCCTTCTTTAGGACATATATTATGCCCTACTCGTGATTAAGAAAGAGGATTTGAGAGGCCTCTTCCATTGTCATTGTCCGCGACATTGAGCTGTTCACATCTTCAGTAGATGACAGATTCTAGTCTACCTGTCTAAACTCTAGTCTCTAACGTTAATAGTCATGGTGTGTCTTTGCGTGATTGTTATCCTTCACTTTGCCCTTTGGCTTTGATTCAGAAGAGGGAAAAGCAGTTGTTGTTTTTTTTTAATTAGGGGTCTAGCTATGAGCTCAAAATTTCTTGTGCCCTCAAGCCTGCTTCGACACTACTGACACTATTCATTCCTTACCGTGGTTTTACTGCTTATGGGAAGTAGAATCTAGTATAGTAAGGGTACTAGGTCTCGCGCAGGGACCTAATGATCGCGCATAGCGTAACTGCGTATAGCAAGCGATATTACGCGTAGGACTAAGCGCAAAATTTGCCGATACGCCCATGGAATAAACATACCTGACTTACCGCTCAACATGAGAAGGAAGCAGGTAAGAAATTTTGATTTCCAACGAATTTTCCACTAAATTTCCAATTTTTTACCTTGTACAAACCTACCTTCCCTTAGAATCTGTTCTAAGGATGTTGTAGCCTAGACGTGTCGTCTCGCTTGTCTCGTTCGTAGTCGATAGAATTCGTAATTTGTTCGATCGATCGTTTACCACGTGACGTCATCATACACAAGAACAATGTATGCTGCCAGCTACGCTGAAATACTGTTAATAAATGTTGTTTTAAGTCAAATTTTAACACAACGACTATAATATTACAAAGGAATAAATATTTCAGTCTATCGAAGTTGAAGTGTGATTTCAATTTGAATTTGCTTGTGATTTCTTGCGCTAACTTGTGATATATTTGTGACAGGGGAGGGCCATAATATGAAGAAAACAAATTAGATGAGAGTGTGACAAATGGGTGACGAAAATGAGAGGGTGACGAATGGGTAAGCACACACACAAACACACACACACACACACACACACAAAGTATATGTTCATATTTTACTTTTTTCCATTTTATATTACGTGTATATTATTGGTTAAAGTGATTAGAAATATTGTAAGAAAACTTTATAAATGAAAATCATTAACGATTATAAAAATATCAATGATAGAAATAATGATAATAAGAATGATAAAATGATGATGGTGGTGGAAGTGATAATAATAATAATGAAAATGATAATGATGATGATGATTATGATGATCGATGATGGTGGTGGTGATAATAGTAATAATGATGATAATAATAATAACAATAATAATAATAATAATAATGATAATAATAATAACACATATAATGATAATAATAACAATAATATACACAAGTTAGGTAAAACTGCTGTTGCTTATAACAGGGACGAATTTAATATCAAGTGAAAAAATATTCTACGAAAGCCGGAGCACGTTACAGCCGCAGAGGGGCAGACACTTTCACGCATGAAACTACAGAGGGCAGCTGCGCGATCTTTACATACCCCGAGAAATTGAACGCATAAAAGAAAGTCCGACATACAAACGGCGACAGCGCACTACTCCGTCATCGTATCATCAGGAGATTCTGGGAGGTGATTTTTCTGCTTTTTCGTGATATTCATTGAGAAATTCAGGTACGATTATAGAATAACTTCTATTATAAGAGCATTTCAAATTTACGTGCGCGATATCTAGACCCCTCAACCATACTAGTAGTAAAAGTACTAACGTCAATTTCCGTATGGTCGCCACATGTGTGTAATTCTTGTGCACGTCCGGGCTGGCGAACTAATATCGGCACTGAATTAGTTCGCCGCCCCTAGCCGGCCACATATTATTAGCGTGTGTGTTATACATACGCTTCAATGAACGAGGCATTGTCGGTCACTGCGTTTGAAAATTTCCCTTAATCTGCCACCTGAAATCCATTCTAAATCAAAAACATCCTTGCATTAAAAATGGTTTTATCACCTGTTACATATGGTGAAATATATTTTGATTAAAATTATTTGTGTTTTTACGGAGGAAAAAGGTGAATTACGAATGTATTTTGAGAGTTATGAAAATCCGTCGCCCAACCTGATCTCCGTTACATGCGATGCGAATGTCTGGCGACCTTACCGCAGTGGCGACCATACCGTAATTGATGTTAGAGTCTAACGTTGGGTTACAATAGGAGCACCGAGAAATTGGAAATCATACTAGAATACAAACTGTGTTGTCTGTAGTGTAAGTGTGAGGTAGAGTCTAAGTAAAAGCTTTTGCAAATGGATTGTCCACTAGACATGTACAGAACTACAGATGTCTATACAAACTCTAGAGTCTATGCTCTAACAACACATGTTTTGAAAAAAAACAAACAACAGTAACCCGGCAAGATCTACTAGAACCCCCTAGAGTCTAATGCTTGCCAAACATTTTCAAGCTGTTACAGTGTTGAGTATGATATTAAACGGTTTAGGTATGTTCACAAACACACACACACACACACACACACACACACACACACACACACACACACACAAAATCAGGCCATGCTGAAAGCAGAAAGTGTAATCGGATGACTGGCATTGCTAGTTTGTAATTGTTTAAATCGGATCTGGATCTTTGTGCCTTGAATCTAAAGCCAAGTAAAAAAGGAAAGTAGCTCTTGTTTCCATGCAAAGAGCCACACCTGATTTTTGGTGCCGCCTCCATTTGTTTACTATTTACTATTTTTCAAAACAGTTTCAAAAATATCAGGAACTTGTGCTTTACATTCCTGTTCACATCTATTTTTGAGTCACCACATTGACTTTTTTGATATCTAGTATTTTGGAGTGGCCGAAAAAACATCAGAATTACAAAAATTCACTTACCAATCATGATGTCATGCATGCATTGCATTGGAATCTCTCATAGTAAGTATTCCCTGCCTGTAGCTGTTGGAGTTATACTGCCAGACAACCAAGAATCCTAAACTAGCCCCTATGTGATGCTGTGGGCTTTGAAGGCATGCTATTGAGAACATCAGAATGTATGTCATGAAAGGACACTAGTCTCTGCACACACTCGTACCTGTGTGTGCATCATGATCCCAGCTTTGTTTCAAAGGTTTACTATGCACCAGTGCTCATGCACTTCTATCGCGCTGGGATGCTTGTGCCATTTTGTACTGGGAATGATTTTCAAACATGTACAAACTCACCCTGAATTTTTTACAACCTTAACATACAATGGCTATGAGTCTCCAAAGTCCATTGGAAGATATTTTAAGACAATGTTACATATTGTGGAATAAATCTGTAGCTCAAATTGAAGCTCTGCACTGTACTCAAGCAGTCAGTAGTCAGTTGTGGTACGATATCTACACATACACAGTAATCCTTCAGTTGGTACGATACATACACACACACAGCAGCGCTGTAAAGTCATTCCAAATCATGTAGAAAGCATCAAAATTGACAGTAGATTTTGAATTTCATCCTGACTGTGGAGATTCAGATGAAAGTATTTTAGGTTGTGAAATGTTTAGGTTTTAATTTGTGCATGTTTAAACATTGTTATAGGCCTACGAGGCGGTGCAAAACTATGCTAGTGCCATATCACAAGGTTGCAGCTTTAGATGAAAAATAGTAAGATATCAGATAGTAAATTAGTAAGGACCTCCCGCATCATCGCTCTCTGAAAATCTGTACTAGAAACTACTTTCTGTTTGTTTGTTTTTTTACTTCGCCTAAGCTGTTGTGGGAGCAAATGAATTCCCTTTCACTACAATAGGAGCGCAATATCTGTTGTAATGGCTCTTTATTGATGATATCAAAGCCTTTTCTTTGTATTGGAATGATCAGAATTTATCTCCAGAGTAATTGACAAGCCAGAATGAAAAATTTGATATGCACAGAAATAGTTATGAATTCTGGCAAAACTAGCATTTTCCTCCCTTATGTTCTCTGTGGTACATTGATAATGAAAAGTATGCCATCATATACATCAACATGAATTATAAATTGTAGCCCATCTTTACATGAGAATTTATGCATGGGAAAAGCATTAAAAAATGGGTTTTCTAAGAATAGGGGATTCTTCTGCTAACATAAGAGAAATTTGCTTCTACTTGCAGTAATGAGAGGAGATTTCTTATTTCTGTGTTTTCCCCGTGTCAATCAAATTTTGCTTTACTTGTAGAAATCAGTTACTTAATTAACTCCACTTGTAAGGATAAATCTACCCAGGTACTTTGACTTGCCCCCATTATTAACTGTATGCATGATAGTTGAAGAACCACATTGTACAAAGCTTTAAAAAGTGTCATAAGTACAGTGAACAAGTGCTAAGTAATGTTACTTCATGCACTAACAAATCCTGATGTAATTGTAATTTGCAAATGTGGATTTATTTGATGCACAACAATTTGTTACTTTTTGTTCATTTCTTTCCTGCACCCCCTACTCATCCCTCCAACAAATCTTTCCCAGCTGTCTGGGTGCAGGACTTAATCTTCCTCCTCCTGCAGGGAGGCAACCTTCAGGAGACAAGCATCAGCCTGGAGACAGTGGAAGATGCCATCCCTTTCCTGGAAGGTCCAAGTCCTGGGCTAGAGACGATCAAGAACCTTCCATCTCCTCGATACATCAAGTCACACCTGCCCTTCCAGCTCTTGCCAAAGGGGGTCCAGGACAAAGAGTGTAAGGTCAGTCACTGCACTGATGGTGTGCGCGTACAGCCCTTTTCCAGTTGTTGCATTTCTATCTTCAGTGACCACTCATGCCCACTTTTGTTGTTGCTCATAAGTCGTCTTTCAATAAATGACTGCATGAACCATGTTTTGTCAAAGAAAAATATGTTCTTCTTGAAATTTTATTTCAAGGCATGCTTTTTATGTACAATATTCTTTTTTTTTTCAAAGTGACAACACTTTTGCTTTGAATATTTGTTACCATGCACCAGTATTAATTCTTAAATATATTTTTGTTTGATTATATTTTTGTTACTTGTGGTTGACAGGCCTGGAGGTATATATTATTTACCCAGTGTGAGAATAAGCCCCTTTCATAATGTATAAAAGGAAAACTTTGTGAACAGATTCTGTGTTTACCAACACTAAGGCTGGCTTGATTTAGTTGCAGTGGCAATTTGGTGTGGATTCATTTCACAGAAATGAATTTCGCAACAAGTTAATGATTGGTCATCCCAGGCCTATTGAAAAAAAAACAACAACAACAACACTAATGCAATGTACTCATGGCTTTAATATGAAGGAAAATGGCTGGAATTACATGTAACCTTTTTACACAGATCATCTATGTGGCCAGAAACCCCAAGGATGTCATGTGCTCCTTTTATGACTTCCACCGAACAGTCCGCATGGTCCACTACAAGGGAACCTTCAACCAGTTCTTCTACAGGTTCATCAATAACAAGTGTGAGTATGTGAATATTTACTGGTGATCTCTAGGAAAAAGGTGTTGTTTTGCCTCTCCATGTGATATCAGATTTTATAAAATGGGTTCAAGAACGTAGCCAATAGGAAGCGCTGAAATGAGTCACGTGGGCTTGGATTACTTTAGTACCATTGCACTGCAGTACCAGTGCGCACTCAATCAGTTGTTACAAGTGCGTCGCGCGCTACTATACGCGCTGTCAATACCTGTAAACAACTTCTAGTTCGGGCTGCGTATATGCCGGCCGGCCTTTCTTTTGTGCATAACATATTATGTGGTGTACGTATACAGTACTCTGATATGTACAGTATGTGCGGGATTTCCGAGTGCGACGTGCTTGACTCGACTCTCTCGAGCGAGTGCTACATGTAGCTGACTGGACTATTGACCCACAGAGGTACGTGAAAATGCTGTCAGTTTTCGACCCATTTTATAAAACAAATGATGCACAGGATTATTTCGTGGCGTTAGTGGAGACGCACCTCACTCTCGGGTATTTACAATGTAGTGCAACATGCACTCGGCTTCGCCTCGTGCATGTTTCACAATTGTAAATACCCTCGAGTGCGCTACGCCTACACTAACGCTCTCTATCCTGTGCATCATTTGTATACCAGCTCACCACGACCTAACCAAAAAGGTCAAAGTGGATCTTCTCATTCACAATATTTCTGGGAGGAACAAACTCTCAACCCCTGTTCAGATGCAAGCCAGTTTATACCAAAATGCGATAAAGAAACGATGTATAAAGAATCATTGTATAGCCGACAGACTGTTCAGACGCTAATTTCGACTGTTCTGGAAAATGTCTTATAGATGTGCAGTTTCCCACTGCGCATTCTGTTATGGTCATAAGTGACAACTTTGGGGTCACCTTTTGTGTGCACTCCTATTAAACCCCGCCCAGTTATACCGTTCTATGGTCGCCATAGGTTCAGACACACAATGGACACGATGGACTGCTGATTTGTTAACAAGTTCTAGTTTGAAACAATGCTCTCACCATGGTATCGTTATCTGTTGTTTCGTTAGTCAGCATTCAGACGAATAAATTCATTGTACAGCTATATTTTGGACCATTCTAGTATAAAATTTTTGCGTCTGAACACCCTGTCACTATAGTGTAAGTTTTTTGGGGTCTTTATCATCATAAGTTTACAAATCATTTGACCCAGTAGCAGTTACAGGGTGCCTGGTACAAAGCACATGACTAAAGATAGGGAAAGGCCTTTCATGTGTAGTGTACGTGTCTTGGAACATGGTAAAGTTGCCAATAGGATGAATTAATAGTCCATCTGATCACAAGCAGTAGGGACTTCTGTTGCTGTTCACCTGCAGTTATGCAGCGTTCATCCTTGCAAAATTTCCTACAAATTGTACTCCTTATATTCCTAAGATTGCCAAACCCTGTTGCCTTAATCAGTAAGGTGCTTTCAGCTGGCTTCAAGATTAGATATCAAAAGAGGTAGAGACAAATCCCAAATCTCCAATGGTGAGGTTTTTATAACAATGCACCCTCTGAAGACATCCCTTGGTACTCCTTAATACATGAAAATAGAACATGGTTAGTAGATATTTCATGCTGTCTAAGGCTCAATTTTATGCCCATAAGGTGTTGTTAAAGACTTCTTCCTGCTTATTCTTTACTACAGTGGGGTACGGCTCCTACTTTGATCATGTTCTGACATTCTGGCAGCAACGGCATCATAAGAATGTTCTCTTCCTCAAGTACGAAGATGTGAAGAAGGTAACAAACTGAAACTGCTCTCAGAGAAAGTTGATCATTTTGAGTAATGATTCAAGAAATATAGTACATTGTAACTGTATGATTGTAAGTTCTGTCACATGCCTTTGTCACCTAGTCATGTGATTTCTGCATTGCTTGTGCAGTTCTTGCTCATTTCAATCACGAAATATATATTATTGTATCCTTCAAACAGTGGTACCGGTAAGTTTACCCTGGCTGTGGTGAATAATCACATTCAGAGTTTCTGTGCACTACCATGGTATACAAAGTTCTCGTGCATAAAAAAAAAAAAAAAAAAAAAAAAAATGGTAATACATTTATAAGTACAAAGAAATTACACAATTTACCATGTTCCTTAGATTCAAGTACCTTTCTTAATAAATGTGTTTACCATTATGACTGTTTACAAATATCTTGAGCTGTAAATTCACAAATTTTTAAAGAAAGAGAAATGCTGTCATACTGCTTTGACTTAAATGGCAGGGTTTAAAGTTGGTGGAATGTACACTTTGTACTAGAAGGTAGAAGGTACAATACATAGTATCTCAAAGCCAAGTTTTCCTTGTCACTTTCAGTGGTATATCCAATCATCATGTATGACATGCATTGTAAAGATGCATGTTTGCATGTATATCACGTGTGTTCATGTTATAAACAGCAAACAGAGAGACACACACATACAGACAGACAGGAGTTACAATGGCGTGGCTCCAAGAGTGATATTTTGTAGAGTAACAACTAATTGTGTGCTGTACCTCTTGTAAATCGGATCCTCCATTGCAGTATTAATAGTAAGAAAACATATAGCACTTGGTGAGATATATCTGCCCGGTATAGATGAGAGAATGAGATAAAGAGAAAGGAAAAGCGCACGAGAGAGAGACTCCGGCGCATATCATTTTCTAATCTCCTTAAATGCAAAACAGTTGCTTCTGATCCTTGTACAATAATTTTGATTTGCATGTGCATGTGTGTGTGTGTGTGTGCTGTATGTATGATCCTGAGGCCAAAGCAGAGATGATGTAACTAAAAGACCCTGTTCCATGTCTGTTCCTTTGATAGGATTTTCCTGCAGCTGTCCACCAGGTGACCAACTTCCTTGACAAGCCCCTGTCAGCGAGAGTGATCCGTGGTATCAACAACTACTGGGATGATGAACCTCTCTATAATCGCAAAGGTCCGTACATGGAATGGGAAACATTGGCACATAGCGAGTAAAGATAAACGGGAAAGTTCTATCCTGGCGTTCTGTTGCTCTTTATGAAAACAGCAAAATTAGGGTACCAGGTATAGCAGTGAATATTCAGACACTCACAAAAAGTGAATTGTCAAAGCTCAGAGAGTAAGGCGAGTTTAGTAAGTCTATATGACGTAGATGTTGAGCAGCCCTCCTTTCAGTTTTGACACAGAAAGTCATTGATTTTCACTTTTCTCCTGAGAAAATTTTTCTTCAGAGTTGTGTTAGGTGTGCACTAAGAGAACTAGTTTAGTTGAGAGTCCTCACCCAAAGTTCTGTTTGTGCCTAAATATGTGAGAAAAATATAATATTTGCATTGTATTAAATTGAAGACATTCTATTCCATACAATTAGGTATGTCAATATTCTTGTTATAATTGGCAAGGGTTTGCATAATCCCTGAGAATGTCTATCCAGTGGCATTTAGAAACATTAAAGCCCTTTTACAAGAATGCAGAAGGTACAAAGGAAGACAAGAATGCATTGATGTACTTTGTTTCTTTTTTGTCGTCAAATTTTGGAGCATATATTCATATAATATGGTTATCTTTCCCCTTACAGATTTCCTCTCTTTGTGTTTTTCGTCCTTTTCTTCCAACCCCCCCCCCCTTTTTTTTTTTTTTTTTTTTACAAATACAGAGGATCGGGTTGGCTTCTGGAAGTATTACTTCACGGTTCACATGAATGAAAAGATGAACAAAATCCTACCAGACAAGTTCAAAGATGCTGATTTGACGTTTGACTATACCATCTGATTGGGACATTGCACTTGCTTTCTCTTCTTCATTTGTGGATCAAAACAACTGTGGAACATGGAGGCTGAAACAGTTAAAGAGATATGTGTTGCCATTTTAAAAACCAACCACACCACCAGTAGTCAGGTGTCTAAGCTATTTGCAGTGTAGGGCAATGTGAAACTGCTGTAGAATTGACTATAGGTTTGTGGTGTTGAAATAGTGACATATTGTCGTAAACCTACATTTGTGGCTGGTGGAAGGTAAGTATCGCATATTTATGCATGCCAGCATGTACAGTAGTCCATTGTGTGAAGAATCATTTCTTACAGAAATAACATGTTGGCCGTATGCTCTGACCTCAGTGCAGAAACAATGAGGACGATGAAACGCCAACTTTCCATTGATCATTTCCATTTAAGAAGAACTTTGGAAAGTGTTATACTTGGTGAAAGTGGAATACAAATATTGATGTACTCTATTATTTTGTTTCCCCATCATCAAATAACTTCTGCGAAATGTGTCAAATCTTGAAGCAGTCTGTCCGCTGATATATCTATATTACTTGACGGACATGGTAGTCCATAAACTAACTCGATACCTGAATTACACTTGGCCTCCAAGGTAGGTAATTGCTCTTTTAAATGCAGTGTTAACTCTCAAGAAATATCTATTGGTATGCGTCATTGTGAGCATGAACACCAGTAAGCTGCTATTTTATATTGTGAGTCATTGTGAAATCAGTATGTGTACATATTTGTCCACCATATTCATTCCAGCCTTGTGCAATGCATTAAAGTATATCTGTATAAAAAGAGTATTTATATATTATTGAATATAATATTTCTGTTACTTTGTGCAATAAGTGTATGACAAAAAACAACAAAATACTTATGCATGTAAATATAACTATGCATCAGTAGTTTGTAATCATTTCATGCATTCAACCCTTATGTATTCTAACTGTATTCCCACAGTTAAGTTGTGCTTTCAAAACATTTTATCACGTACGTATCATTGATCAGCATTCAAATGCTAACTTGGTGAAAAACATTGTTGTTCTAATCGATGTGCTGATTTGTGTTGATGATTTTTAAGTTTGTTCTGTCGTGATCGCTGTGATGAAATCATATTTGATTTTGTTGTATTCTGTACTCTCAGTACATGTACCTCATTTTCATCTTGTACTAGTCATGAGAAATGTAATTCATTGTGAAATGTGAGATCACTAATGCTCTTTGCTGTGAGGAAAGAGTGAGTGATATTGCCACATTTGGCATGAAAATACACACTTGACCCTGCATTTGGGGCATTGATATTAATTATGTACATGACTGTGGAAAGCACAAAATAGTAATGTTTTGCAGAAGAGTGAGAGTGTAAGGCATCAAGAGAGTATTTTTACACAGAAGGCCTGTAGCTGATTGGAGAATCATGTCACCATTGTAGCATAAATATTGTTACCGTGTGATAAGTTAATTGTATATTATGAAATTCTATGTGAAATATGTTGAAAAGGAATATTCATGTAGTTTCAGTTTTCCCAAGTCATGCATGATTTATTAATGTAATATATGCCTAGGTGTACCTGCATGCATGACTGGGCAATTGACAAAAGAGTTTTGTGTAAGCTCCTGTAGCAAGTATACATCGGTGTAAGCATACTGGAAAGTGAGCCTCATTCCCTCTCATATTATGGAATTAACTAGGGTTGATCAACTTCTATTCCAGCCTTGTGATCTCAATGTCTCATCTCTTTCTTTGTCTTTCTGAATCACATATGCCATGAGTCTGTCTTGTTGCACATAAAAGCTTCCCGTTACTGCATCCAGAAACCCGAATGCTTAACTCCAAATATGCTATCTGGGTGGAACTAGTTGCCATGATCTTTTAATTTCTCATTGTTTGCATTCTTCCTTTTCAGTCCAATTGTCTTTAATAGTGAAATGTCCAGACGAAATCAGCTCTTCTAACATTGATGGTAAAGCTTTTGAAGTATTGTATCAAGAGGCAGTAAAAGATATTGTAAATTCGTAATTACACATGCACATAATTATCGTACTCTGAAGATTTTAGTAGTCTGTGTCAATAGATATACAGGATGCTGACATTCTGCTGTCGTCATGCCATCACAAATCACAATTCTGTGCTGATGCTCTGTCTTGATTGTGTGTACCGGTATTTAGGTACAAGATAAATTCATGGGGAAATTTAGGCATTACACTGATTACAAAGAGAGGAAACATCTTGCTGAGCAACAGGAGCTCATAATATTTCACCTTTCATCATAAATGCATTGCTAATGTTTGTTGATATGAATTGCAATCAGTTTACACCTATCTTTACTTTCATGGGCATCACAGCTGTATTCAAAACCATTATTCTTGCATGTGTAGATTACATTAAGTTGGCATTACATGATCACCTTTAGAAGTACACTGTATCCTCATATGTGGAAACAGTGACATCAGTTGACTGATAGTATAGAGCATTGATGTTATATGAAATTTTGACAATATCAGTGGAAAGATCTAAAATACATCCAAATAATTTGTACAAGGACAGACCTTGCTGAGAGATGTTTCATCCAATATAGTGCAAATTGTCGATGCTCTGTCATGTTATACAGTCATGTACTGTAATTACCAGGCTTGAACATGTGCTATAGCAAGCTCTCTACTGAACCAGCAGATACATCTAAATTCATGGTGATCTTTCTAATCTTTGCTTTCTGTTTATTAGTTTCTTTGTTTATGAATTACTTAGTTATGATTTTAATATTGAACAGACCATGAACATTTACCATTGCTTGAATTTTGAGGAAAGATTGCATAAGGAGCATGCCTTATGAGAAATTTTTCAAAACTGCCATTCCGGTGAAGACTGAAGACTTGCCAAGCTGTAATCATGTGCTGCATTCCTGCCACTCCCATGTTTTCCTTTTTATCAGCTTGATTTATTCTGAACTATATCATTTTTTTACATTTTGTACAAACTAGTAACCTACAGATTCAGCTGATTAATCTTATGTAGAAGGGTCAGAGTTAGAACAATGCAAATTATGTATCTTATCAATGGAAAGAGTGCAAACAAAAGTCCAGTTGCGCTTCCATGCCAATGCGAGGAGATCTATGTTAGTCAATTGATTTTTAATCAAAGAAACTATAGAGTATAACTCTTCATACTTAGAGCAAGAAAGGCACAGAACTCTATGCCAATAATAGTATATATGATATACAGTATAATTATATCTTAATTAAAGTTTCCTTCAAAATATAATTTTGAGCATAAAATTATGAATATCAATATTTCTGGTGACTTTGCTGTTGAATCAAACAAAGCATTGATTTTGTGGAACAATCTGTCATACCCCTAGCTTACTTCTAGATGCACTGGGTACAGATGGACAGTACAAACCAAAGCTGTCCATGAACTGAATTCAGCTTGAACACAGAATACCATTTCACCTTGCTTTACAACATCATAGTCACAAACTCGGTCATTAAGCATTGTTCTTATAGTAGTCACATTATATCCATACTGCAGTTCAGTAACTTTTTTTGCCATAAATATTACTCTGCTGGAGTGCTGCTTTGCAGTATTTGATCCTGGCTGAAGGTAACTTGTGCAAAACAAAAAAAGAGGAAAACAGTATGTTTGAGAAGCTGTCTTTAGGTGAAAGCATCACTTTTGAAAGAGGTTCCTGTTGTCTGATATAGACATTTAACACTTAACACCAGATATGGGTAACTGGAAGTAAAATCCTGAATTCGGTGGAATGTCTTCCCAATATGTGCACAGACGGGATAGCTCATAGCAAATACACATCACTGATTCTGGCTACAAACTCGGGAGTGTATACACATCTGAAGGAATACCTGATCATTATACTTTGTGTAGAAGGGTATGGTCATTGACCAAAGCAAATACTGTATGTATTGGGATTTGCCATCATGATCTTAAAGGTACTAGCCCACATTTGCAAACCCACGAAAATCAAAACTGCATAAAACAGGTCCAATATGACTTCAAGTACAAGTTATAACAGTAACATACCTCACCTGTTGCTCTTTGTCTATACCATTCGATAAAAGAGAGAAAATCATCGTTTTAAAATCAATTTTCAAACTGGGTCAACACGACCCAAAATCGAATTGCGAGCGCGGGCTAGCTACGTACATTAACTTACACATGTATCGCATGCATGTAGTACACGCGTGGACCGGAGCTAGCGAGCGTTTTTAAACGCATGCATACGGTGCATTTTCATTTATTTTTATGGAAGTAATGGCCTAATTGGAACGAAATTTTGCACAGGTGTTACTGCAATCATACCCAAACTCCATGCTAACTATGAGACCAATTGCTGCAGGTTTACAAATGTGGGCTAATACCTTTAAGAATATTCCTGATTTATGTCTTTCTCTGTTGTAATGCACTTTAAGCCTGTGCATAACTTTGTTATACCATATAATTAACAGTGTTTGTATACTTGGCCCGAAGGATTGGTGAATACCTTGAGTTAATGAATTAAGTTTACACACAGTGCTTTTAATATGTATACCAGTATGTCATGAAAGAGAACACATACATACAGACACTCACACATGCACACAAACAAAAAAGAACATTTCATTAACTCAATTCAAAGTGTGATGGAAAATACAAGATAAGAATCAAGGCAATGTCTTTTATAATTTGGAATTTATAATACCTCACACAGACTGAATACCTATCTTAGCTATTGTAATAAATATTTTGAATGATACTGTATAGGCCATATATTCGAGTCTAATTTTTCAGGAATCTGGATTTCCTGATATTTTAGGAGTGGTTAAATTCACAATTGTGGAGTATAGCAGGGGGTGGGGAAATGCGCGCATGCGCATTGCATACATGTTGGGATCAAAGTGAATGTTTATGCACATTATTGAATTTGCAAATAGCACCCGACTTGCAAAATTCTCCACAAATAAAAGCCCCTCAGAAATATATGGTGTATACAGTACTCAAAAGAATAACAACGTGTGATGAGTAAAAAACAATCAAGATTCATAATTGTATATTGTATGTGCCAGCTGAAATTACTAGTACATCAAGCTGAGAAAGCTAGAGGTTCCTTTGGTAATGAAGTGGGTCAAGTTACGAGCTTTTCAGGAACTCTGTGCTAGATTCTGCGGTAGGACATTTCTTTGGTGCAATGTATTGTCATATCACAGTATTCAAGTTTTCCCCAAGTACATCCGTGTGAAATGATACTTCCTTTAAAGTAGGAGCCTGTGGTCTATACAAATTTAGATATTTTTCTTTCATTCACAGTCATCTTAAAGATGACATGCAACACATGTTTAAAGGTTTACCTTTGGCACACACATATAGAGAAAGACAACCCTCAAACTTTTAGATTAAATATCAGAAACCAAATAAGTTAAATTATATTACTGGAATATAAAAATATTATGCCACATCCAGTAGACTACTTTACACACCTACACCCAAGAATAATTTCTCAAGCAGACTTCAGCAGGTATCTTGTATTTGCTGCCTAAACTTCCATTCAGAACATATTCAAGATGGTTCCTTTAGAGCTCAAACTTGTGCTTGTCAGAAAGTTAGGTTGATAAATTCAGTGTAATTCCAGTGCCAATTTCCATCATTTATGTACAATTTTATTTATATTTTCTTTTTCTTCTTTTTTTTTGTGCTAATAATGTCTTGCAGTAATCTATTGTGGAAATATATAAAATTGTGATTGGCGAAGTGAGAATGACATTTTTCTGTATTCTTTATTTATTGAGAATTCAGTGTGGATGAGAGTGCAAAGTAGGGAATTTATCTCTGTGTATCAACTATTGAGTTTTGTGTCATATATGCACTGCACCCAAAGAATACATGTATTGTAAGGAATGACCTTTGTGACATTCATAAGATATTTTCATCATCTTCTTTGACACCAACTATCTTCTGTGTGTTTACAACTTAAAATAGGAACAAGTTTGCAATTTCATGGTTCTGGTGCAATGATATTACAGTGGACTCCCGTTATAATGAAGTCCTCGCGATCGGCAGTTTTCTTTTGTTATTTAGAAATTTCGTTATAACCGAAAAAATAAACAATAGAAAAACATAGAGCATACCAACGTTGCAGCCAGAATTTTTACTTCGTTGTAACCAGAATTTCGTTGTAACTGTGTTCGTTATAATGGGAGTGCACTGTACCGCTGACTGTATCCTCCAAAGATTTCTTGAAAATGACTCTGTCTTCTCTTGAAAAGTACTGATAGATTAAAAAAGATCATGGTTATGGTGTCGCACACACATTGACAGGTGCATGGAGGTCATTACCATGATTGATAGACATGCCCACAATCTGCTGCAAAGTGCCAAAAAACACAAAGTTGGAATTATACTGATACGAACCCGCCTTCCGCATCAGTCTTAAATCTGGGCATTTCTACACATCCTGCGAGGAATTTGTCATTCAAGGCCTATCATTTCAACCATTCAGTTTCGATAAAACGACTACATTTTGGACAAAATAGAAATGTAGGTGTGGTATATGGGCACATTCATTTGTACCACAGGAAGCAAAATTATATTGACACATTCAGCTAGAAGGTAAGAAATCGGTCTTTACTTCATATGGAATAGCAGGTCATGAATACTAAATACCATTTTTTTTTTTGTCAAATCCATAATTTCTGTCTATAAACTAATTAAATGCAAATTACTCACTGGAAAATTGTTCTAAAAAGGGAAATCACAGGTCATGATCACGGCAATCTGCCTGAGAGAGTCTCGTACTAATCAAATCCACTATATAATGACCAACAGAAAAGCACTGATAAATATAGATATATAGTAATAAATATGTCAGATGACTTATTGCTCAATACCGGTATACATATGCAGATTACCCTAAACCTTGCATAATTGCAAATCAAAATCTTGGGTAAACGAGCATGTCGACACAGAACTAACACCACCTGAAACAATATTCCACTTACTGACATGTCCTCATTATGAGAAGTGTAAACCTGGTTCTTGAGCCCTGAGAGACATAACTTGAGTAACAAATGACTGCAAAGGTTCTCTGATTTAACACCAATCAAATTTTTGAAGCTTACTATTGACTTGAAAGTAGCCGTCTGCTGACTTACATGTATCTAAAGTGCTTTCTTTGCTTTCACAATAACGATTGCAAAAACATGAACAAAACAATTTTCTATAGTTACATAAAAGTAGCGACCCCAAGTCGGATGATTTACAATCATTGCCATAGCATTCTTATTTGCTCTCATTCAATTCATTCTCTCTGACCTTGTGTTTATGTGACTTTTTGTTCAATTGAATTTCAGAAGGAATTTGACATTCATGGGCTATGTCAGGGAATCATCCCTAAGAGACTGAAATGTCTAATTTGCATATCTGATCACGTCCTTCTAATGATGGTAGAATAACTATTAAGAGTCGCATAAGTACATTTCCTATATCGTTTTATTTCTACCAGAGCACTTTTCTTATTTCAGAAATGACATGGAAAAAAGGATGAGCACTACTCAAAATGTCAATCTAATGATTTAAATATATTATTTCCAATATCTATATATTCTTACTTACATGTATATTTCAATCTGAATAGATGAATAGAAAATCTTAGCAATTCAAGTAAACTATATGTAACACTCAATTGCTTTTTGGTCCTTGCAGCCAAGGGTTAGTAAGTGTCTGGCAAAATGTTGACAAAATATTAGCACAAATAAAAAAATGTTACATAGTCTGTTATGATACAGAATATCTTTCAACATAGAAGGTACGAAGCCATTTCTTATAGTACCAGTGGTAACAAAAATATAAAAACAATTTGAACTTTATGATTAAAGAATGTGTGTGCATTTTTCAGTAGTCTACATAATATTACAAAGATGCAAGAAGTGATTCTTTGCAATAAAATGATAAACTTATCAAAATTTGATGTGCTTAACCAGCTGAAACAAGTGACAAAATAAACCACACTTTGGGAATGTTACTTTGGAAAAAATGGGCTTTAGAATATGTCGACAGCTTATTGCACATTGATTCACTCTTCACTGTGTGCAAAAAACAAAAAACAAAAAACAAAAAAACCCCAAAAACACCCAACAATAAAAATAACTTGAAACTCAATGTCGGCAGCTATGTGGGATTAAAAAACTAATTTACATGTTCTATTCATGATCGTTCTTTAGTAATAGGAATATTGCTCACTGTTTTAAATAGCTTTGTTTGCTCTTCATGCTCATCATAGTGCCAAATGTATGTAGAAAACAGAGAAAATAATATAAGTCCTGAACACATGGGTTTAATTTGAATTGTGAAAAAGATGAAGAACTTGATTCTTTGTTCCCAAACTTCAAACTAAGATGGAAGGAGTAAACTTTCTGAAAAATACAAAAATAAAATGAACCAAAAATGGACCATAAATTATACAAACTCACTACAGAAATTTAACAGAAAAGCACCCTTTCCCAGTTTTTGTGGGCTCTCATGTAAGTGTCCTGTGCAAAAAAATATACTTGCTTCATAAAGTCTAGTGATCAATCTGATTTCCTCAGTAAAGCACTTGAGTAGGGTTGAGGTGTTGACAGATTACACGGTGTCAAACATGTGCAAAGAATTGTGTTTTATCAGTGACAAAAATCTGCTGTACTGATTGCGGCAGCACATTGTCCTCGCCCCCATCATCTGTCTCTGCACTTTGATGTACCTCTACAATGTGACTCACGTTGGGTATGAACTGCAGCTGCCCTGATGATATGTCAAAGCATCCACTTGACTGAGGCTCTGTGGCTATTTTCAACCCCTTTTCGAAGGTCTCTCGAGCCGACTGCAGACTTAGACGCAGCCTGGCCAATACCTCAACCTGTGTGCATGACTGCAAGTGCTTTGTGATGGTCTCCAGCTCCGTAAATGATTCCATCTTGAGTTTGTTCAGCTGCTTCTCATAGTTCTTCTTGTTCTTCAGCTGGGTGCGCTTCCTCCACTTGCTCCCTGTCCTTTTTACACTGTTCTCACAACCATCTTCCTCCTCCTCCTCACTCTCGTCCACATATCCGATGTAGCCATGTTTCTCTGCAATCTCCTCCACCTCGCGAATCATCTCCATAAACTTGGACCCCTCCAGCTTGTTGTCCTGCATGAGATCCAGGATCTGCTTGCGGTACCACCAGACCTGACGACTGCCACAGACGTCCTTGGTTTGCTTCCACTCCATCCCGTCTTTCTTGAGGACATTCTCGGCAAAGTGCACCACCTGCCTCTGGATGGTGGCGGTGTCCCTCAGGCCCATTTTCACCAGCTGGCAGATGCGGCCAATGACCCTGCGGTCAAGTGGCGCCCCCCTCAATCTAAGGGTGGGGATGATTTCATGGTTGGTGTGGTGGGCTATCCTGGGAAGCATGACATAGACCCGCCACTCCATCGCCACGTCCTTCAGCCCTTCTTTCAGGTGCTTGGACAGTGTTTGGGAGGCAACAAGTCGGTTGTATTCAGTATTGTCTTTCAGTTTGTACTCAGGAAACCGTGCTACCACACGGAAGGCGACTCGAGCCATACAGCCCACCTTCTTACTCTGCAGTCGCTTCTTGGGGTGCTTGAGGGGACGATCCTTGGGTGGTTCTTTTCGCTTGCTGCCAAGATGGCAGTAGTACAGTCCCTTTCCTCCATGATAGTAAGGCACACCATCGAATGGGAGCTTATGACCACAGATCACAAGAGCGGTGTAGCGAAAAGGGCGCCCTCTCGACACGTTGACTTCAAAGTTTGTTTTGTCGCACCTCTTCACACCGAGGAATTTAGAATTCGTGCACAGTTCATACACCTTCAGCAACTGCTCAGCCTCCTCCAGTGTGTCTACATAACCTGGGCAGAGGGAAAAGAAGCAAAACTTATCATGTGCTATTGCTTTGCTGTCATAGAGATGATAATAGATGATTACTTACTTTCATAGCACAGTTTCCATCCAAATAAATTCAAAATTCTCTTTTTCTATTTCAGTATTTCACCAGACAAACATTCATGTAAAAGTTATTATATTGCTTCATTGTGTACATCCATGAAGTTGAATTACATTGTCACATACGTGTAGACATTGTTGTCAGGTTGTTGTTTTTGGCAGTCTGAATGGGCACTAATTTTCAATGATCTGCTGTCTTTGTATCACTGCTGTTTACAATACTTTTTTTTTTTTTTTGAAATTTACTCTTTCATATAGTGATCCATGAAGTCTGGGCTTACATTTACGGACATAAAAAGATTAAAAAAAAAGAACTTCACTTTGAAAACACTATATAGTGTTTCACATATTCTTGCACATATTCTTGCAGAGACTGAAAGCAGTGAATGGATTTCATGCTTCATGGTTATTGAAAACAAAATTAGATTTGATTTAGCCAGTAAAATCTAAAACATCTGTTTACTCTGCCCATCTATCCAATAACCTGGAAGCCTAACAATTTAGCCCTTACTTATGTTTCAGTCTTATTAGCACATAATCTATAACTTGAATCTAAATTTTACGAATCCATAATTGATAATTTCTACTTTAAAAAATTATCAATAAATTGATTATCATTCATAAGTCACAAAGAAATTACAACATAAAACTGCTGGTGATTACTAATCTACATTGACATTTCAAATTCATGTACATTTGATGTCAAAGAAATCACAGGGTAATCTAACATAGAACTTTTGAAAGGAAATTAAATTGCCTTACGAGAGTCTACCGATTAAGCTATGTGTTACCTATGTGTCAACTACTTAAAGGACAAGTTCACCTTCATAAACATAAGGATTGAGAAAATGTAGCAATATTAGTAGAGCACATCATTGAAAGTTTGAGGAAAATCAGACAATCCGTTCAAAAGTTATGAATTTTTGAAGTTTTTGTGCAGTAACCGCTGGATGATAAGACTACTGCAGTGTACGATATCACATGCGTACAACAATATAAGGGAAATATAATTTTAGAGAATTTCACAAAATTTCATCTTTTGAAAAAAGTACGCATTCCCGTTACTGACATATGTTATGGGAAATATTATTCCCCCTACCTTTAGAAAGAGGCAAGCCAAATGCTCTTTTATTATGTGAAAAAAATGAAAATATGTTGAATTTTCTTTACATTTTCTTTATACTGTTGTACTCATATGACATCACAAGCTGTAGTAGTCTCCTTGTCCAGCAGTTCCAACACAAAAATTCTAAAAATTCATAACTTTTGCATCGATTGTCCAATTTTCCTCAAACTTTCACTGATGTGTTCTACTAATATTGCTGCATTCTCTCAATCCTTATGTTTATGAAGGTGAACTTTTCCTTTAATGGAAGAAAAAGTATGCATATCATTAAAACCCATACAATGACATCTGCCATCTTATCAACTATTCATTAGGTGATCCAAGTATCCTCTCGGATCACCTTCTGTTTTGTACTGATTCTTTCTTTCTTTATTCTTCTTCTTTATTTCTTTCTCCTCAAATCTTGTGCAGAGGTTAACTCAAAAAGTCCTTCACCTATCACTTTCAAACTTATACCATATATGTATCATGTTCCAGGGATGACAAATCTAATGTATCATTGTGATCAGTCAACCGTGACGTCACTATGACGTCATTATCTAAAATCACGTTCACATTTGTATCTCATTGATGGAATGGAATTTCTCAATGAAATTTACATGATAGGTCAAGTCAAGCTCTATTGATTCATGTCGTAAAATTTAGTCATGTTTATACTAAACGAGCGCATATGCGTGCGTTGAAATTTTAATATTCTCCAATCGAGCTCAAAATTGTTTTGCACACGTTTCAGGTGATTTGGAGCATTTCATTAAAAAATCGACGGACGCGTACGCGTGCGCACATACGCACGCAGAGCTCGTATGCAATGGAAATTTCCCGTTTTTTCACATGGATCGGATGTCTGAAATGTCAGTGAACAATTCTACCAAGTTTCAAGTCAATCCCACTCAATATGACGTCATACGGGCCCGTCAAAGTTGAAATTCCGCGCGCGCGTCAATGGCGATATACAGTGCAACTATGCCAAAAAACCGCCAATTTTAAATGCGATTTTACTCGTCAGGATGGACCGTGAATCCCCATTTTCTTTACATATTCTGAAAGTTGATAAGTTGTACATGTCATTTCATGGGTTGCGAAGCTAGAAAAATGATTAAAAGATATCAAATTTCTTGATAAAATAAAAAAGTAGATTTTCAAAATGACGTCATCAAATTTCATGTTCACTCGAGCGTATCTCACTTATCCTTTGCCGATTTTCACCCAGATTTCAGTATGTTGTAGCTTATCAAATGCTATTTCAATATTGTCTTACAAAATTTCGATTGGATGACGGCATCACCTCGTAAAAATGGATTGAAAGTAATCTTGTCAAATTTGACCAGTTTACGTGTTATCTCTATGGGAGTGCAGTTTTTCTGGAAGTGAAAATTGACATGACTATCTTTTTCGAGCACTAGCTCACTTACCCTTCGGTGAATTTCTCCCAGATTTTAATATGTTGTAGCTTAGGCTTAGGGCTATCTTAAGTGTGCCCTTCGTTTTTTCATACGATATATTTATGTCGGGATCACGTCAAAAATCTTGGTTGAAATTCAAGCTTATCTTCGATGTATTGAGATATTTCTTTCTTTCTGCAACTTTCTTTGCAATAACTCAAGAAAAACAGCCCCTATCACCCCCATATTTTGCACATGTTTAGTTCATGTCACGTACATTATTTCATAAAATAACAACTACTTGATAAGACACCATCTTGGGTAGGTAAATTAGGGTCAAAGGTCACAAATGGTTCATCCTTTATCTTGGTGAATACATGTCCTGTCTTTCCCATATTTTGCACACGCAAAGGCCATGTTACAAGGATCATTTCACAAAATAACCACTTGTTGCTCAGATGCCATCTTGGGTGTGCAAAGTGGGGTCAAAGGTCAAATATACTTCATTCTGTATCTTTGTTAGTGTATACGGAATTCGGTATCAAAGATGGCAAGTCTGACTCCCTTTTCTAAATGAGAATCCAAACATCACACTGCCAATGTCTCCTCAACACAAATGAAACCGGTATGGTCATGCCTATTGGGATCAGGACTCAAATCATTGATTTTCGAATAGATCGGATCACCTAATTTGTCAGTGTTGACAAATTCCGATTCTAGTTCATATTCTGAATATCAAATACCTGATTCTCCTTACTCATTATCTGGTTGTCAAGTTCAATAACTCACAGAAAGCTACCAGAAAATGTCAGCAACTAGCCATCTGCCTTAAGAACAACACCAAAACAGATACACAACATCACGCTCAAACAGCTAATGTGAGGGAGGGGAAATGAATAATATTGTACATCAAATAGGGCATCGAGAGAAAACTATAACTCACCAAAGTATGGAGTTATCTTTTCCTTGAATAACTGAGCCCACTCCTCCGTTAGTGCATCAGGATAATCTGCATCACAGACTGATGATGTCCCTAAGTCATTTCCTGGCACAAGACTGCCAGCAGTCCTGTCTAAGTCTGTCTGGAAATTCTTCTCACTACCCTGCTTGAGATCAAGGCAGAGGACATCCGCATGCATGTCACCAGTCGCTTGTTCTAAGATGTTTCTGTCACTTGCCGCAGTCTGCATCAAGTCTTCCAGAGGAGCCTCCAGATCTGACTGCAATATACCACTAGGTTCTTGATGGGGTGTTTCATCCAGAGAAGGGGTGGCTACCTTAGGGTCTGCCACAGTGGACGCGGAGAGTCTATGCTCATCGACGGTAGCTGGTTGGTGACACATTATATTGGACAGCTGAGGAGTCTGGATCAATGACTGACTTTCTGTAGCCAGACTTGCTGAAGTCATTGTCAGGTTTGAAGATTTGGGGGGTACCTGAGGCAATGATAAAGGTAGATACTGCGCAGAGGACACTAGCATGAGCTGTGATGATGTCAAAGGTGTGAGAAGAGACGATGAATTTATGGGTGACTGCAATGACGCCAGTACTTCTGAATTAGAAGATGACATGGGTGGTTCTTGAGCCGACATTACCAGGGAAGCGGCTGAGGGTTGCAGCGGAGAGGGCAACCCTTGCAATGTTTGGGACACGTAGAAGAGAGCTTCCTCGTTGAACGTCAGTTCAGGGTGAGCACTCAATGACTGCCCCGCGATGCCCGACGATGCTATGGAGGGAGATGACCCCATCTGTGAGGTAGCAACCTGAGACACAGCTGTGAACGGGATGAGCTGAGTGGAACTCATGCTGGCCATGGGGTCAATGAGACCCTGCTGAGATGTCAGGAGCTGCAGTGATGAATATGTGTTGTTGGGATCTTGGACTGATGAGAAGGGGGTGGTCCCTGCAGGCAGGGTACTCCCCTGACCCTCTGACAAATCTGAAGCCATCCTATCAGCATGTAGTCATCCTGTCACAGACCTCACTGATGACTTCTTTCTGAAACAGAATGAAAATGATCAACCAAAATATCACAACTTGAGAGTCTGAATATTCCTCTAGAATAAGAGCCAAACAACACCAAATGAAAAGAATTTTCTTTGTTTTGTTTTGTTTTTTTAGTATCCTATTCCTTATGTTGTTAATAACTTAAGTCATGCAATGCATTCAGATGAGTATCATATTCTATTACTCTCACATGGTAGAACTCTCCCTCTCTCTCTCTCTCTTTCTCCCATTTCATACTTCTTCACTACAGTTTTTTTCCCCCATCAATGAAATTGTACCAGGTTATTAGCCTGTCTTAAATTCAAATACCCCCTTTCCCTCCCCTTATCCTCCTCTGGACCATTCTGACACATTCAACAAACAGTCCAACGATACAGAACACAGCTTGAGGTTAATATGACCAAAGTCTGGATGAGATATGTACCCTCTGCTGATAAGTCTATTGCAGGGCAAGTCCAAGCTATTTTGCACCAGTAACGCGTGGGACATCACAAGAAGATTTAGCCCTATATTGCACTGTTAAGATTGAAACTTCATATGTTGGGTTGCTTTTGATAGCTAGTAGGTATCTTCATTCAAAACAATAGAAATAATGAGAATCACGCGTTCAGTATTTAATTCATGCAAATTTATTCTCCAGTAACGCGTGGGACCACAAAAATTGTCCTTTTTTTCTTCTTTTACTTTTATCTCAATTATTGTGAAAATACTTGGTATACTATAAAATCATTACAAACATCTTTTCATACAACAATTACTGTACCTGAAACAAAACATTTCAGAAAAAATCATGAAACTGTTTTCTCTCAAGGTCAATTATAGAAAGATAGGTATAGTAACGCGTGGGACAAGTAACGCATGGGACATTTTTGTCACTATGAATATTGTGATGTGAATTGCACATTTGCTCAGAGAAACTTTAATATGGGGTACTAATTATCTAAATAGATGTATTTCTAATAAATTCTTGCAAATTCAAATGATTTAGACCCACCAAAACAATAGATATAATAAAAAATATGAAATGCCTGTGTTATCCTTTATTTTTTAACATTTGACTTTGAATGTGACCTTGAAAATAGCATGTAATGATCTTTTGTGAATTATTTATCCAAAGTGGAATTTTTCACCAAATTTCAAGTCAGAATTCAGAAAATTACAAAAAATCCCTCAATAATGTACACATTTCCCATAGAAGACTAAGATTTAGTACACTTCCATTGACTTGTACACAAATCGTCCCACGCGTTACTAAAATGTCCCACGCGTTACTAAATCTAATTGAAAATTGCAAGTATGAGATTTATCAGACTAACTTTTTATCTCTTGGATATGATTAGGTCCATTGTGAATTTGGTCTTTTGAAAGTTTCAGGTCAATTAAATCATTAACTTTTATGCAAATGAGAAATAATGACCTAAAAAAGTAACGCGTGGGACATGCTAATTTTGGCCCATCCCTCATTTGCATATTTAATCAGTTGAGAAACTGAAAATCACAGTCATGATAACTTGTTAGTCAGACTTAAGGTCACCATACTTATTTTCGTAAAAACTTGTAAAAATTAAAAGATATATTTTAAAATGCAGAATTTTTGAATGTCCCACGCGTTACTCTAAATTTTAATTTATGCAGATTAATTAATTTATTGCTGGTTATGCGGAAGGATTTTTACTTTTTCTTCTTGAAATTCATGTATTTTAACTTCTTAGCTTTAAAATGATACCAAGTTTATGTAGATTGACCCATTTTGAATTTTCAGTCTTGTGTGATCAAATAGCTTGGACTTGCCCTGAAGCATGTCCCATAAACCTGTCACATGACACAAAGGGTGACAAATTTCAGAACCTGATACGTAATATTTGATGACAGTATTGTACTGATTGAATTTGTGGGGGGGGGGGTAGCTCTGTCTGTGTGTCCTCTTAAAGGAAAGGGAAGTAAAAGTATTTGTAATACAACAGTTGACCTATGCTCGACCGGGAAAAGAAGCATAAAATTTAGATTAATCTCTGTTGATATTTTATGATATTTCATGAGAATGAACTACAGCTTGGCCACACCCACACAGAGAAGCTTGGGAAATTTTGAGATTTTGTCTTTATACACTTATATGTGGAATCTTCTCTCTAAACAACAGATGAAGTCTTTTTGTAGTCACAATTAAAAAAGGATTAAGGAAACTATAATTCAAAACAAAATAAATCAAAAATTACAAATTTCAAGTGCATTTTCCCATGTGTAGACAGATATTACCTATAATCTAAAGGAACCTGTAAGCAATACAACTGTAACATAAAAGTGATCAGTGCCACGCAGAACATTCTAAACTTTATTACATGTTACTATGCTTAATTTGAGCTCTTAGAAGATCCATGTTACTTCCTTAAGAATTACATCAGAGATAACAACTTTCTCAACTGGCCTGGAGTAAGTAACTGTGAGTGAGTGAAATGGGGGTAGGGATGTAGGAGGGACATTCTCCCTTGCACTTAACTCAGCATCAGCTGAATTCCCCTCTGATATACATTATCAAGCTACATTTTTGTTTTTGTTTTTTGTGGGAGGCATGAGACATTGACTGCTGAGTGGGTGAGCCTGAGATGGGGCACTGGAGCGTGCGACTCTATAGGTGTGAGACTTGGTAGATCTGTTTTATGCTACTTCTTTCAAAACAGAGCACTTACAAGAGTTAAAGAATACAATAACATTGAGGAAACAGTTTAGAACTTGTAAAAATACATAATTGTAGGATACTCTATGCAAAATAGTATCTTTTCAGAAAAACTGAGAATGATAGGTATCCATACAACATACATGTAATGGCAATGTACAGTGCAAAAATCTATTAAAAAAAAAAAAAAAAAAAAAACCCTCTTAATCCAAAGAGCTGTGTTTACTTGGTATGGTTGGAGAAACAAAATGGAGCTGCTGATTATACTGGGGAGTAGGAGAGAGGGGGAAGAGAGAGAGAGAGCAAGAGTGTGTGCGTGTGTTTGTGAATGTTCAGAAGATCAAGTATGTAGCTGTGGGGGTAAGAAAAAAATGAAATTACCTCAATTACTAACATTGAGACTGAAAGAAAGGGGGGGGGGGGGATTACCAATGTTCATCCGAGGCATGACCTTTGACACTTTATAATGAATAGCACTGCAACTGGCATTATATTGTAAATTGTGCCTAAAATTACCAACATCCAAACATTCATACTGTACTACTGTGTAGTCCAGCCCAGTCTACCTTTGGGCTTTGGTTTCCTGACATTGACACTGAAACTTACATTGTATGTTGAAATTGAAAAGCCTACTGAATTTAAGCTGTTATTTTCGTGAATTTCGCAAATCACAGTTGGACCGCGAATTTAACTCGATTTAACTCTCCCGTCGAAAGCGGGAGAGTTGGAGTCTCTGCAACATGTCACCATACGCTAAGGACAAAGGTACTGTAGTGCGCTTATGAAGGCCTCTGTGACAATTCACGAAAACAACATCTCACGAAAGTGTCCATGACTCCTCATTCGCGAAAATATCTGTACGCGAAAATAACAGCATATACAGTACAGTAGCTACACGCAGCCGCTGTCGCGAAGCGACGCGGCTGCACCTGTATTCCTTTGCAGACATTGTCATTTTTCAGTGTGGTTGTGCGACTCCTTCATGAATATCTTTATTAATCATGGAAAACTAAAATACAAGGAATTATCGTAATCTATGATAATCATTCAATAATCGGTATGCAATTTTTTGTTTAATTACGTCAAAAACTCACCGAAATTTGTGGCTGAAATCAGGTCTGTAAACGTCCTTATTGCTTCACTCCTCATCTGCGTGTTATTTGAATGGCATTCACTCTCGTATACTACAACGTACAACGTAGGTAGTCGGAGAGCTAGAGGGCGCCTCTCCGACTACCTACGTTGTACGTTGTAGTATACTAGAGTGAATGCCATTCATAATAACACGCAGATGAGGAGTGAAGCAATAAGGACGTTTACAGACCTGATTTCAGCCACAAATTTCGGTGAGTTTTTGACATAATTAAACAAAAAATTGCATACCGATTATTGAATGATTATCATAGATTACGATAATTCCTTGTATTTTAGTTTTCCATGATTAGTAAAGATATTCATGAAGGAGTCGCACAACCCGCACTGAAAAATGACAACGTCTGCGAAGGAATAGAGGTGCAGCCGCTGTCTCTACAGCGGCTGCGTGTAGCTAACAGTACAGTAGACTGTAGTGTATATGGTGTAGGTGCCTATACATGATTTATATGTGTAGACATATTATTAGTACAGATACATACATCATTTCTTGTCTTTCTCTTAGATTTTAGTCTTGTTTATAGCTTATTTAATATAGGGGTTCTAGATCTAGAGTCCATTGTTAGGCCAGTTCACCCTTTCATATTATTATTGTCCATATTACTTTACATTATTAGTCAGTGTTTAAACAAACAAAACTGATAGAGGTGTCTAACATTAGAGGTCTACCTCATTTAATACAACCTGATGAGCTGATCCTAGTAATATAGACTTTATAGAGTCTAGATCTAGATCTAGATCCACTCTAGATATCTAACCGTTATTATAGTAAATATTTACTTTGTAGAATCTAGTCAAATTATTTTTAGTTAAAATAGGTCTAGGTCTACCAAATTAATATCAATCATTGTCAATTTGCACGTGATAATTAGATGTTTGTTATGTATAATAGAAACAGTAGTTATACATGAATACACATTTTTTGGGATATATGGTCAAAATAATTATGTAGGACCTAAGTTTAAGTAAAATTATTAAAGTCAAGGGGTTGCTCTTGAGGATGAAGGATGTTGTCAAACATGTATGTCAGTGTCTGGGACCACTAATCTCAGGTTGGCGGCGCGACCGAGCCGGGCCTCCAGACCCCAGGAAATATTTGACCATAAACGATTAAACTTGGGTATAATTATTCTACTTGAAATGAAGGAGATGAGATCTGCATTACCTGCCTGATGACGAAGATTGGGTGATGATAATCGTTGGGTGATCCCTTCGTTCTCTAGCCCCGCGTTTGAGTAAAGTTAATTCTGGGCGATTCTCTCATCCCAGAGCTTGAGAGCGGCTACACGCATTATCGAATCATCATTGCACGTACAATATTCGTTTATGCGTACGATATGTATGCATCCGATCCTCTCGCTCTACATACCGTTCATGCTCGCGAGCGGTCTGGCTCTGCTGGCCCGTCAGGCACCGGTCGGTGTACCGGTAGCGGTACATGGTAGATGGATGCATTCTGCGGCTAGCGCCGGCGGCGATCGCCCCATGCCGCAGCAAACCGAGTTACGAGCGCGAGCGCGATCTCGCGAGCACCATCATATCACAGTGTACAGGATATCTAGCGCTAGCAGCAGCTAGACGCGGTCGGGGTTTCGGGTTGTAACGTCAGTGTGAACGCCACGCCACAAGTTGGAATTATCTTTAAAGCAAGCAGTTGCGGCCCGTGGTTTCGCCTAGTCAACGTAAATTGAGACTAGCTGGAGTGACAAAGCATCTTGTAGAAGGTAAAAGAAACAAAAACACTTCTATGGATATGCATTTCCCCGTGCTTTTGTCAGGTTGTATGTGGCTTTCTATCTGTAGGTATCTAGCTGTAGTCCCACATGTTAATTTTTCTGTTAAGGCCAGGTCATCCAAACACTGAACTTTGAGTTTGACTCTCGAACAGCGAAGAAGTGTAAGTTTAGTCTACAATAATTTCTTTTGACCATATTTCAAGGCTGAGTAGATTTAGTTAGAGTTTCTTGACGGTGACATATTTTCGTGATTATGACATTGTAATTCAGTTCGGGAAACCCACTCACAAGGGGGGCCCCTCCTTATAAGTAACCCGTCCCCCTTATAAGTAACCCCGTCCCCCTTATAAGTAACCCCCGGGGCACCCCTGATAAGGAGTCTCCACGCTTTTTTGCAATGCAACGCGAAAATGAAAGGACTGCGGCAATTCGCTTGATTATGTCCATAAAGCTTCACAAGTTTCCTAGTTACTCACGAAATTTGAGCAAAATCGGTTTGAGGCATCATATCTAAAATCATGGATTTAAATGCGATGTCAAACGACCCATGCGAATGCTGAAATGCGAGCGATTACTGGCGTGAGTGTCGCCAGGCGCGGCAATGCTTGAGTGCAGACGTGGCGACTGAGTACGTCACTCAGTCGCCACGTCCGCACTCGAGCATTGCCGCTCCGCCGCGCCTGGCGACACTCACGCCAGTAATCGCTCGCATTTCAGCATTCGCATGGGTCGTTTGACATCGCATTTAAATCCATGATTTTAGATATGATGCCTCAAACCGATTTTGCTCAAATTTCGTGAGTAACTGGGAAACTTGTGAAGCTTTATGGACATAATCAAGCGAATTGCCGCAGTCCTTTCATTTTCGCGTTGCATTGCAAAAAAGCGTGGAGACTCCTTATAAGGGGTGCCCTGGGGGTTACTTATAAGGGGGACGGGGTTACTTATAAGGGGGACGGGTTACTTATAAGGAGGGGCCCCCCTTGTGAGTGGGTTTCCCGAACTGAATTTGTATAGGGTCTAGACTGGTCTAGAAGTAAATTTATTACTAGCCAGTCAGTAGTGACGTAGAGTAGTAGAACCAGCAGTGAAGGTCTACAGTTAGAAATAGTATGCCTACTCTAGAATCTAATGTTAGACTATAAAGTAAAACTTTGGCAATTGTGCACTTTATACGGCCCTAGTCTAGACCGTCTATATTATTGGTGTGAGATTTTTCCCTAATCGAGCAGTGCATGCGAATTCGAGTACCTATCAGGCACCGCGGGTTCGACAGTGTGTCTTCCAGCTCATATGATCATATGTGGTCTGCATATTCCTGATTTGATCCAGATTTTTCTAATCAGAACGGGGCCGGGGCATAGCCCAGAATACTATTAAATTTATGCTGCCATTTAACACTGAAATAACAGTCTGTTTTTCATAGGAGAAAGAGCCGGACTCTTAGGGTCAAGAAAATTCTGCAATCTCGTTGGTCCACTCAAGAGCTGTGAATTAGTTTCTACCGGCTGCATTTTCGATATAAAAAATCGAATAGACCAGTCCTAGTCAAATTTACCATCATGCAATAGACGCTCTCTGAAGAGTTTAGGCCTACTACATGAATGCTGTCACAGTCAAGCACTTGGAAAGCACTTGTGCACTTGCATCAATAGTACTCAAATCCCTTGGGTGAAAAATGAAAGTGTGTAGAGTCTACATGTAGGCCCCTATATATATATATATTTTTTTTTTTTTTTTTTTTTTTACTGTAGATGTACATTTAGTATCTACATCTAGACCTATCAGATTACTAGAAATGTTGATTTGTAGGCCCTATTTTTGGTTTTGAATTTTTTACTCTATTGGCATATTGCTCAGTAGAAAAAAAAAAAACATGGTCACAGTTGAAAGAGTATGAAGCATTTATGGAGTAAATGTCCCAGTTTGCGGCCAGGTGCCGGTTCGCGGCCACTACAGCATATTTTGTAATATAACGCTGAACACAGCGACACACTTTATAAGTATACCACACATTCACTAACACACTGCCAATCTACAAAAATCAACCAATGACATGGGAAAAATCTCCACCAAAAATGAAATTTTCTCACCTACGACTGTAGAGTAAAACCTCCAATATTCGGCCGGCCTCCAAAATCCGGACACTTATCACTTATCACAAACCAGCAAATTCTACTGTCACAACACACGCACATCACATCGATTCACACACTGGCAAACTCATTCACCACAGGAAGTGCCTGAGTTACCTCCGAAAACCCATCTAAAATCCCAAATTTTGCTGTCAAAAATGCAGAATCGCCGCAACTTTTTCAAAGTGCGCGCGAATTACTGTACATGTAGGTCCCATGTAAAGAATCAGGGACGTCCCCGATGCAACCTTGCACCAACGAGGTATGGCGCGCGCTCATTTTTCAGCGGTCTTTGTACGCGTATTGACATTGCGTGCGCATCCGAATTTTGGAGACGCTGTCCGAATTTTGGGGAAATGACAAGGTGATAATATTAGGGGATTCTGTCAAATTTTATGATGCATTTAAAAAAAATCAATATGAGGAAAAAGTAGGTTGACATATTTAACATACATTATTATAGATATAATTTTGTAGAGTATTATTTGAGTTGAAAAAATATTGCAAAAAAGCTGAAGTGTCTGAAAATTGGGGGTTTTACTCTAAATGATGACATCTCGCATCAAAAATTTCATTTTCGGTACTTCTTAACATCACAATTAAGGATCAAGGGTCTAAGAAACTGGATATCTTGTCGTTTTCCCGATGTTTGTGGATTTTGAATACATGTCCTCACGTAGAAATAGAACTTTCGCGAGCCAATGTGGGCCACCATTTTTTTTCAAAAGTTGATGTTACAATCGAAAAAATAGGGAAAACATGAGAAAGACAAAAGTAACACCACCATGCCTGTTCGCGGTCGGTGCAAGTGCACGAGACCTTTTCATGTGCTTTTGCAATGGGACTTGGCGCTTACGCAACGTTCGCGAGCCAAATGAAGACATTCAGCAGAAGATCGCGGAGCACGCACGTATTGCATAGAAATTGTACATCAGGCCGCGAACCGGACTACCACGATCGTGAACCATGGGACGCGGTACCGGATCGTGTCCGTAGTCTTTTTGTACTATCGCGATGGACATTGGTCTTGCGACGATGACAATAACGTGAATTGGTACAAGGCTTGTAAGTGGTCAACCTCTATGATATAACCTGGGTTAAAGCAGTTTGCAAGTTTGCGTTTCAGAGTGGAAAAAACCCTTATGCGCCCGCAAACCGGGACACTTACTCTAATTTTAGCCCGTGTTTAGACGTCAGTGAGGCAAGCAGGCATAGATTCTGTAATGTCACAATTTCTTAATCATCATTTTCCATAAGAGCCTGAATGGAGTGGGAAGAAAAACGGTCCACATTGGTGATTACTATAAGCTGTATTTGAAATAATGTTATATGTGTACTTCACTTGCACCTGGCTAGCAATCTAGTTTGTATTATTGGCTTTTATTCATGATAACATAACCTGAACTGTTGTTGTATTTGCTTCTTGATCAAATTTAGGATGGTCAACTGAGTGGTTGTGCTGTATGTCTGCATGTGCACCAACAACAACAACCAAAACAATGACATCTCCAGAAGAAGACCCAACTTGCATTGAGGAGGGAAACACCATGCCAGCTGAGTCAGAAAACATCAATAATTCAGCTTGGACCACGGAGGAGGAGAAACAGCAGGATACCACAAACATGACACCAGAGATCTTCACTGTCGATGGAGAGATAGGAACTTACCATGGTGACAGCCACATTGCTATGCGCATGTCTGCTGTGTGCAAAGGAGGCCTGCAAAACGTTGACAAAACACATCCACATATTTGGGTGAGTAGTGGCTGACTGAATGTACCTCCATCCATAAAACATACTTTGAAGCAAAGCTCAGTGGTATGAGCTAGAGTAGTGAAAATCTGAGTAAATCCTAATGAGCAAATCCTTTGTGGAATTCCCTTTTATCCATCATTGTTCTCCTGTGACATCATTAATTGTTGTCTTTATAACCAGCTGTGGCTGAACCAAAACTATAAAGATTTGTAACTTTTGAATGGATCATCAGATTTTGTAACTTTTGAATGGATCATCAGCTTTTATTCAAAATTTACTGATTTGTAACATATGTTTTTGCATTTACTCAATCCGCACATAGTTTGGAGTTTTATTCTATCTTTAAAGGGTGTGTATAGTTCTGGTCGAGGTGAAGATTGAGCTTTTAACGTTTTGTGAGATATTCAGAAACCACTCTATGAGATGTCAAAGAGCATGCAGTTCTAAGGGGTATCAAAAGTTTATTCTGTGAAAATCGGTTTTGAAATGGCTGAGATATCCAAAAACAAGGTGAAACAAAGAGATACTAATAAAGTTGGGGCATGTCGCCTTTTATTATCAGCACTTTTTTGGATATCTCGGCCATTTGAAAACCAATGTTCATCAAATAAATGTTGAATCCTTCTTAAAATTACATGCTCTTTCATATTTCATAAGAGGCTTTTCATTATCTCACTTAGGAATGTTCAAAACATGAATCCCTACCTCAACCAGTACTGTACAGTCCCTTTAATATAATTGCTCTTACTTTAGGCATTGCTGCCAAAGGGCTATGATTACCACATATGTGCCATCGAGATTCCTGACCCCTGCCACCCAGAGCACTACAAGATTGGGATGCGTCTGCGTATTGACACAGAGCAGGCCATGAACGAGTGGATTGAGGAATACCAGCGAGAGAGCTTCACCGGTTGGCGCATTGGTCATGGCAATCGCAAGTCAAAAGCAGTACGGATATTGTACCAGGTATGCTTCCATTGAGTGTCCATCAATTAGCTATCCATGGCCCATGTTGCGCTTTCTGTGCTAAAATGCTATTCAACTGGCTTGATCTATTTGTTGATTGGTACAGTCAAACCTGTCTTTATGACCACTTGTCTATGGTGGCCACCTGTCTATAACAGCTCTTTTTTCTGTCTCCCTTGGGTGGCCGCTGTAGACAGGTTTGACTGTACATACATGTATGTCCAGAAACTAATTTGAGTATTGGGGACTGTATTATCTTGCAGTCCTGTTGTACTGCAATGGCCTTTGCACACAGACTGGCATTGTTCCAGATGAGTGAGTCGTACTTACACTGCAGCCAAGTGAAGAGGGAAATCATTCAAATGCTAGTAAAATGGTTACGTAAATGACTGCCAGAGGCTAGGGTACAGTGAGTATCCAGTGAGCTGTTTGTAGTTAAGAGAATGCAGTGATTGGCCACAACATGTGTCTTTCATCCATCCACTCATATTTCTTTTGCCTCTTTGTTGTAGAAACACTTCAAGTGTAAGCACAACATCTTCTTCAGGAAGAGCCAGGCGACAAAAAGGCAAATTGAGCACAGCTTGACCTGGAGAGGGAGCCAGCACACTGGTTGCCCGGCAAAGATGAACGTCGCCATCAGAGTTCACGTCAAAGGGATATCTAAGCGCAGAGCCAGCAGGTTTGTGAAATGTGTGCTTCTGTGGGACTCTTTGTAGTTGACTGTAAAGATAGTTTGGTGGATGTTGTCAAAGTGTTGTATATTTTGCAACATCTATCTTTCCAGAAAGGTGAATATTCTGGCTTGGTTCTCCCCCATAAGGATGTACATGACTCTGAGTATAAAAACTAAATAGAGAACTTGGGGTTATGTTCCACTGAATGGAAAATGGAAAAGCCAATCAAAGTCCACACATTACAGTAAGGTAATATACGACTATACAGGATACTATGCAACTATAAATACCCTTTTGGATGTACCAAAAGATATCTGTGCAAGATTAAGCAGTTTGCTTACCATAGAGAAAAATGTGGCAATTTCCTGCAAGATCATTTTTCAGTCATAACAAAACATGAAGAAGATAATACAGTCAACCCCACCCATGTTGAATCCAAAGAGACTTAAGAAAATCCTTTGACTTACGAGAATTTTGACTTACACAATAGAATTAAGGTGTTTATATCCATCCCGTTCAGAATTTTTCTTCAACTGAGTCAGTGTTTTTTACTTGAGGCTGACTTGGGTGAGACTAATTGTACCATTATGTGTACTGTCTGCATCAGTGACATTTGTACTTTCCATAAATTTCCTACCCTTTTTGTAGATGCAGTATCCCTTACATGAGAATTTCCATTGTATTCCCAGGGCAAGAGATGTGCACATGCCTGATTACCCTGCCATGGTTTCAATCAGCCACACCCACAACCATGAAACTCAGAGTGAGTATGCACTCCGCTTTCGCTCTGTGGACAAGGAGGTGGAGAGCTTCTACATCGACCTGTTCAAAGCTGGACACTCAGCCCTCACCGCTCACAGCTTCGTCACGTGGAAGCGTTGGGCAGAGTATGGGGCTGACTTTGAAAAGATGACCCTTGACAGAGCATATACCCCTGACATTGGATTTGTCTACAGGTATGACCCTTTGTTAAACTTTATTACAGTTTCATTTGTAGGGACATCGCTTGGTTGTATGTGTATGAGTAAAAAAAAAAAAAAGAAAAAAAAAATCAACTTTGTGCTTTTCACCCTTGCATTTTGAAAACAATGCAAAAACTTCAAGTATCGTCTCTGATAGGGCAAGATTATTTCAATTCAATAGATTATTGAATAAGTGAGGGGAGAGGTGACAGTTGAACAGTGAATCCGTAGAACAGTGAAACTAGAAACGATTGAAGTAGAAACAATGTCCTCTAGATGGTAACAAGTAAATGGTAACTTTTAAACCCCAGGAGAAATGAGGAGAATGCAAGAAAAAGGAAAGACTGTACACTTGTCCCATATATCCTAACATTCACATGTATTAATCTTAATCTGTTGTAGAGTTTGATATCATACTGCACTAGTGGATGCAGTTTTGCTGAAATTTGGTGAACATGGTAAATGCCATTTCTTTAAATGGCATAGTGTTGTAGATTGATACCACTTGTTGACCACTGGTAGTCATAGGGGGTGAACTACTGTAAATGAAATATACTTCAAATAAAGAGAACTGAAGCTAAGATTGTGTACTGATTGTGTAACATGAAACAAATTCTAATGTGTGTCTTGTGCCTCGTTTCTTTCTCATAAGTATTGATGTTATGTACTCAATGGATACAAATAGTAGTAAGTGATATGCTTGTTTGGTGAAAAAAAAATAGTGATTTGGCCTCAAGAATGTCAGTATGTCGTTTTGTGCAAATTGCCTTTGTGTATCTGTAGTGTTTGCACTCTTTTAAGTGTATCATATTCCTTCGAAGAGATATGGAATGATAGTATTGACATGAATTGTATGATTGTTGAGGTGATATGGACAAGTGGTTAATATGTGCTGGATGGCATTTTTTATTCATGGGACAATGTTTGATCTTCAGAATAATTAATTTCTATCCAAATTGTCACCATCTTTGAGCAGACTTTTCTACAGGATGCTGAGGGAACGTAAGCCCCACATGCTAAAGCCACTCAAAGGAAAGAAAACGCAGAATGGCGTTGTGTCTAACGGCCCTGTGCTTGCTTCTGTCGACACCGCCGCCGCGCCCCATGTAGATACATCCTCATCGTCCCCGGCAACCATCAATGACAGACTGGGCACTGATGTGATCATGGAAGAAGACGAAGGGGAAGTGTCTCCTGTGAAGAAGCCAAGGCTAGACTCTGACGGTGAGAGGGGTCGATAATGCTAGTGATGTGATGTTCACAATGATGAAGATGATGATAGGATACTGTTGATCATCTTCATGATGATCATAATTTTCATCATTAATGAGGGTGATAATGGTAATGATGATAAATATGATGGTGCTGCTGATAATGGTATTAATAATGTTCAAAATGATGATAATGGGAATGGTCCTACCCTTTAATGTCTTTGAAACAGGTTTGACCTCATTATGTATAGCTTTGGAATTGAATTTGTATAATTTTCATATTTTTGAGCAATGTCATGCTCATGAAGGGACAGAGACATTTAGACTATATTTCTTTAGGGATGATGTGAGATTGTAATGATGAAAGTAGTTGCTGGAGATGAAAATAATGCTGCAGTTGCTGTAAATGTAAGGGTCTGATAAATCCACAATGTTGGTATGCAGAGTTATTTTTGACACACTGATTTACGGAATTGTTTTTATAACTGTAAACAAGATATTATGTACAAAAAAAAAGCACAAAGAATCAAAGTGTAACTGAAGAATGCGTTCAATTTGTACTACTTCCAGCGGTCAATGAGGAAGTCAGCAGTGATTCGGTCAGACCAAACTCCTCCATGCTGCCTGTGGATGAATCTCCGGCAGTGACCGATTCAGAAACGCCCAATGAGAGCTCTCAGCTGGACAACAATGCAGCCTTTTCTGAGATGACAAACGGTGGGGAGGAGGAGGAGACTCACAGGGACTTCTTTGCACACGGTCGCAAAAAGCGAATTCCTGGGAACAATAAGAAGAGGGAAAGTACAGTGAACCTGAAGGAGTTGTATGAAGACTTGGAGAAGCTGGTATCCAAGCATGTTATGGAGACCCATCCCGCACAAGCCCATCTTGCAAGAATCACTGGTGATCGGGATGACATGATCATAGCCATCTGTACGCCGCTGATGCGGAGGGCACACGCCGAGAGCACCATGAGTGGTGAGATGTGTATTTTGGACGGGACATTCCAGAGCTTCGGCCAGGGTATGTGCTATGTGATTTCCTTCATGGTTCCAAGCAGTGCTGGTGGTGTGCCCCTGGGGTTCCTGGTCCTGTCTTCCATGGACCAGGTCTTCATCACCCAGGGCTTGGAACTCTTCAAGATGCTGATTCCAGAAGAGGCATTTGGTGGGCGTGGGCGTGACGGCCCCGCCTACTTCCTCACAGACGAGGAACATTTCAAAGGTGACATTGTCCAGGCCACGTTTCCTAATAGTATCGTTCATATCAGCCCCTACCATCTGATCCTGATGGCATGGAGGTGGTTGGTGGACCCCAAGAGACGCATGGAACCTGGAGACATGTCTGCTAAAATGAATCTCATTAGAGAGCTGGTGGGATGCCAGTCGGCAGAGGAAATACACACTGTGCACCTCAAAATTCTTGGCAGTGAAATCAATGACAAGTAAGTGTCAGCAGTACTCTCCTTTCTCTGGGGTTCATTTACAATACCAGTGAAATCATCCCCCCAAACCTTAAGTTTTGATTTTGCATTGCAGCTAATGCCACTTTCTTAACTCCTCTGCTGTTTTTAAGCTAAGAATATCTAGTTTTTAGATTGGACACACTAACTTAAAAAAAAAAAAAAAATTATATAAAAATGACTTTTGGTGATTTTATGATGCAACATCAGATTTAATCATTGTCTGTGATATTTCCAAGGAACAGTGCAGTCAATAATTATCAGATTTGAGAGATGATGGCATGAAGCATTATCATTGGACCCTCTCTCTTACCCCACATCCAGGCACCGTGAGTTTGCTCCCTATGTCATAGATGCCATTGTGAACCGGTGGAGCGAGTGGTCCCTGCCAGCCGATCACCCTATCCACAGGATAGGGGTAGGTGTCCAACCCTGGGAGAAGGTCATGAATTGCCTCCGGGATCGTGTGCTCATGAAAGGCAGGCACTTCAACATGCTGCAGGTGAGTTGGTATGATGATGTCATGGAGACAAATGAGTAATAATGATGAGAAAGAAATGGCAAATGATCGATGATAGCATGATGGGGATTGTGATGGTGAATTGTGATGCTGATGGTAATTACTTTAGAAGATTCAATCATTGCTTATGATACCTTGTGTTTCTGCTTGAGTGGAGAGAAAGAGAAAACAGATAAAGAAGAGCAGGATGATTAGAATGAGTTAAGTGAGTATTGTGCCATCATAGTGAGTGTTTAAACTGAAATTATCAAACATCCATGCTGCATTAAAGAAGTATGTCCTATTTCTACTCGGGTACACATGTTTTTAGAATACAATAAGTTAAAAAGTTGGAAAGTTAGATTGGTTCATTTCTTGGTTTTATTGATGGTATCAAGTCTTGTATTTAACAAACATCTTCTCAACTTTGACAGTAGACAGCAATCAAGGTTCTTAATCACTGAATTTATCGTACCTAGTATTCACTCTAAATTTCAAGCCCTAACAGTTTATGTCACCATCTTTCAAACTCAGAGTAATTCAGACTGACTCCAAGGTTCTCTCTGCCCCTCCAAATTGATTTGATTAAATAGATGGTAATTGATCACAAACTGGGGAATTTCTTTGGGTTAGATTGTAATGACTTGCTCTCTACCTACCCCTAGATGACTCACTTTCTCCTCTATGGTGTGGATGCTGTGTATGAGAAGAACTTGGTGAGTGGATGCCAGAATGTTCCCGCCAACGTCTCCTTCACTCCCGTCTTCTTTGACACCACCATCCCTAGAGATGGTATCAAACAGGTAAGTCAGGCCTCTTATTGGTCTCACATGTCTTCTCGGACATAGTGTACTTGGGACCTTGTGCTCCTCTGCAACAAGAATATGATAATGTGGGTTTCATCGCATTCCTATTACCCTCATGTACATTAATATTCATTACATTTTCTTTCAGTCTCTCTCTCTCTTTATTTTATTCATTTTCTTCACCAAATATTTTCATTTTCATGTTTTCACATTTATTCTGATGTGTGCCTGTTTTGAATGTCTTTGAAGAACATACTGCTCTTAATAATTTCTGCAAGTCAATGTCATCCAACAAGGATTGTTTTATGCCTGTGCTTTCATGCGCAGTTGATGTGTCATTTCAACTGATTAAATAATTGACCTACATTGATGTAAATTTGTAGGGCAATTTGTCAATCAGTTGCAATAAAAACACTCGATGCAAGAATTTAATGAATTATGACATGTCGTGTTTATGTTTTGCAAAATATCACCCTCTCTTTTGCCGTAGCTGAATGATGCAGACTTTCTGGTAAATCCAAAGAGTAAGACAAAGAGCTCCCTCGGTCTGCTGTCAGTGAATACCACTCTGGGTGTGTGCTCCTGTGTTTCTGGCAAGATGGGCTACTTCTGTGCTCACATGGCTGCCGTCTTCAAGAACTACAACCTGCCTAGTAATTGCAAGCTGCCTTTCCACTGTGGACGGGAGAAGTACCAGATATACAAGGTGGCTACTGGTGAGTGCCTGTTACTCAGTTTACGTGAAAAATTTTATTTGAGAACCAGAGGAAGTTACCAACCCATAATGTTTATATGTACGGGAAGAATATGAAAGCTTGTGCACACTTGTGCGAGCTCAGATTTTGAAGCAGATGATCACTCTTAACCCGTTCCTTACGGGAACCTGGTATCCCAGGTTCCCGTGGGAGCAACTGATATATGGGAACCTGGTATACCAGGTTCCCAAGATGAAGACAAAAGTGCCTGCTTTCGTGGCCTGAATTCATGTTTCTTTGCGTTAAAATGCCCAGAAAAGTGGGTTTGATAAAAAGATCAGAGTTTATTCTATCAGCATCTGTTCTCCTGTTGGAAAAATGCGTATTTCACAGCATTATTTACCTTTTTCCTGATTTAGTTTGTGCTTGTTCTGCTGTAAACTCGTACGAATATGTACATAGCGATCAAGGCTGAGCTCAGTTAGATTTTTCTGTTCGCTCACCCCAGTCACGCCATTCAGGTGCCTGGTTTTGTGTAGAACAAAAGATTCTGTGAGCTCATCAGCGCACTCTCTATTCATAGCTCGGACCCGATCAATATTTCCATTGTTCACTGGCACATGTAGTTGACTGTGGAAAGGGGGATACAATGTACCACTTGACTGCCTTAGGCCCTTCACACAGGTGGATTACCAACCTGTCCGTTCTCTATCGACGGGCAGAAAGAATCTCGTTTAGGGCCATTTAAGGCACTCAGAGAATTGCGGAAGGAACGGGTTAGTCACCATTATCAAGATTTCTACCCCTGAGCAGTAACATTTCAAAAATCATATAAGGGTCCTATATAATGGCAGTAGAGGCTCAAATTTGGTGTCAAAGATGGTGTGTAACCTTAGTATAAAGTGACAACAGAATTGAAATAACATCAGAAGACATCACTCTTATGCATGAGCCCCTTTGATAAACTTAAAGGCCACGGCCATTTGTCAGATTGGCTTTAAAGCAGCTGGGCTTGTGTGTATGTTGTGTGTATACAAGGCTTTTTAGCTCACCTGAGCCAAAGGCTCAAGTGAGCTATTGCGATCGCCCTTCGTCCGGCGTCCGTCGTGCGTCGTCCGGCGTGCGTAAACTTTTTACATTTTCATCTTCTTCTTGAAAACACCAAGACCGATTTTCATCAAACTTGGCAGGTAGCATCCCTAGGGGGTTAGGAACTCAATTTGTTAAAATGGGCACCATGCCCCACCCAGGGGGCCCCCAGGGGGGGCCCAAATCCCCCAAAATTAAGGAATCTGTAAAAATCTTCTTCTCTAGAACCAGAAGTGATAGAGCTAAGTTAATACTATGAGTTAGTACATTGATGACTGTAGTTTCAAGTTTGTTCATGGCAGAATCAGGGGTACCCCCCTTGGGACCCAGGGGAGGGGGGTGGAGAGGGGTCCTAATGGGGCCTAAATTATACATTTTCATCTTCTTCTTGAGAACCCCATGACCAATTTTCACCAAACTTGGCAGGTAGCATCCCTAGGGGGTTAGGATCTCAATTTATCAAAATGGGCACCATGCCCCACCCAGAGGGCCCCAGGGGGCCCCCAATCCCCCCAAATTAAGGAATCATAAAAAATTTTGGCCCGTATTGTGCATTTTCATCTTCTACTTGAGAATGCCTGGTCAAATTTTAGTAGAGCTGTGAATAATTTAGATTAGTGACTGCGTGAAAGGTGAACTTGCGATACTCAGGTGAGCGCTAGACCCGCGGGTCTCTTGTTTTAAAAGGCTTTTACATTACAGTAACATCATCTGTTACACTATTTCTGTTTATCTTCTGCTTATATTTCATCAGTTTATTAAAGTTGAACAAACTGTGAGATTGTTCTGTGCCTGAGAATACCACATAAATGTTGACATTTTCATCTTGCAGGAGAGAAGATAATCAATGAACAGCTGACGGAAACGATGCAGCAGTTGTCCCAAGTGGTGGAGGCCAACCTGTCTTCCCTCACCGATCCCATCCGCCACTTCATCCAACAGATCCAACGAGCAGACTCCACAGCCAACCTCGGCAAGGCTCTGAAGAACTTCACCGTCCTCACAAAAGAGGAGGAGGAGGAGGAGGAGGAGCGAGCGAGAGAGGAGAAGGAACGTCTGGAGAGAGAGAAGGAGGAGGAGGAGGAGGAGAGGAGGAGAAGGGAGGAGGAGGAGGAGAGGAGAAGAAGAGAGGAGGAGGAGGAAGAGAAGAGAAAGGCTGAAGAGCTGAGACAGCGAGAAGCAGAAGCAGAGCAGCAGAGACAGGAAGAGGAGAGGAGGACCAGGGAGGCAGAGATGGAGCAGCTGAGGTTGACCAACAACAAGGATGGGAGAAAAGATGTCTCCTGGCTTCTTTCAAAAGACACTGTCCTTGTAGTCACAGCACCTCAAGCAAGCAGCCCTAAGGTACACTGCACATGTTTAGTTCTAACCTTACATGCACCCAACTTCAGATTATGTTCACGCATATTTTAACCTCATGAATCTCGGCTCTAGCAAAATTTGCAAAATTGAAATGGATGCGAGCATTCCTTACAGTATGCGATAAATGTATCAAAAACAGCACACAGCAAAAAGTGATTGTAGGTGTAGTAGTTGTGAAAAAGTCTACAGTTAAAGTCTAATAGAAAGTACTCAGGCACAGTATAATTGGTCGGATAGAACAATAATACTTTCATCACAATGTTGTTGGGTTATCACAGTGTTCAGTTTATTGCACATTGAGAAAAATTGTGTACTTGCACACATTCTGATACAAGATTTTGGGTTGAGTACAAGCTTTCTGATAGTAATGTTGTTAAGTACACCAAAAAGTTTAACATTAAAAGACCATATTTAGGAAATTGATATCAGTTTTCTTGCTGACTACACATAAAAACTTACACACCCATGATGATAAATCATTTATGTAAACTCTGGCATACATCGATGCATCATATTGAACACCTGATATGGGCTTTATGCGGTTTATGATTCCCATGTGAATAGTGTGCATATAGGACAATGCAGCATGCATTTGCTGTGTTATACTTTTTATGCCTCCGCCACGAAGTGGTGCCGGAGGCATTATGTTTTCGGGTTGTCCGTCCGTCCGTCCGTCCGTACGTACGTCCGTCCGCTTTCGTTTACGCGATAACTTGAGTAATATTTACTGGAATTTTACCAAACTTGGTCCAAGTATGAAGTATGATGGGGCAATTATTTGATTAGATTTTGGGTGAAATCGGCCAAAGGTCAAAGGTCAAGGTCAAATCATGAAATTGTAACCGTTTACGCGATAACTCAAGACTGGATGGAGCAAATTTCACCAAACTTTGTTGGAGGATGATGTATGATGGGACAATTACTTGATTAGTTTTTCAGTGAAATCGGACAGAGGTCAAAGGTCAAAGATCAAGGTCAAATCCTAAAATTTATCTGTTTACGTGATAACTCAAAACTGGATGAAGCAGCTTTCACCAAACTTGGTCCAAGGATGATGTATGATGGGACAATTAGTTGAGTAGATTTTAGTGACATTGGCAAGAGGTCAAAGGTCAAAAGTTCAAGGTCAAATGCTACAAATGTTGCAATTTCCCCCATATCTATGCAATGCCCAAAGGTATTTTCTTGAAACTTGGTGTGGACATGTACTACTGCGTAAAGATTCTCCAGAGAGAGTTTCATGTCATAAGGTCAAAGGTCAAAAGGTCAAAGGTTAGGTGAAAATGTTGCAATATTACTTTTCTTGCAAATGGTTCAATGTATCTGCGTGGAACTTGGTACATATGCATGTGCTGTCTGGCAGGGATTATCTAGGGAATTTAGGGGTCATGGGTCAATAGTCAGGGGTCAAAGGTCAAGGTCAACTCCTCAAAATTTTACTATTTCCTTCATATACTAGTATATGCAATGCTTGCATTATTAGTTTCAAAACTTAATATATGCATTACCTAATGGAGATTCTCAGGGAAATTTCCAGCCAGAAGGTCAAAGGTCAAAGGTTAAGGGTCAAAGGCCAGGTTTCAATGCCCCCCCCCCCCCAAAAAAAAAAAAAAAAAAATCTATTTTGTACCGTCATCACACTCTTTCTTCGTACCTTGGAAATTACTCAATGCATAAACTTCCCCAAAATTCCCCAAATATGTGTACCTGCACTCTTAGAAAATTATAGCAAACCCAGTTCAAGACATTTCTGACAAACCTGTCATTTCAATATTTTGCCAGTTATGTGAAACTGTCATGGATCACACATTGTGAAGATATTGTGCTATACGCCTATTGGGAGAATCATGCCTTACGGCGGAGGCATCAGTCGCCATAGCGACATTTCTAGTCTCTAATGAATTCAAAATGTTGAACAGTTTTCTTAAAGAATGTATTTTAAGAACGTAAATAGTTATTTCATGTCCAACAACTCCTACGTTGTGACTGAAAATGGATTTTATCCTAAATCTTACAGCATGACACGGTGAGACACAAAGGAGTCCTGCCAGGCAGAACTGAGCGGAAGCCAATTATGACTCCAGGTAGAGCTGTAACTCGTGGCGTGTCCCGCATGCTAACCAACATAGAGTCTAGCAAGAAGAAGGAGGCATCATCAAAAAGGAAAACAAAACAGTCCTCGTCTGACAGTCCTGCGCCAAAGTCCACCGTCCTGCAAGAAGCCAGCAGGCGGATGAAACAACTGGCAGCGTCCAATGCTAAGGAGAAGAACTTGGTCCTGCTGGTGTCGGAGAAAGGCGGTATGCTGCTGAAGGGATCGGCTGCTACAATGGCAGACCTTGGGCGTGTCCTGGTGATCAATCGACCAATCACGGACCAGCAGGTTGGATTCCTTATGCCGAAGGACTCAGCTGGAGTGAAGAAGGGAGTGTCAAAGAAAGGAAAGAAAGGCAAGTCATGACACAGGCTTTCTATCCTACAGGAACAGACTCTTAAAACAACATGGTGCCAATCAATCAAAGTCTAGATATGCAATATAATAGACATGTGACCTTTTGTCAGTTAACTACTAGGAGCTGACAGTCACAAGGTCCATCATGGTTAAAGTCCCCTGGCTGCAGTGGTTGTGCCCCAACCGAGGCACTTCATCCTCATTCTATTCATTTTAATTTATTTCAACACGAGATTGGATAGAGGATGAGAGATAAGTCCAGCAAAAGCAGAGGAAATATTACCCAAAGATAAAGTTCTTATGAGTGAAACAATGAGTTAGAAATGACTAGATCAACAACAGTTTATCATCATTCATTCTGCATATTGAATGTAATCTGACATAAATTGATGAAGAGGCCCAACGTTTTGAAATCAATCCCTCAGAGCAACGTATTTGATGGAAGCGAACCAATGTCAACATTGCTCTGGTTTTCTTCTCGTTTCTTTTCTTTTTCTTTTTAGCCAATCTAGCACCAAATTTTTGTCAGTATTATGTTGGCTTTCACTGTGTGACTCAGACTGTGACATATTACAGTAATCTATGTACATGTACCAGTTATTTGGTTTCTATCACATTGCAAAACTGCTCTTTTGTGACAGTGTGTGAAGAACTGTAACAGACTTCCACAAAATGACTACCAGTAAGCAAATGTTAGGCAGGATTCGGCTGTTGACTCTGAGATGCACTTGGGCCATTTTGAAGTTGTTGCATGTAACTTATTGTTGCTTTCAAGCTCAACTGCTTTCTACAGGGTTAGTTTTACCTCCTCTTTTTTGCTATGTTCTATATATTTATAGGTTTTGTTTTTATTTTATTTTTTTTTACATGAACATGTCTGTGCTGAGGCACTGTACCCAGTGAAGGGTGAGAAATTAGTCTATGTGCCATGGCTGTCTTTTCAATTCCTTTCTGATGAGACATTGATCAGGTTCTGTTAATGATCACAGCCTTGCCAGACAAACTGCTGCTGTGGAGCTTTTGTTTATTGAGTGGGAAGTACATTGAATGATTGTCAATCAGAATCTACTGCTGAGGATCTAACTTAATTCCTGAATACCTAAAGGGAGTTATGACCAATTCCTGAATACCTATAGGGAGTTATGACCATTTATTTCAACATCTAACATGACATCTTGTTGGCTTTAAATGATGCTGTATAGGTCATGTGACTGTATAGGTCATGTGACTATGATGTTACCAGATTACATTGTATGTGTGGTGTCCCAAGTAGAATGTGGACATTCATTTCTCCCCTTTTACAGCCTAATTTACGATTTTATCCCCCCCCCCCCAAAAAAAAAAGAAGACTTATACTGCTTCTTTCAGAGACGAGCAATTGACAATGCATGATATCTTTGAGTTCTATTCAGTGCCCTTAATGATAGAAAGAAGGAAACAATCACTTATTTGAGAATCAGTTGTAATGTTAGGAGCTGAAGGCCAGTGGCAGTGTCTAACATAACTCTCATACCATGAAGGCTAGGATAGAAGAAAGTAGAACACTTCAAACACTTTTAACTTTAGCATGTTCCTAGAGTAGTGTTGTAAGTGTCAAGGTGTACTGCCATGAGATTTTAACACACTGCAACACTCCAGTAGTTGTCATACAATGATGCTTATGTTAGAAGCATTTGATATATTTTCTTGTCTCATTTAAAAAAAAAGAAAGCTGGGTCAGTTTATTATCTATCCTGCTAAGATGACAGTTTGTGGGTGGAATAGACAGGTTTGTGAATGTATGAAGAGTTAATACCTACCTTCATAACAATGGTTTCCCTTGACAACGAAAATGCTTCCCATAGACTTGCCCAACAAAGCATCTGATTTGTGCAAGCTGAATTCCAAGTATTGAAATACATTGATTATGTAAGGTGGGTGGAATGACTGGTTACTTCATCCTCAGGGGAAGGAATCCAAAGACTTGAACATATCATTTTCCAGTATCAGCTGGAGTTGGAAGGAAAGACAAAAAGGCCAAGGGGGGGGGGGGGGGGGGGGGGGGTGAAGGGTATGTGAATATTCAATCACTCTTTTTTTTTTCAATTGTATTCAGATTGCATGCATGGTTGCCTCATATTTCCTTCTTACAGAACATCAACAGCATTGTCAGCAATGTTTGATTTAAAACCCATCATAAAAAAAAACCTAAACGGGTTCCTGTATATGAAATGACAACTGAGAGTTCCTACAAAGTCACAGATTACATCAGGTACTTATTTCAAAGAAAGTTTATTTAATTGAAAGTGTTTGAAATGGGTATCAATACTGTGAATATGTTTATCAAGTGAAATATAAAGTGAAAGAGGAAGGCAAGTCAATGTGTTTTGATGTCATTGTTGGTAGGTGTGTTTGAGTGGATGTGTGTGTTGTGCTGTACATATGTATATATATATATATATATATATATATATATATATATATATATATATATATATATATATATATATATATATATATATGTGAAGGGTATGTGAATATTCAATCACTCTTTTTTTTTTTCAATTGTATTCAGATTGCATGCATGGTTGCCTCATATTTCCTTCTTACAGAACATCAACAGCATTGTCAGCAATGTTTGATTTAAAACCCATCATAAAAAAAAAACCTAAATGGGTTCCTGTATATGAAATGGCAACTGAGAGTTCCTACAAAGTCACAGATACATGTATATATATATATATATATATATATATATATATATATATATATATATATATATATATATATATATATATATATATATATATATATATATACACACACACTTGGTGATTCTATCCTACTATGAAGAGTGCTCGATAACCTCAAAGGAAGAGCTTTAGACAGAAGTAATGAAGCAAGTTCACACAGTTGACTGCAGGTTCATCCATATTTATTGGAAAAATAAATACGGATGAACCTGCAGTCAACCGCGTGAACTTGCTTCATTACTTCTGTCTATAGATAGATAGATAGATAAAGATAGATACATGTAGATAGATAGATAGATAGATAGATAGATAGATAGATAGATAGATAGATAGATAGATAGATATGGTGTCTTTACACAATAAATGCAGAAGATACCCTTAGGAGCTTCTGCATTTAATGATCTCCATAGTGACAACACTTATAATTATCATTACTATTATTAATACATGTATTATCGTACATTATTCAAAATCAAACAAACAGGATAGTGGAAGTTTTATCAAAATCAGACCTAAAATAAGACAGCTGTTAAATTTTAGAGATTTTCATTTTCACCAAGTAGAGATAAAAGTAAAACCCTTTTCTTTTTGTATGTCATGGCCTCAAGAGTCTCCCACAATGGCTTAAAACAAATCTCAGCAAATTAACTTTTGACACAAAAGCAATAACAAAGAAAAGAAAATCTTTGGTGTGACATGACCTATCTCAAATTTATCAATTTATGGAGAGCAAAAAAAAAAAAATATTTGTGACATTTTTGCAAAATAACATCCATGCTGACATCAAATAATATAGAAACATTTTGGATTATGATCTCTTTTTAACTCAAGTTGGTATTTTTTAGATTCAAAATTGAGTTAGGAGTTTTCTTTTTTGATAAATGCCAACTAATATACGAAGTACATTTTATTGTCAGCCAGATGAAATCCTTTGCATTAACTTTTTATGTGTTGCTATAACCTGGCAACCAAAGGAGAGGGTTGCAATCAGTGAATTATCATTCAAACAAACATGATTCTCATGATGTACTTTGGTGACCTAACCAATAAATCCACATCTTCACCTCAGCTGATTTTGAAGCATGGCTGTGACCAATACACAAGATAAATATCGGGTAGCTTCTTTACTAGAAACACATGCGTTATCTAAATTCCACTTTCGTCTGATCATTTTAAGTCCAATTTTGATAAAAGCAACAAATCCGTTCCGTTTGATTTTTCTGCTCAGTAAAGTCGACTTGCATGGTGTGCAATTGTACTTTTGATAACTAAATTCAAGAATATATTATGTACTGCAGTTGGCATTTGTGATTAGACAAAGAAAAGTAAATGCAAAAATCAGTGACAAAAGAATGAAAAGCGGGGAAAGATGTCACTCTTTTTTCCTTCTTTTATTATGTAAAAAACATACATAGCTGTTTTATGTACATAGGAACACAGAGAAACAAATCATCAGTTGATTGTGTCTTTACACATCTGTACCACCCTGAACAGAGTGGTAGTAAATGGCGCCCTCTAGCCTTGGCAATTAGCACATTCTCATCATCACTTATCTCACATCAAGAAGTGTCTATGGTCCAATATCAATTTTATTTTCTCTCTCATGAATATTTTGAGCGATGCATTCGAAGATACATAAATTGCTCTTTAACAAGGATTCTAATGTCCCACTAACATGAAATTCATAATTAAAGATGGAAATTCAACTGACCTTTCTTCCCCTGGTTATCATTAGGAGGAAAGTGCACAGATTGCATGAACAGTCAAATTCATCAATTGCCAATCAACATTAAATTGAGTGGATTGTACAAAGCAACAACATCATGACTTTAATGTGCATACCATATAGCACTGTTACTTTTATCCTTCCTTTATCCTTCCCGTGACAAAAACAGTGCATTTGAAAATACTGTTTCAGTTTACTCAACTGGATCCATTTGTAACAAGTGAGGTGACTAAGTAACTTTCAGTCTCCAATTCATTGTCAGTGTGATAAGGAATGTGGGGTGTGGAAGGAGTTAATTCAGATTGCACCAACTTAATCCCCTTTGTCAACAGAGGGCAGTATACTGTGCATCATTTTGCCTTATGGCAAAAAAAATCCAACTCCCTTGGGGTGTAATCCAAAAGCTGATGTGCAATCATCATAAGCTACTATTGGTCTGCAGTTAAAACAGTAGGATAAAAACAAAACAACAAAACATAGATCAACCCCCCCCCCAAAAAAAAAACAAAAAAAAAAAACAACAACAACAAACAAACAAACAAAAAACAAAAAAACATGATTATTGCAAATTGCAATAACTGAAAACATCCTTACTAAATGAGCCCCTGATTCTTACATGCATGCCTCTGATTGTACCATCACTAATACCCCAAATAGACTCACTAAATGGATGTATACTTTACTCACTATGTGAAGAATACATGCTTTAGTTCATTTCCAATACACAGAGGAATATCAGCATAAGTCACCTGCTTTGCAGTATATGCCCATGTCTTGACAACAGTATGGTGCCCAATTTCATGTGACCCCATATTTTTGTGCACACATCATGAAAATATCAGGAATTTGACATCATTGACCAATCTGTAAAAATTAAATCCTCCTAGAGTGACACTGATCCTTGACTAATTCTTTGTTCCACTTGCAGTATCTCAAGAAGTCACACAAGATTTTACATTGTATTCTTCTATTTTTGAAACAATGATTGCGCAATGAAATATTCTCCTTTCAGATGGCGACATTAACTTAAACTACTGAATTTTAGTCACTTTGTTTTCAGGTGGATGAAAAGCATTCTCTCTTGCCATTCTCCAAGGAAAGGTAGAAACCAGGAGGAACTGGAGCAATTTTGAATAGTTTTCAAGGTGTGCTTGCAGCAGGGAAAAAATATCTAATCACAGATTGAAATTTGTGAGCTGCTCCTAGCCAGCAAAGAAGAGGACAAGTATGGAACAAATTGACTTGGAAATGGTATGACAAATTTGATGTCTCCTCACATGCACAGTGTGTAAAATCAAAATTCATTGACAAAACTTGCAATGGTAAATGTCACATCTAATATCAAATTCTGCCCTTTTCAACAATGCAAAAATTCTAATGTAGCATTATCAGGCATTATTTCCACCTTGCCACATAAAAGACAATATATAGCTGAAGCTCATGGGAATCTCAGTAGATAATGTATCCAAAACTGCTATCAAGTTTGGCCAATTTTCCTATGTATACTTTGGGACAGCCACTCCTCGTACGGAAAATTAGATATAGTGATGAATCCTGTTCATTGTAAACGGGTTGCTGTCATTAGAAGCAACACATCCAAGGCATTGCAGATGATGACTAGCATTTTTCAACTGGAATTCAGTTAGCCGTGTCCAACGATTGTTCTCCAGCATGAGCACGAGTCCCGCCTATCTCACTCGCTTCTGCTGTCGGCTGCGATAAATGTCGTGCCGTGGTGCATGCTGGGAGGAATCCTCGTCGTCGGAGTCTTCGTTATCGCCCGCCTTGGCCGTGGCGGCACGCTTGCGCTTCCCAGAGCCATCCCCTTCTCCCTGAGACTCATTCTGTTCTAGTCCATTGGGCACCGCAGCGGGCTCCTGTGACGCTGTAATCAAAGACAGTGCATTGCAAACATGTCTATTACTTTTAATTCAAACATCTCTCTCTATAACTCCCCTTTAAAACACTAACAACATTGTTATCAACAGAGGAATTTGTGTAGAGCTGCAAAGCTGACAAACGTGGCTGCACATAATTCCAAATATGAAGTAATGTAAGGCACTGACGGCAAATTCATAGCCAGCAAAAAATATTTTGATATCTCTCCACAATTCAAAATATTATCTACATAGTAAAAGAACAGGAAAGAAACGTGAAGTATTTTATAGCATCATTGAGCCCGCGCTCTTGTCACCCGTAACAATATATGTTAATATTATATGACCTATATAGATACCAATGTGTGATTGGTCAAAATGCTGTCACGTGACCATGTTCACAAGGATGAGAAGCGTTATATTTCATAACATGACGTAAATTACGTACAATCATGGAATATAACAGCGACTACGTTAAACAAATGGCGTTATATCTGGAGGGGTGACGTAATCAAAAATCAATTGTTATGATGCGCGCAACATACACAGAGACGCTTTGCACACACACACACACATACTTACGAATGTAATCGTGACCGGTCGACCGACCACACGCACCATACCACTTACGTTTACACAATGCGCTAGCGGTAGAGCATCACACTGACACACGCTAGTACACTGCAAGCGCGAATTACGAAATTGCAACTGATTTGTTTTCGTCAAACTGGCATGGCAGCTTTGATGAGCAGCTGCCCTTCGCTTGTGAGAGAGAAAGAATTGTTGTCGTGATAGCTATAGAGCCTCCTACTCCAATCAATGTTAGACAGTCGTGACAGGAAAGCCAAAGGATTTCCCATTACATTACCAGAGCCTGAACTGAGTAAGTTTTTATGCTACTTGTACTAGCGCAGGACCTGGACCAGGGCCAGGTCCGTAGTCTAAACAGCTCTTGTACCAGTGACCGCAGGCAGAAGAGATTAGGTCCTACATTATCAGAAAGTTCACATTCTCATACATCACCACAAACAAATGTTATATGTCAACAAGCTTGCTTTACCCAGACCAAAAGCGGCATTTGGTCTAGTCTTCTACAATTTTTACATCTCTCATTACAAAATCTGGCTCTACCGCTACGAAACTAGGCCCTACGTACGATTGATTAACGACTGTTCTAGAAATTACTTAGCATGTGATAAACAGGCAACGGTCGTACCCCACGGAAGAACGAATTCCCGGTAGGCCTACGTGAAAGCCATCGGAGTTAGATCTAACGTTACGTATCAAAAGGTTACTTGTGGCTCGATTGAATACCACTGGCACTAGCGCACTGTTGTCATGCGGTACTCGCGTTCATGAATATGACTGCGAAAAGGAGTAGTGTTTCTAGACCTAGTCGTTTTGCTTTAGGGCCTATACAGCAGTTTATTTCTTGTACTGTAGGTCATATAATATAACAGATATTGACTTTTTCCTTCGGTAGGAATATAACATTTAATTTCCCTTGGGAAGTTATATTTTTGTCTCGGAATACTATATTTTTCCTCAGCGCTACGCGCTTCGGAAAAATATAATAATCCTCGACAAAAATATAACTTCCCGCGAGGATCTCAAATGTTATATTCCACCTCTGGTAAGTCAATATCTGTATAATATAAAATGCAAAAAAAACCCCAAAAAACAAAGAGAGAGGGAGGGAAACTTGTGTTCAACTTACGATCTGGAATTTTGCACTCGGCAATCAGTCTCATGAGGTCATCGACCCTGACAAAAGGTCCCTGGAAGCTGTCAGGTGGGGGTAGCCTAGTGAGGACCATGGAGGCAGCCAGGGGAAGGGGGAAGTCTCCACCAGGTACTGGGTGGGCTCCAGGCACTGGGATGGATTAAGGAAGAAACAAATATGAGACACTCTCTCTTGTTCTGTCAGATGGTTGACTGGCACAAATTATTATAAAAAAAAAATGATTCTTACAAACTGTTCTTATGAAGGCATCATCTAGTTCTCTTAAATCCTACTAAGAAGTCTATTACTAAGAAGTCAGATGTCAGCTCTCTGGTTTTGTTGGTGCATCAGAGAACTACAAATAATTATCTACATCTCTATCTATTCAATTCAATTCTACATAACGTTGAAGACACCAATGCATACTTAAGTTAATGCAATCTTATCATACACACAAAGACATACGAACTGTAAGAATAGGCCTGTAAGAGTGTATATTAGATGGCATTCTATCAACTTTATGAACAGCTTCCTTGTGAAAGCAAATAAGCAAACATGTTTTATCATAATAAGCAAAAATGTGTGTATGCCAGATATTTCATGGTATGACCTTTGACACACACACACACAAAAAAAAAAAGATTCATGGGAGAGTAGCAGTCTCACAAAATAAACCTCAGTATTTTCACAGTAAGTTACACCAGAAACAAGCTGCTGGTTCGGCTAGGAAAATGTCAAGCGAACTCACTAGGTGAGACCCTTGGTCTGAATGGCAGCATCTGGTCCAGGGCAGGTCTACAGATCTCCTCTTTGCTGGTCTCCCCCGATGCTTCTTTCCTCTCCTCGGCTCCCTGGCTCATGTCTGGGTTGGCTGGGTTCAGAGCCACAGGTAGGACTGTCTGGTACTGCCTCAAGTCCTGCAAAGAAAGACATAAAAAATAACAGGATAAAAAGATGGTATAGTTTTGATTGAGATGGGAGATTCAAATTTGAACTTTTTGCAAGATAATTAAAAACCATCTGTGATATATTAAAGAGCATGCAATTCTAAACGGTATTCAAAGTTTATTCGATGAAAATTGGTTTTGATGGCTGAGATATCCAAAAACAAAGTAAAACAAAGTGGTCCTGATAAAAGGTGGGTCCCATCTTTTATTACGATTTCTATATTTTTTGGATATCTCAGCCATTATCAAACCATTTATCAAATAAACTTTGAATTCCTCTGTAATAGAATTGTATACTCTTTCATATTTCATGAGGTTTCTCATTTTCTCACACATAAGTTGGAAACCTGAAGCCTAATCTCAAACAAAACTATACTTGCAATGATAACTTCACATACTGATTTTGCAACATTAACACACTTCTATACCAATACTGATTTTGTGTTTGAATTTTGTTTTTGCATTTTGTTTGTTTAACAACATGCACTGAAATCTTTGAAACACTGTCTTTTAATAGCTATAATGAAAATTTGATATCACCAAAAAAACTTAAAAAAAACTAGAAATGTCGCTACGGCGACTGGTATGCCTCCGCCATAATGCATGGTTCTCCTAATAGGTCTATAGCACAATGTCTTGACAATGTGTGATGACAGTTTCACACAATTGGCAAAATATTAAAATGACAGTTTTGCCACAAATGTGCTGAAAGTTCACTTTCCTAGAACTAGGTTCAATTGGATGAATGATTAAAACGTCAGAGTGCAGGTATTTGAGGAACTGATGATTTTTATTTGACTTTTGACCCTTTTATAAGTTTATGCATTGAGTAATTTTCAAGGTATTGAGAAAAAGTATAATTTCAGTATCAAATGGTAAAATAGTATTATCTAAACCTGGCCTTTGACCTTTGACCTCACAGTTCCAAAGAGAATCACTATTAGGTAGAACATGCATAAATATGTAAGTTTCATGATGATACCTCGAGTTACTTTCGAGATATGGAGGAAAAAGTGCAATTTAGCACTTTCACTTGACCTTTGACCTTTTGACCTTTGACCTTTTGGCAAGAAACTTCCCACAGAATATATATTGGGTAATACATGCATACATCAAGTTTTGAAAAAAAATCCTTCAGGCATTGCATAAATATAAGGAAAGTAGTGATATTTTGAGGAGTTGGGAAAAACACAAAATTTCAACTTTTTTTTCACAAAATAACCTGTGACCTTTGACCTTTGACCCTGTGACCCTAAAATCCACACAAAGTATTATTCCCCCAGGATATACCCTCATACCAAGTTTGATGTAAAACCACCACATGGTTCTTGAGATATCGACAAAAACAAAACAGGACGGACGAACGGACGGACGGATGACCCGAAAACATAATACCTCCGGCCATTTCGTTGGCGGAGGCATAATAAAAAAAAATGAAACTCACGTAATTGTGGCTATAGCAATCTTTCACACAACAAATACATGCACTCATACAAGAAGCTACAGACACCCACCTTGTATCCCAGTGCCTTGAGTTCAGGTCCTGTGCATGGGAAGAGGTCGAGGTAGCGATATCTGTCCACCAAGAGACTGGTCTCTTTGTCCTTGTAGTCCTGAAGACAGGGAGGGTAAAAACAGCCACGTCAAACACTCTATCAACATAGTCTCAGCTGTCTAATGCTATTGTCACCACGTTTCTACACAAGATTTCAATTGGCAACCTCTGATATACTGTGTAAAGTAGAAGTTCTACAAGAAAATCCGTAACATTAACCATAACCATTATTTCTATGTAGAAATGTCTGCATTGCACATAATTCCTCATTAGCAGTACAGTCTGTAACTGCAGCTGCTGTTATTGTTGTGCACACCTTTTATCGGGGGGGGGGGGGGGGAGATGCTGGTGCTGGTGGTCTTCTTCTTCTTTGTATGGCACAATGTTCCTGGTTGATACCATTTACTGACTATTGCTAGTAACCTGGGATGAACCACAAGGGGTCAGCATCATTTGCACATTATGTGGGTAGGTAGTTGGACCACTTCACAGCATTAGCACTCTGCTCTTCACGATGACTGAATAAGGTGGGATCAGAGTGTTTTGCCTCTTACTAGAGGGGACAGTATGATTACACACAGCATTGCTCAGCTAGACTCGAGAGTCGAACTGTTGTTTGGACTGGGAGGCAGACACGCAACCAACTGAGCCAAAACTCCATCCATTTGTGGTGGTGGAATGGAGGGTACATTACGAACACTTACTTTGTACTAGAAGTATGTGTGTGGGGGGGGGGGGGGGATATAAGGAAGTCTTACAGTGACACACATGACTTTTCAACATGGTCCTGAAATCAAACTCACCTTGTCTTACACATATGTGACTGGCTAGTGCTGTCATGCCAGTAAATGATTTTAAAATTAGGCATATTTCACAGATTCCACAGAGACTTTTGCATTTTATAGCTTGGACATGACTTGGCAGCAATGATATCTGTATTTTAGGCAAAAAGTCATAGTTTGGTTCAACAAGTGAAAAAAGTGTGCATACTACAGATGCTAAATCAAGAGTACAGAAAAAAACAATTTCTGAATTTTGGAAACACTTTTTTCTTTACTTTACAAAATATACTAAATATTAATCATACAAAAAAACAACAACTCACAAACAAGAATGTTCAGTTCTGAAATGTAGGCAATGTTTCCTTTCCCCTACCAGCCTAATCAAATACTGTAGGCAATCTGACTCACTGTCTTGAATATTGTCTGTCTCCTCTTTTCTACTTTCACGATGCTGGCAAGATCTCCGCATGTCGATTCAAAATCCTCAAACCTCAGCCAGATTTCTCTGAAAGATGCAAGACATGACACCACAGTCTCGAAATAACAGCTCCTCAGATAAATAGGGCCCAAAACTTTGTTACAATGCACAAGGTTAGTCTTATACTGCTTACGTGTGTCCACCACTGAAACAAGTGCTGGACAAAACACACTTCATGTATGTAATTGGGCAGAAAGTAGTCAACATAAAGTTATTGTTTCACTTCTCCTTCCCTATTTAGAGGTGAGTGCTTACTCTCAAGGTATACATGTATGACCAGTCTTCTCTTAAAAGGGTACTCTTGGTTCAAACAAACACTGACCTACATTACAACACAGTAGTGTCACTTGATTAGACATGTAATCATCTTTTGCTTTCTTGACATCTGATGTCACCAGTTTAGAAGAACAAGATTTCCAGACAGTAAGAACTATCATCTTGGATATGTCTTACAAAATACCAGTTATGAGAGAGACATTAATCAAATTATCCTTGCATCATAGACCTGATGGGCAACAGAAGACACTCAAACTGTACCTTGAAATAGGATATGACCAGTTCTCAGCTACTGTACAACCAGAAACATTTGTAGCATGAAAATTTTGCAAATTCAAGCCAACAGCCTTTTTTTGACATGAAACTTTCCCTAATTGGGACTACATACATGTATAGCAGATTGGGTAGACAAAAACTTTCAAGTGCATTTTACCTTCACAAAACGGTGGCTTGTCGCAAAATCTGTGAAGTTTCATGCATGGGAAAATTTTTCATTTTTTTTTTCTTCTCAATTTCTTAGCATATTGGTCTTTATCAAATCGTGCAATTCTTACTTTCCAATTTCTTGCTTTTTGAGCAGAACATAAGACCATTTCAGTGAGATATATAATATATAATATATATATATTATTTTTTTTTTTTTTTTTTTTTGATGAACCATCAAACCGCAGCGTACTACTAGAGAGAATGCAATGTAGAGGATCTATTGTCTGCATGGTAACTCACCCTGACTGTTCCGGTGGTAGACTGCCTGATGTCAGCACTCTCTCAAACAACACTCTTGTGTTGTTGTCCTCTAAAGAAAGAGAAAACAAAAAAATCCAACATGAGTCAGCATACTACGATGTAATGAACAATTGTGTTGCCACTGTGTGAACAAGAGATCACAAAGGCCTCTCCAAGGATTTGATTATATATATAAAAAACAAAAAAAACAGCAACAACTTTAAATTACAAAGTCTTCATCAATAACTTCGGATTTACATTGAATGAGGAATATTGGGTTGTTGTTTTTTTAACATCACAACAAAAAATATACACACATTATAAATATATACAGACAGAGAGAGGGAGACAGAGACTTCAGACACACTATGCTCTTTCTCTGATGCCCATAAAAACCAACATATGAGCTTTAAACATGAAATTCACAATTGAAATTCCTTCAAATACAGGGCCAATAAAGTAAAATTTGTCTAACCTGAAGGAAGAAAATCGGTAGTCAGAGAGATGTGAGTATTCTAAGTTTCAAAGAAAGTGTCTCCTATGCTTTCATCTGTTTGAACTGACAAATTTTGCAAATTCATGTCACCAACATGCATTTCAAAAAAGTTCATTGTTTACCAAATGCAAAAAATGTATAGACTGCTTAACAGACCTTACACATACAAAACATAATGAATAGCTGTTACTGTATTGCATACTTCAGTGATTTACAATACTAGGAAAAATGGTTACAAGTATGAGGAGTACGACCTTACAATCATCTTTACTTTGCTGAGGAAAGAGAGAGGAGAAGCATCATGAGAGAACTTTGAAATCACAGAAACCATGAAGGCTGTAACAACTCACCATTGAGATGTGAGAGATAGTCTACATAAGCCAGGATGTACTCAGGAACATCTCCATACTTCTTCAGCCCAAGCTCAAAGATCTTGAACGCTACTTGAGAGTCCTATTTGATAACATGGAAAAAATCAGTAAAGACCAAAAGTTCCAACCTCTTGCTGACTAAATATAGAGTGCCACACATGAAAGTACAGATGATTAACTGATATACCCGTAAGTAACATATTGTATCAATCCCTATCATGAAAAAGAAGTGGCCTTTAAAAGACAGTTTGCAGAAACTTGACATGTTTACATTCTTGATATCATAGAAAAGTTTTTGTTCATCCGACAGGCAGAATGTCAAGTTAAGAATGCATGAAATTAATGGAATTAAACCACATGACGTAACCGAGCCAAGTTTTAATCTTCGATGATGTCTGCATCTACCTCCAGGATCACTTTTCTTTTTCTTTTTTTTTCAGAGAAGTTAATAAATAAGAGAATTCTTAAGAACAAATTGATGAAGTACTATCACCCAGTCTTTGGTAACTTTACCTAGTCCCATATTGCAGAATTATCTTAAGTATATTATCATCTAATAAAGTACACAGACAAATCATGGACATGTAAGTGTTTGAAAAGACTTAAGGGACACACCTTGCTACAGTAGTACTCCATGAGAGCTGCTGCCACAAAGACATGGTACTTGGATCTTGAATCCTCCCTGGCCTTCTTGAATACCGCCCTCGCTGCCTTGATGCCTTCTGCTCTCCTGGCAAACTTCATGTACTGGACATACACCTTTACAGAGCATGGGGGATGGGTTAGATTTTCATAAAGTATACTTTAATCCATTTACCATTGATTTAAAGGGATCGTATAGTTTTGGTTGAGACCAAATTTCAGGTTTCTAACATTTTTTTTGGTGAGATAATGAGAAACCTCTTATGAAATATGAAAGAGCATGTAATTCCATGAGGAATTCAATGTTTATTTGATGAAAATTGGTTTTGAAATGGCTGGGATACCGAAACAGAGCGATTCTAATGAAGTGTGGGACCTACATTTTATTACGATCACTTTGTTTTACTTTGTTTTTGGATGTCTCAGCCATTCCACAACCAATTTTCATCAAATAAACTTTGAATTCCTCTTAGAATGGCATGCTCTGTACCATTTCATAAGTGGTTTTTTGGTATCTCGCAAAAAGTTAAAAGTCAAATCCTCAGCTCCACCAATACTGTACCATCCCTTTAACATATTCATTATATTGATCTGTAATAATCTTATATTTTACGCAACAGAACTGCATGGATAAAGTATAACCAATATCATATTCCTCATTAATAAAATCATATTTAGTGATTGGTCTACATAGCATCATGTGACCAAATATAACATTACTATAGTGTTGATGTTGAAAACAAAATGTCAATGGAGAAAAAATGCAACACCATTCCAACATTCATAGTAAAGTGCGCCATACCATGAATATTATCATACATATATGCACTCGATCACTGTTTTTATATTAACAGCATGTGTAAAGTGCTATGAGTATCAATCTTGTAGACCACTGTGTAAATCACATTAATCATGGTACACTGATTATCTGCACTGCAATATGTAAACATTTCTATTTCAACAATGTTATCATTTTATTCAAAGATTTCTTGGAGGTCTATAAAATAAATATATCATGCACTGCTTCATGTCATACAAGTGAAATTATGGATTCTTTGGTGACATGGTAACAGTTATTGCACTATGCTCTTTGGATTGAACATCACTGTCACCTTGGAATCTATAATCCTAGAACTACAATCTTTCCATGAATGGTATATTTGTTTACTACACCTTACAGTACCATGCCTCCTGCCTGTCACTATGAGGAGGTAAGACGGAACACAACATCTCCCTTACCAGTGTAGGGTTAATGTCCTCATGTCCAAGGAGCCTGGTGTAGATGTTGTGGACTTTCTCGTATTTCATCCTTCCCTGCAGTAACCAGAAACAGAAAGAGTGAAATCAATGAATGATAAAACTTGTAAATAAAATTAGCTCAGCAAAGGTCAGCAAATCATTACAAACATTTAAGCTGGGAAATGATGTATGACACTGGGCTCTTTAGATACATCTACAGTGATTATCAACAGTCTGCTAAAACATTTCAAGTAGACACATTATGTCAGACACAAAAAAAGGAAGCCCACAATGTCATTTATCCACAGTAAATTCATCACACAGGCACAGCCATATCATCTCACAATGCCTGTGCAGGATCACATACAGTTAACCTTGTCTAAGTTGAGTCCATAGGGACTGGAGAGCATGTATTACATGCTGTGACATATTTGGCCAGCTTACCAACAATCAAGTACATGGATACATTACAAGTTACTATGGAAGGGCAAACTATCTTTCTTCTAAAATATGTTACAATTCTAGTACTTGGATTCAAGCATATTGTCATCACTTGTTGCTCTTTTAGGCATGTCTAAAGCACGCTCTCTGGTTGTCTGTAAAAATAACAACATTTTCATAGAAAGGTATGGACAAAATGTTAATATTTTGACATTTGAATTCTTAGTGGCACCTACCTCCTCAAAGTCAGCATAAGCAAAGTAGATGAGAAAGTTCTTCTTCATGAGGGTTGAGATGGCTCTCTCATACACAGCTGCTGCCTCGTCACTGTACACCTTGCCACTGTTCATGTCCTGTCAATCAATTAATCAATCAATCAATCAATCAATCAATCAATCAATCAATCAATCAATCAATCAATCAATCATTCATTCATTCACAGCATGAAGGCAGAGTGTGATGTCATGGACATACCATTTTGTGAGTATTCAAATCATACACATGTCACTATACTGCTTCTGCTGAAAACATAGCATGTATTATACACAGAATGAAATAACCATCAAGCAATCTTCAGTGTGTTTAAGAAAGGAAAGACATCAGGAGTTCCACGAGTTACTTACCCCCTTCTCCGTGAATATCCTGCTGGCGTTCTCCAGGTAGAGGGCAAACTCGTACCATACATCAGGGTGATGTCCCAAACACAGCAGACATTGCTCATAGGCAAACATCACTGGAGGGTGACAGAAAGAGAATTGAAGATGGGTAATATACTATCTAATAGGAAGCTACACTTTTTTTTTACAGACACACATACAGAAACATATCAACAGGATTGACAGGGATCTTCTATTGGAAAGATAGCCTTACAGTGTACTCGCTGAAAAGGTTCATCTGATTGGAAATTCAACTGGATGAGCGTTCGTTTTATCACAATCAATGAAATTACCTTTACTTGATAAGACTTTCGCCTGCTGGCTCTGCAGGCGAAAGTCTTATCAAGTAAAGGTAATTTCATTGATTGTGATAAAACGAACGCTCATCCAGCCTTACAGTGTATATCCTCAAATGGGGGGAGAAGGTAACATTATGATTTGTTACATACACTGTACTAGTATTGTTATAAGTATGCTTTGTTGAACACAAAAAGGTTCTGTTTTATGTGCTCCTAATTCATTCACAAAAGAGTTGGAGAATTTATTCACACAAGAGTTGGAGAATTTATTCACACAAGAGTTGGAGAATTTATTCACATAAGAGTTGGAGAATTTATTCACATAAGAGTTGGAGAATTTATTCACATATGAATTGGAGAATTTATTCACATAAGAATTGGAGGATTAATAAAGAGCAGCAGTGTGTGTGTTTTGTGGGGAAAGGGAGAGGGGTCCCTACATCTTCACTTTTAGGCAGAGAATATTATCACTAGCTAATCTACCCTTCAAGTCAACATCATCAAAAATGTCATCATTTAGATCTGAAAATGTTACCTCTCTTGGTGATGAGCATCTGGTCCTCTGTCCTCAGCGGGTTCTGCTTCTCCCAGTTGACATACTTCTTCCACAGTTCAATCTGCCTCGCCTCCTCGGCGGTGCCGGTTGGTGGGACGGACGGGGTGTTGCGGTTGAGACCCTTGGTGATGGCTTCGTACTCCTGAATAGTGTGGAGGTAGGACCAGAATACACATATTGGTCACAAGAAGACTCATCATCCAAGTGTGTATTTAAAGGTGAAGTTCAATTTGTGTGAGCACAGTGCAACATACAAACATAGGCCTACCAGGTACCCTGATTTCTTTTATGCCAATGTTTTGCATTGACTCTGTGGCATATCACTTATGTCTATTTTCCCCATCTAGATTCATGTCTTTTTCTTCTCAAATTACCCGTTCTGGTGTTATGATTCTTAAAACCAATTACCGTATGACCTACATGGGATGCTATTTTCACCATTGATTATCTTACCTTGGCCACTCTCCTGGCATTCATGTAATCTCTGCTCCTGTCTTCCACCATCTTCTTGGCAATCATTGGATTGATGCCCTGAGTGAGGAGATGAAGAGGAGGAGGAATAAGACAAGATGATGATAAGATCGAAAGAAAACTACAAAATAACATAGCGGTAATTGCAGGTAAAAGTATTTCTCCACTACACTAATGTTTGACACAGCTCCACTCGACTACGATGGTTTGGGTTTTTTTTTCACACTGTAACATCAGCAATACAAATGTATGCTTAGCTTTAGTTATTTGCAAAGAGTGCAAAAAACAAGAAAGAAGATTTTATTTGTTATTTCATCTAATCTAATCAATTCGACTTTAGTTTGTTCTCTTTCTCTCATTTTCTCTTTTTTTTCGTCTTTTTTTTGGGGGGGGGGGGGTGTTGACAGCTAGGCAGTCTTGCTAGTAAATTAGATAAATTACCTATACATATATGTACATAATACTAACATGCAACAGATTTTTTTTTTTTATAAGAAAAGATTAAAAATACAATAATGAGGGTTGATTTTGAATGTGTCCAAAATAATGCAAGTTTGCCAAGGGGATGAATGTAGCACATAAATGCAATTAAACACTGAGGAAGCTGTGATCCTGTGAGGTTATACAGCGTACAGCCAGCTGTATCGTTTATGTGATACATCTAACTTACATTCTCATAGTTGTTGTAGTCCTTCCATAGAGCTTCGATGTTTGACATGGGGTTGACGATGCCTCTCTGAAACACTCTTCTTACTGCTGTGATCCTCTGATTCTCTGCGTAGGAACCCACGGCTTCACTGGAAAACATAAACACAGGTCCATGTCACTTCTGATTATACGTTTACACCTCAAAGACTCATCAGTTTGTGTTTAGTAACCACTATCAATGTATACCAAATTATTTTGTGCTCTAATTTGGCATACAGTACATAGCAGTTGTGGTTCATGCCAATTGATTCAGAGCACAAATGCAAAGTCTTTTCACACATCTCCTCCCCAACAAAAAATTAAAAAAATAGATGAATAAAAGTACTAGCTAGATACATAGAATTATATACAAAATAAATAAAAAAAGATATAATAAACTAGCAAGTTCCTCTGCAAAGACAATACAATATGTCACTCTGATCCCCCCCCCCCCCCCCATTTCTGGAGTGAATTCTTTCTGCTTTATTTGTCTCACACACTTCTTCATTCTCAAAAACAAACAAACAAACAAACAAACAAACAAAACAAACAAACACAAAACAAACTACACAAAGTGCACACTCATAAACATGGAGCATTCAAACCTTTAGCTGCCTTACCAGTACTCTTAACGTGGCAGAGCACACTAACAAAGTCATGATTAACTGACTAGAAGTAATTGAGCATCAGTGATACCAGCCAACTGGTATACTTACACCCCCTTGAGGAACTGAATGTAGTCATTCCAGATGGGGTAAGAGAAGATGTCCATCCCCATCTTGTCCAGGGCAAAGTCATATGCCTGTGCCATCTTCTCCCTGTAGGACGATAGACTCCCTTTGGTCTCTTTGACGTAGGACAGGTAGCACTTCCACAGGTCGATGTTCATCACCTTCATCAGGCATCGCTGAAACAGCTGGGGAGCAAGACCAATCACAACCAGAAATTGAGACTGAGACTTGCAAGATTTATAGGTTGATGTATTTGAAGGAGTTTCATGCAGCCAGTTCCATATAGTGCTTGATTTCTATATTTCCAACTAGGCATAAAATTACTATCAAAGTCTTTCCTTGCAGTCCAAGAACATAAACTCCAGCTACATGGGCATCATTCATTTTACAATCTTATCAAAGACATCTCTGGAGATGTTTCAACATTTTGAAATACCCTTGCTATTTTTTTTTCCTGGTGAATCAAACACAAAAATCAGTCCCAAGTTTAAATCAAAATATAATCCTTTATAAATACTAAAAGATCTCCATTCCAAGACACCTTCTGTTTTGCCAACATGGAGGATACATGTAAGTCTAGCCCTACATTCATGCCACTAAAATCTGTTCATTTTATATTCTTACCACCAACATACTTTAGCCTTTATATCATTGCCAATTTATATCCTACACAATGTAAGCTTATTTACTTGACAGCCTTCACGTTAAATGCCACAATTATATCGAATATTTCTCCAGAGGTTGTGACATGCACACTACATAGCCTGGCTCTCATTACCGCAATCATTACTCTGCCTCAGACTATGAGATAATCTTCCCCTCAGACTAAAAGACTTAGAGTGAATTAGAGTGAAATATTTGTCCTATGTCATGTTATTTTTACAAACATAATACAAGTATTATAAATCATAAAGACGTAGTAGTTCTTAGTGTGTGCTATCAAGCACAAGTAGATGAAGTTATCTCCAAGGCTCAACTAAACTCATAACTTCACATCATTGCGACAAGTGATAAGACTGGATTGCTTTCAAATGTACCTAACACTCAAAGATGTTCATGTGAAGCACACAAAGTAAGCAAAAGACACAAGTCTATGAAATGAAAAAGAATTTTACTAACCTTTTCCACTCTCTCATAGTTCTTACTCTTCATCTGCGGGTAAAAAGATGGGAGTAGCACAAATTTGATCCTCAGAAAAACTTGACAGCAATTTAGAGAGACACTTTAATTTTTCCGCGAACAGCTGCTGGACGACATTGCTACAATGAAATTTACATTTTTGCATATATGTTCTGATGACACATGAATAAATGAAACATTAACATCAATAGACAATCAAGCTTAATAAACAAATAAGTTTGTAGAGAACATAAATAAATAATAATTCACTAATATAAATTAAGTTGTATAATGCAGCATACTTGCTTATTAGAATACAAATATTTTTGTCTTTTTTGATTGAGATCAATAATGAATGGTTTTCTTCAGAGCATACTCTCAATACATTATATAAAAGCAGAGCAAACATATTTCACAAAAATTCACCATGGTTAAGCCTCACAGCTACACTTATACTGTACTTCAAGTACTGTGGCCACAGAATGGGGGGGGGGGGGGTGGCGCTACTTTTTTGGCGCTGCAGAAAAAAAAAAGGGGGAAAAATACCACACCCATGAATTTTCCAAAAAGGTTGGGGGGGGGGGGGAAGGGGAAATTGACCGTGATCTCCCTTCCAACCCCCCAATCCCCCCACCCTCCCCCCCCCCCCCCCCATCCCACACCCTGCCCATTCTGAAAAACATTCGGGGGCTCCTGATGTACACTTAAAGGTGCTACATAAGCACTTGCCTGATTGCCCGAGGCAAATTAAAATCAAAGTCAGGCAAGTGTTTTGGAACATTGACCAAAAAAAAAAAAAAAAAAAAGCTTGCCTGAACTGGGCAAGCAAAAAGGTGTGAAGCCACCTTTTTTATGTGTATTCCTCCCTACAAATCCATAAAGTCAACCACACAGTAATTAATGCAATATACTTTAATCTTATTTCAGAAACTTTCCAACACTTACGTGAAGAAGCCCCAATGCAAAGCAACACTGATACTCGATACAACCAAGTTTGTTAATATACTTTATTATGTCAAAGCGTGTGAATCAATGTGTGTTGTATATTCAAATGATTGTGTTTAAGCCCTTGACTTACATGTGACTTTTAAAAATAAATTTCTTAGATTTTGGACTTTCTTTTCAGGCAAGCACAATTCATGTTTCGGTAAGCGTTCTACAACAATTTGAAAATCTGCTTGCCTGATCACGCTAGTAATAAAACTAGAAATGTCGCTATGGTGACTGATGCCTCCGCCATAATGCATGATTCTCCCAATAGGTGTTTGGTACAATGTCTTCACAATGTGTTATGACAGTTGCACAAAACTGACAAAATATTGAAATGACAGGTTTGTCAGAAATATCTTGAATGTTTACTTTCCTTGAACTAGGTTTGCTATGGAGTGCAGGTACCTGTATTTGGGGAATTGAGAATTTTTACTTGACTTCTGACCGACCCTTTTATAAGTTTATGCATTGAGTAATTTTCAAGGGATGAAGAAAGAGTGAAATTACAGTATAAAATATATACATATATTGCATTTAAACCTGGCCTTTGACCCTTAACCTTTGACCTATGACCTTCTGGTTAGAGATTTCCCAGAGAATCTCCATAAAGGAATACATGTATATATCAATTTTTAGTTTTAAAAATAATAATGCAAGCATTGCATATAATAGTATATGAGGGAAAAAATAAAATTTTGAGGAGTTGACCTTGACCTTTGACTCCCTGACTATTGACCCATGACCCCTACATTCCCTAGAAAATCCCTGCCAGTCAGTACATGTGTATGTACCAAGTTCCATGAAGATACATTGAACCCATTTGCGAGAAAAGTGAAATTGTGACATATTCACCTAGCCTTTGACCTTTTGACCTTTGACCTTATGACATGAAACTCTCTCTGGAGAATCTTTATGCAGTAGTACATGTCTACACTAAGTTTCAAGAAAATACCTTCGGGAATTGCATGGATATGGGGGAAATAGCAACGTTTTTAGCATTTGACCTTGACCTTTTGACCTTTGACCTCTGTCCAAATTCACTCAAAAACTAATCAAGTGATTGTCCCCATCGTACATCATCCTCAGCCAAAGTTGGTGAAATTTGCTGAATCTAGTCTTGAGTTATCGCGTAAACAGTACAATTTAATGATTTGACCTTGACCTTTGATCTTTGGCCGATTTCACCCAAAATCTAATCAAGTAATTGCCCCATCCTACTTAATACTAGGACCAAGTTTGGTAAAATTCCAGTCAATATTACTCAAGTTATCGCGTAAACGATTGCGGACGGACGTATGGACGTACGTACGTGTACGTACGTACGTACGGACGGATGTACGTACAGACGGACGTACGTACGGACGGATGGACAACCCGAAAAAATAATGCCTCCGGCACCACTTCGTGGCGGAGGCATAAAAAGATAGTTCTGCAGCACCCTGTACTGTGTTTCTAAGATGGCTCTTACTAGGTGTATTTAGATTTCAACTTTACAATTGAAGACCGAGGACAGGGAACATGGTGTGGGAGGGGTGTCCCCCCCCCCCAAAAAAACAAAAAAAACAAAAACAAAAACAAAAAAACAAAAAACAAAAAAAAAACAGTAGGGTTTTTCTCGCTTTGGGATGAGAAATTGCGCAATTTGGTGCATACCTCTAACAAAATTTATTTGCATATATTTCTAATCTGTTTGAATCTGAAATGAATGAAAGACTGTCATGAAAGACATCACATTGACTACTTATTTTGAGTATATTTTGGTCAATGGTGAATGAGTTAAGAATGTATGACTGGTGTGACTTATTAGGGTTCCTAGATGACACAATTATTTAGAGACCTCTTTGGATTATTTATTCAGAATAATAAATAGCCGTAGTAAGACACAGCCACATATGTAACATCTTTAGCCATCAAAACAGAAAAAGGAAAAAGTTACTTTACACTCAGTTCAGCATTAGGGGGCATACCCAACAATGTTCATTATTGATCTATATTTTTGTTTTGCTGTTTTGGGGGGAGGTATGAGAAAATAATTGCTGAGTGGGCGAGCATGAGATGGGTCACCTCGGAGTGAGACTCGCAATGTAGACATGAGACTTGGCAGACCTTCATTTTCTCTTTGTCCAGCCTAAGCCCATCTTCCTTTGTTGGATATTGTGACATTTGTTTGAACAAAATTGTTTCCCCATGGAAGAGTATACAACCGGCTCATGAGAAGATATCATAAAGATATTGCCCTTTTGATGTGTCATATAACACTTGACATCCCGGATGGAGTTATATTTTGCGCAAGAGACTATATTTCCCTGATGCATGCAGCGCCATGGGAAAATATTGTCTTGAGGAAAAAATGGAACTCCCTAGGAACTGTCAAATGTTGTATTAAAATAACAGACAAGGCAATATTCGTTATATCATAAGGTCTACATAAATACCCACTCTAGTCCCATCAACAGTCAGTCAAATTATGCAATCATTATATTACCAGACATGATGTCACTGCTTACAATATAACACTTTTGATCTTGGCTGCAATATTCATATGATTGCTTTCTGACCAATCACCAACCAGTATTTATGTAGACCATAATAATATAACATCATAGTCCACTGTCATATGATGTTCATCCAATCTCCAACCATATGGTATTACCACACCAAGCCCAAGACAGGAAGTTTTACATAGTAGAGCAAAACAAATGAAAACAAAATCTAGTGCCACAATGCTAACCAAACTTTTTTTGAGAGGGAAATTCTACAACAGCAAAAAGCTACTCTGAAAAGAAAGACTGATTCTAAAAACACAACAGTGAAACTTAATTAAAGTCCAACTACAGGTAATGTTATGCAATATTGAGACATTTTTGCAAAACAGTTCTTGAACAGTTCATATGAATGTGCGAGTGAGCCATGTCATCACCTCACAATTTTCTATTGGACATTATGTCCCTCCCCCTCCCCCCAAAAAAAGACTTATACTAAAAAATGTTCGGCCATACAGGTGTAAAATAAATGTACAGTGGACTCCCATTTTAACGAAGCCTTCGGGACTGGCAGTTTCCTTTCATTATACCAAAACAATAAAAATACATAGAGTGGATAATGTTGCAGCCTGAATTTTTACTTCGTTGTAACCAGAATTTCATTATAACCATGTTCGTTATAATGGGAGTGCACTGTATAATGTTGTTCCTGACTGAATAACTTCACAATATTGATCAGTCAGATACAAGTATATTCCGAGTTGTGACTTGGGCATAATACAATAACAGTTTTGTGAGGATTAGCAAATCTTCACAAGTTCATTACTTCCCCAAATTTGTTGCAAAATAAATATTTTATCAAATTTTGATCAAATTTTCACTGTTGTAATAGTAAAATCTTACTCTTTCTTTTCAGACAAACTTTGAACTTGTACGCATTCCCTCCATTACTGTGGATTCTAGTGTCGGAGTATCGTCTGACCTCATTACCGCAATCCCGTTAGAACGAACATGGTCATAACGAAATCCCAGTTACAACAAAGTAAAATTCAAGGCCGCAACATTATCCGCTTTTTTTTTTTTTTAATTGTTCATTTGTTTGGTTATAATAAAATTTTGATAAACTGACAGAAAACTGCCAGTCCCAAGGACTTCATTAAAGAGAGTCCACTGTACCATGTTGTTGTTGTTGTTGTTGTTACTGTTCCTCATGCTCCGTAGCTGATTAGGTATTTGTGGCTTATTGTATCTCGAAAAAAAAAAAGAAATGCAGTAATTCCTCCAGTTTTTCATTTGGGTCATTTCCACGCTCTGACATCGACTTCAGGAAATTACAATTAAGAGCAAAACTCCTGAATTTTATGTAATGCTAAAAATTACAACTCTGAAAGATGTGATGCGTTGGACATTTTTCAAAGTTGCAAATCAAGTCTCCGTAATGACTAATGAATGGAATACTTAGCAAATGAGAACCAAAAATAACCTCTTGCTCCACATAAGTCTTCCAGTAGCGCCCCGAGTTTGTGAACGTTGATACCAGAAGCTCATACAGCGTCCGTGCCTTCTCCACCGGTTGGTTCTAGAATCAGACATCGAGGGAAAACAGAATCGAGGGGAAAGGAGCAATGGTTTAAGAATACTCCTTTGCAGAGTGGCTCAATTTCTTGTCACATGTCAGATGTGCCAAATAGAGAATTTTAAAGTAGCTGAATGTGTGTTGAACATGCTGTGTTTGAATGTGCAAGTAGTAAGTGTAGTTGTTTCAGTCTCTATCTATGTATCTACACCATGGAAATGAAATGCTTGTTGACAAAGATGGTTTAAGGGAAGAAAAAAGCAGAAATAGCAGGAAGGATATCTCATCTACACATCAAATAGATAATGAAAGATAGATAAGGACAGGAAGGTAAAGGGTACAGGCACAAGAATCTGAACAAAGGGTGATTAAAGCTTGTTGTCAGGGTTTTATTTGGATGTGTAATACATATCATGCAACTGAAAAGTGTTCATTTGTCACCAAGTGTAACATGTGTGTCGATGTAAGTGATTCATTGTAACTACACTTTGGATTTGAATGTATTCATGTAGCTTCCTACCATCATTGTATTCATGAAAAACTGTTTAGTGGGTGATTGCAGGTGTAATCTCCTGGTATCAACATACATTTGACACTGTCAAAGCATTCAGTAGTGTGTAACACACACTTTAAAGGTACTAGCCCACATTTGCAAACCCACGAAAATCAAAACTGCATAAAACAGGTCCAATATGACTTCCAAGTACACGTTATAACAGTAACATACCTCACCTGTTGCTCTTTGTCTATACCATTCGATAAAAGAGAGAAAATCATCGTTTTAAAATCAATTTTCAAACCGGGTCAACCCGACCCAAAATCGAATTACGAGCGCGGGCTAGCTACGTACATTAACTTACACATGTATCACATGCATGTAGTACGTGCGTGGACCGGAGCTAGTGAGCGTTTTTATACGCATGCATACGGTGCATTTTCATTTATTTTTATGAAAGTAATGGACTAATTGGAACAAAATTTTGCACAGGTGTTACTGCAATCATACCTAAACTCCATGCTAACTATGAGACCAATTGCTGCAGGTTTACAAATGTGGGCTAATACCTTTAACAACTGACACTGAATACAGACATGTAGAGGTGAGCACATTTCTAAAAAGCACAACAAAGTCATACAGTCATTAATAAATATTCCTTTTAATACCATTCAAGAATACCAATATTTACCAATTGTATTCATTACTTATTTAAAGACAAAAAAAAATGTTTTTTTAAGGCAAAGAATGGGGTAAATTAAACAAGTAAAAAATACATACATGTATATGTATTTACTGGACAATTTTACTTGTACCTAATTCCTCCGATACGTTTGTATAACATATTTGCTTGCTTATCATCGAGAAATTTCTTGGGCATCATAAAACATCCAGTGTAGATTTCTTCCATCTTCAATTTCTCCTCTTCGTGTGCCCTGCATCGTATCTGGGGTGGTTTGAATTTCTAATGAAAACCTCCACTAAATAATGACTTAAAGTGGTTGCTGTGCAAATTAGAATTATTTTTACATACCCTTATCCCCTGATTTTAATGTTTTGTTTTTTCTATAACTTTTCAGGGTTTATACAAATAAATTCTTAGTATTTCATTCAAATAAGCAAATTTATTACTACAAAAACAGAGCTTGTGAGAAATCATTCTTGTTACAGATCAACATTTTAATTTACAAAATTAAATGTAAAGGAGTCAAAACTAGACAACATGAAGGAATGGAGTGACACAAATTTACAACACTGGAAATGAAGTCTTACTTTATATGTACCACTTCATTTCTCATACATTAACATTCTCATGATAAAGGAAAATATATTGTCACTTGTCATTTACAAAAAAAAAAAAAAGAAGAGGTAAATACAATTGTAACTTGATATTAACATGAGAGAACACAAATAATGACACAGAAGTAAAATTCTTTGATGACAAATTTATTTCTTTCTCATTTCTGTTACGTTGCTGCATCTTCACCTCAATGTACACCCACTGATAGTGATGAAACCAGTAGCTCAATTCAAAACCTTGTATTTTAGGAAGTAAGAGACACACAAATGCAAAGAAACACAACACAGAAAACATATGTTTCAATGTGTTTTATTCGGGATATATACATATTCTTTTATTTTCTTTCTTTTTAATTGTTCCTTCACTGTTTGTGTGTGCGCCTTTGTGTGGTTCCATTACTATAAATTCTTACCTGGGCTTCTCGTAATAGAATATTCCATGCGTCCGTATCAAAAGAATACACTTCAATTTTCCTTTGGGCTTTCTTGACTTTCTCAGGCACATAGCCCCACCCCTATCAGGTTAGAAATGGAAGAAGAAAGGGAAAATATTATGTTAGCATTGTCACTATTGTTTGGCATTTCAAAAATGGCACAAGAGCTTGGGGAACAGACACACCATCCTCACATTCCACAAGGAATCACACTTCATATATGAGATTAAAGGTTAAGAATCTACTGTATACGCCACATATTTTGGGAGTCTAAATTTTCGCAAATCGAGAATTCCAGATGATTTCGAAAGTAGTTGAATTCGCGATCGTAGAGTCCTGTACCGAATGAAGAAATGTACACGCATACGTCACATCCACATCGGGATCAGAGTCAATATTTTCGCGTTTTTTAATTTCACGAATAGCACCCGACTCGCGAAATTCGCAAGAATAAAAACCTCACGAAATATTTGGCGTATACAGTACCTTGTAGGACTACATGAATATGCACTACACACATGATCTTCACACACACAATTGTCTGTGGAGTGTCCAAAGCCCATTTCTGCAGTGCTTCTATATTGATCAATCCATTAAGTTCAATATGATTTTGAACAATTTCTTCACATTTGAAATTTGCATACAGGGTTGTGTGTAACACGTTTAGCATAATGTAAACATCCATTAACATCTACTTGCAAACAAGAAAGTTTTGGTGGCATCATTTAATTAATACAATGTGAGTTCACAGCATCCCCTTTTGAAAGACACTCATATTGGTTCTGCTTTATATCTTGATCTCTCTTTTTTTCTACTTTTTTTATCTATTTATTTTTTGACAAAGAGTGTCATCATTTAGCAACCCTATCTTAAGTAAAAGGCAATGCTGGACCTTGGAAATGATGTGTTTACCAGCAATGAACTTTTCCTCAGGCTAAAGTATTCTAAATACAGGGTAAAACACTGTATTGGCTTGACAATTGACACACCCTGTTGCACTCAGTTTATTCAGATGTCTGCCAGAGAAAATGCATTTTGTAAAACTTTCTTTTTCTTGTGTACCAATCACCTTTGGGAAGTTATTCTTTAAGCTTTTGTGGAAAGCGTAATAAAGGATCATAACAAAACACTGTTAAATACAAAACCTAATGCTTGGCATACTAACAAGGAAGCCTTGGCTGTAATTGAATTGAAGACCAATGGATATAATTTCTGGTACTGAGGACACGTCTGTAAGAGTCTTTATGATTTGGTCTGCAAAACCTACATCACATTCTGCACAAGTATAACTGTAAGTGTTGTATTGATCAAATTACCCATCAATTAACACAGATTTAAAGCCAAAGTAAAGAAATGGGACACACACACACACACAGACACAAACACAAACACACATTTATTTTGAGAGATACTGTTGGAAAATTGTTTTGATTAATTGATGCTAGACATTTGCAATTTGCCTTTGGATGGTATCCAAAACTGTTTTTAACTAAATGAATTCATTTGACAAATGAACCAACAGAGATAAGTACACTACACTAAACAATAATAATAATAATAATAATAATAATAATAATAATAATAATAATAATAATAATAATAATAATAATGACAATAATATCTACAGGGCTATGCTTGTGTGCACAATTCTTACATATAATAAAAGTAACACTGAATTTGAATTATATGCTATCAGCATGGTGCTCAACCAAGCCAAGCAAAATGGAAGACAATGTTACAGTACTTCAACGGCTGACTAGATAAAATGTAATTAATCTGGTTTTGTAGTTAAGAATGAACAGAGACAGAGAAACACTAAAATTAATCTTGTGAAACAAATGACTGTACTGTCATTTCATCTTCTCTTCAATAAACTGCTTATTGGGTAAATCATGGATAGCATTTTCAAATTATATCAGTCACATGCAAACCCAAGCTCTTGTGTAATAAACGTAAAGTTATGGACATGAGAAACACAACGAGCAATAACTGACTCAGTGATAAGATCTTGAAAGAGCACAGAATTTAAACATGATTTATTTTGATATAAATAATGAAATTACCATTGTAAATAATATGGACTTGAGGAAGTCAACATACAACAACAACAAAAAAGAAAAAATCTGGAATATGAAATGGGCAGCTCAAGTTAATTATCTTGAAAACATCATTCAAATATGTACAATTATATGTACATGACATGACAGACAATCAATAGAGCCAAGTACAACTGTAGATACAGCAGTGTGTACTTCATATGATATCATCACATTAAATGAAGCTGTAATTCCGTTTATAATCTATACTATAGGATTATACTATCAAAAATGTATTTTAATGCAATATATGCATACAAGGATGGTAAAGTCTGTGTTCTTTTAAATAATAAATTGGTTTAAGGAAGTCAGTTTCAACTAGCATTAAATATAATTTTAATCAACATTAATGTTAGTATTTTTTCTACAAGTCTATTTGTAAAGTCTTATACCTAAAATGTATTGTTTCCAAGACTTTATATATAAAAAATATTTTGTTACAATAGTCAGCATCAATATTTCATACAGATTGACTACTTAACAACAATATGCAAGTCTACACACTTGACATACACTTCTAATTTGAATAAATTACATCAACATCACCTTATTTTTTCATCAGACTATTTGATCACAATTACTGATAAAATAATGAATCAAAACATGATACATTATTTGATTAGAATAGCTAAAGTGTATCTTTTTTTTTCTTACTCATTGAAGTACGATTGTACATGTGCAAGTATATGGGTGTGAAGTAATGAAATTGTATGTTTTTCACTGCAAGGGAACAATGTATTACAGATAAATGCAAAGCAAAACTTATTCTCAATTTGTTAGTCTGCTGCATTACATTCATAATGTGCACCGTACATGATTAAAATGATAAAATACATTTCATTATTATGGTGCATACCTACAGTGTATATTCATAAATGTGCATCATACAAGATAAAAATGATAAAATACATTCCATTATTACAAGACTGATTTCAACATCTTAGAAAACATACTTAATGAATAACCACCAACTTGCAATTACATTACTGCCTAAAAAGGACATACTGCACACAGTAACAATCTACAGCTTTATCCCCTCTGCTCTTTTCAGCTGACAAGGTACTGTAAGTATTCATTGGCTGTTCAACATCCCCAAAATAAGATCTTGCTTCCAACAGCCTTGAGCGTGTCAATATTCTCCATGCATTAAGCAAATACTCACATTAAATGTCATATACCAGGTATGTATAATTGAGAAGAACTCACATGAACAAAAAATCAAAGGAAATCTTGTGCATATGAATGATCCTTTAACATCTTATTTTCAGCATGAAACACATTTTTGTGGAACTCTCTCTCCCTAATGCAGAGCATGGAACAGCCATAATAACTACTTAGTACTGTATTAACATACCCATATTACTGTTTGACATTGCCTCGCAATTTGCGAAAGTTAACTATTGGTTTTAAAGACGTGTCATTGCGAGCCATTCTGCGTGAATCTTGCTGTCATCTTTATAAATACATTCAATATACTAGTAGTCATCCTGATCATCATTTCCTTGCTAATGCTCAATACTTTTGCTTATTTTTCAATATTACAAGGTATTTATACTCACAAGATTAACATGAAACTGTCACAAATGGCTTTGCAATGTCAGCAAATGACACTGATTGTGTATATTCTGTTTTAATTCTAAATAAAGGATGCATATTTCTTTCAACCAGTAAACAAGACTTTCAGACAATAGAAGTGTAATCACACAGAAAAATACTTAATTACCTATATTGTCTTGGTGTCCCATACATAGTGCAATGGATCATTAGACAGTAACATAATGCGCATTATTTCATAAACAAAACAAAAATTAATAGAACAAAAGATGCAAAATTACACTCACTGTACATGTAGTCTCACTTCACATTTCCTGACACAGCTTCAAATCTCTTACTCTCCATCTATATATTGTATTTATGTTGGTCATTCTTCACATACGAAACACTCTGTCCTTGGCATGGAACATACCGTACAGGTTACTGTACATTTGAAGGAATGAAGACCATTTTCTGTCACTGCTCAATGAGTTTCTTCCCACTTTCTCTCTCTCTCTGGTCTCATGTGATGTGGTACTTTCATCCATTCACAACTTCAATCAATGCAATTTCCTCTTCAAGTTGTCTCATGGTTTTGCTGTCAGAACCTTTGCCAGTTTTGTTTTGTTTTTTGTTTTTTGTTTTCCAAAGGATGTCTTCTTCCATTACAGGTTGGCATAGTGTGACAATGTACAATGTCTTACAGCACTCGGTAACACACAAAGTACAGCACACACACACTTAAGACAATTCTCACACTACTAACAAACCCACACACACACAAACAGACATACTCCACATATTATTTCATGTCAGCTGTTTCTGATATGGTTGCTAATGCAACTCTGCACATGGACCACAAGTTCTCATGGGAATTGTTCCTGCTCCTGAAGGAAAATAGATCAGAATGTGTTAAGTACAGGGGAACCTCGTTATAATGAGGACCTGAAAACCATGTGACTATTACCTCGTTATATATCAGATTTTTCGCGATACAGGTGTACAAGGTTTTGTCACTATCTCAGGATACAAAAACAAAGAAATACATTGTATGAGAGTTGGGAACTGCAAAATCACCTTGTTTTAAGAGCTGAGTTTTTTGTCTTGTTTTGTTTTGTTTTGTTTTGTTATATCAGACCTCTACATAACGAGGTTCCACTGTACATTACCAGCATTTGGACAGGAGCAGTACTGTAAGAATGTGCTCATGAACAAAGCTGAAGCATTTCTGTGCATGAACTATTTACTTTGCAACACAACAGTTTCAGAGGCGCAAAACTGAAAGGTATTCAATATGCCAATTTTACTTCAGGCCTTATGGTCTCTGTGGCACCAAAAATGTCGTCTCAAAGAGGACATGGGCATTTTTATAAACTTACTTGATTCAATCAATGATGTTCTATATACACCAAAAATACAAACATCAAAAATAACTCAAATGGTGTAAAGAACAAACGAAACCTACATGTACATGTACTGGTTGTATTCAAGAATATTGCAAAGACAATGGCACATACAGCAGAAATGCTAGAAAATTAAAAAGTGTATCCATATGGTTTGGTAACTTTTGATGAAAGTCTTCATTGCTACAACACAGCTGGATGACTCACTTCGTTGAGGCCTTGAAAAGGATCTTTGGTTTGCAGGACACCGTACAAAAAATTCCTTAGAAGCAGTGATGTCCAAGGATATTAACATTTATTTTGCATTAGAAAAATAATTTACAGTTGGAGAAGTGTTTGTAACATTTGCTTTCATTAGATACACACAAATGAATGAAAAGTAAAGAAAAAAAAAGACAATTCAAATAAAGTGTAGCATTCAAAACTGGTTTGCTGATGTATCAATCAATTGGGATTGTTTATGTTCCAAGTCTTTGAATACTACAGTCCAAGACTGGGATTTGAATGAGAATGCATCTCATGGAACGTTACGAACAATTAACAGTTGACTTTAAACAAGACACCAATCAATTACATGTACATCATATAAACTGGGGGAATTCACTGTATTTTGAAGGTCAATGACGATATACAAGTACACATGTACCTTGTGAGTTGGATTAACACGTCACATCAGTGACTACTTCAGTTGTATAGCATCTGTAAAATGAATCTGCTGTAATTATGAAATCAGCATTTCTAAGATATTATGTTGTACAGGCAGGTGACATTGAAAAGCAAATCTGATTTCTAGTAGAAAGACAAAACTACAATATACATGTACAACTTAACACAAAATTTATCAGAGTTTGGCTCAATAGCATTTAAAAGCTGCCATAAGCCTGCAATACATCCTATTAATTTCAAGTTCTTGAATTTCATTTTAAATTGGAACTATTGTAATTTATTCTCTTTAATTCAGCAGTTCTTGTGAGTATAACTGTAAACTGTAGTGTACATGTTATGGTTACAGCATACAAGCTATTATTCAAGATCATGTGCACATACAGTACATAGTGCTCTGTGTGCACAATGACAACACCCCTTTCTTATTATCGTTCTTAGGTTGTACTGTAACCTATTATGTCTGAGTGATCAAGTCACCACAGATACACCGTAACATTTACAAATGTACACTGTATGTACACATGCTATTCTGAACCTGCAAAATGCCTTACATGTATGTATTATTTTGACCATTTGAAGTGAAAACATAGTTCTGATAAGGGTTCGAGAACCCGTCTTGCACCATTTCATATAATTGCTTGCAGTACATGTACACTGTATATCCAAAGAGTCTACCAAGAAACTTACCTGGATGGTGCAATTTGCCGGGATGATGAGTCCTTTTGGAGTATTTTGAGATCTAAAGTCAGTATACCGACTTTTATTCCAGAAGGATCCAGGCTAACTTGGTCTCAGGGACGACTCGGTCCTATTTCAGACAATTTACATGCAGTTCGTGATCAGTATATTATACATACACACGTACAGTTGTAGGTGCTCATTCAATTTGTATGCATGCCATTCATTGCCAAAGAGGTTCTTTGATGCGCACGTTGCATCAACTCAGCCCATAACTGCAACCAGCCAGAACATAAAGTGCTCCCATAGTACAACACTGTACAATGAGGGACAACTTGCTCCCTGTCATCAAAGCGAGACCGAGTAGTCCCCGAGTCCGAGTTAGCCTGGATCCTTCTGGAATAAAAGTCGGTATACTGACTTTTATTGACCCAGATCGGGTAAGTTCTGAGATCAAGACTCTGGTAATCCTTTTTGGTTAACATTTTGCATTTTCATCGTTACCCAACAAATATCTTTTTCTTACAGCGTTATTCCACACATTTCTTAGGCAAATGTGTTTATTTTGGAGCGAAATTTGACAGTTCTGCAGGCATACCAGAACTATGTTTTACCCTTAAATAAACAATAATGCACACACTGAAAAGTTAGGAATAGAATGTGATGGCAGAACAATAAAATTTGTACAGTGCACTCCCATTATAACAAACATGGTACATTGTATTCATAACAATATTCTAGTTACAATGAAGTAAAAATTCAGGGTGCAACATCCGCTCTGTTTTCTTTTCTTTCTTTTTTTATTTGTTTGGTTGATAATGAAATTTTGATATAAAACGAAAGAAAACTGCTGGTCCCAAAGATTTCTTCTTTTTTTTTTTTTAAACAGGGAGTCCACGGTACTTTACAATGCCGTGTGTAAACACGAGCACACTGAAACTACATTTGTATGAGCACAACTATAATTTATGACAATGTGACTTTTCATGTATCAATGCACATGTGCATTACCCACTTGTGCATATGTATCTAGCACATACAGTACAGTATATCTTATGGGAAGGAAAAAGAGATGATACAGGTGGAATGCAGAGTTCTTTTGGTTTGCATGATGCCATAACAGTCCATTTCTAAAATTTTGGCTCAAAGCAGTTCACCCTTAGAAGCAAACAAGTGCACTGTACAAAGTCTGAGAGTTAAGGTTTTTTTTACTTCAAAATCTCAAAAGCTTACACATTTTCTCTACTGTATACACTCAATCCTATATTGTATGCTTGAGTTTTTGTCTAGACACACTTTCCCTCAGCCTTTCATAGCAATCCTAGTGTTTGAGACCAGGTACACTTAAAATGATACATTGACATTCACTCAGAGAATGACATTGACATTCTCACATGCTTCAAGACCTCTGTATTGTGTCATTATGATCCTCCTAATTTGGAACTTACAGATAACAGATATTATTATTATTATTATCTTTAAACAGATTCATTCATAAGGCACAAGCCCCCATAAGCATGTACTCAACATTTTTCATTTTTGTTGCAACATTGAGGAGACATTGCACTTGACATAGATTGCTTCTAGACCTATGTTTCTTTTTTAGACCATGTCAGAGCAAAGGGAGCGGGAGGAGAAACTCCTGCTTTAATCCACTGTTTGAGAGCACTAACAATGCAAAGAACACAGTCACTAAATTCAGCAATGCATGCTCCCATCAGTTGATTCTATGAAAAGTAACATGAGTATTTACATGTACAGACAGTGTTGATGTTCAGTGTGCATTCTCTGTCAGCATCCAAACCAATGTTCATGACAAAATATTAATTTATATTCATACATAGCCGAGAAGAATCAATCCTAATGTCATTATGAGAAGCTGGAGCATGTGAAGACATAATTTCATAAATTCATTAAATGTAGAATATTTAGCCTTATATTGTTTATTTCTACAGCAAGTACAGGGTAGTTAATGGGAATAGTGCAAGTTGTACAAGTTGTACATGTAACTTTTATACAGGCGCGGTGGAGCACCCCAATTATCTCGCAGAAATCCATCGGCAGCCAAGCCTCATTTGCATAAAGTAAACAACATGTACTCGCGTAGTTGAGAAAAAGTAAACAACTTCTCAAGCTAATAACAATTTAAGGAAACCTATTTTCGGATTAAAATTGAGTTAGTTTGAATTTGAAAACATGTCTGAATATGCACATATAACATATTATAGGATTTGACAATGATAAAATGTGAAATTTTAGCGAAAACCTGGCGAGCAAAATTACCAAAAATATGCCTCGAAAATCATCCTAAAATTCACGAAGTGTGATTGTGGAACAAAAGCGCCATTCAAACAAAGTACACCGAAATTTATTTATCTGCTTGCATTTTAAATGTCATACCGTAATATTCCCGGCCATGGTTGTGTCGGAAAAAACCAGAAGGTGATGTCAAAAATGACACGAACGCAAAGCGTACAGGTCGGTCCCATGTATATATAATCGCGTGACTGTAGCGTTGCACGTCACAGCACACAACGCTTTGCTGCATGCAGCGTACGTGCGCGGCAGCAGCTCAGCAGTCACCGCCGTGTGACACTCAGCAAAATTGACTGCGTCACATGCAAACCAACATTGAGCACGAAATCCTGAATCTCACGTACCACGCACTGCTCAATATTACGGGAAAAGAAATGACGTCATTTTCAATTGTTTCGCTTACTACAATTTTCTATTCCAAACCCTGTAGAAACATGTTGATTTCTCAAAAAGTACAGGTGGAATCAAGCGAAAACTTTCACCATATATGGATTGAGGCCTGATAAACTTATGTTGTCAATTTCGGACTCATTGGAGCCCGGCCATAGTCCAGTCGGAAAAAAACAGAGAGCATGTTTTGCGAGAGGTGATTTTCAAAACGCTTTAATATCTCAAGTTCTAGTGCAGCAAATTTCATAATTTTTTCATCAAAAGGAAGGTTTTTAAAGACTTAGATAGTGTGGGAAGTTTGAGTTTACTGGCGGCACGCATAGCGGCACAAGGAGAAGGTAAAGATTTGACTTTTTCATGCACACAGTTTCGGGCAGCCGTGGATGCCCGTTGGAAATTCAAATAGAACGGGGCGATAATGAGATGCAAATTGGGGTGCTCCACCGCGCCTGTATAAATGCATTGAAGCTTGTGAAGTCATATCAAAAGTATCCAAACATGTGAATAATAATTACAAAGTGTACACAGCAGCATATACTGTGTACTTGTAGCATGTCCAAATTTGATAACTATGTTAGAACTAATCTAATAGGTAGTAGAGTAGTGAACCCAGTTTGCGGCAGGTTAAGGCTTTTTCAAGGGTATTTTGTAGTATTCTGGTAAAACGGCAAACAGAAATCATTTTTTTTTTTTTTATTGGAAGAGGTACCAAAGGACTCTTGACACTGCATCACAATTTCGTATGGTGGACAATTACCCTAGTCGTAATAATAAATTTTTATGCAGAAAATTTGCAACCACTAAGAGGACCCGGTTTGCGGCTGGGGGGTCCAATTTGCGGCACCCCAAACAAAAATGTCCCCTGATATCTTCAAACATTAAAATTTTGCAAAAAAAAAAACAAATATTTTTCGTTAGTCCAACTAGTTTTCAGCTTGTTAGAACACTACATTTGGATTCATTATCTTGATCCTTCATGATTTTATAGTTTTTCAAGACTGTATGCATTTCATCGATTTTCACCCATTGTGACATGTAAAATAGCGCTATAAAATGTGTAAATCCCATAGGGATGCTGCAAACCGGACCCATCCCTGACATTTTGGTCACTGTTGCAATCCTCAAAACTGACAAAGGAAATGAATTTTAGAATATTTAACACAGTTACAGGAGGAATCCTTACCATGCAAGGCCTCTTTTGATATTAAGATTTTATATGAAGATGAAAACATGGGATGATGGTGGTTACCTAGCAACAGAACAAAATCTTCATGTTTCGTTAAGAAAGTCATACTCTTTTTTTTCAAACAGAGCGGCACAGACGGTTTAAATTAGAATCATGAAGGCCATCATCTGAGTTATTTCACAATTTTGGTATCAAAAGAAAGCTCCTCAATTGCTGTTGAAATAAAACAACTTAGAAAAAAAAATACCCTTCTACTTTTGAAGATATGACGAGATATTCCTAGGGGTGCCGCAAACTGGAGCCCTGCAGCAAATTGGTGCCCCTACTCTAGTCAACGTTTGCACATACTGAAATACTAGCATTTCAACTTTTATTTAAATTCTACAATAAAAATAGTATCACATCAGTATCACATGATGACCACGTCTAGAGATGCTACACATATCCTATCAACATTTGATGATGTGACCTTGTGTCCTAACCACTCCTAGATTATACTTTCACAACGTTCTACTGTCTAGTGTCTGGATCTGCACAGTTTCACCTGTATGATGTAAATTTACAGGATGCACACATAGAACATACACAGCACATCACCAGCAGTCGTATTGAACCGGTAGCGGAGAAAGAATACAACTTACATTAGTTACAAACTGTGTCAGAACAGCACTGTCTGCATGGTCTGTGGACACACAAACAACAAAGGCAGCAATTTTGGTCGTATGGTTACTTCATAACGTACCATACACGCTACAAGCCAACGACATAACAACTGCAAAGCATTATAGAAGATCTATACACATTAATTCCAATTTAAATGACATCACTAGTGAATAGAAAATGACAAAATCATTGTCAATTGCGCAAGTTGCTATTCTACTGTGGCACTGTTTCCGCAGTCCCATTCATTCGCTTTCTTGTGTGGCTGATGTCCACGTAGAATACAGTGTGGTCTCTACCAGTGTACCACTCCCTGAAAAAGAATAAAGGTCAGTCACAAAAACATACCGTGAAAAGCTCCGATCTAGAATCACTTGACATCCTAGCTACTTTAGTGACAGTTCAGTCGAGAATATGATGTGTATTTCTATTGTTATCGCTGCGTATCGGTCGAGTAAGGATGAGGCAAAATGGCGGTGTTTCTCTCCCCCGACAGCGCGACCCTGGCATAAAACATAAAAACCACGCACACACGCGCCGCATGCAAGGTAACAAGTGGTACTACAGTTTAACTGCACTTGGAAACTACATTCCCCGGATGATGCTTGCGCGCGCGCGATTTCAAGCCACAGTGTTTCAAGCATGTCCATAAATTATCCTGGGAGGCGATTAGGGAGCGATTGTACACTGATCCTGGCAAAGGTCCGCCGTGTCCAGGGACGAGGTGACCAGTAAGAGGGAGATCTCACCTCCCTGATCTGACCATCTAGCCACAAAAGGTGTTTTAGTTCCATGATCTAACCATGGAGCTACAATTATAGCTTATAACAATTATTTCTCGTGTTTGATATGAGTGCTTTTTCGAGTTTCAAGACTCTCCGGGATTATAATTTTCAAAATGTAAAAAAAAAAAAAAAAAAAAAAAGGAAAAAGAGTAGTTTAATTGATATTACAAGAAACAAGAATAATGTTAGGCTATATGGAGAGGTATGCAGTAATGTACGTTCACAGTTTTCTCCCACTGTACAAATGAAATTTGTAAGATCGCAACAACTTACGCTCCATAATCTTTATATTTACCCCCTCTGCTTAGAATCTCTTGCTAACTTACCAATGACAGGGGCCACGGAACCGGGGCTTGGTAAGGGGGACACTTTTATAATAAATCAGAAAATAAATCACAACACCAATGAATTTCCAAAAGTTCCCTCTGTAAAGTGGTGGAGTAACAAGCCCACTTTACGGTAGAAATTGTAATGGCGGAAGGCTTGAATATAATAGCTTTCATGCCAAGACATGTAATATAACTTTATGGAGCAACTTGCCCATTTTACTGTACATATACGTGTTTGTAGAACCAGAAAGCTGAAATCTATTCATTACCAAGATACAATAGCTGCTTGGTACACAGTATATTATATGGTGCCACCACGCAACCTAAAGGTTGAATGAGTCTATGAAACAAAAGAGGTACTGCCACCCTATACTTGAATAGTGGATTTAGTGGCAATGACTGGACAGTAGCAATGACTGGACAGTGACTTAGAGATAGAAAACCACATAAAAGTGGCTGGTATTGTTCTACGTTACTTTGAAGTTTGCCACCCTGTGATGCCGTACAAAGAACCAGAGTACAGCATACATGTAAAATGCTTTGTATTACGTCTCTTTCTCAATCTCCCCCTCTCTCCCCCTATCTCTCCCCCTCTCTGCCTCTTTGTCTCTCTCTCTCTCTCTCCCTTACCATTCATGCATGGTCAGTTTTTGTATAAAGTTTTTGTATAAAGTTTCTTTGAGAAGGGTTAGTCAGGAAAGCTTGGGTACGATACCAGAGATAAGTATTATGGGATAGCAGGAACAGGAAAGTATATATAGTATAATATATTGGAGTTGATACTGGGTCAGTCTCGCTCCCCAGGGAGGTGGATTCCCACCTCCCTGCTCTCCTCCCCAAGCCCTGTGAAGTGGAAGGACGTGTTCCAGTTTCTCCGAGACCGAGCTGTTATACTTAAATGTTTTAGTGGAGAAACTCAACCTTTTGCATCTATGCACCCAATTCCGTCCCGACATAACTACGTCATGTCTACTGTACATCAGTTCAAAGTTGATAAGATGTTTCAGATGATATTTTATGGACGCTTTGCTGTACATTCGAAACGGTCTGTTATAATTATGTTGGTCGATCTAAGGAGAAGTCAAATGACTACTTATAGTGTTTTGAGGACCAGACATGCAGCTTTCAGAATGTGCAGCAATCCCGAAGTAACTTTCATTTGGACAAGGACCCTCCCCCCCCCCCAACTGTATAGATGCTTCGAATGACATTTTATGGACGCTTTGCTGTACATTCGAAATGGTCTGTTATAATTATGTTGGTCGATCTAAGGAGGAGTCAAATGACTACTGCACTTCATGAACTGAGCGCTCCAACGAGATTCGCCATCAGTTAGCATGTTAACCGCGAGGACTGTATTTGTGAGCATTTTGCGCGAATAATGAATGGTAGAGACCCAATCCCCTTCATTGAATATCAGAGTGGACTTATATGTGAGTACATTCTTATCTCAGTCATTGGTATATGTATAATAACTCTTTTTATTTTTCATGGTTAAAAGAGATCAAACTGGTTGCTCTGATGCCTGACTTTGAATAAATCTCAACACCAACAAGGTGATTAATGTAATCCAATGTGTACTACATTGTCTTTGTCACTGCTTTGACGCCCACATATTTAGTTTGTTTAATGTTTCTGTGTGATATATCCATTTGGATGAAATTATGTATTCGGGGTGAGAATAAGCCATCCTGACAAGTGACTTTATTCTACACACACACACTAACACCCCCCTTACACATCCATGGAGTCTTCCGTGTCTGGGGGGGGGGGGGGGGAGGGGAATTGCCCTTGACACCCCCGTCTCGCAGCCCCCCCCCCCCCCCCCGGAAAAAATTATATGTTCAGCAGTCGTGACAATTTCTGCACTTCGAGGCATTCCTTGCAACTTCTCGCCTCATCATGACGTTTCAAGAAATAACGAGCTCATGATGATGATATAATGAAATAGTTACAGTAATAATGATCATAGTGATGGCAAAAACTAATTATGATAATGCCGATGATGATAATGATAAGATTTTAGATTATTTTTAGTGTACTTGGTACTATCTACGCTCTCTGTAAATACCTTTTCGAAGTGAACATTACGTTTTTTATTTTCCTTTTCTCTCCCTTCCTCCTTCTCTATCTCACTATCTATCGATCCATCTATCTATCTAAAAATAAAAGATAGCATCATTTATCGTTTTGATTTCCATGCATTACAGGTAATTTTCTAAGCAGACGCAGTGTATCAGTGTGCACAAAATGTACCTTCGTTCTCTTAGAAGTCTCTTCATCCTGCATGCTTTCCTTGAAGATTAATATATAATATTGCGGTGTGTATATGCATGCATTCTTTAACATTTTATTCATCGATCGTATCAAGGGTAGCTACAAGATCTTTATGTTTTAATAAATACACACACCTATACGTGGTTAAATATACACAACAAACCATAAGCCACAAACAATGAATAAAAAGTGTTTCGATATTAAAGTTTAATATATTTACTACAGTTTTTTATTTTGATTTATCTACATGATCTATTGAAAGAACCTCTAAGAACTGTGATTTTCCTTCGTTCTCTCATGGTTTTTTGTTTTGTTTTGTTTTTTGTAAATGCGGGATAATGCCGTTCGTTCATAAACCAAACTGACATCATTTTCTTATATGGATCATATTGATAGTGACATGGAAAATTCGTCAGATGTGATGCATTTATGACCCTTACCCGATCCCCCCCCCCCTTAATTCTTTTTCCTCTGTAGCTGCAAAATTCTTTCACTTCGTAACCTATACAAAATCTGTGTTAAAAATATAATAATACAAATCATAATCAATGTGCCTCATGAATATTATCAGGTATCAACCAAAGTGAAGCAACCTATACTCTTTATCTATGTGTCCTTTCCTCGACCGGTTCATGCTATGCGCGGGATCACGAATTGTGGAAGGACTGGTGCGTTGGTTTATTTTATACAGAATTTATGCATGCAAGAGTAGCGCCAACTCATGCGTCACTGATGATGATAAAAGCAGAGACTTGTAAACATCTATAGTATGCGATAGAAGGTTCTAAACAGATACGTGTGTTAGGTAATTCACCCTTATAAGCCTTTCAAGTCACTATTTTACCTTTGACGAAATCCTTACTAAACAAAGCATTTTCTGCTCATGCGTGTAAATCTACCATTAGGCTTTCACAAAGTAAATCACGGGACTGGTGATTTTAATACTCAGACCACATGAATGAAGAGGAAGAGGAGTAGAGAGGCTCACGTTCTCCCACGTAGAAAGATATACAGCCTCTTGTATATAGACCACCTGGTAGACTTCAACAGGACATGTTGGTACTTTGTGGACGCGTGAACAGTGGATTCTTGTGCTATATGACACAGAGAAATATTTCATTCTCATCACCCACAGGTAGGCCTACAAGTACATAGATTATTATCGTTTTTCCTTTCAGTTTGTTTTTCTCTGTCTTTGAGCATGTCTCAATTTTCCTTTTGCTCCATATTAGCACACACACACACACACACACGTATGTTATATATATATATATGTGTGTGTGTGTGTGTGTGTGTGTGTGTGTGTGTGTGTGTGTGTGTGTGTATACCTGACTTTTCTTGGTCTAATAGAACTCAAGACTGCTCCATTGCACAAAGTGTCCATGAGAAAAACTCTCTACTCATCGATATGTGTTGGATTATCACAATAAACAGCTGATGATAAACACGTATAAGTATATACTTCAATAGGGGCTAAAGGAAACCAAAACCCAAGTGTAAACGTGGAATTAGTGAAAGCAGCAATATAAGTATATGAAGAGTTTGTTTGCAAAAACCGATAAGTCCATTTTTGAAGATTTTGAAGTACGGTCTCTGTCATAAAGTACAAAATGATACCTTTTAAATGATATATTGGTCACTACATATAAAGGTATATTTTTGAAATTATGGTCAAAAGAAGCAAAAATTTTCTTATTATTCTCTTTATTTTTCTTGACCTTTAATCGCAAATATCTCCATTTGACAAATATGGACTTATCGGTTTTTGCAAACAAACTCTTCATATACACATCAGTGAAAGTTTGAGGAAAATTGGATACTCATTTCAAAAGTTATGAATTTCTAAATGTCCGGTGTCATCATCGCTATAAATAATAAGATTATACTGCAATAATGACTTACGCATATGGATATTTATTTTCACATAATTACACCTTACCTGACAAATGAATAGGTATATTAGCTTTATTGTATAAAAGAAATGATATCTGTCACTCGAGTTTGAAGCAAACACCAAACATAACAGAAGAAACTCGTAGCTCTCAGATTAAATACCCCATGCTTATTTCATATACATCTCATGAAGACACCAGCCATATTCTTGACTGAAAACCATCTGGAGATTTGGTTCTGCCATTGTGTAATAACTCTCTCTCTCCCTCCTACTAACACGTTTGCTCTTATTTTCTTTTCTCGCTTCGCGCTTCAGGACAAAACCCAGTCCATCGCTCGATCGCTGGAATAATGAAGCGATCGATAGAATGTGTGTCTGAATTTTACAGGTCGAAGTGTCACATTGAGATGCCTTTCTCTCTCGATGTCATGACCGGGGGCGATTTGTTTTGACAAATCTCAATGGAAAGTCGACTATAAGCACATTTCTAGTGGACATGCTGAAGACCGTATCGAACCTGTGTTACAAAATTATGACCCCAGTATGTGGACGTGACCTGTAACATGCCGAGCCAGTCATCTTATCACCATGAATTGTGAAAGCAATTTAATTCGATTATAACAACGAAAGCAACATTGACTGTGGAAAGGACGCTGGAATTTGATCGGAGTGGCGCAAACACGGACGCAACGAGGATGCAGATGTAATTTAGTGTCTTCTGATGCCTCTGGTAAGAGTTATTATTCAATATGCAGGAATTTTGTCATTGTCAGCGGAAAACAAAATTGATATCAATATACAAATAGATTTGTGTACTGTGTTCTTACAGCTATAATCTCAAATACTAATATATCGCATTATAGGCTTTAGATCACGGCAATGCGGTGAAACATTGGCAATTCATCGTCTAAAGCATCCATCGCCAGATATACTGATTGAGTTCAATGATGCATTAGTCTAGATTGATTTATGGTAGTTTAGTAGATGATACATGCCATTGTCAACAACATTACAGCCTCCCCAGAGTACGAAGGATAGTGTATATGATACAACATTTTGGGTTGTTTCGTCGTTTCTCTCCAATCATTGATGTGTGTTTAAAATATGAAAATAAAGTGCATGCATTAACAGGAGACGATGACCATAACCATCAAGACGCCGGAGAGATGAACCATTTGCTCTGAACTGATGTGAAGTCTTTCTAAACGTTTATTCGTTTCTCTCAAACTATAATACGCAGAAAGTGAGGGACATTGTTTTTACAATCCTAAAGTGACGAATAGCACTCTTATCATGCAAGTAGCATTATATATAAAACCTTTTGACAAAATGTTCGAACGTAATATCTGAGCACTCTTTATTCTATAAGTGGGAGAGTTCTTGTGCAAGTATAAGTATATAGAGAATACAACTTGTGAAACATCAGTGCTGTATTGGTCCTCTACTGTTACCTTCCAGTCAAATTTTCCTATATACAACATAATACTGTATATGCGGAGACACAAACGAATATCCAAACTCATTAAACCCGCAATACATTCAGGACAAGGGGCTGAAGAAATAAATAAAGTAGGTAACACGTCCATAACTCCATGCATGGATTCTTACTGACGTCAGCCCCTTGCCTATCATATCCTATCAACACATCTCTAAAGAAAATAATAATAAAAACAAACTCTCACGAGTAGTAGCCATGATAAAAAATCATGGGCGCACATACTCGAGCAGGATTCGAACCCACGACCTCCTGATCACCGGACAGGCGTCATCTCCACTTTACGTCGATGTAGGGCAATTTGTCAATCAGTTGCAATGAAAACATCTCGACGGAAGAATTTCATGAATTTGAACTCTTACGAGCTTTGCAATATACTTTATGAGCTACATCTTACTGAATGGATGAATAGTATAGGCCTAAACGATTTCCCTGTGATGATTGCCATCTCATGTCCGTCGCTGCATAATCCTATATTCTTGGTAGCTGATCCTATTGGCAAACCTTTCTATAATACTTCTATAGATGTATGAGATTTGTGGCTCCAAATTTTATCAAAGTGTGCAACTCAGATGCTCCTATATCTCTTATGGGAGAGGAATGAATGAATGATGTACTGTGAAGCGCGTTTTATTTCTTTTCTGAAATTCTAACTTCTCTGACGAGAGCAGATCTTAGTGTCTCATGATATTCACGAGTCCAATAGCGACCATGGAATTAGTTATGTGATTTTCTTTTCAAAAATACGAACATAAATTTGTTATAATCATTCATACGAATGGAAGAGAATTTTTTAGATAATGCCAGAACGCAATGCGTGCATTATTGCACAAACATTCTCCTTACTGTTGCACATGTTCCTTGCCAGACATCGTTTGGCTTATGTCTTGTTTTCGTCGCCTGCACATGAAATAATTTTGTAAAATTGTAAAATAATGGAAGGTTCGTGCATATCAGGTATGGATGAGGAATGTAATTCCTCGTTCAAAATAAACCCACCTTGAAGATCAGGAAAGTTTGTCTTTATTCGAGAAACTGGTATACTTTTTTGTAAGTGAAGAGAATATGTCGTGTCTACTATTGTCTAGTACTTTCTAGTGACTCATGATAAATATCGCATATTGAGACGAAGCGTATGTACAGGGAACGCGATCGGAAGCAGTATTATTTTTCACTTTCTCTAATGGCCATGAAGTCACGTACACCTCGAGAATGAAGTTCATTCCAATATCAATAACCATATCACTTTCCATTATTGCACAGAGCCTACAGAAAAGACCATGGTTAAAAAAAGGGCGTATCTATGGTAACGGACGCCAAATCGTTACGCTGGTGGACTTTCGGGAATGAATTACACGCGAGCTATCGATGCATAACACATAAGGACCGTGGGAGCTAATTGAAGCTCTATGGCTATAATATATATCGAGCATCGGGGGCACATAGCGGCATTAAATATTACAAGGGTTCTGGAAATAAAGAATTGATGAGCTCGGCATTACAAACCGTTTGACTATTATTCTTACTCTCCTCCAAACTGACAATATCATTTGCACTAGGTTGCAATAACCAAGTGAAAAATACTGTTGATCTTGGTTATCAAGCAGACGCCGTATTGAAACATGATAGTTGTCTATATGCATGCACGATGTGCTCGTTGTCTGTATAATCAGATCTTTATAATGGCTTGGGTCATTTGGTATATTTGATTTCTTTCTTTTTCTGGGGGAGGGGGGACGTCATATTTTACATCGCTAAGATTTAGAACGTCATCGCAGTTTGCATTTAACAAAAAAAAATCTATATTAAGCAATATTCTGGTTTTTGCTTATAAATTACTGATAATACAGTATAGACGAAGAAAGGCTGAAGCTGTAATAACTTGAGAATGAATATCCTAGAACTTGGAAAGACAAACGAACGAGTCCTCTTTAGCTAGGGAATTACCTTCGAGAAACTACACATCCACCATCAAAACACTTGCTCCGAACAAGAAAAATGGGAAGTGATAGTGATAGAAAGGGATAGAGAGAAAGGAGTGGGGGTAGAAAGAGAGAAAATGTAATTAGATTACAGTCATGGTCTCTCATACCGTGACAAGCTTTGTTGTGAATGATGGATCGTGGTGGTAAATTAGCTGCTTATTCGTTATAACCCTAGCTGTTATTCAGTCAGTCGTAATTGAAGTGGATGACCATGCATGTCTCCATTCCATTGCGCATCCCAACTTCTAAGTGACCGAGGGTTGCTTTCATTAGAATGTGAGGAGGGTACTATAAGGCGTATAACCTATTCCTATGACATGGATGTTTTATATATAGGTTTTCCCGGCCAATTTCGCACTTTTGTCAGTCCATTTTGATATAGAAGGTTCATTTCAATTTAGCAAAACCCCTCGTTATCGCACAGTCTGTCTTTCAAAATTGCAACTTGCGCGTTCAATTTAGCATTTCGATCAATAAAATTTGCATAATATGTGGCTTTCGAATTCGCAAAAAAGGGCATTCAAATTAGCTGGCACCCTACGTTCATTCAAATTCGCCACCACTCGCCGAAGAAGGTATTTGAGTCATTCAATTTCGCGAATGAGCAGTCAAATTCCAAACATTTTCATTCAAATTAACGTCATGTTATTTCTTTATTGAAAAGGTGAGAACATTTAAACGTGTATTTCTATGTTTCATCCACACACTGTTAAGCAGTAAAAGTATGATTATTTTTACCCTATGTAACTCGAGTTTGTTGTTCTGTAACGCCCCTTTTCATTCATACATGTCACTATAGGCCTACATGTACCAATACTACAGATTAACTTCATCTTCTTAAGACAGTCATGACAGCACAAGTCAGATACAGACGTATATCTCAAGAAGACAGAGAAAGAATTATAGGAACATTACTAACGATCATAACCTTGACTTCCTATTAACTGGCCGACACACTCGGAATAAAGCGCTCAACGGCCAGATAAGTTGTGGCCGCATGCACTATCTTCGGACTGGGAGACTGAATAAAAAAAAAAAAAACTGTTGCCAAAATCTCTACAATGAATGCAAAAAATATGAAATGTAACGATGCCTACAAAACAGTAACTATGTTGAAAAAAAAAATAAAGAAAGAATCAAAGCATAAACATGAGTGCTAAATTGACTGCAAAAGACGTTAAATTAGATGCCCCAAAATGAATTCGAATGAACGAGCGCAGCATACATTATTATGCGTGATCACGTGACCACATCATTCTAAATTGAATGAACAACTAACGAAATGGTGCTTGTTTTACGAATTTCAATTGAAAAAGTGTCAATTAGAATGAGGTTAAAGGTAATTCGAATGCTCCAAAATGAATTTGAATGAAGAGACCATAAATTTGAAATACCGAACATTATTGTCATCTACGCTACATTTTGGTAAACTGGATGCAGCAATAAGGAATTGGACTGACAAAAGTGCTAAATTGGCCGGGAATATTAAAGATTTTGTTGAGTATGCATGTTAAAAAATAAAAGAATTAAACGTAAACCCATCTGGGTGATGACGAGCTGTTCTGGTGATCAAAGAATGATGAAAATGATGATGATAATAATAGTAATAATGATAATAATAATAATAATAATAATAATAATAATAATAATAATAATAATAATAATAATAATATCATTATTATTATTATTATCATTGTTATTATTATCATCAACCATATTATCATTATTATCATCATTATCATCATCATAACAATAATGATAGTATTGATAATAACAACAACGATGATAATGATGATAATAATAACAGTAATAATGATAATGAGGATAATGATAATAATAAAAATAACCCACACAATTTTGTCTGCATCAGCGATGCATTATTGGTATCAAGATATCATACTTTGGCACAAACTACTTTAGTGCCCAAAAAGAATGTGAATAACTCAGTCAATGCAATTTCATTACCGAATGAAAATTTTTGTTACCTGGTTGCAATAGCATGATCTTAGTGTTGAGTATCCATGTCTTTCGAAATATTATGTAATATGTATATATATATATATATATATATATATATATATATATATATATATATTTCGATATATATCGCAAACTTTGCTACGAACAAAACGAACCACAGTCACGGAAGATCTTTAATAATGTGCTTGGTTGTTTATCAGAGTCACAGGTATAGGAGGTACAAGGGCTCAAGAAGACATATCTCTAGAGTCCTGCGAATATATCATGAACCATGCCGTTATATTACTTTTAATTAGATCAACTCTTTATTATACAAGGTATATATATTTTCACAGGTTTGATATTTGTTTATTCTTTTCTCCAATTTCTTGAAAATTGAATCTGGAAATGATGACAAGAAGTAAATGTGATTGAACTCCAAGCTGTATAGCTGTACTTATATAGCCAGTATCTTATCTATAACGTTTGCATCCGTGAAACAATATGCATTATAGGCTCTCACTTTTATCTTGATCAGAGTCCCATAACCACTTGAAGTCCATGTTGGAACACATAATGAGTGATCAAGGAAACATAATCAGCTAACAGAACTTTAGCATTCGAAAAAAAAAACCCAACACCATAAACCGTAAATCGTCAGTCATAAGCCGTCGCAATTTGTCTGTAGTATTATATATAACAAATATTGTCGAATTTCGCCTTGTTCTATTAAAGAGGAATGAAACCGAATAATAATGTGGATTGAGTGATTGCAGCAAAATTAGTAGAACACATCAGTGAAGTATGAGGAAAGTCTGACTATCCGTTCAAAAGTTATGAGGTTGTAAAGTTTCCGAACCGTAATCGCTTGATTGTGTCACAGCAGGATAACTATTCCATATTTACATAAGGGAAAAAAAAAATAAGAGTCCATCAATTTCGTATTTTACATGTTTTACAGAAAACACGCATTTTTCCCACTTGTTACTTATAATAGTGAGGGTAACATTACTCCCCTGCCTTCTGAAAGATGTAAGCCAAGTGTTCTTGTGCTGAAAATTGAAATGTGTGGAATTCTCTTTGAATTTTCTTTGTAAAAATATGGCTGTCTATTTGTGACATCACGAATTGTTGTAGTCTTCTTATCCATGGCAGTATAGAAACTTTAAGAATTCGTGTAGCCTCTAGGACAGATTTTCCGATTTCTTCGAAATTTACTGATGTGTGCATGCATTCACTCAATCCATGCACACAATAGTTGCACGGTGTAGTTATCATCGAGAAGGCTCAGGACCAAGGAAGAACAACTCGACCCCTTTAAGACAAACAAGACGCCTCTTTACGCCCTATCAAACCTGCAATAAACTGCCTGATACATTCCCATAAGACAAAGAGTGACTGACTTTGCTTAGCAACGAATAAATCGCCTTGCTCCAGTGCTTGTTCATTCACTTTGTCAATACACTGTAACAGATGGATAGCTGTCCGTTCTTCCATAAAGTGAACACCTTCAACTGAAAACATAATTTGAGCTTACGGAGTCGGCAGTACACGGACACGAATGTGCAACTTGACATGTTGTGCATATAAAATAGTAAACATGTACATCTTATAAAGCGTAATCTTGATGCACCTTTGGAATTCGCTGCGCTTGAAGTTGTCAAAAGGAGACTTTTTCGTGAGTATATCCTGAGTAAAAGACACACAAGAGAGAAAGAGAGAAAATGATAATGGGTGGTATCTCCGTCATTTCTTCATCCTAAGTGCTGTCGTCTGAACTTTACACCAAGATACATTTTAGTGGGACGGAAGAATAAAAGGCGGCCCCCAACTTCTCGTTTCAGTATATTTTCGAAGTGCTCGATGTAGGCGGAGGAAGGAGTATTACAGAATACTCCACCTATATATAATTTGCGCTGCCACAGGGAGAATTTTAAGTCCGAGACGAAGTTGAATGACTCAGAACTTCCCCGGAATAATGTTTTAAGGATAACATTTTGTAATAATATCCGACAACTTGAATCATCAGTATATCGCAATATTATGTTAGTCAAAGTATTTTGAGGATGCATTCCTTGAATCACATTCTGCATGCGTCGCAAACCGTCAGCAATAACGTTCTAATTGTGTATGTGAGTGTTTTTCATGCGGTGCATCGACATCACGAAAATTATATTCATCGATGGCTCCATTCGTATCGTTTGCCAATTTTTCATGTTCTCCTAACGAACTATTCCGCCCTGTGGGCGAACATAAGAGAATGTCTAATTCATCACGAGATCATGACCATCGTCGTTGGTCGACATTTTAACTAGCTCGCAGACAATAACTGAATCACAAGCTGAATTTCACGATATTTCTGACACATGGCTTTCGTAACGCACCCATTTCACCATAATTATCCTTCCCCTCCTGGCACTTTGCAAATATTGTCACCTGGTGCTATTGCACAGTTTGCCATTCGAATGGCGATGCGACGTCTGTCACATTATGCCGAATTACTCTGTTGAATAACTTATATTCCGATGCGAGTTCGTCATGGTGATAGCCTTGACAACCACAATGAGGATACCTGTGAGTCAAAACCTTGTCGATTGATTTTCAATCGTTTTTTTTTTTCTATGATATGTTCAGAGATTTATATGCAAATCGTTTTCGAAGGTCATATTGTTTGAGTCAATCAGTAATGTTGTTCATGACTTGTTCATGATCACTTTTGAAAATGTGTTTTAAGTGACTTGTGACTACAATTATACAATGTCACACACTATACAATAGAACCGTAAATGAAATTACCAAAATGCAGGGGGGGGGGGTGTTATAAGTAGACCATAATATTCTGCATAACTTGAGGAAATGACAGCTAATACTACCCTGAGTGCAAGGTCATTTGATTGTAATAACAGTATGTTATCTGTATTCATATCTTTCCAGATGTCATGCCTTGAAGAGCGTCTTACCATTGTCTCACCAAATCGAAATTGACAGAGGATGCTGGAGGTTCCTTTCATGAACTGAACTGGCAGACTGAAGCTCCGTGACCAGGAAGGCGCAAGCTGGATGACATCGGGCATTCTAACTGGACTGACTATATGCTGCTCAGAATCAAAATATTCGATGATAGATCATTCTGTTTCAGGAGAAATCTGAAGTCGAGCCATCATGACGATCATGCAAAGTTAGCTGCATTCTTTGGGGAAAGTTGCCAAACTGCCAGGCTATGTGATTCGACTCACCTCTTTTAATGGACTATTCATCATACAACCCCGTCCGTGAGAAATCATTGGGAATATGATATCATACTGCAATAGGAAAGCAAAATGTAGGGATAATGTAGCACTGAAAAGTGGACCTGTGCGCTATACAAGTAGCCACTATTATTATTGTAGTCTTCGCTTTTCCCGGAGCATTACACCAATGCTGACATTGAGCCCTCGATGACTCGATTTTTCCCCATATTTCATTCAGATGGTATTCTAAACAAAACAATCCCTGAAACACTCATGGGAGTGCTTAATTATGTTGTGTGATATATAGTGCTTTCTGGGGCAAAATTTTTCGTGCTGGAAGCCATCTGTTTTTGCCCTTTTGTCTCAGCGCATAATATACAGAAGTGAACAATGAGAAAAAAAAAGACTAAATCGTCGGTCCTATCAATCATTGCTCCCGTCTACCACTCTCTTACCACAGTTGACCATGGAATTCATTCATCGCAACAACCGCGTTTATACTGTTGTCCCCTAACGTTAGATCATCGTACGGAAAGTCTGATTGATATCAACGATACGCCAATTGTTGGTGTTTTCCCCGTTATACAGCTCTTGTCACAGGGTGAAGAACGCAGTCAACAATTTTCCGTCATAATTTTAAGTACAGTGTTTCTTCATCATAGGCCTACGCGCAAGTACGAATGATGTATTCACTGTGGCATTGTGCCACAAATGTGCATATTTCGTGACAACTGCTGAGGGATTTGATAAGATTTGATTTGATCAGGTTGCGTCCCGACAAAAATATTCACACCCCAGCAAGCTGTTGAACATCGCCATGTAATACGGGGGACTTCATTCTTCATGTTTTCGTTGCCACGGCAGCGCAGTTATGGCACTTTGTGTGTTCTTAAACTTACCGAAGGTTGCTTATCTTCGGTAATCAGATGACAAAATGTAAACAGAGGCTGCCGCTTGAATTCGTTTCTCGTCAAAGAATGTGTACAGGTTGGATTCTTTAATCATGACGTGGTGTAATGGCAAGATCTGACGGTTAATCAATTTCCATCATATCGAGCTTACGAATTCTACTCTGTAACAGCCCCAGATATTGACCCGTGATCGAGGATCGTCGACTATTCAGTGTAATTAATCCCCTCTACTGGACGGTATACTTGACAACGCGACACTCATCGCAGTGTCTTGATACACAGCGATCCGCTGATGTTTTTGAATTGTGTCTTGACTCGAGAAGGATATACCTGATGCTCTGTGAACGAGGATCTGTGCAGGGAGGTAAGACGAATCACCACCCTGATCTGTGTCGCATTTTGTTGTATATGAGAACACAATGGAGAGAAAAGTGTTGATAATGAATTTCTAAACTGAAAACTTTATAACGTGCATGGAACAAAGCATACGTGACTCAGGATCATTTGCAATCGTGTGTGACTAAAAGTTTTTCTTCGTTGATATATTTTTATTTTGAACAATTTACTCACTAATGCTGATCACAATGAGGCGAGAGCCAGAAATTTGTCAAATATTCAGAGTGTACAAAGTGGACACGAAGCCTGCTAAGGATCGTGTGATTCCCACTGACACAAATCAGACAACACCGTCACCTGACAAAGAGACATGTGATCAGGACAGTTTGAAAAGTGTGACGTCAGAGAGAGAGCTGCGTAAGGCAGGGATCACTGGTACAATGAGAGGTGACGAGACAGCAGCTGACTGGATGGCTCTCCAGCAGACTCTCTGGCCAGCCAGCGCTCTAGGGGCACGCTCTTCAAAGAAACGGGAAGCTAAAGCTGCTGACATTAGAGGAATGATGACAGCCCGAAGTGTTAAAATGCACCGTGCCACTCCCTCTAGTCCTCGCAGAGAAGCAGCAGGCAATGCAATAAGATTAGATACAACATCCGATTCTTTAAGCAACTACCGGTGTGTATCAGCACCCGATGCACAGAAACAGATGACTGCAGGGAGCAACCAAAGAAGGGAAAGTAGTCGATCTCCTTCACGTCCGCATTCCGAGAACAGACTCGGCCCCTCCAGATCTTCCCAACATAAAAATGAAGATCATAGTGCGAATGAACTCGAACCCGAAAGCCAAATTAGACAAATATGGAGAAAAGAGTTAGGTCTCCATGCCAGACCGCCACGCCGTCCTTACAAACCAAAGGAGTACATAACGGGATTAGCTACTGGCTACCCTGGACAGAGACTATCGACTTCCCAACAAACTGTAACTAATACATTTGTGACTGGAAAAGTACATGTAGGGGAAATGCAGAAACGGCGCAAAGTTCTTCCTCCCATTGACAAGAAGTTGAAATCTAAGAAGGCAGAAAACAATAAGAAGACACCCCGCGAGCCAAACAGGGAAAGTGAGATCAACGATATGGCGAGCGATCTCTGTCGTGGGGTTACCATCGAGGAAGGAAATGGTGAGGTATCTGAGGCGCTCCGAGAATATCGCGATGCGCGCAAGAACGCCTTCTTTCTCGTAGATCTCCCTCCTAATGTCAGGAACGTGCGGTCACGGTACCTCTCCACTCCTCACGCGCCGCCAAATTCTGACGAAGACAGTGACGACGGCTTCGACGCAAGCGGGGTGAAGGAAAACTGGAACGATTCCTCCTACTCTCGAATAACGCGAATATCTTCTCCAGACCACGACGGCCAAACGGTCATCACGAGAACTGTCGACGCCTCGAAAGTGTTAGATTTCGGCGGGCGCGTCATTCGAAGGACTCAAATCGACGTGTTCCTTCCTTCGAACGCTAGCGATGAGTCAAACGCCCTCAGCGACAAGGAAGACAATCGCGATGTTAAAATCGACATAGCGAAGTCTCGCGAAGTTCACGACAGTAATTGTCTGGACAAGAATGATGACAAAGATGACTGTAGTGATGGTTCATCATCTGAGATTGGTAGCCATAGTGATGCAACAGATGGCGGTAAAGGGATCTAAGCTCATGAAGGCAATGAAGGAGATAAGATTGGTGATACCAACCATCAGAATCTCGAGAGCCATGCAGGATCGAGAATGAATCCGGGTGGAATGGTGCATGGTTTATGCAAATGGTATTGAAAGTAGAGTATGATTAAAGGGGCAAAATAAATTATGTTAGCAGTGATCATACAGTATGAAAAAGAACCAGACCCGTTAAGCACTTTATCAAAGGAGATTGTCTTTATTCTAGACGCTTCAGGAACATCGTCAGGATGTGTTATTTGCAGGTGATGATAAAAGAAGATTAACGTGATCATTTTGTTCACCATCAGCTATCGCCGCAAATATTCATGTCATTTGCTAGCATACGTATTAAAATACTGCAATTGTCTTGCCTTCTTTATTACCTCTTACGTCATGATTTTGGGTGTTATAATCAGCTGCATTTATATCAACAACTTAGGTGGCCGGAAGAGAGAAAGGGAAACTTGTTTCATGATTTATCGATAGACGGGCTGTATTACATAAGAATTAATATTTACACAAGGTATAGGATGTTTTGTATCTTTCTAACAATCACGTGTGCTAACATTCTAAGTGGCATAATGTATGGATCATGCATTGATTTTAGTTTTGGATAAAAATAATGATATCCATACTGCCATTCAAGTTGAGAATTTAATCAAATTTCTTCAAAATTCCGTTACAGTAAAAACTATTTAGGCCTCGTCATCGCGGCATTACGTAACTCATACAAAATCAAACGCCTTCGAACTCCCTTCAATATTCTTGTAGTTTTTTAAGCTACATTTGAGTTAGTTTAGGACTGAAATATCCAGATATAAGACTACAGGTATTCACCCTGACGTAATGATATGAATAAGAGGTCAGTAATTTTCGTGGCTTCGAAAATGATCGATGGTATATATGCAAGAATAATAACATGTATTTCAAATGAAGCGGATTTATAATGAACACAAATTTTAGCACTCTTTTTTTTTTGCATACATGTATTTGACTTGAAATGGTCTGTTGTGCATTTTATGATTTTTGTTAATCATCGAAATGCAATAATGATTGGGTGCTATACGTTTAACTGTAAAACACCCACTGGGTGCAAATTCTTAGTATACAATCATGACAATAGGAAAAGCAATCAATGAATCTTAAATCTATACTGTATTCATGCCCAATTATATTGTTATCATCGATGATCAATAAACTGATGCAGTTACTGCCCAATCTATGTCAAGACATCACACACGACGCATCAAACCGAGCCAAAAAAAAGGTATAGATTATTATTTATCCATATGTACTGCTCACACAGGGTTTCTTATTGTATGAAAAAGGATTTCATGTTGTATCGAAGAACCAGCTGCTTGTTTTATCTTTAGTCATCTTGAGTTATCATTAAACAACATTGAAGGCGTAATAAACAGACAAGTGAGTTTGTTGAAACACTGCCTGAAAATCACCCTTGCTTTTTACCGGTCAAAGCTTTTGACCGGTAAAAGACATCATCACATATCAATTAACACGAGAATTTATGATAATGCATTCACAATGATTTTAGCCTGCTTGTCTATCTATTCTGTCCCAGTAGGGAGTCGCAACTAAACGACACCTAACCCTATATGTAACCCTATAAAGCCCAAGCTAGTTTGACCCCTTCGCAGGCCCAAGGGGGGGGGGGGGGGGGAGGCACATTTTGTCCCTATTTTATACTTCTTTATTATTTGATGTATCACCGTCATATTTGGCACATGGGTAGAGCAACTCACACTCTACATAACCCAATCCTTGGAATTTCTCAAGGTCACCTACTGAATGCGCTATTTACCAATTAATATAAGAAATACATAGGAAATAATTATGCTAAAATCATTGTTTTCTGTATAATTAATTCTTAATCTTTAATCCCCAGTATGTTTTTATTTTGTGTGTCTGTGTGTGTATATGCGTGCGTATGTATGTATGTGTGTGTGTGTGTGTGTGTGTGTGTGTGTGTGTGTGTGTGTGTGTGTTGTGTTTGTAGACCTATGTCTTTGTCTGTCTGAAGCCTGTCCGCCTGACTACCATGCCTACCTCTATGATAATACGTGTTTGTCTCTGTGCACAGGCCTACTTATGATTCCTTATAAGTTTCTGCTATGGGGGGTGATGTTCATTATTCCGAAGGTTCGTTAATCCGAAAATAAAACAAGGTTTGTTATTCCGAAGTGTCGTTGTTCCGAAACACGCAAATTAATTCCATCTATACATCTATACGGATGTTCCTTAATCCGAAAGTGAAATGGGGCTCGTTAATATAACCAACTGTGCGTGTTATCCCGAAGGGGAAAGAAGTATCGTCCGATGAACCTTTAAGATAGAGAACCTTATTTCATTTTCGGATTATACAACGAACCTTCGGGATATGAACTTGTAACCGCGTTTCATAGCCTGAATCAATTATTATGTACAAGTTTGTAAAGGGTTGTTCGTGTGTACATATGCCTACTTGTGTAAACGTTCATGAAAACCCATTATATTACACACTTAGACATTCGGTTATCTCACAGGCTGCCATCAAATTAGTTGGTAAAAATAATCGCCCAAGACATTACAAGAGCACAGACAAGCTAGAGAGATTTAAAGGAAACCAAAACCCAAAGAGAAATTTTCTTTATATTGTTGTCCACACATGACGTCATGATCAATTTTATAGTCTCCTTATCCAGTCATTACAACACCAAAACTTTACAAAATTAAGAACTTTTGCATTGATTCGGTCAATCCATACACATTGCTCTTTGGGTTTGGATTTTCTTTAACTCTTTCACGCCACATGGACTTGGGCCTATATGCGCCACTTTTATGTGTTATGTGCTTTATGTTTTCTGTGTCAACACAAGGGATTAATGATTAGAGCCTGTCTGACAATGTTTTCAGAAAACAATCCGTTCAAAGACAGGTATGTCAAAATTCAAGCCATATTCAGGGGCGGATCCAGGAATTCTGTAAAGGGGGGGGGGGGGGCGCAACTAATATTTTTGGTGCCACTTCCGGGTTTCATTTCATTTTTTTTTCTTTTTTTTTCTTTTGTTTTTAACGGAAAATAAGGGAGGGGTGCGCCGCTTGCGCCCCTCTGGATCCGTCACTGATATTGGATACTGTATAGGTTATAGGGTTAAGAAGGTACACTGTAATTGCAAACATCATCATAATGCCGTCGTTAATGTCAAAAGAGAACACCAAAAGAAAAAAAAAATAATACCTGCTGCACGGGAAGCAATGTTTACATGTGCAATAGGAAGCAGGAAGCAATGTTTACGGGAAGCAATGTTTACATGTAGAATAGGATGCAGGCCTACATTCCTTTCTGCCTATTCTCCACATTACACTATTCGAAGATACAATGTGCATTTTTATCAAAATGCATAAAAAAAAAAACAAATTTAAATTTAGAACACTCTGTGTCATTAAATGCAGTCCAGTGAGCAGCAGTGTTATGCCAAACACTGGTAAATGCTCCTTGTGTAAAACGAAATCAGAATTTGTTTTCTTTTTTCTTCGCAACAAAGAAACAAAGGAAAAAGACACAAATAACAGCAATAAACAAAATACAATACAGGAGGAGAGGGGTGGGTTCTCGTAGACCCACCCCTCCCCATACAACCAAGGCGCCACGCTCGAGCTCTATCATCTTTGCATTCGGCGTGTAATCAATGCACGCTATATACAGGAAGATGGCTGTTCTGCTTCAGTTGATGTTCCCTTCTTCATCGAGGATATTCACATCTCGCTCTCAGGAAACAACGTCAGAAGACAGCACATGCCAGTATAGTGGACTACTGCAGCATTTTTTGAAGAATGAAATGAAATGTCTTATCACAGGGGACAAGGAAAGGTAATTTATTACTATAAATACTTGTCTTAGTAGAAGGTTGGAACTGAAGGTCGTTGTCGGCCTAGCCCCATACGTTCAATTTCATGTAAGCATTTTAACCTCCCGTTATGTTTAAAAGTTGGGTAATCATGTAGAAATGCACACCATGCACACCTACCATTTCCTTCCTTAATTTGTCAATGAAAATTTCTTGTGGCTATCAGAAATGTCAAGATGGACCATATCTGACGGTTTCATGAAATTTCATAGTCAATTACAGAAGAAAAGTAGCTAATTTTGACTCGAAAGTACGCCGATCGACGACTGTCTCAGCGTAGCATGATGGATGATCGATTATGTGAAAGAGCGATATAACGAGAATAATCGATCCATGTAGTCTGTAATACAGCCGCTTGTTTGGTGTTTAACCACAATAATTACGTCGGCTCGACAGTATAATGTGGAAAAAAGAAAGTGATCTTGATGCGTCTGTTTGTTTGTTTTTTTATCGTTTTAGTTAATTTTCTCCTGCATGTGACTGTATATCTGTCAACATTTTTCGCTGACTATTGATGGACGGATAATATGTGTACAAAACAGTAAAAGATATATGAAAAAATGGGAATTATCCATCATGAATATTGCACAATAAAATGGATTTCTACAAAACAAAAGCAAATACTGGGTTGCTGTTTTTGTATACATAATAAAAAAATGAAATGGAAAAATAAATACTATCATAAAAACAATTACTTTCTACTGTAAGTTGAACTTATCAATCGAAAACATATTACCATTTCAATTTCAATATTCTGTTTCTTTTTAGGTAAAATGAGCACTTTATGAGAAGTCCAGAATAGTAATACATGATTGTATAACATACACTTTTTGTAATACTATTCTCATTAATTTATTAAATTAGGTATAATGAAAATTACTACAAACAAATCCCCTTTGAATTCAACTTCCTTCTCGTCTTCTTTTCTCTCTCTTTCTCTCTCCCTAATAGCCCAACCTTTTTCTTCCACTTTTCCTTCAACCACATTCTATTCCCTTCAATACTATTCAAATTAAATAATTTAATCTAAATTATTATCAACTTTTTTCATGATAAAATCAATACTTGCCACAATTTTTAAAGAAAGGATCGATGTCTTAATCCTGGTATGAATAATCGTATCAATAATTTGAACAGTGGTAATCATGATAGTGGCAATGAAAACAAAGAACTATCACAATAGCTCACTTGAGCCTTCGACCAGGGAGGTGGTCCCACGCCTCCCTGCTTCGACTCGGTGAGCTAACAATATACGAAAAAGAAAGTAGGGCCTTAGGGCTACACGTATTGCACGAGTCGAGTTCGATATTGTTAGTAAGCGGCTAATTAGAGACTACCAGAATCGATTATAATCGTTGACATCGTTCTCTGCGAAATCGGTGCACTAGTAATACGTCGGAGACTATGGTCGCGACCGACGTACTTTTCAACTCCGATTTCTCATTTTTCTTACCTTTTCGGCCTTCTAATTCCATGAAAACTCTCTGATATGGTTCAATTTAGCATCTCCAATAGCTGCACAAAATTTGATTGACAAACAGCGAAGCGAACGGTAGGTGTGCATTTCTACACGATTACCAAAAGTTGTTTGTGGTTGATTTGTTTGTGTTTAAAGTATGGATCATGTTTTATGATTACAGTGCAATGGGAGAGTATACTCAATGTTTGTTTAATTATCATAAATTATACAAACATTCCTGTGACTGTGTCCTGGAAAACAAAGGCATCAGCAAATTCACTCAGTAGTCAGTTGGATTCTCACGATTCTTGGCTTTTAGACTTCCATTCACTATGCACCATAATAGCAAGGGTTTTCCTTGACCGACAAGTATTTCTAAGGCGAAAAACTTCTCATTTTTAATGATGACATTTGCTGGGTCAGTTGTTCGCTTCTTAGACAGACACCATTGATACATACGCCATTGCGACGGTTTCCACCATTGTGGTGGAAATGCAACTTCGACCCAGTTCCCCCCGCATAAAAATCTAAATAGTTATTATTATTTTTTCCAGCTTGGTTTTCAAACCAATCTGGAAAAAATATATACAGGATTAATCAGTAAACATTTCGACTCGCCTCTTCCACTGTTTCCTCCTGTTTTCTGGTTGTTTCCTCCACTTCTTTGCAGCGCTCCCCAATTCATCGCCGCCTTCGTTTGAAAAATGAACGCACGAATGTCTACGGCAAGCCAAATGCTCCATACAATCACTATATCGGTACACTTACGTTTATTGACTAAAGTAGTAGTAAGGTGTTCGAGCGCTAATGCACTTGTCAATGTAATGACGCACCCCACTACCCCCGGACATGGGTGCGTCATGGTCATTTTTTGACTGACCACACGGGGTTTTTGACGGACACCACAGTCACTTTTTTGACGGACAAAACGCTGCAAGTGACGAACACCACAGTCACTTTTTTGACGGACAGCACGTTGAAAGTGACGAACACCAAAGTCACTTTTTTGACGGACATCCTCGGTACATTTGATGCACCCCCGAAAATACTGAAACGATTTTTGCATACGTTTTATTCAAGCAATTTCATTTTCTTTTGGTTCGTAAACATAATTTGTCAAAGTTTCGGCAAGTTTCCCTTACCCTGGCCCTGTAAGCACCGTACCGTCATTCACCGTACATCACGCTGCATGCTACGATACTAGTATTCCGTACATTTGTAGTGTGTATTCTGTGCATGCAATCCATACATGACAATCACATGTGTGCAGATGCGCTGTGTGTGCGCGGCCATTGCTAGTCCGGTGGATGCATACTGCAGCGCAGTGTCGCGCGTCTCGTCGGGCTAATCCCGCGAGCAGAAAATGGCATGCGGCAGGCAGTTTCTTCTGCTGCCGCTTCTTTTACTGTCAAAAATTCGCCTTTGTCACCACAGAACATTATTTAGAAAATGTGAGGAGAAAGGGTGGCTTTTAAATTATTTGTTTGCCAGATTCTGGCAAGCATTTTCCCCTCTTATTCCAAAACGCTTCCCGACTTTCACTTGCCGCGGGAAAACGCTCACTGTAATTTCACTCGCGGTACTATACGGTACTGGTAGCGTGCAAAAATGCGTGCAGTTTTCCATAGCAAGTGACGCACCCCTCGGTTCAGAATAATGCGTGTTATTTTCCATAGCCAAGTGACGTACCATGACGCATCCCTCGGTCAAAAATTTGACCGACAATGATGGGATTTTGACGCACCCCTCGGTCAAAAATTTGACGGACAAAGCTGGTAAAATGACGAACATCTGGGTCACAAATTTGACGGACCAAACGAGGAAATGACGCACCCATGTCCGGGGGTAGTGGGGTGAGTCATTACATTGACAAGTGCATAAATTTAACTTTGTAATATTTTGAATGAGCATTCACCCGATTTCAATTCCGTTTGCTTTATGTGATGACACTACTCTAGGGGAGGGCTTCAAAACTTCTACACAGAATTTTGACCTTTAACTTCTTTGACCTTTGACCTTGATTTTTGACCTGTATTGTACATTTTGTACATATTGTGAATGAGCATTCACAATATTACAAAGTTAGATTTAGCGCTCGAACAACTTACTAGTGCTTTAGTCAATAAACGTAAGTGTACCGATATAGTGATTGTATGGAGCATTTGGCTTGCCATAGACGTTTGTGCGTTCATTTTTCAAACGAAGGCGGCGATGAATTGGGGAGCGCTGCACGGAAGTGGAGGAAACAACCAGAAAACAGAAGGAAACAGTGGAAGAGGTGAGTCAAAATGTTCACTGATTAATCCTGTATATATTTTTTCCAGATTGGTTTGAAAACCAAGCTGGAAAAAATAATAATAACCATTTTTATGCAGGGGGAACTGGGTTGAAGTTGCGTTTCCACCACAACGGTGGAAACCGTCGCAATGGCGTATGTATCAATGGTGTCTGTCTAAGAAGCGAACAACTGACCCAGCAAATGTCATTATTATAAATGAGAAGTTTTTCGCCTTAGACATACTTGTCGGTCAAGGGTTCTTCTTCTTCTTCCAGGTAGAGTGCAGCTTCAAGTTTTGAAGATTATCGCACTGTGAAATGCGTGTGTGTGTGGACCCTCACACACGTCTAAGACAGGATAGCTTTTGTGCAAGTGCGTACATGTATATACAACGTGTAAGTAAAAATTTGTGTCCTCTGGAGACAAAACTATTTCTTCTTCCCACTCAAGACAAGCCGGAAGGCGTCGAGAGAAGAAGAAGAACCGGGTCCTCTTGGAGGCTGTTCCAGTCCTTACAGGTCCTTGGGAAGAAGGAAGAAGCGTACGCCTGATTGCTACATTGGATCGTCTGCAGTCGAGAGCCGTGTCCTCTAGTGGCTGATGTCCGTTCGCTGAGGTAGGACTGCCAAGCGATGTCAACAAGGTTGAAGCGGATGCGATACAACATAGCCAGGCGTCTGTCCCGTAAGGAATGCCACTGCAGGTTGTTCAGCATGGCTGTCACACTGGATGTTTGGTTGAAGTCACCTGTCACATAGCGAGCACACCTTCGCTGGACCATCTCGATCTTGTTGATGTTCCGCTGAGTGTGTGGGTCCCATGCTGTTGCAGCATATTCCACCACTGGTCGGACATATGTGAAGTAAGTGGCCTGCTTGATGTGACGGCTACAGTGTTTGAAGTTGCGACGTAAGAAGCCAGTAACAGAGTTAGCCTTCTTCACTGTGGTATCAACGTGAGAGTTGAAGTTAAGCTTGCAGTCGATGTGGAGGCCGAGGTATTTTGCGGAACTCACCACTTCGAGATCATGCCCACGGATGTTATACTGGCCAGTAACTTGCTTCCTCTTGTTGGTCACGCGGAGGATCTGGCATTTAGAAGGGTGAAATTCCATCTTCCATTTGCTCTCCCATTCCTGTAGCCGGTCTAAGTCTTCCTGAAGATTGGTACAATCTTGGGCTGACCTAGTACGCCTGTAGAGCAGGCAGTCATCAGCGAAAAGGCGTGTTGTCGAGTGCTCAACGCTGTCTGGTAGATCATTGATGTAGATCAAGAAAAGGAGTGGGCCTAGGGCACTGCCCTGCGGTACTCCGGATGTAACCTTGATCTCCTGACTGATCTGGCCCTCAAGTACGACTTGTTGGGTACGGTCGCTCAGGAAGCTTTTGACCCATCTGAGAGTAGTGCCGCGTATGCCATAGTAGTCTGCTTTGAGTAGAAGTCGCCGGTGAGAGACTTTGTCAAATGCTTTCGCAAAGTCCAACAGTATGCAATCTATCTGTTCCTTGTCGTTGAGCCCTTTTGCAAGATCATTGATGGTGAGGATGAGCTGGGTTTCACAGGATCTTCGCTTTCTGAAGCCGTGTTGTGCGTCTGACAGGATGTTGAGTTCAATGAGGTGATGGATGACAGCACAATGCACCACATGCTCGCATAATTTGGACAGGATTGCAGTGAGTGAGATTGGCCGATAGTTTGCCGGGTTGGACTTGCATCCCTTTTTGTGGATTGGTACAACAAAAGCTTTCTTCCAATGAGATGGAATGCTGCCCTGGATGAGGGAGGCCTGGAAAAGCAAGGTGATGACAGGTGAGATCTGGTAAGTCGTCTCCTTGAGTAGTCGGGCAGAAATGCCGTCTGGTCCGGTGGCTTTGTGTGGCTTAAGTCTTTTCATCAGCTTTTCTACTCCGACTTGGCTAATCGATATGTCAGGCATGGTTGGGTAAGGACTTGGTCCCAGGTCTGGCAGGGTGTTGTCCTTGTCAGATGTGAAGACTGAGGAAAACTGCTTGTTCAGGATCTGAGCTTTCTGCTTTGGGTCACAATGCAGTATGTTGCCTTCCTTCAGTGGTGCTACTCCCAAGTGGTCACACCGCATGGTCTTGACAAGCGCTCCCAAGCGCTTGTTGCAGCCTGCGTCATTGCTGACAAGGTCTGCAATGTATCTGTTGTAGGCCTGTCTACAGACTTTCTGGGCTTTCTTCTTCAAGATGTTGTAGCGGTGCCACGAAGATGTCGCCTTAGCCTTCTTGTATGCTCTGGCCTTCCTTCGGCATATGCGCTTGGTAGCGGTGTTGAACCAGCACTGATTGAGTCTTGTTGACGACATCTTTTTGGGAACGTTGTCTGTGAGGATCTTTTCCAAGCCTTGTTGGATCTCATTTAGGAGCGTTTCCACTGGGGTTGATGTATTATGAGACTCCATGAACTGGTCTGCCCATGTCTCAGCATCACTATGAAGTGCTTCAAGGTTGGCTTTGTTCCACAGAAAAATCTCTCTCCGTGTTGGTTTATTCCTGTGGGCCCTGGTTGTCATGTCCATGAATATCACATCGTGATCACTCAGACCGGGCATGGGTTCACATTGCCTGACTAGTGTTGGACGATTTGTGATGATGACATCCAGTGTATTTTCCCCTCTGGTAGGGAAGTTGACAATCTGCTCAACTCCAACGTCTCCCAAGGTCTGCAGGTATGATTCACTTAGTGAGTGTCGATACTGGTGAGATGTGATCTCTTCTGTCTCCCAGTTGATGTCGGGTAAGTTCATGTCACCTCCAATCCAGACTGCTGCACCGGGGTTGGATGTGCACAAGTCTCGGATGAACTGGTTCATGCTGTCCAAGTACTGTTGGTCAGTGTTCGGAGGACGGTACACAGCTCCAAATATGACGCTGTTGTTGTTCGTGGGTCCGTTTACCACCTTAGCTGCAACGGCTTCCGCATCAGTAGTGATGTCTACCTGGTGACCATTAAGGCTTGTTGAGATTGCTAGCAAGACCCCTCCATATCCACCAATTCGGTCTTTGCGGTACACATTGTAACCAGGAGGAAAGACTTCCCCAACACTGATGCTTGGTTTGAGCCATGTTTCACAGCCCATGATCACATCTGGCTTGACTGCGTCGAGAAGGCACCAAAATTCTTCCCTCTTTGAAACGATACTCTGGAAGTTGATAGTAAGGGTCTTTAGATGTTGCTTCCTTTCAGAAGACAGATTCTTGATTGGTGAAGATGCAGCCTGTGGTGGATCAGGTGAACAGGACCCGGAAGCTCTGAAGCTCGAGTTGCTGCAGTCTGATGTCGAGCTGGATAAGTCACTGCTGCAGCTCTCTACTAAGGTGTTAAACAAGCTGGATGAGTATTTGGGTAGGCCACAGTTGCAGCATTCCCAGGGTTCATCGCATCTACCAAGGATGTCCAAGAAACTGTTGTCAATGTTCACACAGTCAGCATGGAACCATGTATCACATGACTCACAAAGTATACTGGCTTTGGCTCCTCTATAAGATGTGCATGCTTTATGACATTCACCACATGGGAATTTCGGTTTTCGTGGTCCTGGGTTACTTTCCACATCACCACTCAGCAGTAATGCATGTGCACATGAAAGGGCTATCAAAAAGTCTATAGTTACCAGTAGTACCAATATGGCTGAAGTTCCAGCCATGATGTGAGAAAAGATAGCAAGCATGGAGCAAAATATGCCTGAAATTCTATGCTTTGCCACTACTAGAATCACACATTGTGATTATGCATATAAACATGTATATAAATTCAAATCAAGTATGGTTTAGTGCAATATGATTGTATACAGTTGTGTATACAGCTCACAGTTAGGAAGTGAGAAAGTTACAAGTCACCAACTTGGATGTCTATAGCTAGGTGGGCACACATGGAAGATCTGCCAAGAAAGCCAAATCCAGGTCCAGGTCAGGAGTGGTAAAATGCATCAAAGTATTCCTACATTTTTGTCTCCAAAGTGCTCACACATGTACATAACATATGATAATTCAGATTCATAGTGAGAATCCTGAATATTAGCAAGATTGAATGCTTATAATATATCAAATTCTGCTGCACAAGTTCAGGACATGTGTCATGGTCCACACACACACACAAATTTTTCAGGTCAAGTGGGTGGCTATCAGTATTGAATAATCACATCATGCAGATGCAGACAGAACATTGCACATGAATATTATTACATGTCTCGTCACAAGTTCCTTTTGGGACAGCCACCGTGACCCAAAAGTGAGTGCATGCATCTGTGTGTATCGCAAGCAAGGCTAGGCTAGATAGAGTTGTATAGATCTGCACTGACCAACTGTAGTACTAGGGGTGGCTGTCCCAATAGGAACTCTTTCCCAAGTCTCATGCTTTATGAAACTTTACCCATCTTGGCTACACTTTCATTCATTTTTCATATCATTATTCATAAACTCAATTTTGCATACACCCATGTTTATATGGACTGTTTTATTCAGAATGGTTTCATCAAAAATTTGAAAAAGATGTTTCGGCCGTTGAAACTAGCCCTGAATTTTCAAATTGAATTTGGATGAAGAGATGTGAAAATGTATGGTGTTTTTAAGTTGGGCATTAGAATGTGTCTATGATGGCCATGTTTAATTTGATTGTATTGCACTGTGCTTGTTTGTGCCTAGTTGTCTAGCAGTATTCTCCTGTAAAAGTTCAGAGTCAGACCAAGGAGGTGTATGATACCTCTTTGGTTAGACTTTGAGAGAGTTCTGAGGCAGTTCTTTTGATGAAAACAAATCTCAAATTGAGTCAATAATGCTTTATGCACCATTTTCCAGTTGTTTCATGAATTCAATGATAGCAACAAGTAATAAATCGACAAATAATGATGATGACATCATGACTTGTCATTGTAGTGTATGATATAATTAAGAGTCTTTGAATTTATTTTTGTAACCCAAACTTCAGGCAAAAAGAAAAGAATGATTATAGTTTTATGGGGGTTTTTTTCAGATGGAATATAAATTGTAGTTTTCATCATCATTTCTGACCTTAAAGACGTTGTTCTTAAAAGGCCTTAGGACAAAGGATACTCCAAGGATACAAAACGAACTCATTCCAATGTAAAAAGCCATTGACACTGATGATGCAGTTAGTGTACCACATTTATTACTATTTCTATTATATGGCTTGTTATTCATCCGATTCTGTGTCTGAGCAGATTAAAGAGCACTTCTGATGATTTATTTTTATTTAGGCTTTTCATGTCTAGAGGAAAAATTAAATGCCTATTCATATACTTTGCAAACCTTGTTGCAGTGGCAAGACAGCCCTCTTGTTTCAGTGTGCTGTTTCCTGTGCCCACGATGGACATCGTGTTGCCTTCATCACACCTACAAAGTTCAAGTCACTGCCCCCATCAGTTGAGGGTGCTCCACCGCAAGATCCACTGCTGATGAAGCAAATCAATATAATGTAAGTAGTGACACCTCTAGAAACCCAGAGGTTTTTCTCCAGGAATGATATGGTTATGTGATAACTCAAGTACTGAAAAATCATGTTGTTTTATTGCAACCCGTTGAGGACGACCTGATTTTGCTACAACACACATTTCCCATAGACACGTACCTGAGTATGTATTACTCAAGACTCGTCCTCAATGGGTTAATGATGGTAAAATTAATGCCAAGTCAAGCCGTCTTCATCAGCTTCATTCACTGCCATAGTCATGCATCATATCATGGTGTAATTAGTTTGTAGCAGTCACTCACACAACCATGTCCATAATGTTGTGAGTACCTTCATGTGTTTTCAGTGAGGAAATAGCAAAGAAAATGAAATGAAAGAAAATGTGCCCTGGTTGCTTGAGACATCTTTTGTCATTTCATTGATGGAATTTTACACTATTTCTAGATGGTTTGATCAGTTTGGCATGTAAATGGCAAATGCAGGACCCATATTTGCAATAGGCCATTCCTTTTTATATCATTAAGGCTGAAAACCAAGAGAAGTTCCAATGTAATGATGTCTTAGTCATCGGCTAATTGCCAGGGCTGTCATATTTTATCAAGACAGTGAGTGATAAGCCAATATACACTAGGGCTCCTTTATTTTAGCAAACTTTTAAAATTAATTTGCCCATGTCTTCCCTGATCCCTCCAACCTTGATTTCTGCTCCAGGTACTTTCAAGACCGGACCAGTATTCTAACCTACCTCAGTAGAATCCACACACTGAGTTCCCATCCAGATGTTATCATTGTAGACAACCTGGACTTCTATGCAAGTCATCCGCAGGTAACACTGTCTTGGAACAGGAACTGTGCCATTATGCTGTATAGTTGATGATGTTTTGCATGTTAAAGGGACCGTATAGTTTTGGTTGAGACCTAATTTCACGTTTCTAACATTTTTTTGGTGGGATAATGAGAAACCTCTTATGAAATATGAAAGAGCATGTAATTCTATGAGGAATTTAACGTTTATTTGATGAAAATTGGTTTTGAAATGGCTGAGATATCCAAAAAAGAGCGATTCTAATAAAGTGTTGGACCCACACTTTATTATGATCGCTTTGTTTTACTTTGTTTTTGGATGTTTCAGTCATTCCAAACCCAATTTTCATCAAATAAACTTTGAATTCCTCTTAAAATGGTATGTTCTGTACTATATCATAAGTGTTTTCTTGGTATCTCGCAAAAAGTTAAAAGCCCAGTTCTTATCTCCACCAATACTGTACCATCCCTTGAAGTTTCTTGAAACAGGCCTTCAGCCCAACTTGGGGGGGGGGGGATATCTTGATGGTCTCACAGAAAACATCTAAACAAATTGGTGGTAAGATCTTGACCGAAAGATTCTTTAAAACTGATCATGAAATTGTGCAGTGATTGACATAAATTAAAAACACGCGCACAGACAAATGTCTCACGAGAAAGAAGTTGTAAGTGGTATTTGCAGTTCAATGCTTTAGCATTCTATTACAGTCTTTGTGTGTGTTGTTTTAACCTGTTGCAATGTCACTAAATCTTGTGTGTAGCATTGGCATTTGATCATGCCTCTTCATCATTTTGAACAAAACCTCGACTGTTTAGCTGGAAGTAATCTTTCTCTTGACAAAGCCTACTGGGGACGGAAACCACTCTCATGATTCCAGTTTATACTTTACGGAACAGTAGGAGCAGGATCTTTGACGTGACCTGCACATGACATAATTTTGTGGTGCTTTTATTATTTGCAAATTTCAATCATTGACCAACTGACAGCATTAAGAGCCTACTGAAATATTGTGTCAGATGACAAAATAAGCAATGTGTACCATCTCTGAGGAGAAAATCATTAACCTCACTTCGTTCAAAAATACTTATTTCTTATGCTGTCACTTTGGATCTCAATTCTCGGTATCGCCAGTGCGCAGAAAGTTTCTGCGCATGCTGAAGAGCTCTGTCACAGATGTACTGTGGGATTCCTTGGTGCCCTTGTTCGCTTCCATTTGTGTCACACGCGTCGCAATTCCCATACAATTCAATGGAGTTGTTTGTCTGCTTTTCCGTTGTTACCCCTTTTTTTTTCTTGCCTATAATTCAGCTTTTTAAAAGAGTCAAAAGTTTCTAAGTTTTACTGATTTGAGAGTCATGGTTCACTACTGCAAGGCTTCAATGTGTTGATCACATGATCGAAAGTGAAGAAATCTTCAACAAAAAATACCTCTGGATAAAGACAGAGCATGATGTGAGTGCATGTGCAGCCAAAACCAGGGCAAGTTTGTCCCGTGAGCTATCCCATAATGCATCTAAAATGCTGCTCTGCGCATGGCACCTAGGTATTGGCGATAATGAGAATTACACAAGGCACACACAGTCTTTACAGATTCAGTGCAGTAAGAGAAGTTGGCTTAGCTCTAGCAAACCTTGTAAGGTTCTGCAAATCTTCCTTACCATAAAAAAAGAAAAAACAAAACAAAACTCACTGAAACACCTGCATGCAACTCATGTAATTCTAATCCAGTTTTATCTCTTAAATCCAGGCCAGCGATATAACATTTACTGTGTCAACTCTATGTGCATACCTGGTTGATGCTGCAACGTTCATTTCTTCAAAGAGGTCAGACATCTCTTGAACTTCTTTCTCCATAAAGTTCTAAGTGAACATTATCTAGAAATGCCAATATTCTGGTAACATTTAATGCACTGAGAATGTGTTATGTTGTCTCTGACCAGGATGATTTTAACAAACTTAATGAGATACTTTGTGTGTTTTTTCTCCACTAATGACATGTTAAAAAAAATTCTGTGCAAATCATGTGAAGTTAACCTTATTGTCCCCGCCGAACGAGTTCGAGCAGGGGACTATGAAACGGGCTCTGTATGTGTGTGTGTCCGTGTGTGTGTCTGTGAGTGTGTCTGTGTGTATGTGTGTGCATCCGTGTGTGATCAAAATGTTCAATTTGCTACTTCTCTGTCATTTATGAGCCAATTTTGATTCTGTTTGCTTTATATGATAGCGCTACATGGGAGCTTTGAAACTTCTACATATAATTTCAGTTGTGACCTTTGACCTTGACCTTTGACGTATATTGTACATTTTGCTACAAAATGCTACTCCTTCGCCATTTCTAACCCGATTTTGATTCCGTTTGCTTTATGTGATGGCACTAGGTGAGGGCTTCAAAACATCTACACAGAATTTTGACCTTTGCCTTCTTTGACCTTTGACCTTGATTTTTGACCTATATTGTACATTTTGCTACAAAATGCTACTCCTTCGCCATTTCTAACCCGATTTCAGTTCCATTTGCTTTATGTGATGGCACTAAGTGAGGGCTTCAAAACTTCTACACAGAATTTTGACCTTTGACTTCTTTGACCTTTGACCTTGATTTTTGACCTATATTCTACATTGGCTACAAAATGCTACTCCGCCATTTCTAACCCGATTTCGATTCTGTTTGCTTTATGTGATGGCACTAGGTGAGGGCTTCAAAACACCTACACAGAATTTTGACCTTTGACTTCTTTGACCTTTGACCTTGATTTTTTACCTTTATTGTACATTTTGCTACAAAATGCTACTTCCGGCGGGGACATATATTACGCACCGCGGAATTTCTACTTTTCCTTGTATAAATCAGCAAATGCAAAGAAGTTGTGAGTCACTCTCATATATGTGACAGCAATTCAACCTTCATTTGTAGCATGAACACACTCGGATACAGTCCTTTGCATATAGCATATCAGAAGTAACTAACAAAACATATATGACAAAATTCAAATGGTAAAGATGCCTAGGGCCAACTACCTTTAGTTGCTGCAGTGTATTAAAAGCAGGTATCATCTTTGTGAAATGAGTAGTCTTATTCCCGACCAGCTTAAGTTTTTCTAAGACTTTATACACTGAGTGTATTTTTGCTCCAACCACTTACATCATCCCTTTAGCTGATACAGGGTTGTAGCTTGTCCATGAAACAATATGACCATGTAGAATAGATGTGATGATATATATTGCCTGTTTTATATCCTTTACAGAAATGATGGAGAAGACCTCTCTTCAAAAGGCCTTGTGATGGCGTCTGTGTCCTCTCCAACCCAGGGTCAACTGCCTGGGGCTTACGTCTACTCCAAGTTTTTACCAAGGGAGTTTAAACTTTCTGGTAAGTAGAGGCATGTTACGATATCTGGGCCCTGTTTTAAGAAGAGTTATAATTGATTATATATTTGATTTCTATGATAAGTCTATGGCAGCCTGTGTAGTAAGGAAACTTATAATTGATTATATCTTTTGATAAAACGGGGCCCTGTACTATGTTACTTTTCAAGCAGGAAACACATACTTGATTAGTGGTGGCATTTAAAGATTAATTTCAATCATTTACATTGAAATTACCCTTTGCTATCAGTATTTCAAGATTCATAGGTACTACCACATTGGGAGAAATGGCAGTACCTATGTACATTTTATGTCAAGATTTAACTGTGATGATTCCATTAGCAAAATGGCATAGAGAATGTGGAAAATAATCTAAACAAAGCATGAAATATGACAAAAATGTGATGCATTCTTTCCGGGACTGCAACTAAAAAGATATTCATAAACATCCAAATTTAGCCTTTTAATGTAGAACGAGGAATGTTTGCATGCATTTTAATTACCAAGTTTCATGAAATGAAAATGCACATGAATGTTCTTGTCTACACTATATATGTTGCATACCAGTGACAATTTACAAAAATGTTATGCCAAATTAAAAAAAACCAAAAAAAAAAAAAAACAAAAAGCAAAACAAAAAAACAAACAAAAAAAAACCTGGAGGCTCCAATTTGTTTAAATTTCATGCCATGAAAATATCTTGCTTTACAATATAGAATTTAGTCTGGACTACCTAGCAAAAGCTATTGTTATTCTTGGATTGATTTCACATTCATACACAATACAGTACATTGCATATGCTGTATTAGCTGAGGTAAATAATATGTGTAATATGTGTGCCATGAAGTAAAGAGAGAAAGAAATAGCAACTCACAATAGTTTCCAAAGAATGCCTTCTGATGCTATGTCAAAGCAACAGTCTTGAAACAGTGACATGCAGTGTTTTTATATGAAGTATAGAGACGCCCAACCCCAAGCATCTCTTGAACAGGAAATTCTCCCTCCTGGACCCTGTAGCAAGCTGGAGACTCGGATTGTGCAGACATTTTGCAAATTATCCCAGTTGTTGAATGTTGACATGTAGTAGTTAGCTGACTCTGTGTACTAAACTCCCGCTGAAGTACATGTATGAGTTGAAGCTGACAGTACTCGTGTGACTGCCAGCACAATGCCACCCTACTGTGTAGTCCCATAAACTACTTCCAAACCAGAAACGTTCAGGCTGTGCAGTCGGAAGAATCTGTCCAAAATTTAGTAGAAAGCAACTACTCTGTGTAAGGAAATGAAATCCCTTTGATTACAGGCCGACCTCAGTTTTCTGACTACGTCAGGACCAGTGGGTGTTGGGATAAATGATTTGGTCTGATGAGAGAGATGTGCTCAAATAATAATGGCATTTTCTACTACATTCTCCTGGGGGTATACACATGTTACTATCAATTTTCCAAAACTGATTATTTTTGCTTGGCATTGTCATATTTCACAATGCAGAGGATTCAGAAATAAAATGAAATGTTAATGAGGTGTATTATCCCTTCTCACATTTGTGTTTGAGTGATATTGACCGATACTGAGAATAAGAATGAATAGGAGTGCTGTAGGCCTATTTATGGAATATTTGCATTGCTCCCTCTAGTGGCTGAAAATTGCAAATGCAAAATTCATCGCCATGAAAATTATTATAGATAGAAAGTTGAAATTAAAAATCTTTCATTTGTTCTTGTCAAATATCTATTTGCAGAAGCCCTTGAAATTCAATGGGTTTTTTTTTCTGTCCTCTATTTTCTATTTCTCTTTCTTGAAGACTTTAGATGTGATGGTGGAAATCTATTGCCAAAGTAACCATTGAATTTTAACTCACTTTAAATACCCTAATTTCTTGACTATTCGGACTATTTTGTTTGATTTTGAGATACAGGTTTATGTATGCAATAGAAGCAATGACGATTTCTTCATTTACATTATGTTGATGATATATCAGTATAAAGAGAATTTTTTGATGCAGACATCTGTTAAAGCTATTAGGTCACAGGAAACTCTCAATTGTTAAGATGGGTGTCTCCCTTTGTGACCTTGTTTGCCCCATGGTGGTATTATGTGAATCACACAGGCAGTGTTGTGCATTGCAGTCATGACAAGTATAAGCCAGTTCACAGTTAGCACTAGTCTGCAATGACCTCTCCAACCACAGACTTTGCAAAACATGGAATAGTCTTCAAGAAGAGCAGTTGAAAACAGCAATGCAGGCAGTGTTAATTTACATGTCAGTGCTGCATTAATGGCTTTTGTTAATGTTGCTAAAAAGAATGCACATTCACCTGTAAATACCAATCTGCACCTGGTTCATTTACAACACAGTTGTCAAGAAGCCCTATCTAGGTTCTGAATACCTCAGTTGCAAATCCATTTCAAGAGAAGGTCTCCAATGACCTTTATCTGCACATGCTCAGATCGTAACTGTGAACTGGCTTATTGTCATGCCTGTGTTCTTGATCCAAGTGTCTACAGTTCACAATAGTGTTTCATCATAGCATCAGAGTAGAACATTGATCACTTACACTCATGAATGTAGGTGTTCTTTAAAGTTTATGGGAAAAATTCACACTTGTCTCCATAGTATTAATTGGACAGTTTTATTACATTAGGAACCATCAATAACAGGAAAAAAAGGGATTTTTAAAAGGAATGAATAAAATGGGTAAGTGGATGAATGAGACATTCTTCTGGGACATGGTATCACTGGCTTGAACTACAATTTATTTAGTTACTGTTTCAATTGCTATTTAAAAATTCTTACTTTGTTGAAAGGATGGCAGCAATGATGAGCTTTCAATATAGCAGTAGAGCAGTTTATATATTCATTATTTTTTTTTACATAGGAAAAAGCCCCATTTAGATTTGCCATTCCTGTCCACAGCTTGTCAACTCTTTCTCTTTTGATTGGTTAGTAGGCTGTATTGTCAAGCTGTGTTTTATGATTGTTTGTGATGTAAATATGCCTGATATATATTCCCTGCAACATTTCGTCGCCGGTCACACGAACCGACGAATCACTCGATTTTGGGTCAAATTTTCGATTTTGAGATTTTCACTCATTTCCATAGTAGACATTCCATACTACATATTCTGAAATTCTCAGTGTGTAATTCCGTGTAATTTTTACGTAGTTATCACTTTTGTAGAAGTATGTAATTCCATTTGTGAAAATCATTTTTTGTTTTCCCCATAGACGCGTGTGTTAAACAATCAGGCGATTCGACGGTTCGGTGACCGCGCAGACTAGTACGCGCGGTCACCGAACCGACGAATCAGTGTGCATTGACTTGCGTGTAGTTTTTGAGATTCAACAGTTCATTGACCGTGCGCACAGTGCGCGTACTATACATGTGTTGACAATGACAACGCTCAATGTACATGTACATATGGACACACATGGAAAATGACAACGTTCTTTGCAGACCAAAAATACATGCATGCAGCTCTTTGACGATTTCCCGCTTATTTGTTAACAATACAATTTGATAAAAACTTCACAAGTTAGAGCAAGAATTGAAGTCTGATGTACTACAAAAATAATTGGAAATTATAGACATGAAAGTGTAGCAACCATAAGTCAAAAATGGGTTAACTTCAAATGCGATTTTCTCGAATTGTCATTCTTACGCAAACCTGAGGGATTTGTCGGTTCGTGTGACCGGCGACGATTTGTTTGTTTTCAGATTGAAGCCAGATTTGATGAAAGTTCCTTTTATACACTTGAAGTTTTAGTCTTTCCCCCCAAGATTTGGAGGGGAGAGTGACCTTGGGGCACAATTGATAGCGTCCAGCTGTGGTCATCAAATGTGCGCATGCGCTATGCCTGGATTCAAGTGGCAGAGCTCGCTCCAAGCCCCAAAATGCCAGTTTTACAATTATTGTATTCAGATCCATGGATATTTTCCATGGTAACCCAGTAGCAAGTTTCCCAGGATACCTGTACCTGTTGACTAGTCTTACATAACAACCCTCTTGCAGTCATAACAGAGAGAGGGTCTTTGACAAAGACTAGGTAGAGGCAGGGAGGTGGGATGTAGCATACTTCCCATACCCCTGGTCGAGGGGGACTTTGTAGAACTCATTGACTCAGCAGGTAGTGAGAATACAGAGCAGCAACCAAGTTTACCCAGACAATCTCGATTCATAGTTGATTTTGGATCAATGATGAGTTATAATAACTTGAATTTGCAAAGTTATAGTTTATTCAGGAGGAAGTTATAATTGATTTCAATTAGGTTCCATAGGTCTCATGATAAAACGGAGATATAGTTGATTGCAAGTTATCATAGATTCACTGACTTATAATTAATTTGGGAGAACTATCATGGACTTTTGGAACTTACAATTAATTATATCTTTTGATAAAATGGGGCCCAGACCCAAGAGGCTCTGGTTGAAACTATGTGCATTAAGTGACTTCAATAGCACTGTCTTCTGCGAGGTGCAGCTACAAAAAAAAATTACTGTTGAAGTCACGGAAGGCACATATTCTAACTGGTGCATCAAACAATGGCTTGGGCCCATTTTATCAAAAGATATAATCGATTGTAAATTTCCTTACCACACAGGCTGCCATAGACTTGTGAGAGAAATCAACTATATAATCAATTATAACTCTTCATAAAACAGGGCCCAGCTGATATATTTGTTTTATATCCCTCACATATCATTTCAAGACTGACAGCAATTAAATTACGTGGGATTTAATCACTGTTTAAAGTTTGTAAAGTTGACCGATCACTCAAACAAGTTCATTTCTTCTTCGCACAAAATTACACACGCAAAGTGTCAATGGTCTGTGATGCGCGATACCCATTCATTTGTATGTGAAAATCTAACCTGTCTCTTGGGAACCAAATGCCCTTCTTTTTTCATGAAATCTCGCAAAGTGAAGACGCCATGATACCCATTCATTTGTAGGTGAAAACCTAACCAGTCTTTTTGCATGTTGGTGGAAAAACCGTACAGTATTCACATCAATGCAATGTGCAGGATTGATTTATGCAGAGATACGTGCATGTGACATATTAGTAGTATATGTATCAAATCACCAGCATGATATACAATGGATTTATATTTGTAAAACTATTTTCCAAGGGAAATAGCTGGACCCTGACAGGACTCAAGGATTTTCTTGGTAGAAATATGTTTTGTCGCTTTCGATGCTCTCGACCAATCAGAGGACAAGAAATAATTTGTGAGGGATATAAATATATATGTATATATATATGTATATATATATATATATTTATATCATATTATATAATTATATATATTATCCCATATTTTTTAGAATTGCTAGTCATGCTTAAGGTATATTTGCCATATATGTCAGTAATTATTACAGAATGGATCGAGAGAATCCTGCAATCTCGTTGGTTGAGAGCAATGTAGCACTTCTGACTGGCAGCATGCTTGATCACTGGTGAGAGATACAGTAAGCTTGTCATGCGTACTTGTAACAAAGAGTTCGCGCACTTGGCAAGCGTTAGTGTGCTTGGCAAGAGATGGCTAGCCATGCATCAGTAAAAATTTCCGTACATCAGGTATTACTGATGCAGGGTTTCATCTATAGTAAGACAAAAAGAAAGCTTTGAAAATTGTCCAAAAAATATGATTAGAACAATGTAGGTTTTGGGTGAAATTTGTCAGTGTTCTATAGTACAAATGATGTACATGTCTTTTCATGCATCAGAATGAATAGTGTGCATACCGTAACTATGGAAATAAGCATTCCATAGTTACCTTATTCACACAAGTCTTTGCTGATGCACGAAAAGACATGCTTCATTTCAATACTGTCAGATGCAAGCGTAGCCATGCATCCAGTAACTCGGCCAAATATGTGCCAGAAGAATTTGGCAAAAATTTAACTTCCATTCTCAAAAAGAAAAAATGATGGACTTTGTGTGTGTCTATCATTTGTATACTGTTCAGTCACCTCTGACAATTCAGAATTTCTGTTGGAGCATGTCAGGGTGTGGTATAATTGAGTAAAGTAAGTAGACATTCCAAACTACAATACACTTTTGTTGTATGTCCAGCTAGCACAAGGTACAAATAGTTGTAGGTGAAGTATGTAAAACAAGCCATGCAACACTTTCACAGTCACTGCAGCAGCTTTCCCTCTAGCCCTCATTTCCCATAAATTAATTCTTTTGAAAGTGACACTGAGGAAATATGTTCAAATGTAAAATGATATAATCATCCTAGCAACTCAGTAATAGGTTTAGAACAGTAAATACAGCTGTATGCCCCCAACTTCAAACAGACCAAAGCAACAGCAATAACATCTAAAAAACACAGCAAGATTTGTGTGCTCAATGGTACCCGCATATAGGGGTTTCTGGAATACTGTAAAACGAGGAATATTCGCGTGCATTTTAATTTCACAAATTTCTTGAGAGCCAAGATTTGCGAAATTAAAATGCACGCAAAAGTTCATGTCTTCACTATTTGCGGTGAATGTTAGAGGCAACTTGTGAAAATTTCATGCTGCGAAAATATCATGTCTTACAGTACCAGAATAATTCAGGAAATCCAATTAAAGCAGATTATTCCCTGCACTCAAATGTCCACCAGCCATTGTTTTTATTTTCATCATCAAGAGTGAATGCCTTTGGTTTCTGTAGTTTTCAAAACATTTCAAGGGATGCAGATTCCTTTGAAATGATGCAGATATATCAAATCATTCCACATCATACATTGTGAGTTAGTCACACCTCTCCTTGTACTATTTTGCCAGGAACAGATGAATAAATGACTCCATACATCATTATCAAGGTTACTGGGAAAATCAAAACAGATAATAGTAGCACCAGCACTTTCCCGAAAGTCTCTTTCTTCATTGTCAACTTGTGCAAGTGTCAAATACAGTATAATGAATGAAAACACCTTTTATTTTCACCTTCCTTCTCTGGAACTAATAGTTTCCCAGAGCAAGCAGTTGAATGAATGTGATGTACTGTAGTTGCCTGATCATGAAACAGAAATGACCAATAGATGATAATCTTTGGTAGCACAAAATAATGGCTTGATTCATTAGGAGGGACATCTGTCATTTAAGCCTTTTTGCTGCACTTCAGTTTTTCATTTTCATATCATTCCTTCTTCTCCCATGATATACTACGATTGAAGATTGAGATCACTGGAGGTTACTTGAGCCATATGTCTACATCAAGTGTTGGTTTGATCACATGTCTGGCATTAATTGCCATCAGTCAATTTTGAGTTTTGGGCGTGCACAAAGGAGAGAGAATGTAAACAGTGATATTGCAGATTTCACAGTTGACGTAGCACTTTCTACCAAGTCAATAAGAAGAGCAGCCATTTGACTCGGCATGTACATGTCCACTTCTCTGTATTAGAACTATCTAGTACTCTGGGTCAGGCAGAGTTGATATCTAGATTATAAATGGAATTCATACTGTTCATATTATGTTAAAGGGTCTTTGTAATGCCAATGCATGTTGATTTGTTTTGATTCATGATACCCTCAGCATCGCTTATGTTGTGAAATGAATATATAAATATGTTCCATAGTATATATTTTTTTATAGTTTGTGTACTGTTTTTCTTCAGAATACTTGGATATGCTCTCAAAAAAACCCTTCCAAATCAATGTTTTGCTCGTGACTTCATCTGTCAATCATTGCTTAAGTACTAATATGATTAACCAAAGACATTGGAATGCACCTCTCATTAAACTGAGCATAATTTGCATGTGTCTGTGTTACCAAACAAAGGACACTGCAGAAGAACATACGAGTTATGGAAAGTGCATTCCAATGTCTTTGGTTAATAATATTAGTACTTTAGAAATGATTGACAGATGAGGTCATGAGCAGAATATTGGTTTGGAAGGTTTTTTGTTTTTTGTTTTTTTTTTTGGGGGGGGGGGGAGATATCTTAGTAATCATGCAGTAAAATTGTAGGAAAATATATTATGAAATATTTGCCACATGTTTGGATATCAATTGGGCCTATAAGTGATGTTGAGGATATCATGAATCAACACAAGTCAATATTCATTTTGTGCACCATAGGTCCTTTAATGCTTGGAGTAATCCTATTTTTTTGCTACCATTTAAGTTTACTTGATTGGAAATAGCATAATTTCGTGTGATCTACTGACCAGGTGCTGTATAATGGTGTAACAAATGTAGATCATGCTGACACAAATGACACAAAAGTTTATGTTTCTATTTTTCATTATTGTCATCACCCAATATCATTATTTTTTGAATATGTGCCCTCATTTTCACACGTCATGGCTGTCACCAGACACATCCAACATCTGACTGGAGAGTTGCTGAATATGAAATAATAATAGTTGATATTTTTAGAGCGCCTTTTCAACTGGATACAAAGTGCTATGAGACATCATCCCTGGTTGCCATAGGAGATAGAATACGTATATACAAATTACCAGGCACTGACAGCACAAATCCATTGCATATATAGGGATATCAAAATATGTGGATCTTCAAATTTCAGTATATGAGAGGAGTCAACTTGTCTGGCCTACTTTTTAATGAGTTTTGTCGCCTTCTCCCAGCGGAGCCAGTTTATTCATCGCACCCTGCCAATAAGGCCATGCGCCTTTGACTACCTTGTGTACAATGGCATAGTGACCAGACAGAATTGTTTGGGCCATTCACCAGTTACCCATCGCAGTCCTTCTTCTGTGCTTTGAACACTTTTTCAGGACTAGACATATTATGTATATGTCAGTGTTTTCTATCCAACAAATGACATTTTTAGGAGTAAATTCTGATGTTTAGTTTGTGAGCTCCCATGTTTCTCTTACATTCTTTTCCTTTGTTTGATTTTGTTATTCAATAAAGGGAGGGTTCCACCATTTGCTGTCTCATTTTTTCTGATGCTTTTCTGACCCATTTTTCCTGACCCTCTCTTTTGCCATTCACTTTGTATACAAAAAGTATTTCACAAGACAGTTTCTATCATTGTCTATTCTATATGCTTTCTTTCAGACAAGATATTTCAACTAAACATCACTGAAGCAAAGAAAAAGGCATATGTGTTGAATGTAAGGCCTGTCAGTGAATAGGTTCCGCCCCTGTCCCATACCTTTCTTGTATTTGGTAGTTCGCCAGAGAAAAATATGTATGATATGGACCTATTTGGTAATAAACATTGAAACTTAAACTTATGTTGGCCATACATAGTGGGGGGGGGGGGGGGGGGAAGAGGAAGATATTCGATAGGTAATGCAATGCATCAGGTGCATTGATATGTCAGTATGTACATTAACTTTTGTTAGACATACTGAACCTCCCCCCCCCCCCCCCCCCATTATGGTTGAAATAGATATTAATATTAAGAAACCATTGCCCAAACCGAACAGGTCTATCTGATTGTAAATGATAAAAGATGACTGCATAAAAATGTGAAACATGCATTTCTTGAGTGATTGGCATGTGATATCCACAAAAAAAAAAAATAAGAAAAGAAATAAAGAAAGAAGCAAACCAAACCATAACACATAAAAACAAAAGAGTCCAGCATTTCAAGGACACTTCTATATTGCAGAGTCAACATAATAGAGACCTATACTCTGTGTAAACAGGGACCTATATGCTTGAGGCCCGCGACTCGTCTGTAAACAGTTCGCAAACGACTGATAGCTGGCGTTAGGCCAGTCTCAGGCTGGCCCCAGAAGCCAGGCCCAAACTGCCTGCCCAGGGGTGGCTTTCATATTTGGGGTCTTATTTCTTTATTGATTATGGCTGATACAGACTACATGAACCACTAGTTTTGTCCACCATTACCATTACCATTACCATTACCATTACCATTACCATGTCCATTTTACCTTGTTCTGATGTGAAAGTTTGATGCCATAAAAATGATATCTACTGTAAAACAAGAAACATTCATGAATTGGAGATGACTGTCTTTTTTTGCGGCATGAACGTTTCACAAATTACTACCCATGAAAAATGTGAAAATATTCTACATGGACTGCATTGTGTAGACAGAAACTTTCGCGCATATTTTACTTTGGTGAATTGTGGTTCACCGCGAAATTTGTGAAAAGTCTCATACACGCAAAAATTTATGGTTACGGTGTTGACTGCAAATATCATTGAACCCACAAAGCGTACTCAGAATAAACTATCAAACTATGACAAAAAAATACTGTATAAGCTGTTTTATTTTTGCGAGGGTTTAATTTTCGTTGTTGTACTGTGAATGTAACAACACACAAAAATGTTGCAATGTGCTAGGTTGGTACTGCACTTACAATAGCTACGGTGTTAATTCATGCATGAAAACAACATCTTGAAAATGTCTGTGACTTCCTCATTCACCAAAATAACAGCTTTGATATACTCTAAGGCCCGAATTCACGAAATTGGACATTTCGTCGACAAAATGACCATTTCATTAACAAAATTATCATTTCGTGGACGAAATGTTCAGTTAGTTACAAAATGTTGTCATTTCGTTACAAAATAATAATTTCATCAATGAAATGACTGATTTCATAACAAAATAGTCCATGCGACACTTGGCGCTCCATGGTTTTTGTCCATGGTTTAAACCATGGTTTCATTTGTACCACCTTTGTGAATTCGGGCCTAAGGGTTGAGGTATCTCACATATAATGCAGGGCTGCACACTGGCGCCGGTCCGACGGTCAAGACCGGCAAAAGTCACTGTCGGACCGGTAACTTTTCAGGAAATCCACAAGTTACCGGTCCGACATGACCAGTAAAAAAAAGGCATTGGCGGGGTCAGTAGAAAGAAAAAGATCAGCCCCGATCAGGGAGAAACAGAATGCAAGATATCGCATTGTTCAACACGTTTTACGCAAGTTTTCGAATATGTCTACCGGTGCAATTTGTAAAGTAAACATACAATTGTATATTAGTTTTGAGCACTAGCAGTCGACCAGTTATTCGCGCTCGCTTGCGCATTGGCGCTGCTCACGCACTGCCATGCTATGCAATACATGCAAAGGATGTACGGTACAATGTAACTGTTGAAATGCATGGATTGTTTCCCCGATCCCGTTTTGTTTGTTCGTTTGCTTGCGATCGGCGGTCATGCCAGACAAGAAGCATTGATAGAAGCGCACGCATTTGGGTGGGATTTCACGGAGCACGCGAACGATTTGCGAAGGACGCGAATGACTAAATCATACATTCGGAAAATTGCGGAAATTGCGCAAGAATAGTTTTCGGCTTCATTGTCGGAAAACATTCGGAGAAAAACTTTTCCGAATGCTGGATTTTGTCATTCGCGTCTTTCGCAAATCGTTCGCGTGCTCCGTGAAATCCCACCCTTTCTGGGTCATTTTACTCATGATTTTTTTTTTTTTTTTAACGCAAGATCGATCCGATCCCGGCTTCGCAGCTGCGTGGCAGTTGACATGTTAGAACTATTTTACTTGTGCCGATTTTTAGAAAAAGTAAAAACATATTCTATTTTCAGCGATACAGTAAATGAATATTTTCATTCGTTCAGAATGGTCTCATAATGAAGATAGGCGCGAAAAGGATCACGAAATCGGCCCTTAAAAAAATGTAAAGAGATAATACAAGGGAGAAAAAAAAAATCATGAAATCATCGCAGTCCCGCTTACATATTTCAGGTAGAAATCGTCCCAAAAAGGATCATGAATTCGGCCGCGTCGTACACCTTTTAAAAGCTCATACAAGTACGAAATGCGAAGAGATTATAGAGGAGAAAAAAAAATAAGGACATATTAATTTGGTGCGTGCATCATAAAAGATTACAGCCGAATAACAAACAATTCATGAAATCAACGCAAACCCGTTGAAATTTGAGGAAATAAATCGGCGCAAAAAAAGATCTTGAATCCAGTCCTGCATGCCGTGTCGGTTATCAAAAACGCATGCACAAATGCAACGAGATTATCGGGAGAAAAATAAAGGACACATTACCCTTCTGGTGCGTGCATTACAAAAGATTACATCCGAAGTAATTCATGAATTCGCCACAATCCCGCTGATATTTGAGGTAGAAATAGACGCAAAAAGGATCGTGAATTCGGCCGTGTCGTATACCTTTTAACAACGCATGTACTAAATGGTAGGAGATTAGCGGGATAAAGATAATGTACACATTTTCAACCCCTTTTGGCGCTTGCATCATATAGATTACAGCCAAAGAGTAATTCATGAAATTATCGCAATCCCGTTGAAATTTGAGTAAACAATAATAGGCGCAGAAGAATCTCGAATTCGGCCCTGCGTGCAGTGTATAATTTTGAAAACGCATTCACAAATGTGAAGAGATTATCGGGAGAAAAATAAAGAACTTATTTTCAACCCTTCTGTCGCGTGTATCACAAAAGATTACAGCCGAAATAATTAATGAAATATCGCAATCCCGCTGATATTTGATGTAGAAATAGGCGCTAAAAGGACCGTGAATTCGGCCGTGTCGTATAGGCCTACCTTTTAAGAACGCATGTATACGATATGTGAAGAGATTATTGGGAGAAAAATACAGGACACATTTCAACCCGTTTTGGCGCGTGCGTCATAAAGATTATAGCCGAATAATAATTCATAAAATCCTCGCAATCCCGTTGAAGTTTGAGGAGACAATAGGCGGAAAAAGAATTATGATTTTTGGTCGTGGCGTATATCTTTTAAGAACGCATTTACGAAATGCGAAGAGAAAAAAATAAAGGACACATTTTCAACCCATATTGGCGCGTTCATCATAAAAGACTACAGCCGAAGTAATTCATGAAATCATCGCAATCCCGCTGATATCTGAGGTAGAAATAGACGCAAAAAGGATCGTGAATTCGGCCGTGTCGTATACCTTTATGTATACGAAACGCGAAGAGATTATGGGGAGAAAAATAAAGAACGCATTTTCAACCATTCTAGCTGGTGCGTGGATCACAAAAGATTACACCCGAAGTAATTCATGAAATCGTCACAATTCCGCTGATATTTGAGGTAGAAATAGGCGCAAAAAGTATCATGAATTCGGCGGTGTGGAACATCTTTTAAGAACGCACTTACGAATTCGAAGAGTTTATCGGGAGAAGATAAAAGGACACATTTTCAACCCCTTTTGGCGCGTGAATCATAAAAGAGTACAGCCGAAATAATTCATGAAATCGTCACAATCCCGCTGATATTTGAGGTAGAAATAGGCGCAAAAAGTATCATGAATTCGGCTGTGTGGTACACATACATCTTTTAAGAACGCACTTACGAAATTCGAAGAGTTTATCGGGAAAAAATAAAGGACACATTTTCAACCCCTTTTGGCGCGTTCATCATGAAAGAATACAGCCGAAGTTATTCATGAAATCATCGCAATCCCGCTGATATTTGAGGTAGAAATAGGCGCAAAAAGGATCGTGAATTCGGCCGTGTCGTATATCTTTATGTACGGAATGCGAAGAGATTGTGGGGAGAAAAATAAAGAACGCATTTTCAACCATTTTAGCTGGTGCGTGCATGAGATCACAAAAAGTTACACCCGAAGTAATTCATGAAATTGCCACAATTCCGCTGATAATTTGTTTGAGGTAGAAATAGGCGCAAAAAGTATCATGAATTCGGCGGTGTGGAACATCTTTTAAGAACGCACTTACGAAATTCGAAGAGTTTATCGGAAAAAATAAAAGGACACATTTTCAACCCCTTTTGGCGCGTGAATCATAAAAGAGTACAGCCGAAGTAATTTATGAAATCGTCACAATCCCGCTGATATTTGAGGTAGAAATATAGGCGCAAAAAGTATCATGAATTCGGCGGTGTGGAACATCTTTTAAGAACGCACTTACGAAATTCGAAGAGTTTATCGGGAAAAAATAAAAGGACACATTTTCAACCCCTTTTGGCGCGTGAATCATAAAAGATTACAGCCGAAGTAATTCATGAAATCGTCACAATCCCGCTGATATTTGAGGTAAAAATAGGCGCAAAAAGTATCATGAATTCGGCCGTGTGGTACATCTTTTAAGAACGCACTTACGAAATTCGAAGAGTTTATATCGGCAAAAAAATAAAGGACACATTTTCACCCCTTTTGGCGCGTGCATCATAAAATGTTACAGCCGAAGTAATTCATGAAATCGTCACAATCCCGCTGATATTTGAGGTAGAAATGGGCGCAAAGAGGATTGCGAATTCGGCCCTGCATGTCGTGTACCTTTCAGAACGCATGCACAAATGCGAAGAGAGTGTCGAAAGAAAAATAAAGAACCCCTTGTAGCTCGTGCATCAGAAAATATCACAGCTGAAATAATTCATTAAATCACGGTTATGCAGCAAGTTCGTGCGCCGATGTTTAGAAAAAGTCACAAACGCATGATACAATCTGATTTTTTTTTTTCATTATCATTTTACACTGCAATTCACGAACAAACATTCTATTTTTTTTCTCATTTTTTTTTTAATTTCTTGTGCAATAAATAATTCAAGTTTAAAAAGACATTAATCAGTAAAATGTACATGGGGGGGGGGGGTACGTCCATAAAAACAAGAAAATAAGTTTGCAAGTAATTTAATGTTTTTTTTAGGTTGCCGTTGTTGACCGGTAAGTTTTCTGTTCGGACCGGTAAAAAATGGTAAAATGGGGCATCTACCGGTCCGACAGAGACATGTCGGACCGGCAGAAAAAATGGGTTAGTGTGCAGCCCTGTATAATGCTAGTATTTTTTTCTCATTCCTCATTATGGTTTTTTGAATATGATGTTTAGAATTAGATGATATTTGTTGCTCTTGTGAAATCATGCTATCACAGAATTAGACGGTTATACCAATAATGTTAGACAGTTAGACCAAGGAGGTTTAAGAGTTGGAGTTCCAACTGGTTGTAATTACTCAAACAGTTGTCAGATTTCTATTGATATACAAAAGAATTCCACAGGTTCGACGCCGCTGTCTCGCTGAGCAATCTGAAGATTCATTTTGAACGTTATTATAATGTTGGCCATATTTCACTTATTTATTTATTAAATGAAATGAAATTTCACTTAATGAGAAAGCATGTAAAACAAAAGTAAATCCCATCCAGAAAGTTGTGCAAAAGTGTAAATCAGAGCTGTATCATATGAAAATGTTTAAAACTGTACCATCCTTGAAAGCTGGTTTTATCACTTTTCCCCTTAAAGGGGAAGGCTAGTAACTGATCAGTGGGAATCAGTGGAAATGCTGGGAGTTGATTGTTCCAATCCTTTTGGGATTCATTCAAGAGTTCATTGTATATCTATTGTTGTGTGAAAATGATTTGCTTCAGAATGGTCTCATATTCAAGTAATGTGCAGTTTAATGCTTCCAGGTTAGCGTCCCTGGTCAGTGACGGAGCATTAATCTGCACATTACTTGAATATGAGACCGTTCTGAAGCAAATCATTTTCACACAACAATAGATATACAATGAACTCTTGAATGAATCCCATAAGGATTGGAACAATCATCTCCCAGCATTTCCACTGATTCCCACTGATCAGTTACTAGCCTTCCCCTTTAATTTCCACAAATGAAACTAATATGGAATAATCTTCAAGTATAATTCTTTATTGATAGACATGTCAGATTAGTGCCCGGGTATGCCCAGTCAAGTACAAACACTTAGTTTTAATCTTTATTTCAGTATTTTTTGCCCAATTTCTATTCGCGCGTCCTCGTGTCAGTACAACCTACCTTTTATAAGACGGGATAGCAAAAAGTAATTACCATCACAAAGAAATATCTTCTCAGAAAGTGGCTGGTGATTATGCAATGAGACACGAGTCTATTGTCTTCCTATCTGCGTGGCAGATCCTGTTTGGCACATGCTTCAAATATTTTTGAGTGGCGGCATCGAACATCTAGCAAATTAAATGAGACAGTTGTGACTCCATTCTCTTGAACCTCCTTGGTTAGACTGTTACATTACCAATGATTTTACATACCAATGTGGGGGATTGGGGGGGGGGGGGATGGGAATGGATGTTTACAGGGTGTATGGGTGTGTGTTTGTGGGTGTGAGAGTGTGTCCAGGTGTTTTGGTATGGTCCTGATCCATTTGTGTTGTCTTCATTTTAGCTGTATTTGACGAATTATTGAAATCAGCATTGTGTAGAACATGCAAAATATGCATGCACAGTGATCAAGTGCAACATTTAATGAGTGGAATTATGTATTTTTGTTAACATGTATTTGTTATTAAGTTATATTGCTCTATTTCCTTTTGTGTATTTGTGTGTTTGTATTTGTGGAGACTGTTCAAACAATTTTTGTGCCTGAGTGCATGACAATAAATGACGTGAACTTGAACTTGATCAACCTGTGAAAAGCATGTAAGAAAATGTGGGTGATGGAGTGGGATACTACATAGGCCACTGTCAGATTGGTGAAGATATAATCATTTTTTTATCAGTGTGATTGAAGATAGATGAAGATGGGGGGGGGGGGGGGGAGGGGGGACTTAAAAAGAAACAAAAGAAAAACGAGACATGAAAACTCGTCACATTGAGGACGAGTTAGGTGATACGCTTGTGGTCATTAGATGACGGTCATCTGTGATCGACAAAGAAAAGAATGTGATATAGGCACCTTGAAGTTATATTGAGCGTGCATGCGAAACCGTTTCTGTAACCACTCGGCCACGGGTCATCCACGGAAATGGTAAGACAAAAAAAACAAAACAATGTATAGATATAACAGGGGGAAAGTCAATGCCCACTCAACTAACGTGGCCTGGTGAACATCTATTGCATTGCTAGACGGAGAAGCGGCCCTGTAACGACTGAGGTCACTATGCCATTTCTGGCAACTTGGGAAAAATACGTCCCGCAGACATAAAACCTATAATCGGCTGGTTTTGATACCTTGCCTTTAATCACAATTTTCAGTGTAATGACGTCATCAAATTACAAAACAATGACATCGTCTTGAAAGACAATTGTTCAAAGTACAACACCTCAGTCGTCGTCATTACATACTATGATCGGTTTGACAAAGTCAACCTGCAAAATGTTGCTGCAGTCGAAGCAATGTGGTCTCCAACACACAAAAAAGAGGGATATGGCGTGTGTGTGTGTCTGTGTGTGTGTATAGGTGCGTTTATATACGAACGTGATTTCTACATGGACGAATATGTAATACAAAATTGAAGAAAAAAAAGTAAAATAAAAAAAAAAAATGTTTCGTGATCTTGTGGGGTTCGAACCCGCAATCTCACGTCTCTGAGACGGCGCCTTTAACCACTCGGCCATACGTCTCGACGAGAAAACATGGGGAACGTAAACTTATGTATGTGAAAGATACATGGGGAATCGTTTTGTCCACATTCCATTTTCATTTTCAGTTTTAAACTGCAAAATTGTCAATCTGATGAGGAGATTTCAAAGAATAAAATGCATGATTACTGCAGCTTATTGTCTCAGCTACAACATATTAAAGTTTCAGAGGAAATGAAGCAAAATCAGCTGAGATAAAGGTGCTTAAACGTTGTTAAGTCAATTGATGCTTTTAAAAAAAATCACCTCCCATAGACAATACACGTAAACTTGTCCGATTTTGCGTCTTTACCTTTAATCACAATTTAAGGTATGATGACGTCATCAAATATCAAAAGCATGACATGGACTTAAAAGGCAAATGTTCAAAGTACAACATATCTGAATTTGGGATAATATTGAGCTTAAACAACAGAGATACGAGCAAATGAATGTCAGAAACAGTACCTTAAAAAAATTAATTCCACTTTTTTGATTTCAGATGACGATATGATGACGTCATATTGTAATTATGGAAATAATGATACTTGAAACGTTATTTTCAATTCATATGCTTTTGTAATATGCAATAAAAACATAGGGTCACCTGACGTTTTAAAGAGCTATGGCGAAATAAACAAAGACATGTTTTTTCACTATATTTGCACATAGATGCGCACGCGAAATTTGAACTTTGACGCCAGTGCATTGCTTTGTTATTTGTCAAAATCGATCAGAAATCAATGGATATTGTTACTCAAAGTATCAGGAATCCAGATCAGTCAAAAAATGTGCATTTTCATGTTACTGACGCGCTGTGCGCGCGAAAATGCGCGGACGGACGCGCACGCGCAAAATTGTTTGAAATGCTTAAAATTGTCTGAAACTTCGAGATTTCCCATTGGAAAGTTGTTTTGAGCCTTTTAAATGTTTGACGCGCGCTTACGCGTCCTAGATGACGTCCTAGGTAATTAGCATCAGAGAAAGAAAGATAGAGCGTGACCTGAACTTTATGTCCACAAAAACTGATACAGAAAGGACCTTTAGTTATGAAGTTATGATCGATCATGTAACATGGTCCGAAAATCACAAAATGGCGCCTAGATGACGTCACAGATACGTTACTGTCATGAAAACCTTATTGTGGCTAGATATTGTCATGAGACATGTTGACTGAAAATGTCAAGCTACTCCGTAATGTCATTCTTGAGATATTGACGACACAAAATAGGCCAGAAAGAAAGAAGAATAAGAAACGAGATATGAAACTCGTCACACTGAGGACGAGTTAGGTGATACGCTTGGGTTCATCAGATGTCGGTCATCCGTGATCGACAAAGAAAAGAATGTAATATAGCACATTGAAGTTATAATGAGATACTTAGTTGAACTTTTTTGGGCCTACATTATTCAGATCACATTTGTTTTTCTGTCACACAAACTAAGTGGAAATTCTGTGTGTGTGCGACTAAGTCGATTTACGGACTTTTTGAGTACGTACAGTGCATAAACTTAGACCCCGTTTACGGTGCGGGGCTGGGCCGAGCCGCGGCCGAGCCGCGGCCAAGGCCAACCTCAATTGCGAGGCCGAGCCCCGCAATTTAGTCCGTTTACACTGCCGGGCTCGGCCGCACTTTTGATTCAAACCTTTCAATATTTTGTCGTAGTGGCGCTCTACTTTTAAACAAACGCAATTTGGTATTGTCTGGTTTTCAGATCCTTTGCCAACTGAATTCCATGGCGACGAAGTCGCCGTTCGGGCAAAGGCCTTTGCCGAAGGAGAAAATCCTTTGCAGGACAAAACCACCTTAAACTATCCTAGTTTTCGACGTTAAAGTGGTTAATATCCTGAATAGCGAAATAGTACAGGCGAGGGTTTGGAAGCCAGACTAAAATTGGCCGCGCATTTAGCCCACTTTGCGCTTACACTGAGAAAAAGGCCGGGCGCGACCGCGGCTCGACCGCGGCCGAGACCACCTCCAGAGCGTGGCATAATGCGAGGCCAATTTTGGCCCCGCATTTGGCCTTTTGCGCGTTTACACCGAAATGAAGGTGGGCTCGGCGCGGCCGAGCCGCGGCCGAGCCTCGCACTCTAAACGGGGTCCAAGCGATCCTCGGCACGTACAAATAAAATATGACAATTAAGTGTTTATAACCATCCTGGCATTAACAGTGGCCTTTTAAAACATGACCTTTGACCATTATTTACATAACCAATATGACTCCCTCTAATCTTGCTATTACAATGCTCAGTTCAGAGATCTCTTACAGCTATATACAAGCCTGTGAGATTTACCAGCATTAAAACCAATGAAGCCTCCGATACAAAACAAGGGATATAGAGCAAGGGAGTCTGTTTACATGAGAATGTGATTTATCCTGGACGAAAGTGATACCTCAATTAAAGAGAAAAGGGCAAAAGAAAAATGGGCCAAACGTACGGCTCCAGCGAAAGAGACATCGCCTTTAACCATGTAACTATAGGTCTCCTCTAACTAAGAGTACACTTTGAACGTAAGCTTATACGTGAATGATAATTTATGACGATCTCACGTGATCGACACACATTCAAAGGGGACAGTTAGAAGTGGAAGGAGTGCTTAATCGTTTCATTAATTCCTAATCAATGACACCCCTACTATAGGCATATCATAATTTCTCACCTAAAATCAATGGTCTATAGGACTCATGCACCATTACTTGTATCGTGCATAAACTTTGTTTTTTAAGCTTTCAGTGAAACGTGTCATAACATAATTCTGTAATTCCATCGGCAGTGATTGATATAATAAAGAAGAAAGATATATCACCGTATTGAACGCTTAGAACCTAACGGGGGGGGGGGGGGGGGGGGGTATTATAGCATGATACTCGGTTCTTTACTGCCCACATGCCAACAACATCCATTACCCACGGCTACGCATAGCGAAACAGCCATGGCGAAAATAAAACTTTGTTTTCTCGTAGGCAGAATGACACAGAACCTCGTCAAACACACTTTTATTGGCAGGGATGGACATGAAAAAGTTCATTACTAATACTAAACAGCGTATGCATTCCATTCATGTGGCGCGAGATACCTCTATAGCAACATAAAGCCTGTCTTCAACTCCGTTGGTCGAACAATGACAACCTGAAATTTGAAAGATATGAGGGAGACGCTATATACACCTGGCCTAGAGTTAATTTATTCAGTTCTCATTCCTACCTCAAGTTGGGTTATGTTATTGTAATCATTCCCATCTGCAGTATAACAAAACCAAAGTGAGGGAAAGGGGGAGAGAAAAACGAGAGGTGGCAAAAGGAAAACTGCATGCACAACTGCAATCCATATCATTGCGTGTGACAAGTGAAGCAAATGTATTAGTTGTTATAGCAGTGTTTTATGAGCATAAACTGGCAAATAGACAGACCATGTCAAATATAAAAACCATCAATTTAATGTAAGAGAAGATGGTAAACAAGATGCATTGAAACTGTAACTAAATCGCTGCTTTTCTACTCGGTCACGGAACGTCCAACTTTATATTCAACAAAAAAAAAATGTTAGGGGAAAGAAACAAATTTAGATATAACATTCTTGAATTAAAAACAAGAAAAAGAAAATGCCCACGTCAGGATTAAAAAAAAAAGGCCGCACGAACATGCATTATATTCTAGATGGGAATACGGTCTTGATGCAAAGGTCCAATGATTGTCTCATTACTTTAAAAGCAATCTATGGTTCCCTTACCATCACCAGTACCACACCACAATGACGTCTCTAAAATCAATGGTAGCACATTTATCATTGCATCGTGCAGTAACTCCCTTTTCCTAAACTACCAGTAGAACGTGTCATATTATATTGTGTGTTTCGATCAGTAATGACTGACTTTAAAGAAGAAAGATAATGCAAAAAATTGAACGCTTACCACATTGCTTATAGGGCTATTCCAGTTTGGTACAGATCTGTTCTATTCTCCCAGATGCCAACAACATATGTCACCTATGGCTGAACTAGTGAAACAACCATGACGAAAATAAACGACAGAGAACGCCGTCATAATCACTACACTTGGAAAGCTGTTGCCCGAAATTCCTCATTATGAAGCAATATCACGTCACTTCCTTCCCTGCCTGTCTTTAACTCCGTCATTTGGTCAAACAATAACAACCTGGAATTCCAAAGAGATAAGCGAGACGCCATGCACCTGGACTAGAGTTAATTAATTCAGTTCCCATTCCTGTTAATTATATAAACGTACACGTTCCTAAACATCCTGCTACAGTATAAAAGAACAAATGAAGAGAAAAGGAAAGAGAAAACGAATGGTGGCAAGCGGGGTACTGTTTTAATTCAAGGGGCAATTTACAACATTACGTGTGACAAAATTAAAGAAGCAAACCCAACCTCCAAACTCCAATACAAAACAAGGGAAATAGAGTAGCTGTGTTCATGACATCAGAGTGAAGCTGAACTGCAGAAAAAAAGAAAGAAAAAAGAAATAAAAGGAAAAAGTCCTGCGGGACTCGATTAACTTCTCTCCTTCCGGTCGGGCATTATAAACACGCAGCGTGCTAAGCAATTCTGCCACATGGAAGATCCGAAGATCTTGTGCGAAACTTAAATATATCTATGTATGCTATACATTTATATTCAGTTTTTTGGCTATATACGTCAAGTGACTGATAGCGCTATTCAACTTCCCACGAGTGGCCGTGTGGATTCGATCAATATACAGTTACAAAGATAAATCTTGAATCGTTTCAACCAGATTTCATTCTCATTTTCAGTGATCGACAATGAAAATAATGTAAAGTAGCGACTTGAAGTAATATTGAGAAATGTTCGTGAAGTCCAATTCTTTATACAGTCCTACATAATTCAGATGAAATTGTTTCTGTCATGCAACTAATTGAAAATTTCGTGTAGTGGTGTCGGCGTGTCCAAGTAAGTTGATTGGAAAGGATATGTGAATGAATATTTACCAATAGGTCTTTATACTGTAAAAAAAAAATCAAACATGGCCATGCGGTCTTTTAAAAGTCATCTTCACTTTAACATTTGTAATTTCAAGTCCAAGTTGCCTGTCAAAGCAATGTGGTCTCCAACAAAAAACAAAGGGATATTGTGTGTGTGTGTGTGTGTGTGTGTGTGTACGTTTACATGAAAACGTGATTTCTACATGGACGAAGGTGAATACTCCATAAAAGGAAAAAAGCAAAAGATATAAGTATTTTGTTTCGTGCTCTTATGGGGTTCGAACCCGTACGTGTGCAACCTCACGTCTCTTGTGACTTTACCTTTAATCACAATTTGAAGTATGATGGTAAGTCTTCTCGAACTAAGAGTGTGGAACGTATACCTTCTACGTGAAAGGTGAATCATGACGATCACCCGTGACTGACACATCTTCAAAGGGATCTGTTATTAGAAGTGGAAGCCCTCGTGCCAAGATAATATTGTCTCAGCAATTTCAAAGCAATGATACCCTTACATTTAGGTATACCATAATTTCCCTCTGAAATCAATAGTATTATTCATGTACAATTGCTTGCCTTGTCCACAAACTTTGCTTTACAAAATTTCAGTGAAAGGTGTCATAACATAATTCTGTAACCGTCCATTAGCAGCGATTGACTACATAAATCAAGATGATAAATATCAATTGAACGCTTAGCGCGTATAACTAAGGGGGATTTCAGCCTGATGTTGCATTATTTACTGCTCAGATACCAACAACACTCATCACCTACGGCTACGTATAGAGAAACAGCCATGACGAAAATAAGTTTTCCTTTTCTTTGGCAGATAGACACACAACCCCTATAGCCCCTATAACTGACATGGAGGGACATGAAAAAGTTCATTACTACTACTAAACAGTGATGCCTTCTACTCATGTGGCACAAGATACCTCTATAGCAACATAAAACCTGTCTACAATTCCGCTATTGGGTCAAACAATAACAATCTGGAATTTCAAAGAGATGAGCTAGACGCCATACACCTGGCCTAGAGTTAATTTATTCAGTTGCCATTCCTGCTCCAGTTGAATTATGTAAATTATTTCCCGACCTGTCTTGTGCAGTGTAACAGGAACAAACGTAGAGAAAAGGAAAGAGAAAACGAAAGGTGGCAAGCGGGGCACTGTATACCAAGGGCAATTTACAACATTACGTATGATAAATGAAGCAAATCCAACCTCCAGCCTCCGACAAAAAAAAGGGAACTTGAGTGACTGTGTGTCGTGGGGTAATGACATCGGAATGAAGCTGAACTGCCAAAAGAAAAACAAAGAAAGAGAGAGAAAAAAAAATAATAGCGTCCTGCGGGTCTCGAACATCTCGTCCTAAGGTAGTGCATAATGACCATGCAGCGCGCTAAGCGACTATAAAGCCACACGGCTGTCCCGAAGACTGGATGTGAAATTCATATCTTTATATCATTTACAACATGAAAAAGTTCATTACTACTACTATACAGTGATGCCTTCAATTCATGTGGCACAAGATACCTCTATAGCAACATAAAACCTGTCTACATCTCCGTTATTGGGTCAAACAATAACAACCTGGAATTTCAAAGAGATGAGCGAGACGCCATACACCTGGACTAGAGTAATCAATTCAGCTCCCATTCCTGCAAGTTATTCAAACGTACATGTTCCTACCTATCCTGTTACAGTATAACAATAACCAATGAAGAGAAAAGGAAAGAGCAAACGAAAGGTGGCAAGCGGGACACTGTAACAAGGGGCAATTTACAACATTAAGTGTGACAAAATTAATGAAGCAAACCCAATCTCCAAACTCCAATACAAAACAAGGGAAATAGAGCAGCCGTGTTCACGGGTTACGTACACTTGATAAAATAATATGATAAATGACATCGGAGTAAAGCTGACCTGCCGAAAAAAAAGAAAAGAAAAACAAAAAGAACGGAAAAAGTCCTGCGGGAGTCGAACTTCTCACCTTCCGGTATGGCGTTATGAACACCCAGCGCTAAGCGATTACGCCACACGGATGTCCTGAAGAGTGAATGCGAAACTTAAATATATAATAATACTATCGTGACTAGTTGACTTGTGATGGCGCTATTCAACTTCTCACAAGTGGCAGCGTGGATTCGATCAATATACAGTTGCAAAGAAAAATTGGGAATCGTTCTGTACAGATTGCATTCTCATTTTCAGTTTTAAACTACAAAATTATCAACCTAATGAGGAGATTTGAAAACATAAAATGCACGATTACTAAACCTTATTGTCTCAGCTACAACATACGTATGTTTCAGAGGAAATGGAGCAAAAACAGATGAGGTAAAGGTGCTTAAACGTTGTCAAGTCAATGCATGGTTTGAAAAAAAATCACCTCCCATAGACATAACACGTAAACTTGTCTGATTTTGAGTCTTTACCTTTAATTACAATTTCTAGTATGATGACGTCATCATATTTCAAAACCATCACATGGACTTGAGAGGCAAATGTTCAAAGTACAACATATCTGAATTTGGGATAATATTGAGCTTAAACAACAGAGATACGAGCTAATGAATGTCTGAAACAGTACCTCAAAAAAATCAATTCCACTTTTTTTATTTAAAATGACGATATGATGACGTCATCGCGTGTTCCTGGCAATATTGATACTTGGAATGTTATTTACAATTCATATACTTTTGTAATATGCAATAGAAATATGGGGTCAACGGACGATTTAAAGAGCTATGGCGAAATAAACAAAGACATGTTTTTTCACTATATTTGCAGAAAGACGCGCACGCGGAATTTCAACTTTGACGCCAGTGCATTCCTTTGTTATAGGTCGAAATCGATCGGAAATCAATGGATATTGTTACTCAGAGTATAAGGAATCCAAATCAGTCAAAAAAATTGCATTTTCATGTTGCTTACGGGCTCTGCGCGCGAAATTGCGCGGACGGACGCGCACGCGAGAAAATGTTTGAAACGCTTAAAATTGTCTGAAACTTCGAGATTTCCCATTGGGAAGTCGTTTTGAGCCTTTTAAAATTTTGACGCGCGCTTACGCGCGCGTAATGATGACCTGTGTAACTAGCGTTAGAAAGTAAGGTAGAGCGTGACCTGAACTTCATGTCCACCGAAAATGATACAGAAATGACATCTAGTTATGAAGTTATGATCGATCATGTGACAAAGTCCGAAAATCACAAAATGGCGCCTAGATGACGTCATCGATATGTTACTGTCATGAAAACCTTATTGTGGCTAGATTTTGTCATGAGACATGTTGACTGAAAATGTCATGTTATTTCGTAATGTCATTCTTGAGATATTGACGACACAAAATGTGGCAGAAAGAAAGAAGAATAAAAAACGAGACATGAAAACTCGTCACATTGAGGACGAGTTAGGTGATACGCTTGTGGTCATCAGATGACAGTCATCTGTGATCGACAAAGAAAAGAATGTGATATAGGCACCTTAAAGTTATATTGAGCGTGCTTGCGAAACCGTTTTTGTAACCACTCGGCCACGGGTCATCCACGGAAATGGTAAGACAAAAAAAAAAACAAAACCAATGTATAGATATAACAGGGGGAAAGTCAATGCCCACTCAACTAACGTGGCCGTGTGAACATCTATTGCATTGCTAGACGGAAAAGCGGCCTTGTAACGACTGAGGTCGCTATGCCATTTCTGGCAACTTGGAAAAAATACGTCCCGCAGACATAAAACCTATAATCGGCTGGTTTTGATACCTTGCCTTTAATCATAATTTTTAGTGTAATGACGTCATCAAATTAATAAACAATGACATCGTCTTGAAAGACAATTGTTCAAAGTACAACACCTCAGTCGTCGTCATTACATACTATGATCGGTTTGACAAAGTCAACCTGCAAAAGTTTGCTGCAGTCGAAGCAATGTGGTCTCCAACACACAAAGAAGAGGGATATGGCGTGTGTGTGTGTGTCTGTGTGTGTGTATAGGTGCGTTTATATACGAACGTGATTTCTACATGGACGAATATGTAATACAAAGTTGAGGAAAAAAACAGTAAATAGCTAAGTATTTTGTTTCGTGATCTTGTGGGGTTCGAACCCGCAACCTCACGTCTCTGAGACGTCGCCTTTAACCACTCGGCCATACGTCTCGATGAGAAAATATGGGAAACGTTATGGACTTGAAAGACAGTTGTTCCATATATAACACATTCATCGTACGTTGTCAGTTTGCTATTGACATGATGATATATCACATGAGTATGAGGCAGGTATTAGTACCTGTATGAAATTATTATAGGCATGGTTATCAAATTCCCCTAAAATTTCCTTATAATTGCCTTATTTTTACACACAGTTATGCTATCCCTTTAAACTCGTCACAGTTTAATTAGAATCATTAACATCATACATTAGTACCATATTCAGTTCCATAGCTGATCATGTTTGCTAATTAATTAAGATTAATTGTCTAGAATGTGTCATATGGCCAACCTGTATACATACGTATATACACACACACAATGCTAAATGTATGTATCAAACATCTGTAACACAACTTTGAACTAACTGTAGGAATTATCGCTGCACTTATCATCCATACTCTTTATCACTATCTGAAACTCCACAAAAACCACTAATTGACAAATAATCATCAATACAGAAGACTGACTTAAAGGAACAATGAAAATACCTTTTTTACAATGTATAGCTTGTTACATGTATAAATCAGCACAAAGTAACCACGACTACATTGTGTTACTGAATTGATATGAACAAATTTCATTTTGTAACAATATACTATATCAGTTTGAAAAGCCCAGCCTGCAAAATTTTGCAGCAGTAGAAGTAATGCAGTCTCCAACGCAAAACAAAGGTATGCTGTGGGAGTGTGTGCGTATAGGTGTGTTTACATGGAAACGTAATTTCTACATTGACGAAGGTTTAGTACTCCATTGAAGAAAAAAAAATAATTGTTTCTTTCGTGCTCTTGTGAGGATCGAACCCGTACGTGTGCAACCTCACGTTTCTGAGACGACGCCTCTAACCACTCGGCCATACGTCTCGACGAGAAAATTGGAGGAACGTAAACTTATGTACGTGAAAGATGAATCAGGAATCGTTTCGTCCGCATTCCATTCTCATTTTCAGTTTTAAATTGCAAAATTGTCAACCTCATGAGGAGATTTCAAAGAATAAAATGCATGATTACTGCAGCTTATTGTCACAGCTACAACATACTTAAGTTTCAGAGGAAATGAAGCAAAATCAGCTGAGATAAAGGTGCTTAAACGTTGTCAAGTCAATGCATGGTTTCTAAAAAAATCACCTCCCATAGACATAACACGTAAACTTGTCCGATTTTGCATCTTTACCTTTAAACACAATTTAAATCATGATGACGTCATCAAATTTCAAAACTATGACATGGACTTAAAAGGCAAATGTTCAAAGTACAACATATCTGAATTTGGGATAATATTGAGCTTAAACAACAGAGATACGAGCAAATGAATGTCAGAAACAGTACCTTAAAAAATTTAATTCCACTTTTTTGATTTCAGATGATGATATGATGACGTCATAATGTATTCATGGAGATATTGATACTTGAAACGTTATTTCCAATTCATATGTTTTTGTACTATGCAATAAAAACATAGGGTAACCAGACGTTTTAAAGAGCTATGGCGAAATAAACAAAGACATGTTTTTCGCTATATTTGCACATAGACGCGCACACGAAATTTCAACTTTGACGCCAACGCATTCCTTTGTTATAGGTCAAAATTGATCGAAAATCAATGGATATTGTTGCTTAATGTATCAGGAATCCAAATCTGTCAAAAAATGTGCATTTTCATGTTGCTTACGCGCACTACGCGCGAAAATGTGCGGACGGACGCGAACGCGCGAAACGCTTAAAATTGTCTGAAACTTCGAGATTTCCCATTGGTAAGTTGTTTTGAGCCTTTTAAAAGTTTGACGCGCGCGTACGCGCGCGTAATAATGTCCTAGGTAATTAGCATTAAAATGTAAGATAGAGCGTGACCTGAACTTAATGTCCACCGAAAATGATACAGAAATAACCTTTAGTTATGAAGTTATGATCGATCATGTAACATGGTCCGAAAATCACAAAATGGCGCCTAGATGACGTCATAGATATGTTACTGTCATGAAAACCTTATTGTGGCTAGATATTGTCATGAGACATGTTCCCTGAAAATGTCATGTTATTCCGTAATGTCATTCTTGAGATATTGATGACACAAAATTGTCCAGAAAGAAAGAAGAATAAAAAGAAATAAAGAGAGATTTTGACAATCACAATAGGTGATACGCTGATAGCGTATCACCTAATAATGGCTTCTCACTTTGACCAAGAATAAAGAAAGGCTTTTTGATATATAACATTACCTTGAACATAACAGTCTTGTACACAAGTACACAGAAATGTGATTACATGAGTGGTTCCATTTCACAGCTAATGTTTTTGTCATTTGTACAGTCCAATGTAGTCCAATGCATTCTGTAATGTTTTATAATGTGATCTTTATTAATGATTGTACCATTTTTAATTGACAGGGATCAATCTTTGAAAGGCTATTATGGCCTATTGTTGATTCCCCAATGTTATATCTATTGCTTCTTGCATGATGTAAGTTGCGCTCTTTGCAATGTTTGTATATCTTTTTTATTTACCCTGTGGAAATAGATGAATTGAATATTAGGGTTATTTGATTGTTGCAATGATATGATCCAAAAAACAATAATTTCTTGTGTGGACACAAAAACTGGTTAAGTCTTGCAATATACATTGCAATGTGACTTTTATTTCTGCCTGATTTTTTTTTACTTTTTTTTTTTTAGCTCTAGGGGTAAGTGGTGTGTGTTAACAGTGGCACATGTAAGTCATAACTTGCGTCACAATGCAAAATCTGATAACTCCTGTTAGTGAGAATGTGTCGATTGACAAGCAACAAAGCTAATGCCATCATCTGTCTATCCTATCTACCATCAAGATACAAAGAAACTGAATTCACATGGAATGTTTAGAGACTGAAAGGGAAGAGGTTTGGTCACGTTTACACCAGGTGCAAAATAAATAGAAAGACAACAAATCCCAAAATGCGACAAGTTTTGAATAGGTGGCAGATTGCTGATGTAAAAAGATGAATGAATTCTTACAAGCTGAGATAATTTCACACCACTTCAAATGTTTTCGTGGAGGACAGCAATGACATCATGATTTTGTTATGCTTTTTCAGAAAATAAAGTCATTTGCCTTCAGTGTCATGTCGTGTAGATACATAATAAAAGACAGCCAAGAATGAACAAAAACTGTAATGGTGCCCTACCTGCCTTTTAGCCCTGAAATGGTGCACTTCACGTTAGTTTAATTCATTGGAACTTTTTTTTTATTACCATTATTGTCACCTTTTGAAATATTGTCATGCGTCAGTAACATTGTTAATTCTTGTGTTTTTGCCATTGTTCCTGTTTTGTGCTGCTGTTGATTTCATAGCATGGCAGTTTTCTGTGCATTGTATTCACAGGAGTTATTCAATGCACAGCACTGTAAAGCAATTAATGCGTATTGGTGTGATGTACATGTTCACATATCAATACGTGTATGTCAGCTAGGTCCATCAGCATGCTTCTTAATCTTTTTCAAGCCAAGACCCACTTCATCTTAAAAAAAAAAAAAAAAAAAAAAAAAAAAAATTGAGGCCCAGTAAGATCAAATATGAATCTTTTTTATCCTATTTTTGGCTCACATTGCAACCCACCTGAGGGAGCTTTGCAGACTGGCTGAGAAGCAAGGATCTAGATCATTGCTGTTTCACTAGCTAATGCAGTATCCATGATAACAGTCACCATTTTGCTGTTTTCATGAATAAAATTAAAGAGTCATTGAAGCTAAAACATAGTACTTGGAAGAGCTCAAAATTCATCTTCCACCTTTTAGAATTTGCTTGTAATATATCAGAAAGCTCTACCAGGAAACTTATCTGGCTGACATGATTTGCCGGGATAATGAGCTGTTTTGTAGTACATTGTATGTGAATATATCCGAACAGAAGCCAGCCTTACTGCTCCATGATGTGCCACACTTTACGTTGATTATGCTTTGAGTGCCAATTGTTACTGAAAACTCTGTAGTATTCTACATGTTGTCCAGAGTCTTTGGCAATGAAAGAGTTAAGACCATACACATTACTTTTTATGAGGCATGGGGGAATTCCCCTTGCATGCCGCATTATTCTGACACAGCAATGTAGTGGTGCTTTGGGGAAAGATCCTGTTTTTCAAATCAATGTAATTTTTATAAATTTAACTACCCTGTACATATTAAGAGCAACATTTAGACGAAATCCCAAATTGTCATTGTATTGTATAGAGGCATGACTTTTGGACTAAAAAAAAAAGTGACTGAAACTTAGTAAAACGAGTAAATATTTACTCGCAAATCGAGAAGGAAATACCACTTGATAGTCAGTCACCACATAGAATGTAATCTACATGTGAATGGAATCACAAGAAACCCTTTCATTGCACTGAGGCATTTGGTGATTTATCAATCAGTTTGGGCGGGTCTGTGCGTTTGAGCAGGATATGCTAACTTGGCATTCCGTCGACTGAGTCAGGCATTCAAATGTGGCACATAAAGAGTTAAAGGCATAATTTACCATTTGCAGATGAAAGCATTAGTGCTATAAAATAGTTCTAAAATGTGAGTTAGGGATAGAAACAACCACTGTCAAAATTTGAATCCGTATAATCGATGTTAAGTGTTGTTAAATACACAAAATGTGAACAATAGTTATAATAAAAAATTTTCCAGACTAAACCGTATACAGTTACGGTTTATTGAGAAAAACCCTGATATCTCCTTATATTTTAGGTTTTATTGCAAATATTTCATATGGTAGGATGTTTTATGATACAACAGACCTACACATATGCATCAAATATGATATCTTGAAAATTTTTGAAATCACTGCTCCCAAAGGTAAACTGGACCTTTAAAGGGGAATTTATCCCAAATATGATTCAGTGAATACAGAAATACAGACATTTAAATAGAGCCCATCAAAGAAGTTTGAGGATAATCAGACAAGCTGTTCAAAAGTTTTTCACGATGTGAAACATGAATATCTATTGTAAATACATGAATGCAACAAAGAAAGAGCAGGACTTCAGGTAGGGTGATTTAGGTGACACATGTGGAGTTCACTATATCAAACACACACATAAAATACTGTGTGTGTGTTTTTCTGTTTGTATCAATAGTTTCTCTCCTATCGGGGCATTTACCCCCCCCCCCCCCCAATACTGGTTAGTAGTAAAGTTGGAGTAAATAGATTAGAGTTAGGGTTTAGTAGGCTTAGGGTTAGAGTTTGGCTTAGGGTTAGTTTTAGGTTCAGGAATCAGGGTTATGGTTAGGATCAGAGAAAGGGTCTGGGGTAATTGTACAGGAGGTAATTGCCCTAGACCCAGTTTCTCTATATCTCTTTATTATTTAGTTTATTCTTGGTATGTAGTCATACAGTGTGTTTAAGTTGGTGTGTTGTTTTTACACTGGACTCTGTATAAAATTGCATGGTAAAGCATTGCTTATGACGCTGTACACTGTATGAACAGTTTTTTTGCTCACCTGAGTCAAAGGGGAAGGGGGCACCAGATGTGCGCCCCCTTGAATTGTTCTTAAAGGAAAAGAAATAAAAAGTAAAGAAACTGAAAGGGGAACATATGTCTCCTTTAATTTTTTTCTTTTGTTGTAATGGCACCAGAAAATTGCGCTGAAAGTTTTTATTTTTTATTATTATTTTCTTTTTCTTTTTTTTGCTTGTCAGCTGATGAAACCCGGAAGAAGCACAAGAAAGGGTACGGGAGCCCCCCCCCCCCCCCTTTTTTTTTTTTTGTTGCTTGTCAATTGATTAAACCAGGAAGTGGCACCAGAAATATTTTTTGCGCCTCCCTGTAGGAATTCTTGGAGCCGGTATCCACCCCTGTTCACCGCCCAATGTCAGTCATGCATGGTGTGTTGTCCATCACATGCTCATTAGCATAAGCTTGTTCACACTGTTGTCTTCAAAACATGACTGGATTTTGACTAAACCTAGCAGGAATAATGATTCGTAATTTAAATGATGGTGGAGCCCAACACGGGGACCCCAAAGTTGAGCTCAAATGCCACAGTAATAAATTATAGATTTATATAATACAGTTACTGGTATTCAAGATGTACATTGCAGTACTGCCATTTCAGTACCTTTGAAAGTGATTCAAATGGAAAATTTGATGCATTTTGCTTTGTATGCCGCTGCCAATACTTCCACTCCAAAGGGTTGTCTTAAACTGATTCCAGAATATATCTTTAATGAATACAGTCTTTTACTGTTGACTACAGTAAGATGTCTCTGTTGACTGCAGTGAGATAGCCTAGCTGCTAGTGTACAGAGGATGCATTGTTTGTTATATCTAACTGAAGGGCAATTGGTCAACTTTTCATGCTTCTCTGCATTCTGTCAGATTTTTATGAAGTTGAAACTTTGTAGTTTTGTAATCTTTGGTAATGTTTGGTAGCTGCTGAACATTGTAGCTCCTGTAAATGACTAAATGCACCTACACTGCAGTCTTGGCTTAGATATGGATTTATATGAAGCTTTAGGAAGATTTTTAACATTCAACCGAAACTGCATGGCTTGCTTTTGGTAGTCATTTAAAGACATTTTAGATTTGAGCACTTATGACCAATTAACTTTTAGATAGATATTGAAGTGAGTTTTGTGATGTTGTGTCCCTGTATATTAGTGTGCAATAGATGTAGTGCGATTGAGCTCCCATACGCCCTGTAGTGGCATGTAGAATGTATTGATAGTAATCAGAATATGTGTGTTTTCTTGTATGATTTCACAGTTCCTTATTTCTGTTCAGTTTGGGAAAACATCACACAAATTCATAGCTTTCCTTGAGTGCTTATGGTACTAAATTGGTAAGCATGAAATCCCAATCTCTTGAATTCGCAGACTAAAAAGTGATCAATCCGTGACGAAAGGGGCTAGGTGCACACTGGACAAAAGAAAGACTTCCAATCTAATATTAGCCCGCTGCAAATTCCTGGTAATGACACGTCATCTTCAATCACATGGTTACTTATACACATGTAGAGTGGTGTCTTTTCCCCCATGGCCTGCCGCCTAGTGGACATGCCATTCATTTGCAGACAGCACACAGTGCCAACTGACCACTGATGCGCGCTTCAAATACTGTGTTGCTAGGTATTGATCTGAACAGCAAACCGCCTCTGTGTGTGTGTGTGTGTGTGTGTGTACACAGTTTGTGTGTGTGTGTATGCCCCAATGTCCTACTTCCTCATTCCTGGTGTCTGCCAAGTTTCCCCACAAACTTGGAAGGCTGCCAAGACATTGTGATCTGTGATTGGTTGATTATGAGGGGGTGTGTATGGGGGCTTGACCGCACAAGAATGTGGGCTGAAAGAGCTTTGTTGAGTCAATGGACAATCTTTCCAGAGAACAAACATGTTAGTATAGCATAAGATATTGATTTACTTATAGCAAGGTCCTCATGTTCACTATATTCTACATCTAAGCTGTGTTCTAAGTAAACAAAGGTTTCAGGTTGTTTGCAAATTTGTTTTTGGTGTGTTGTTTCAAAGAACAAAGTGATATCTAAATGGAAGAGGGTTTTATTTGTGTGAGAAAAAGGAAGATGCAATTGAGGATGGGCCATCTGATTGTATGATATGTTATGCAATGACAAAAAGATTTGTTCAAGAATGCAGTCAAAGATATAAACCGTAAATCAATGACTGCTTCATGTTAATACTGTAATCACAAACCCTCCAGTTTGCTCAAAAATTATGGTCTGTGTGCATTTATATTACAAATATAGTTGTCCCGAGTGAGTATCATACATTGAATAATCTCCCTTTGTTTGTAAGACAATCAGTTACAATTAATGAGTTAAAGGTCAGGTTAAAAAGTCATCTCTTGAAGTAATGTATTTTATATTTGAATTTCTTGTATGTACTGTATGTTATTTTGTAATGCACAGTAGAGTATATGATTATAGTAGCTGTGCAATATAAATGTCCTTTATTATTATTATTTATTATGTGTGTGTGTGTTATTGAATTGTTGTGCGAAGATGTTCTAGAAATAGCCATTATATGCAATTATATGTGGGACACATTATTTCTGCAAAATGCCCTTTGCAGCCCTTGTACAGCAGTTGCCATGGAAGCTATAGTGATTTCCCTGCTAATTGACTAGGATGTCTGGAAACTGATTAAGTGCCATTGAATAGAGGTATCCTAATCCCCTTAATCTCTATTGTGCCTTGTGTTTCAATATGCCTGAGCAGCCTGGCTCATTTCATACAATCATGTTTTTAAAAAGTTAGACCAGTGCTTGAGAGAAAGCTCAGAGTTACATCTATTAGATGCTTGGGCATACTATGAAGGTAGAAGTACCTCCATGGGCATACAAATATCCTACACTGACCTCCTGAGTGATATAATCCTCTCACTTTGAGCAGAATTGTTGCTCATGTAATGCGTAATATGCTATTCCTTTCTATTAAAGTTTAGTGTTCCGAGAAATGCCTGAATATGAATGCTGGTGGGTTATGTGCAAGCTGTTTAAAAGCAGTAGGTAATATTTTTAAAGGGGATGGCTAGTATAAACTGATCAGTGGGAATCAGTGGGAATGCTGGGGGATGATTGTTCCAATCCATGTGGGATTCATTAAAGAGTACTGTATACGCTATAATTTTCGCGTACATAAATTTTGGCGAATTGCCGCTGTCACACATTTTCGCGAGTGGTTAAATTCGCGATTGGGGGACCAGAGAAAATATGAAGTGGCAAAGAAGGTGTGAATTTTCAACTTACTACTACTAGCAAATATTAAAGAATGATACTAGTTATACACTGCATGAAAAGAACTTACCAAACTCTGCGAACTAGTAAGTTAGAATTCAACATTTTTGAAGTGGTGAAGTCCATCACGCTAGATTTCTGATGAGTGGTACGAGGGGTACGAGTAAATTCAGCGGCAACCAGCCGGAGCATATGAAGCCCCGGCCCCTAATGTTGACATACAGTACTTGTAAAGATGGAGTGGCATGCAAACGCAAGAGCTAGTAGTAGTACATCTAATCAAGGGTGACACGCCGCGCATTTGTAACGTTGTGGCGCAATGAAAAAACAAAACAAAACAAAAGAAAGTGGAATTTCTCACAGAAATAGTATTGCGCCGTCTACTGTGCTGTGCGAATGCTACTTACAGCGACTGGGCTGTGTATACTAGTAGTTAGACGTGGACGTGCTATATGTACGTAAACAAGCTTAGCCAGTATGGTCTGTTCGGTAAGCCGTGACATGGTATACTAGTACTGAAATGTTCGTATCATCAAGGCAAGGGATTCATTTTGGAAGGAAATATTTTCGCGTATTGTCAATTTCGCGAATAGCTCCCGACTCGCAAAATTTGCGAAAATAAAACCCACGCGAAATATATAGCGTATACAGTACATTATATATCTATTGTTGTGTGAAAAATATTTGCTTCAGAATGGTCTCATTTTCAAGTGATGTGCAGTTCAATGTTTCCAGGTTAGCATGTCTGTACAGTGTCGGGGTAATCGTTAAAGGGATCGTACAGTTTTGGTTGAGACCAAATTTCAGGTTTCTAACATTTTTTGGTGAAATAATGAGAAACCTCTTATGAAATATGAAAGAGCATGTAATTCTATGAGGAATTCAACGTTTATTTGCTGAAAATTGGTTTTGAAATAGCTGAGATATCCAAAAAAGAGTGATTCTAATAAAGTGTGGGACCCACACTTTATTACGATCGCTTTGTTTTACTTTGTTTTTGGATGTTTCACTCATTCCAAACCCGATTTTCATCAAATAAACTTTGAATTCCTCTTAAAATGGTATGCTCTGTACTATATCATAAGTGTTTTCTTGGTATCTCGCAAAAAGTTAAAAGCCCAATTCTCATCTCTGCCAATACTGTACTATCCCTTTAAGACATTCAAGCATTTTCTATCTTTTTCATGAATGATAAAAAGATGGATATATTCCTACATAATATACAAATAAAGGGTATAACATTGCACTTGTAATCACACACTTCATAAGCAGTGTGTTGTCATTATATCGACATTTGCCAGTCCACACAGTGATATAAGACAATACTTTGAGCTTTTTCAGAAGATATTTTAGTCACTTATTATAGAGATTTGCGTGACAAAAACTTTAATCATGGCTTTAAGTAGGCATAACTTGTGTCAAAACAAAAAGCAAATCAGGAGCATCTGTCAAACTTTGTAAAGTGTCATCCTGGCAAGCTATTGCCATTACAGTTTTTGTGAAGGTGCACAAAGGGGATATTGGACTTTCATGGACACATTGTGGTTGGACAGGAAGTTTTTGATAATAACAAGGTGAAGCAAGTTCTATTTATGACTTTGCAACAGAAAACCCAGTAAAAGTTTAAATACACAGGTCAATTTTCCAGGAAACTCGAAAACATGTGTTCCAGCATTCTTGGTCTTCTGATTCTGGTATTATCCTTTTCCAGTGGTAAAGTTTTGAAAACCTAATATCAAGTAAAGTACACGTTGTAATGCATTCCACACTTTTATTTACAGGGCTTTTCCATCTGACATTGTTTTTGTTTGTTTTTTTCACTTTCTGCTCATGAGGCACACACATGTGCTTATGAAACCCTCCAAGACATTGATTAAAATAGGGATATATACTCTTTGTCACAGAGGGATGTAATTTGAGGGCTGAAACTTGCTATGACAACCAAATTTGTATACTGCCCCCACCTATCATTGCCATACAGAGATTTGCAATCCCCAAATTGTGCTTCAAGGAAATACAGTGCACTCCCGTTATAACAAACACAGTTATAATGAAATTCCGGTTACAACAAAGTAAGAATTCAGGCCACAACATTACTGGTTCTTTGTATTTTTTATTGTTTATTCATTTGGTTATTACGAAATTTTGATATCATGAAAGAAAACTGTCGGTACCGAGGACTTCATATAATGGGAGTCCACTGTAGAAACTGAAAGTTTTGCTATAGTCGTCTTCAGCTCACTAAAAATTCCATCTTCCTAGAATGCATCAATCTTTTCTCTTTATCATTCAACTGGAAAATCATGTAAATCTCACCAGCCTGAATATATTTCCATTGTTTGTATTTTGGTTCTTTCTGCAAAGGGGTGGATCCTCAAAACAATGTCTTTCAGTTGACCACACAAGGCGATGGATTCTCCCAGGCTGACTGCATCATTACATACCAGCTGGGTGCAACCATTAAGGTCCTAGACATCCTCACTGGGGAGGAAACTGGCAGCTTCTCACAGCTCACCAATGCTACTAGCCAGGGAGGGGATGAGGTCGGCTGAAAATGGCCCAGCAGAAAATGTGCCAGTGACTCCTATGAATCATGGCGGAGGAGGAGAAGTGATTCTTGAGGTCTGAATCCATCAGGGACAGTCACACCCCATGTTCACATTCATCCCCCCAAAACCACCGTGGACACTCACTGGGACTTGTCCCCCGCCCCCATGAGGCAAGTTGGTCCGGGGACAAAATTTGGAGGGGAGAGCGACCTGCGGCCATAGATGTTGTGCAAACTCTGGTTTCCAGTGGTAGGGCTTGCCCCAAGCCCCAATTGCTCCTGCAGCTCAGGGGCAGTCAAGATAGCAGTGTGGATGCAAGGGTCGCACTTAACTTTTTTTTTTAACTAGCCAGGCGGACTACTTAGAATCAATTTTAACACTGAAGCAATATTTTGGCTAGCCAGACGGACTAGTAACTTCAGAATTTTATGATTTTTAGCTAGTCCGACGTGATTTTGGGTAGCCTATGGCCAGCGGACCATCGCCAATTTCGAACCCTGTGGATGGTTAGTTGTTAAAATGATAAGATCTCTGATGACTGTCCCTGCTACCTGGGGTCCAATGTGTATGCCGTAAGGATTAGTAAGTAGCCAAATCTCCCATGCACTTTTCATTTCTAAAACTTGTCCATTTCATGGAAAACATATACATTGCGTAGAATCGTTTTGGAGTAGTAATTTATATACTTTTGCATATATGTGTGAAGTACTGCATATGCCATGTATTTCATGAGGTCTTTCGTTTTCACGAATTTCACGAAATCATTATGAAGTGCAACGTACATGCATACATTCCTTTCGTTTATGATTATGGTATTGTTGTATATGCCTCATTATGTACACTTTATGCATTTTCTTCTTTGATAGTGAGTTTATATATGACTCTCAATGGTTTGGGGAGGCACCAGATAGTGCAGACCATAACAAGATCAAATACCCGGAAAAAAAAAATATCTGTTATTGATAGATCGATAACTGATATTGATACAAAGTATTTGCTAATTATCATCCTTTTGAGGATCTTTGTCTTGCACTTGATTACAGCTCTTATCACCAGAAAGTCACATACAGTGTCTCCACATTTCAGATGATGATCACATGAATATGATTCAAAACACTGCCACTTAATTTCTCTTTGTGAATGTAGTCTACAGCAGTATGCTGTCTTCCGTATCAGGGGGGCATTTCATGAAGGAACTTGTCAGATAAAATGTCCGACAAGTCAATTATATCCGACAAGCTCAGAGAAATCAGGCAATCAGTCTAAAGAATTTATCTGAACTTGTCGGATATAATTGACTTGTCAAATATTTTATCCAACAAGTTCCTTCATGAAATGCCCCCCAGGTGAACTGTTAAAACATGTCAAACATGTTAACTCTTTGTGTGTGAAGCACTTGACATTAACATGCCAAGCTTTTTTCGTCAGCCTTCAGTAATCCATTCAACCGTGAATTATCTGGTACAGGTGTAAGTTCGTAAGACCACTCAGCTGTGGCAATGTGCCAACTGGAAGGTCATGGTAACCCAATAGGAATAAAGTAATTTCTATTCATTGACAATTAGTTTCTAGACACCTGTACCAGTGAGCAAAGAAAGCCCTGTAAGGTTAGCCATGGGTTAAGGACCATTTATCATCCAGAAACTATGGACTCATCCAGCCAAAATATGCCCTTTTTTTATTAAGTGCAAAGATTGCTGAATACGCCAGTGTTTGTGAAATGAAAAGAGCTTCAAAACACACAGGGGGCTTGTGTCACAGACACATGAACTGTGAAGGAGGTACTACCCCTTGACAAATATGTGGGCATCCTTTTGTGTCAGTCTGTCATGTTATTTATGCCTCTGCCCCCAAATCAAACGCAGGACATTATATATGTGATGCAGATTCCCCTTTTCCATTCTGTTTGCCCATATCTGAGTATCACAATTATCCTCTCCCCCCCCCCCCAAAAAAAAAATAATAATAATAAATAAAAAATAAATAAATAAATAAAAAAAATAAAAAAATAAAAAACTTTGATGGATTCTTATGACACTAGGTCCAGGTACGCTGCATGAGTTGCAGATTCGCTTTGCTGGATTTCAGGCCTCAAAGGCAGCCTTAAGAATGCCTAACTATGGCTTACGATGACATTTTAGCAGTGTACCCTTGTGATTTAATGTAGCAGGAGAGATAAAAATATGTAGACAATACTTGGAAGGAAATGATAAGGTGAACAGTCAGATGTCAAGGTCAAAGGTCATATAACTTTGGTGTGAAATTAGATTAATGAGAGTAATCTTTAAGTGTCATCAGTGAACCATGAGAATTCAAATGATATTCACCTCTACTGCAAAAGCAGAACATTTTAGTGTTCAGAGTCCTGGGCGGGGAACTTTTTGCTATGGCAAGACAATAAAGGAGACACCATGTTGAAGCACAGACCATCAGTCTTCTCGTCTTGATTCTCTGTTTCTCTTTAAAGGTGCTTTGATCCAGTAATTAGTGTGCAAGCTCTACCCTTTGACAGAGTGACAGGGTGATGATGATTATTGTAAATTGGTTGGTGAATGTGATTATGATGATGACAAAAATGTGATCATGTGAATGGGGATGAATGCCAATTAGTCTAGTAAGTTCCTATTAGAAATATTGGTACACTCGTAGGAGTGAAATTATAGAACTAAATTGATGATTTGGCATGATTTATATTTCATTTGCACCTTTCCTTATGCATCTTGCTTCTCGAAATAGTTCTTTAAGGTTGTATGCTCGTATCCCTTATGCAAATGTCACAAAATTTTGCATGGTTGAAAAATGACGTCTCCCAACATCATGTATGAAATCTTTGATATGGTAATTCACCTCAGAGCTCTTAAAAGAGAAACAAAAACAGAGACTCCAACTCTCCCGCTTTCTACAGGAGATCTCCTGCTGAAAGCCCATTTTTGCAAATGATCATTTCGTTAAATAGGCCATGCGACACTTGGCGCTCCATACAAATTATCAATGCATTAAACCATGGTTTCAATTGTACCTTCTTTTTGAATTCGGGCCATCACAGAGTTAAAATGAACATATAGACTTTCAGACAGGCTTTCTCTTAACCGAAACATGGAGCTATATGTTTGCAGCTTCATGACCAAAACAAGGATGTATTCGTAACATTTTGTTTTCCCTCCATTTTTTTTTTTTTGGCGGTATTTTGATTTCATTCATTGCTGTACATTCTGCTTTAATGTTTTTGATTAACAAAATGAATACAAAACATAGTATCTCCTGTCAATAAGTACACATGAATCATTCTATACTTTATTATACTCTATGCTCTATGTTTACACACACACACACACACACACACACACACACACACACAATATGCCTGACTCCAATGCATTCATTTTCATGTCACCATATAAGACAGACTGATGCACAAAGGATTGAATGACTGTCATCCATGTGACTTCTCTGTGATTTTGTGAACATTGTGGAATTTTGACCAGATATTACTTTTCAGCTTTTAGACTTGTTAGCCCTGTTAGTATTAGTAGCCTCTCCCCGGACAAAACAATAAATGATTCCCGTAACAAATAAAAATGTGCCCTACCATGTAAAATGTATTCTCTTTGCATACCTTGCCCATGAATGAGAATTTATTCATTGGAAGAGGTTATTGAAAAAGACGATGGTATTTTTTTCCTCTTTATTTTATATTTGTTTTTGTCTTTGCTCTTTTTTGTTCTGTTTTTTTAGTCACCTTGTACAGGCCTACAGTCTAGTTGGAAAACATAATAACATCCTGACCATACCACTTGCTTTGTTTGGAAGTAAGATTTTTTTTTTCTCTTTCTCTCTCTTTCCCTCTCTCTCTCTCTCTCAGTTTGAATACAGAAAAAAGAAGTACAATTCGAGTTACAGTATTTCCGTATAACCATAAAGTTTAATATTGTCACAGGCCTTCATATCACGCCACAATTTGCACATCCTTGCGTAATTACTAATGCATAAAAGTACTCCGTATGTAATAATGCTGGTATTATGCTCCCTCTCCATGGTGATTGTGATAAGACTGTATGTGCGTGTAATGCTCCCAGTGGTTGGAAAAACGCCATATAAAAACCGCTCTTATGATGTGTTATTAGCATTATTTGCCTGTATCATCAGTTTCCTTGTTCCAGTTTGCCATAATATTTTATTTGAAGTCACATTAATGTGAGATGAAATCAATCTCGTTAACATTTACCCATCTTTGCTCTCACTTTGTTTGCATTCAAGACAAACACATCTCCCTCGCTGTTCTTCTGAATACTACTGTATTCATTTTGACCCTAAATTTCCTTTATTTAGAAATGTTTCCTTTGACGTCCTTCTGATTAACTGTTAGTACGTCACGATCTTTGCCTTCCGTGACTAGTGTCACTCCAAACCTTGTCCCGATTCCTCCGGTCATCGGGGTTAAAGGGTGTGTACAGTTCTGGTCGAGGTGAGGATTTAGCTTTTAACGTTTTGCGAGATATTCAGAAACCACTCTATGAGATGTCAAAGAGCATGCAGTTCTAAGGGGTATCAAAAGTTTATTCGATGAAAATTGGTTTTGAAATGGCTGAGATATCCAAAAACAAGGTGAAACAAAGAGATCCTAATAAAGTTGTGGCATGTCGCCTTTTATTGTTAGCACTTTTTTGGATATCTCAGCCATTTGGAAACCAATTTTCATCAAATAAACGTTGAATCCTTCTTAAAATTACATGCTCTTTCATATTTCATGATAGGTTTTTCATTATCTCACTTGGGAATGTTCAAAACATGAATCCCCACCTCAACCAGTACTGTACAGTCCCTTTAATCTTTGAAAAATCATTCCTCCACATCTTTCAACCTGTTTACCCTAAGCGCGCTCCGCAACATAAAGTCAACCGTGATTGAGATGGGAAATGGTGAGTGGCAGTGAAAGTAAAAACGCGCCGAGTCGCCCGGGGAGAATGATGGAAGGGTGGAGTGGGATGCACGTCATGCTGATTATCACTGCCTTCTCCACTTCGGTCCATTTTAGAACGGCTAATTTGACTCGTCCATAGAAGATGTAGAAGCAAAGCCGCTGCATCTTCACCGCCATTAACGAGTCATGAGAGGTTCCCGAGTACCCGCACTTATCCCTAATTGCTGACGTTGAAGGATTTGCTCCTGTGCGGAGAAATCTGACCACGTGACAAAGACGTGGATCGATGAATACAATAAATAAAACATATACAACTCTCATCGGGTGAAACCTGCTCGTCAAAACAAACCGTCCTCACATTCTTTCTCTTCGGAGATCGCACCTTGCCGGAATTTTTATCGTTCTCCGAATCCGACTGAAAGAGCAGAGATGAAGCGGCTAAAATGCATATTCCAGCGTCTCGATCAACAGATGAAAACGGTAAGAGGGAAAATCCATAGTGATTCATAACGACGAATTCTGACTCGCTTGATTAATATATTAATTTTTGTGATAGGTACTTTTAAGTAGGGCCTATGCTATTAATGATGGTTTTGAATGGTGCTTTCCGTGTCAGTGCATTTCTTTCTTTTTTCTTTTTTTCTTTTTTTTTTTTTTGGGGGGGGGGGGTTGTCTTTCTGGGAGAGTTGCAAGAATATATGCCATTTACTAATCATGTTTAATATTTTGTGATAGGGCCTACAGGCAAGCGTGGAAACGAGTGACCAAGCAAGGGGAGGGTATTGGAGGAGAGTATTCCACTCTAACACGAGGAAGCTTTTGCATAATGATGTAGAATTTAAGTTCAACGATGTTATGGTACAGACTTTTAGTGATTTTTTTATTTTATTAATTCACTCAAAAAAGTAAGAAAATAAACGCTGTGAATGGCTATAGTGTCTACACTGTGTACTGATAATGTATAGTCTGTGTGGGAGGGGATATTCATGTACATCTCTCTTGAATAATCAGTAATATCTTTGTAAAGATGGAACTATGTGTCTCTCACACCTAGCTTCATGGCCTATGCCCAAAACCACGCGCTAATCATAAAACGCACATGCGGTTTGGGCAACACGACCACGTGGACGTCTCAAAATGGTTGAGCCATACTAGTACCTTGTACACGACGCCGCCGCGCATTATTTTGTTTCCATCAGTGACTGCTGTATATGCTGTATTACAGTAAATAGTCTACCTAATAAATCGTTTGCCGGAGATGGGGCCTATGATCCGTTTTTGTTGAAAAAAAACAACTATCCTTTCGATGAATCTGCCTGCAGTCACTTGACATATCTATACAAGGGCAGCTTCCCTCCTGAATAAGGGGAAGAAACTACTAGTACATACTGAGCAATGAGCAAGCCGGACTTCGGTTAGCCACTATACTAGTATATTAATTAACGGGTATTTTGATACGCGTATAACTTTTGGATAAAGTCCAGATAATGCAGACGAAACTCATTTAATAGCCCGACGTAAAATGACACCATACTCTCGGTTAGTTCCTTACATACCAGGAATCAGGATAGTTTGAAATCTAACGCCAAAGCAAGTCGACATAATAATCCACCGTGACTTCCAGTAAAAAGTACATTGGTCTTTGTTATATAACGATAAATACCCACGCACCTGATATCCACTGAAAACCATGCAGGTGCTTGATAATAGTGCATGCTGTGGTAAACCTGAAGTTAGGTCTCAACCAAAACTGTACGATCCCTTTAACGTGCTTTTATACTTCCTTGGTTATATAATCATGTTGCAAGGGTATAAGTGAACTCCATATACAATATACAGGGAAAATGATTTCTGTTTTCTTGTAAACTGTATGAATAGCAAGAAAAGCTAATAATGCCAGACAACTGGAAAGTTTAACAGTATGTTTTCGCCGCAGAGCACTCCGTAGCCGCAGTCACACTTGCATATACTATATGCATATTCTGTCATACTCGTGTGTGTGTATAATGCGAGGTTATCATGTCATCTTTTCATTGACTTATATTTTGTAAATAAAAGTAATCTATTTTTAAAGACCTTATTATTTTTGCTACAGGATTATTCATAACATAAATAATATTTTAACCACCTGCCTTCTACATAATCATGTATTTACTATTATCTATTGTCAAATCGTTGTTCCATGAACTTTTTATTGTCTACTTTCAAGACTATACATTTACATAAAACAGCAACAGTTTTATTGCAGTAACTGCAGTTATTGGTCACATTTACTTGGCTTAGTGAATGAAATAAATAATGTGCCGGTATCATAGCCTCCTTATTTTCCTATTGATTTTATACATAAAACTATTCTGTGTAAATTAGTGATTTAGTCAATGATACCTGATCAAGATCTACTGTGTTTGATTCGTTGACTATTGTGATATTTTGGAATCAGAATAATTCACAACATATTCAAGCAAAGACATCTAAATGAGACGTGTTGCGAGCTCACGAGGTTGATTTTATTATGTTCCATGAATAACATTTGGTTTTCCTTTTAAAGCGAATTACGAAATCTCTGAATGTATGGTCCCCGTGAGTAATTCAAATATGGATACCCGTTGGTGATTATGACACCCATTATATCATTAGGCTATGATAAGCGTTATTATACGTGATTTGTTGGAAAAACGCATATTGTAGCCTTTATTCGTGTTTTGCAGGCAAAATCATGCTGTTTTAACAATTTAATTTCATATCATTCATCTGCGGGGATCAATGCAGTAATTGCGAAGTCGAAATGAATGTCAAACTGATTGCGAATTTATTATTTGGAAGCAAGGAAAAAAAAAAGACGCGTGGGCAAAGACCATCACTGATTGTAATCAATGCATGCACGCTAAAGCACTGGATGACGTGTGTGTGACGTCATATTTATCCGCTTTTAGCTCAAAAATGTCGGACAGCACTCGACGCAACGAACCCTGAGTTAAAAAGGGGAAGACGGTGAATAATAGGAATGTAATGGTACTAAAGGGCACACAATGCATGTTCTCTGCGGTGAAGAGACGCCCACGCCCGCCGGCCGGCGTTTTCATCGTGAACACCGCTTTGTGTATGTCGTATGCACTGTGTGTGTGTGTGCGTATTGGTGGTGTACTAGTATGTTTGTGATAATGTTGTGTGTGTATTGTACCAAGTAACAGTGTGTTTAGTGTGTCCACATCAAAGGCAATGGCGTGATTGTTTTGTTTTGTTTTTGTTTTTTATCATAATATGAAACGTTGTGATGATGCCGCAGTTATACATAATCATTATTTACGTCGAAGAATTGATTATAAGGAACCATTTTGTTCCGTTCACGTTCTCTATACAATTCGATCTTTCTGATCGGGACAGAAATATCAGTCATTATTGTTATTATTGTCTTTCTTTTCTTCTTTTACCTTTTCTTCTCTTTGATTGTTATCATAATTACAAAATTAGTTATGCGACTATACTGTAACTATTGTCGTGTATATCATTATCATCACCTTCGTCATCATCACCACCGATTCGGAGAAGTGTTTATTATAATAAGTCTGATGTTGTCATCAACGACACTGCAATGGCATGTAGTGGCGGATCCAGAAAGGCGCACTGGAACTTTATTTTTGTTAAAGCAAAAGAAACAAAAAAGAAAAATTGGGGGGAGGTGCGTACGCCCCCCCCCCCCCCCCCATTTTTGTAAAGGCGCCTCCTCTTTACGGAATTCCTGGATCCGCCCCTGAGTGGTACTGGTATTGTTGAAGGGCAAAATATACTTATCTTCGGGAATAGCATTGCTCCATTATTTGTCACTCACATCATGGAGCTACCATAGCTACATGCTTACATCATTCCACACATGAAGATTGGTACACACAGGTGTCAATATCGCTGAGTTGCATCTGCCTATTACGCAGTATGACAATGTGCGCGATTATCACCAGAGTCTAATCACTGAACGTTTACTAACATGACTGACATAGGCCTACAGTCTATCACTTAAGATACTAGATAAAAAAATACGGTGCACCCGTCAGGTAAGTGACTTTAAGATGCTGGTATTTGATTACGCGTTTAGAATATTCGAACCCCTTGCGCCTTCGAGACACGAATGGATATAGGAAAAGGAAGATATCATTTCGTCGAATTCAGCATAACTAAAATGATTCGTTCAAGGAAATAAGTAGGCTTACTACTATATTCTTCGCATCCTGATATACTGATACATCATCAATATGCAGCTATCCAGTGGTTGGTCCTTTACATTATCTGCATGTTAGAAACCGAAAGCAGCCACAATACTTTACTCAGTTTTCAGAGTACATGCACCAGTGCTATACAATTCTAGGTCCATGCTGCACACTTTTTTTTTTCTCTCTCTCTCTCTAATAGCTTTCTCTTTCTCATACACTCCACTATTTTTTTTATTATTTATTCGAATTTCGTTCAATTTCATATCACAAAATTCACGTTCACAGAAACAAAAACTAAACATTATACAAAGACAAACAGCATACACAAACATTGTACAAAATAATGTCAATCTATATACAAAGAAAAATGCACTATACACAAACATTGTGCAAAATAATGTCAAACTTACATTATAAAAGTAACTCTTTTTTTTTTTAATCAAAGAAAGGAGATCCGTGGGTTTTTTTAACACACATTTTGCGGGCTTTCTGCTAGAAGATATGTGACATAATTATTATTATCTTCTCGCAAAAAGCCCGCAAAACAGGGATATGATTTGCTCAAAACAACTGGGCATATTACATCGTTTCTCAAAAGAAAATTTAAGAAATCGAGGCCATTTGCGAGAAACACACGCACATGCACACGCACACACACCACACACACACACACACACGCCAACATGCACACCCTATCATCCTATAAAAACAATAATTGAGGAACTGTAAAACTGTTACCTCTATAATCTATATATATATACTAGTACCTCGACAAAAGCCTACACCAGCTAATCAAATTGATATGCCTACACTTTGTGAAAGCCGATCTAGTCGGCAAGACAATTTTGAACACTTGTATCTGGCCACCGGCCTTTGAGTGGTCATAAACATAAACAAAGTAGTCGTCTGGTGTGTATTTATGCATGTGAGCATCGTGTTGGAATGTAATTCCCAGCAAACGTTATCCCGCCATCGTGCAGAATCGATCGATGGCCTCTGTCGTTGCGCGCATTGTCCCCTGTCGCATGACTGTGTCCGGTCCTTTTGTCCACATCCACACCAGTCATGCAGAGTCTCCCAGTGCTCAAGGATGTGCATGACGCAATGAATCTACTACAAATTTACTAGTAACTAGCGAATGACACTGATGGCGGGAACTTCGAACCCTTGTATAACGACGCCGACGCCATGCTCGTTGTGTTACAGTTACAGGTATAAATGTATTACTGATTAAGCAAGTGGTAAAAGTGTACCCTGATCACTATAGGCCCTACATTATCGATATAGTGTAAAAATGGCAGTGCCAGCCATTAGAACATTACCGAGCGTTTGTCTGTGTAGTTGACATACATTTTGATATAGGCCTACATTATTCACTTCTTTTTGGCACATAGATCGCTTACGTGTGTTAGGAGAGCTCGCTTTAATAACAAAAATATGTATAAAAAGAGAACAATTCAAAGATTCTTTCCACGTTCGATAATAATAATAATAATAATAATAATAATAACAATAATAATAATAATAATAATAATAACAATAATAATAATAATATCATTAATGATAATGATTTTAATTACGATTACAATTTATGTTGTGCAATTAGAAAATGCTGAAGGAGCACTCGTAGCTGAAAGCATGAAGATAGGATAAAGAAATTGGAAAAGATAAAGACATAGGTTCCTATAGGCTTGCAAAATTGGCAGATACGTACAGGAGAACCGGAAGAATGCATAGGCCTACACACATGGAATCATTTGTATATCCCAATATTATATACACATTCATACATGCATTGGGAGAGGGAGAGAGCGAGCCAAACGTGGAGCAGAGGGTGAGAGGGAGAGCGCGGAAAGAGAGACAACTCGAGGGCTGTAAACAAAGAAGACGAGCACAAATTCTTTACCCAATTATTAAGAGTCTGCAGTTCAAAAGCCAATTTGGAATGAGGTTATCAGTATTATTAATCAGAAAGAAGGTACAAATAGAATCGTCTCAGATTTTGAAAAAAATGTTTGGTATACATGAGGATAAATTTTTAACTTATATTTTTCTTCTCGTAAAATATTATATTTATATTTGTAAATTTCAGGGTACTACCCCAGAGTTCATGGGATTGAAAGCTTGTCTTAAGACTAACAAGGATTTAGAGTATTTTTTGGCAAAGAAAAAGGGTACGCTTGCTTTACATTTTCGGAAATGGAGACTGGATTTTTAACTTATTTATGTAGTTGAACCCGGAGTCCCGGATGTGTCACTTATTTTGTTGGTCCCCTTTTATTGTTTGTTTTTGTATCTTGATAGACTACGGACCTGATGAAGCAAAGGGTTAATGGTAAAAATATGTTCCTAAAAACCTCGTTATAACACTGTTTTATTTGATAGAATGTATACTGTTTAGTAATTCATAATGGACATGATTGGTTTTTGTATGCTGCTTTTTCTTATTTTTTTTTACTTTTTTTGTTTATTTCTATTTGTATAATCATGTTTTTGATCTCTGTAATTTTGTTTGATGTTCTTTAATAAAAAAAAAATTGAAAGATAAAAAAAGAGTCTGCAGTTCATAAAAAACACATTTTGATGTACTCCAAAAATAGTAGACGACAAGCAGAAAGCAGAAGATTGTCAAAGAGCATTTTTTTTTTTTTTTTTTTTTTTTTTTAGTATGTGTGGTGGCGGTTAGGGCAATTATGGACACATATTATAGGAAAATTTAATGGGCTTTGATTTTCAATACCACTAGTTAGGGGATGTTGGATTGCATTTGAAATAAGTGGGTTGAGAGGGATGATAAGAAATCACCATTAGGACCTAGTAGACATCAGCTCGACACAATAAAGAAGTTTTCCTGCAATATCATATCATAGTTTAATGTAGTAGTCGGGGTATGCCTGCTATAGAGCTCCCTTTATCAAAAAAAAAAAAAGTAAACAAACGGACACGTAAATAATCGTCGCTGGTACAACTTGTACTAGTACTAGGCACCTAATACTTGGTACATGTATTCTAGCTTTGTTTACATCGTGAAGTCCCGCCTAAAATTAGGATCCCACGGAGCGCGACGCACGTTGACTAACCTGAATGGTAGAGTTTGAACACTGTACTATCTGTTTAGTTGTCTTGATTTACAAGACCCATTTTAGTTTCTATCGATGTTACTACAGTACTGTAGTAAACTTTGCCGTCCGATTAAACCACTGAGCATAAGGTCAGTGGATAAAACGAGGGAACCGTGTTTTAGTCTTATCAAGGTCTGTGACTGATCTTTTCTTTTGCGCATGCTTAAATCCACATCACAGTTACCTACATTAGTACTATAGGGATGGGTAGCTCTAATTGCATCCATCAACATCAAGTGCCGTATGATAATAATGAGGTTTCGACCTTTTCTCTTTGGTATCAACTAATAAATATCTCTATGTCAAATATTTTAATGAGTTTATATGCCAGAAAAGACCAGATATATTGGTTTTTATCTTGCGAAGCATATTCATCTGCTCAAGATACCAAACCTTAAAATGGTATATCCCGTAAGTTTGAATATTCATGACGTGTACTCTGGCCACTTCCCAGTTTCACGCACGTTCATTCAGAAATACGCTCGAGCCGGTCCGGCGGGCTACGTAGTACATTGAGAGCGCCAGCCGTAGACGTACGTTGTGTTGTAAACGTATTGCAAATTGTCGCGCCATTATTTTCTTTACAACCGCGTCATTCACATCAGGCCCGATGATCGAGGATAAATTTGAGTGCAATATGGATAACCACGTCGCAGACAGTCCTGATTCTGGAAAATTTTCGGTGTGCTTAGACTTTACTGGTTCAGATTTAGATTCTTCGGGGTATATTTTAGGGAGAGAACGAGAGAGAAAGCCGGTCATAAGGACTCTGGTGAGTTGTTCATTCATTCTAGTATTTCTACGGTTGCGTAAAATTCATTCGCGAACGAACATGTGCTAAGCAGAGTGATAATATTTACGTTAAATATATCGTTTTTTCTTGTTATAGGTCAAACTTTGAATCGGCAGTCGTAGATAACTTCATACTACATGTGTTGTGTAATTTTCCACAACAGGAGAATGCCATATTTAGTAGAACAAGAGCTTCAGTATTGTGTTTCTTTTTAATGCCATGCGGTTTCCAAATTTGTACGGGCGTGAACGTCTGTGAGGGTAAGAAGAATGTGTTGCCGATTTAACATACCAACTCGGCTTGTGCCTTCTTAGGAGAGCATCGGGTAAATCTTTAACGATACCGAAGAACAGTTTTTCATAAATTCATATATTAGAATATTTAGTAAATATTTTTGACGGAAATATTTGCTTTATTTTTTTTAGATGAAAGTAGTAGCACAAAGACCATTGTATGTCGCGCGTTCGTCAAATACGGCAACCCGCCCGAGATGCGCGCCAACTTTGAACGGCTCTTATTGTCAACAAAGTAGCTGTCCGCCGCGTCGGTGTTTGGGTTGTCGCGGGAAATTTCGGGTTGCCTCCTGCGTCATACAAACCAACGGGGGGAGGGCCGGAGGGTAGGCAGCCACAGCACAGAGCTACGCGCCAAATGCACAGTGGATTATCTACTCTCAATAAGATAACAGTCTTGTGATGTCCATAATCAATTGTGAATAAATTCAAAAACCAAGAGCCTTTAGTATTAGAATCCAAATGAACATAATTTAAATCGAAATCACTAGAAACTGTGTTCTAGTAATAACATTGTCATGATTAGTAGAATAAAAAGCAATCTTGGTGTTCTAGGTATATCTTTTCATCCCAGTACTACAGTAGATCTCTAGACTCTAGCCTATACGTCAGTAGTCTAACACCGTTAGAAGTGTTACAGTGTCTAACAAGTAATAAATTTACATAACTCCGTAGATCTGCTAACTAGTATTTTAAGTAAGAAGGGATTAAAATTACTGCATCAAGAACTCAAGAACTAATCAAGACCTCTTTTAGATTTACTACACACAAGAAAATGTCTTGCTTTATGATTCACACAACACGCACGCACACACACACACACACACACATGAAAATTGGCCATAATTCTAGAATTAAGATTTCCTCTTTGGCTCATTTTCCTGTATATTTTTTTTTCATAATTACTATTCAGGGCCTACTTAACTACCATGATGTTGGGCATATTAAAAGTATATAAAGGCCTACAGTTCCTTTAGAATATACTGACTAGTGTCTATTAGAGCTAGAATCTATACTGTACAGAACTTACACACAGGGTAGAACTAGAAGTCTATTGCCCCTCTGTTGCATCCTCTTGACTCTTGCTGAAAATGATAGTTTCTTTTGCAATAATACTGTTCGCATGCGTAACTGCTGCTATACAGCATTTTGTAGCTAATTTTTAGGATGATTTTGAAGGTTTTAAAATCCATATCACTGCTTATATGATGTCATGCAAGGGTCGCACTTAACTTTTTTTTTTACTAGCCAGGCGGATTACTTAGAATCAATTTTAACACTGAAGCAATATTTTGGCTAGCCAGACGGACTAGTAACTTCAGAATTTTATGATTTTTAGCTAGTCCGACGTGATTTTGGGTGGCCAATGGCCAGCGGACCATCGCCAATTTCGAACCCTGTCATGTCTTTTCTACTTTGATGTTAAATGAAATGGGAGTCACATATCTGTGTGCACCGTAATAAGTGAGATAAATGGTATTAAAGGACAAGTTCACCTTCATTAACATAAGGATTGAGAGAATGTAGCAATATTAGTAGAACACATCAATTGAAGTTTGAGGAAAATCAGACAATTCGTTCAAAAGTTAGGAATTTTTGAAGTTTTTGTGCAGTCACCGCTGGATGAGAAGACTACTGCAGTTTATGATGTCACATGCATACAACAATATAAGGAAAATATAACTTAGAGAATTTCACAAGATTTCATCTCTTGAAAAAAGTACACATTCCCTTGACTTGTTACCGACATACGTTATGGGTAATATTATTCCCATTGCCTTTAGAAAGGGGCAAGTCAAGTGCTCTTTTATTATGCGAAAAAAGTGAAAATATGTTGAATTTTCTTTACATTTTCTTTACACTGTTGTACTCATATGACATCACGAGCCTTAGTAGTCTCCTCATCCAGCGGAGCCAACACAAAAGTTTTAGAAATTCATAACTTTTGCATTGATTGTCCAATTTTCCTCAAACTTTCACTGATGTGTTCTACTAATATCGCTGCATTCTCTTAATCCTTCTGTTAATGAAGGTGAACTTGTCCTTTAATTTACTTTGATATATCATGAGCTACATGAACATGAATGTGTGAAAAATGAAAGTGAAAATTTCTTACAAACAAATTTCAATGCCATAAAGGATATATCAGTGTAAAACAATTACTGTAAAAGTGAAAATTTTGGGCGCTCAGCTGGGTAAGAAGTGTTTCGCATGTTTTTAATTCAGCGCAATCAAGACATCAACTACTGAAACATAGGCCTATGGCAAGCACAAATATTCACATACTTTTATTTTTGTGCTAGTTTCTGGTTGCGCAAAATGTGCAAAAATTTCAACTTTTACAGTAATTGGCTGAAACATGAATTCAAATGAGGTTATTTGCTTTCAGAGATGTGAGCTTGTGGTCAAGCGCTACCAGCAGACTGCACCTACATGTACATGGTTGTACATTGTATTCATCTCCCTGAGAATGCCCTGCTTTGGCTCTTGTCCTTACTGGGCAAATTTTGGATTTTCATTTCGCCATCATGGAAGTGCATGCTGTTTCACTCAGACAGTGATCTCATAATTTCTTCTCTTTTGAGGCAAGATATTCAGACTGAAAATCACCAGAAATTTAGCCCATAAGGCAGTGTGCTACATAACTTCGTCTTTTTTTTTGTACCACTTGCCTGGTTGGGCCAGCAGATTTTCATATTGTTGCATTGTACATTGTACTTAATTCCTATGTACTTGTCCAAACATGGATTTTACTTGCCCTAAAAAAGAAAGTAAAAAAAAAACAACAACTGATATAACACTGTACATGTACACTGTAGACAATAATTTGTACAAATGTAAGTCGTGACTATCATGTGAATAAACAGAGCACATGGATTCAAATGCCTAAACACCTTGGAGTATAAACTTAGTTTGATTGAGTGTTGGTGTTGCATTGCACTGGGGCTTCTTCATGTTAGTGTTGGAAATTCACAGAAAGGAAATTTTAAAGATGAAAGTGAATTGTACTGTGAACCTGTCATTATTTAGGGAGCAAATGTCGATAGACTGACTACATGTACAGCTGTATTTCAAGGTGCCTTGCATCGTTCTTCACAGTTTACGAGCAGAGGGACCTCATCATAGCTTTTGTACGGGCAATGAGATGTTTGACCCTGGTGAGAGACTGAGAGATCATATTTTATTGAGGCCCTTCTCCTTGTGTTGTTCCTCGGTGTTAACCTGTTTGAGGATGGGCTGATTTTGCTACAATACACATTTCCCATAGACACTTGCCCGAATATTCTCGGGACTTGACCTCAACCAGTTAAGCTAGGAATGTCCAGCAGTGGTGTTTAAGCTGATGGACAGGGCAAAAATGAACTGACAATATCTCCATTTTTAGTGAATGAATAAACAGAAGGCTACTTTGTGCCACACAGATATTGGCCACAATTTTCTCTTTTGCTGTGCTATCTTTTGAATAGAGTTGTACATGTAGACTTGTTATCATTTTTCAAGTCCGTACTCCTTTGATGTCAAAATTTGTGATCTCTGCAAGGCTATCCTCATGCCTACTGTGTCTATAATCAGTAGCCATGGAATCAAAACTGATTTGCTTGAGTGAATGATAAAGCGTAGTTTTGATTGAGGTTACAGAGGAGCTCGCATTGCCATTCTAGTGACATCTTTAATAAGCCAATGATGATACTGCCTATCACCCAGGTCAGTAAGCAAGCAGGAGATATCCTGGCATCTCAGGAGACATACTGGCTTCATGGGATTTTTAAACAATCATGTTGAAGGGCCTGGAATTGCCTTAATTAGTCATAACAATAGTTCTGGATTCCTAGTGGAGTGAATTGGTACTGTATGATGTGTTTGGCTCATTTCATTTCACTGGCTCAGTGGTTTACAGAATCCATGATACACACAGCCGTCGTCAGGTCAGGATCAGAGCGTGTCTTTAATTCTCATGTCTTTAATTTCGCGAATAGGATTTGTCTTGAACTGAATAGTACAGTTTTCTGAATAGTACAGCTTCAGAGGTCAGGCAAATGCCCCAATTTTTCTTTGACCTGCCTGGTGCATATTACTGCAAAGAATTCCCGTTCTTCATCATAACATGTTCCAATGAGGAATAATCATCATGATGCTACAATTGTACACTTGTGTCAATTACTGTATACAGTGTACAGTTGTAGGCCATGTATATTTCACGAGTCTAAATTTTCGGGAATTGGGAATCCCCGACGATTTTAGGAGTAGTTTAATTCGCGATCGTGGGGTCCTGTACTGAACAGAGAAGAGTACACCTGCACGTCACATTCGCGTCAGGATCAGAGCGTGTCTTTAATTCTCATGTCTTTAATTTCGCGAATAGCACCTGACTCGCGAAATTCGTGAAAATGAAAACCTCGCGAAATATGCGGCATATACAGTATATATTTCCTTTGTAAAGCGAGAATGACCTATTCAGTCTGTACTGTTTCGACATGTTTGTACAACATATACAACTTAAATAGAATATAAAAATAACATCACCTCATATGATTTTCATGTGATTGCTATTTACATGTCACAGTGGACATTCCCAAAGTCTTCCCTCACATGGTTGAATGTAGGCCGACATGTATGCCAGATGCTGATGTGTACCGGTATATAGAAGGGGGAATTAGTACAGCCATGAATGGGGATTAGATTCATATCTTCAATCGTATCATAGACTGAAATACAAGGCCTCAAATTTCAGATATTGTGATAATATGGGGATACCAAAGATTGGGAAGGCTGGCCCAGCTCTGATATAATGTAAAATCCTTGAAAATAATTATAGTTGATACGTGCAGACTCATCTCTACATGTATGAGTACTCACACAGCTGAAGAATGTGGACAGGAGTTGACCGTTAACATTCAAGCTTTGATGCCCCAAAATGTACCTGTACATGTCACGTTCTCTAATAGTGTGATTTGTGGTTTTCAAATGTATCCCTGTTAATCCGAAGGGGTCAGGTGAAAACTTTCTCCCTTGAAGCAGTGGTGCTGCTGCAGTGGATGGTATTGGCCCATGTACAGTTAATCGTCCAGAAAAAAATAAATAAAATAAAAATAAAAATGTTCTGAAAAATTTTTCCTTTCTTAGTTTACAGTACATACAAGTTGTACATGTACATACATGTAAATTGCCTTGCCAGTGCTGACAACTATAATGCAGCACTGCTTACTTGATCATATTTTTATTGTACCATTCAAGTGAACAACACATGAATGAAAATACAGGTGACAAATGCAGATTTTCCACATTTCCCTCTCTTTCTGTCACACTCGAACACAAGCACACACAATATAAATTTACAGTGTATACAGTAAGTACAGTACTTAGCTGATGGTGCTTAGCATAATGCCACCCTTCTTAAATAGACCCACCAACTACATCAAACCATGCAACATTAAATGTGTACGAATTTTGTATGTGATGCAATTGGCAGAATACAGGTAATCCTAGGTTTGATAGAAAATGATGGTTCTTATAAAGAAATTAGAATTGCAAATATACATGTACTTCTGTGAATTTGGTGATCATTTTTGGGCATCAGTTCAGGACTCTGGAAGTGTTTCAGCCAGGATGTATCCTTTCAAAGCTGTTTGTAGTTCTGATTATATCGTCTGTTGAGAATGAGAAGGGCGTTAAGTTGTCTTGAACACTATGGGTTTACTGACAACTTAACGCCCTTATCGTTCTCAACCGACGATATACAAAAAAGAAATGGTGAAAATGATACAATGTACACTGTATGTAGAAAAGTTTGTTACATTTAAAAGTTTGTTTTAATACAGTGTACATGCTTTTTAAAGGTAAAATGTTATCCTATGATCATTTGACTGCTGAAACTAGATTTTTGCTCTCAACTAGAGACAAATGCCTGAGGAATATTTGCATCAGGCAGTTAAGTGTCTTGGTAAAGACTTTCAATATATTGCAAGCAAATTCCAAATGGAGAACGTGAATTTTTGGCCCTTCTGAGGACATGTTTTAGCTTTTAGCGATGTTCCTGCTGAGATGCCACCCCCTCCCCCCCCCCCCACACACACAACTCAATTGGATGAGCACTTTACTAGCAATATGTAAAGTGTACATATTGTACTTGCATCTCTATCATTTCATCATAAAAGGTATGCTTACCAATGCACTTTGTTGTCAAGATATATTTTAACAGATTACTGACTTTGCTGTACTAGAGCTTAATCTACGGTCATTGTTCTGACAGTGTAGGTAACCTGCCAGAAACGATGGCATTGATTCCTTTCAGCTTGCCAAGGTTGGCTGGGACAATGAAATCTTTGGTATGCAATTATTTGTGTGCTACATGCGTCCTTCTGGCAATGAAGGGGCACTAGCTCTTGCTGCATAGCAACTGTGTCATCTCTGCAGTGAGGTGTGTCATACTGTGCTCCTGACACTAGATGGCGCTGTGCACATTCAATGTAGTTACCTCTGTGTATTTTCTTGTGCTATGCTGGTGCTGGTGGTAATTGCTTCCACTACAATTGTTTTTTTTTTTCCTTTTTTTTCCTCCCCCCCCCCTTTTTTTTTCCCTTCCCCCCCCCCTTTTTTTTTCCCAGAAAGGCTGGGTGACCAAATTTGTACTTAGTGTAGTTGGTCTGTTGTTGTTTTTCATAAATTGAAAGGATGATATTACAATGTATGTAGTTAGACTTTATAGTCAGACCTCATATTCATGAACTTTTCTAGAATAATGACACAAATTTCATGAACTTCTGAATTTCTGTACATTTTCATTGATTGAAAGTTAATGCTTCACCACTAATGCATCCATTAAAAATACAGGTACTCTACAGAAAACTGTAGGTGTGTAGTTATGTTGCATGCACCTTATATACCTGGTTGTAAGATATGTGTCAAAAATGTATTCCAAAATGTAGCACAAAGGTTGTCATCCGTATGTGTTAAAAGTACAGAGGTTTAAGGTTTACCATTCAATATGCATGGTTTAAACCTTTACAGTATGTGATCAGGCATGAGGCTTTCACTGTCACTTGCCAAACTCTTTTTTTTCTTCTTCTTTTAAATCAGCACTTCAGTTAGTCTCTCCACACTTGACCTACATGTACAGATGTAGAGTCTTGAATAGTAAGCTCACTCAGGAGTAGCAATTGCGTATCCGGGCAACTACCCCCAGAGGGCAATTACCCCCGGCTAAATACTGGTTAGTGGTAAGGTTAGAGTAAAGATTGGGGTTAGGGGTTTGGGTTAGGGTTAGAATTAGGGCCAGGGGAAGGGTCTGGGGTAATTGCCCAGGGGGTAATTGCCATGGTCCTGTAGGGAGCCACGGTGACACAACAGCTATCAGAGGGAATGTCATTAGGGTAATCTCTCTTAATTGGCAAGTAGTTTCCACACATGTCTGCCAGTCAGCGTAGGAAGCACAGCAAGGGTTAATCCCTTCAGAGGTTAGGAGTTGTTGAAGTTTTACATGTAATTTAGTGAGCTGCCATTCATAAAAGAGAAAGCTGTGGCAATACGATGTTTTAGCCAATTGAACACAGCTTTTTTTTTTTAATGAAATAAGTAGCAGAAAATCCCAGGAAACAAAGAAAAGAGGTGAAACATGGTACTCACCGCAGACAATCAGTTGATGATTGAGGAAAGGGGATATTTCTTTGCCAAATATCGGGTCTAAAAAGATGCACTTAGGGAAGAACATGCATTGAGAGATCCTGATACATGTACAGTACTTTGTACAAAGGTGAATGCAGTTGCATGCAACTGCCCAACCATAGCAGTGCAAGACCTCAAATTTATTGTAAATGTGAGAGAGACCCTATGTGCCAGACAGGCAGTCAAACTTTACCTTTGCTCATACGTTCAATAGCTCCCTCTATAGTTCAGCATTCTCCAATGTGTGTTCCTTATCCATCCGCTCTCTTTCAAGTATTGAAACTGTGGAACAATAGTCCAGTTTGCAATCGATAACAGGGATATCTTTGTTAAAGTAATTTTTTTTTTTTTTTTTTGCAAGGAATAATGCATCAACTGACTCTGTCATTCAGTTCCAGATGTGATGTTTATGTTTATAGCTTGTCTACACAAATGTCCATGTGATGTGACTTTAATTGATAAACCAAGATTTTTTTTTTTTATTCTTTTAGCATCCATGTCTTTTTATGGAAAGTGTGTGTATGTTTTTTTTTTTGTTTTTTTTTTTTTGGGGGGGGATTAAAGACATGATTTGCTTAGTAGTCAATTATGTGATGGAGGTAAAGCTACAGCTGTAGGTAATGATACATTTCTAGCAAGATACATGTATATTGTGCAGTAGGGAACTATCCTGCATGTAGAAGTTATGCAGTTGCAACCATGTATAACAATTCAGATAGAACCTGGTTTAGCTGCACATATTATTGATTACAATGGTTGGTTGGTGGGTGGTCTGTTTGTTTGTTTGTTTGTTTTAGGATTGCAGAACTCTTTGTTTATTTCATAGAAGTTGAAGTGAAAGAGCCAACAGTACTAGTCCTTGTATTGTTGGGGGTGGGGCGTGGCAGGAAATGTGGACTCACTTGTGTGTTACAGTGGATGGTAACCCAGAAAGTTCAGCTTACTATACATGTACAAAGTGTATAATTCTCTCTGAGCCAGTATTGCCCCCCTTTTAGTGTCAATAGTCTCACCCACTCACAGTTTAGTCATTATTCAGAGAAACTGTGCATTGTATTGGGAGACACAAGCAGAGTTCACACATGAATAGCTTAACTTTATGTGACCTTAAAAAGTCTGCTAACGTGATCTAACTGCAGCCCTGATGGAGTTACAGCACAGAATAGGGTCTTCGTGTTCGTGAAAATTCTCAGTTGTTTTCAAACTTCCAAGTTCTACTTTTAAATCAGTTTGCCATTCATAGCACCAATCTTTTGGTTAATTATGGGTCTTGACATTACTGATGAGCAATGTGGTTAAAGGAGCGATGAATCGTGCTAGTTTTGTGAAAACTCTCTGCTGTGTGAACGTACTAAAGCCTTCAACTGGTGACTTAGAGTGTCCTCTGTTCCCCTCTCCTGCCCAAACACAATGAACCTCTCCTCCAACGCTATGCATGGAGACAATGTCTTCTTTGAAGGCCTTTCACCGATCCTTGCCGCGATTGGAGTATTTATTTCTTTGTGCTATCTGTTCCAGAGGGGCGGGGGCGCATTCTTTGTTGTTTGTATCTGGGACTAGCTGTGTTCATTCAGCAGTACCAAACTCAGTCTTTACAACACACACTCTTGAACAAACCAGGACTTCACAGCATCTTCTTGAGGCCAGTTGTTCAATTAGCTTTCTGACTCCATCTTCTGCACCTTTCTCATCGACTTAAATTGTTTCTGACAATAATCTGCAACAGCATTGACCAAGCCACATGTATCACACATGCCGTGGTGTTAATTGTTGAGGACAGATACTCGATACAGATTTCTTTCTCACCTTCGGTGGCGTTTTGTGACTTTGCTGCGTCGTACCACTTTACTGGTCAGGATGAGCACAGATAACCTGGCCTTTTCAAATGATCCTAGTGAAGCAGAGGAGGGTAGGAGCAAGGACAAGGTAAGGTTGTAAAAGAAAGTGAGGAGTGCTTCATGGAAGATGTGTGCTTTGGCATAGGAACTAACAGCCTTTATCAGGTAGACTTGATTTTAAAAAAAAAAAAAATCTCTGGAGAGATGATCAATGCGTTTGTGGAGAAATCATCAACAGAGATTCAAGAGAGGTTTTGTAGCTTTGAATCATTTTGTTTTCATAATACAATATTGTAGCTTCAGTGATGATATTTGTAAGTAATGGTTCCCCTACACGTATGTATAAGTATTTACCGATATGTTTTTTTTTTTTTGTGTGTGTGTTTTTTTAAATATTCATGCATCTCTGTAGAGACAGAATAGTGAAGCAAAGAGAGAGTTTCTCATTTCAAAATGAAACTAGAAAAGCCCTCTGAGAGTGCGGATCTCCGCAAAGCAGCTCATTTCCTCCCTTACACACACTTGCTGAAAAATGGGCTATTTCCCAATGGGGGGGGGGGGAAACCTTTCTAGTGTCTCACAGAGTTGACCTTAGCTTCCTGCTACACCTCAAGTGGGCACTCGGTGCGCGTATGTATGCGCACCTCAAATATGCGCAGCTTGAACTCCCTGTTTATTGGCCCTATTTGCTAATGATGAAAAATTCTTAAAAAGAAAAATATTAATAATAGTAGGCCTAATGATTCCTGGATACAGAAAGGGGTCCTGATCACTATCAAAATTTAATGTCCTCATCATGTTATTATCAACTTTTCCTGCAAGTTTTTTTCCAAATCTATTCAAAACTTTTTGAGTTGTTTTGCAAACAGAGAACTTATAACAAATAGCTCCAGCAAAAACATATTCTCCTTGAAGGATGAAATGAAATTTAAAGAATGATAACGTATGGAATGGGGTTTAATAGGTTTAATGTCGTGGAGACTTTGTTCGAAACTTTAAGCTTATAAAACTCATTCAAGGTGGTTTTCCAGTTAGCTCGCATGCTACAAGCAGTGTTGCAACTGAGCACTAGTGTGCTACTTACTGTATCCGCCTTTTGAAGCTGCAGCAAAGCAATTTTGAAAAGAATGTTACACAGCATCACATTTGTGGGCAGAAAGAGAGAAATGTTTGTCATAAAGGAAGTTTCATGTTTGAAAAGAGAGGGATAGACTTGGGTGGGAGGTGGGCACCTACACATACACTGTAAGTACTGAAGCAAAACAAGACAAACACACTGTAGAACATTTTTTATTATTTAAACACTGCAGACTTATTCACACCTTACTTATTTTTGGATTGGGTTGCCAAATTGATTCTCATTTCCAACATTCACACTTTTTGTTGAAAAACAGCAACACACAATGATAATATAGCTGCGAGCAAAGTGCTTTCCTAAACAACATTTACAATGCATAATGTATATGTTTGTATTTGTTGTTTATTTATGATTGTTTGTAAGTTTGTTGTTGGGTTTTTTTTTATAATTGCAAAGCGCTTTGAAACATGTTGTACATGTACTTGCAACGATGACCTGATACAGGCACCCTAGTGTGTGGATTCAGTGTGGTCAGTTGCCTCATATTGGATTACAAAACTGGAGGGTGGGGTTTTTTTCATGCTGTTCTCACACACTTCATGCAGCAAATTATCATGAGGGTGTTTTTCTTTTCTTTCTTTCTTTCTTTTTTGAGAACTACTAATTTGGGAATCACAAGAGTCAAACTTTTTTAATGTGTGTCTACACCGTACACGTTCACATACACAATGTACATACACACATGCACTAATGTGTATAAACTAAATGGATGAGTGAACAGAGTGGTGTTTCACTAAAGTTTCAAAGGACTTCAAGAACAACTGGAACACATTCTGATGTGCTATACTTATAAGAATTTCAATAATTCAGCACAAGAACTGATCACCAGTCATTCTTCAAATCATTCCTAGCCTAAAAACAACTTGGTGAAACGCCACCCTGGACTTGTAGTTATTGTCAGGAGAATCTCTCTTGAGCATGCACCGAAGACAGGGACGTGTGTGTACACAGTGTAGGTGATGACGCATGAATGCAGAGTGAAATACGTACATTTGTAAAGGGCCTTTCAGTGGCAACTCCCTCCAGCCACAGGAATGTGAATTTTCTACAGAAAAAACCTGATTTTTTTTTTTTTTTTTTTTTTTTTTTTTATGGCAAAGCCATTCCTGATTGGCTAGCTTAGCTCTTCCCTCAAATGAGGATGGTTATGGTTTTTGTTTTGTTTTTTTCTTATTTTTCGCAAATGGTAAAAAAAAAAGGGACAATGATGAATGCCAAAAGCCATTTATTCATTGCATTTGAACTTCATACTCTTAAACTGCAGATCCCTTCGGACATGGTTGAGCTGTTTTGATTGTCATTCTGTGACGTGATCTGTCTTTGTGTGAGCACAAGCTGCATTGTGAGATTGATTCACCTGAGTGGGCAGCTGCAGGTTTCAAAGAACCTTGTTTATGTGCATTCACATGCCATTTCAGACAAATGGGCAACTGGATAACTATTGCTTGCTTGGTCTGGAATTGTTAGTTGAATTGTGGGAAAATATTTTGATGGAGCAACGATGCAAGCTCTTTGTTTGCGTGACTTTAGAGGCATATTCTAGTCAGGGTAGAAAGGGCATCAACCTGAGCAGGAATTTCAGACTATATGAATCCATCCGTCAATCTCTTTAAGATAAAACATCAAAGCCATTTTACAAGATTTAAACCAAACGAAAATCTAAGAATGCATATAAAGCTAATCATGCTTCAGCATCATGCCACTTGCAGGCATGAATGGTCGTCTCTTTTCTTTGCTTTTTTCTTTTTTTCTTTTCACTCACCACATTCGTTGCCCCTCATGTATGTAGTGTGTACAGTACATACATGTATGTACAGCTGTATGTATGTATACATGTACAATGTGCAAAAAATATATGTACATTGTATTATATTTGTGTTTGAGTGTGGATGTGCACGAGTACAGTGGGTATACAAATATAAGTACACTCGCTCATGTGCCTTACTGTCAAGTTCAGTTTCAATAAATTTCATTATCATGCCCTACAAGCAAAATGCAAAATTTGTAATGTATCTATTTGAAGTCTTTGCAAAATGGGGCCAACAATACGTACTGAGCATAAACATTTTTTGTTTTGTATGTTTATTTAAGCAGTATGAAGCCCCACAAATTAGTTTGATTAGGAGCAACATGCTAAGGGGAAGCTAAGGCGATTGTTACCATTTACCTGTTTCAGTTGAAATACAGTTGTAATGTAACTCCTCTTGTAACAAAGATTCTTGATTTTCCAGCAAAGCATGAGAAAACCAGAACTCTTTGCCAGAGATTACTTTTTATCGTTATGCTATGTTTTTGTTTCAATCCAATGCAGCAAAATGAATACAATGACATCGAACTTCAGAAAGTGGATGCCAGCTTGCCAACCAGCACTCCGAAGAAACCCAAGAATGGGATTGTGGACCACGATGCTTCAGCCGATATGACAGCTGACAATACTATTGTTGTGGAGATTGATGGTGGGCATGACCCCTCGGACCACGATAATTGCTGGATGGTGAGACATACTTTCCTTGATTATGTTCTCCAACTCCAAGACTTTTGTGCATGTGCCATGTGAGAACTATGCATTCTAAGGAGTATGTTTTTGTTTGTTTGTTTGTTTGTTTTCTAAAGTCCCAGTTTGGGGTTTACAGGACTTGTGTTAAATGCCACTCCATGTTGAAGTTGACTTGAATTTAAAAAAAGGTGAAATCAAAGACAAACGAAAGTAAAAGTGTCATGAAAATCTTGAAAAAAAAAATCACTGGAGTCATAGAAATGTCAAAGAATGATAGTGGTTACACACACACAAATTCGAAAAGATGGTGATGTCAGCATCTTTCCTACATACAGAGGTGAGATTTTATTATGAAACTACTTGCTCAAACAGAAAAGACATACAAATTTGCGATTCAATTTTAGCACTACTCTTAAAAAAGCAAGCATTTTGCAAAAAAAAACAACATGCACGGAACTGAACATGCGTCAGTCTCCCTTTGGTTCCACTTTGGCATGAATCCTCTTTCATGATGTTCTATTAATCTGTCAATGGTTCTGCAGGGAATGGACATCGGTGAGCACTTGAAGGAATCGTACCAGGCACACAGTAAGGTCTACAAGGGTGTTTTCCTGGCTATCCTCCTCATCGCGTATCTGATCTACCTCGTCTTTGCCTCCATTCATGACATCAGTGAAGCCATGACTCTCCTCATCATTACAGGCGTGGCTGTTGTATTATATATATACACTGTGATTCGCGATACTGCTTCCGACTCCTTTACTGAGAATGTCATTGACCCTGTGGGAGGGTGTCTGGACAAGGCTTGGCCCCGTCTCAAATGGTACTTATTGCATTTCTCCACCACATTTCATCTGATCTGAATGCAGCCAGATAGTTACAGTGTGCATGTTCTAATGTCTCCATTAAAACTGTGATCAATGAATTGAAGTCATTGGTATATGGGAGTTCTGAATTTATTAAAACTCTAAATGAGTAAATGAAACCTAGTAATTTGTATGCTGATACAGTTAGACCTCCATTTCAAATGCAAAGCACCCTCACAGGGAAACTTAGTCATTGAGTCAAGTATTTCAATGTGAAATTGTAGTGAGTAATGTAGTACTAAGATATTGCTATCTCAAGCCTTAATAAATTTGGAATTCGGACATTTCTCGTCAGACATACATCACTTTAATGACTTAAATTTTGTTGTAGTTTCCAATAAGATGATTTTATCTACAAATTTGACCGTCTTTGTTTTGTTTCTCAATCTGCAGGGTTGTGCTTGTGATTTTCTTGGCTGGTTTAGCAGTCCTGCTGTATTTCCTGACACGAGAGAATCCCATCCAATTGATTTCCCTGGCTGGCCTTGCCATCTTCATCTTCTTCTCATTCATCATTTCCAAGTATCCACGTCACGTGAGTGAAGCCATGATGTCATTTTACATCAGGATAAAAATTTTTTTAAAAAGAAGACAAAAATGAATAGTGTCTGCTCAATGCAGGCCTGTGTATCTACGTCTAAACCATTGTCGAGCTTGTATCCAGAGCAGAAGAGGAGGTGTAAAAGCAGTAGAAATCTAATCATGATGTGTGTTTGTCTCTCTGTGTGTTGCCATCTAAAGGAAATGATTTCAACTTTCTTTCAGTGCACAGTTTACATTAAATCAAAATGAGTTCATGAAAAGTTATTCATACCTGGCAAGAAAGAAAAAAAAAGTACTAAATTAGCTGTCCTCAAGCTAGTTACCTGTGTATCGAGATTCCAGTGAAATGTACTCTTAACTTGTACCGGTTTTGTAATTAGATAGCATATGGCAGATGGATGTGCGTGTTGAGATTTGCTCTAGATGGATCGATGTATGCTGGCATTGTGAAGTGCACTACCCAGGCCAATAGGGTAGAACTTTATTAAAACTGTCGTGCCTATTTTGCACTGAAATATGCTTTGCATTTGATACGAGTTGTTAACGAGAAATTGCCCTCTAACCTTTCACCCCTTACAGATCAAATGGCGTCCCATCATCTGGGGCCTCGTCCTCCAGTTCATCCTGGGGCTTCTCATTCTCCGCACCAGGCCTGGATTCGTTGTATTCGACTGGCTGGGCAACCTCGTGCAGACTTTCCTCAATTATTCAACGGCAGGGTCCATATTCCTCTTTGGAAAGCTCTACTATCAGCACTACTTTGCCATGGCTGTAAGCTTTTCATCGCACACTCTTTTCTCTAAATATACATACATTGTATACGCCTCAGTGAATGCCTATAATGTTTGTTACTCAACTGTCTGTGTCTCGCTGACTAGATTTTTAACCTGGATCCTTTGATTGTATGCTAAAGATAAATTCTTATCAACTTGTTTGCACAAATTGTCATGCTCCACAAAAGCTCATGAGTAGATTCCTTTGAAGGGGAAAAATGGAATGAGATTATGCTCAGTATGTGGAACAACACACAGTGGGGGAAAAAAGTGCATAGGGGACTGGAGAAATTCTGAAAGATGTTTTGTTCAGTATTTTGATAATTCATCCAGTCTGTCGTCTGGTCACTGTATCTCAAAATGGAAGATTTATATTTCTTATCACACCTCCAGGTATTACCCATCATCATCTACTTCAGCAGTGCTATTGCTGTTCTATACTACTGGGGTGTGATGCAAACGGTCATAGGGAAGATCGCATGGTTGATGCAGCGTACCATGAAAACCACTGCGTCAGAGTCACTCAGTGCAGCGGGGAACATCTTCATTGGCCAGGTGAGTTTTTGGTTCACACGTATTGTACGATAAGGAGACCCTAATGTGTGCAAGGAGACCTGTAAGTCCCATCCCCTGACCCACCTGCCCTGATAATTCTGCTAAATTGCAGTCAACAATCGTGCAGTTCATGCAGTATTAAAAAATCTACCATTCCTCCATCATCATCACTTTGCAGACTGAAGCTCCCCTTCTGATCCGTCCGTACTTGCCGAAAATGACACGCTCAGAAATCCACGCGGTGATGACGGGAGGTTTCGCGACCATCGCCGGCAGCGTGCTGGGAGCGTTTGTCCTCTCAGGCATCAGCGCCACTCACCTCATCGCCGCCTCCGTCATGTCTGCTCCCGCTGCCCTTGCAGTCTCAAAGCTGATCTACCCAGAAACGGAGAAATCACAGACTGTCACTGTTGAGGATGTCAAACTGCCAAAGGGGTGAGTGTTTAGTGCTGGATCAGCACCCACTCACATTCAGATTCTCACTTAATGCTCTGTCCAGTGAAAACTGAAGTCACAATCGTAGAATCTTAATTGAAGTGGCTGCAATGTTGTATTTCCTTTGACAAAACTTCATGATTTTACTTGGCCGGCAAGTGAATGTTTAAAGAATGTTTTAGAAAAAAGCATTGTTTGTTTCATGTTGTACCACTTTGTGTTTTTTTTTTTTCCCCAGTGATGAAAGAAATTTCATCGAGGCAGCGTCGAAGGGAGCCTCCACTGCTGTGCCCCTTGTTTTGAACATCGCTGCCAATCTAATCACCTTCCTCGCCCTCAAGGCACTACTCAATGGCATTTTGTCGTACCTTGGTGGTCTGGTTGGCTTCCCTCAACTCTCCTTTGAGGTAAGCTGAATACTGTCTCAGACAGATATCGCTTTTATAAGATTGGCACGATCATTATTGCATACCAAAATACAGAAAATGCCGAGCATGTCTCATGTACAGTCCTGTAAACTTACTGTTTTGTGTTCTGTCATTCTTCTCTCAACACTGAGTAATATGTGTTCGATCTGAGACCTTCTCTGAGCTGTTTTATTTTAGATCTGCTCTAAAATGCTGTCAAGTCTGTCTGCAGTAAACCAAAAGCTATAAATTTCATTGCAGCCAATCAATTTTCTTTATTTGCAGCTCATCTGCTCTTACGTCTTCATGCCCATTGCTTACATGATGGGTGTTGAATGGGCGGATTGTCGCACCGTGGCTGAGCTGATTGGGATCAAGACATTCATCAATGAGTTTGTGGCCTACGAGAGACTTGCTGAAATCCTGGATGAACGGGCTCAGGGACTCAACGACTTCTCGGTAATTTTTAGTTTAATTCTTCTTTTATGAAGGGAGTTATCAGCAAAGCTACGTCTTTGAACTGAAAATCTTATGCTTGTTTTCCTCCAGGTGTCTTGTTTGCCTGTTTATTACTTTATGAATGTTCTTTTGACACTATTCTGAAAGTTTCAGGAGATTCAATTCAATTCAGGTCATATATTTGTTCAGTAATTAAAATCGTTTGGATATAAAATGTTTATAAAATGTAACAGGTACAATTCAGTGAAAGCCAGAGGCTTGTTAAAGTTGAATGTACCTTCAAGAACAAATCATACACACATTACAATTTTAACATTAAACACCAAGATAAAAGTTACCAACAATGTAAAAGGAGCACAGAAAGATTTGTATCGATATTGAACAATGTTAATGAAAAAGAAGTGAAACATCACATATATTCTAAATATTGCTAAAAATTTTTATTTGTAAACGGTGATGAAACCATAGGTGTAACATCCAACAAGGTCATCGTGACGATGATGTGCCTTTTTTTTTGGGGGGGGGGGATGGTTCTTGCTCAGAATGCCATATGCAGATGATGTTCTGCTGTGGAAACCAAAATATGTTTATGATCCCGGGTTCAGAACATAACTGGCAAGTCTTCCCTGTATTGCTTTTCACAGGAACGGTCCGAGGTCATTGCAACGTATGCCCTGTGTGGTTTCGCCAACATCGGTTCGATAGGTATCCAGCTCGGTGGACTTACCCCCCTGGCTCCCTCCAAAGCAGCTGACCTTGCCGCCGTGGCCGTCCGTGCTCTGATCGCAGGAACAGTCGCCTGCTTTATGACGGCTTGTATAGCTGGTAAGTCACCATGCAGCAGAGTGGGCTGTTTTCTACTTCCTGCCATGCCTACATAATGATTGACAATGGTATAATATGATTGTAGGGTGACTTAAAGATCCCATGGCATGAGGATTCATGGGAGTACAAAGATGGGCCCAGTTTGGGAATACTTGAGAATCCCTGTGATGAATTGTTTACAACTTTATCATTGACCACTATAAAAGTACACACATAGCCAAAGAGTCTTGACTGGAGTTGATTGTTACCAATGAGTGTGCGTATTTCTGCACATATTCACTGATGCATTGCTGATACATGCTGTTCCTAGTTCCGAATGTACCCTGACGGGCAGCGAATAAATACCGATTCAATTAGATGACCTACACCTATTGGGTCTTTAAGACTTTGTTCAGTCAAACAACAGATATTTTATTAGGGCTTTTCGAAAGCTGATTTTAGGAATAACCTGTCTTAATCTGGTCACCATTGCGTACCAACATAGTAATGAATGTAGCCTTCCACATAGCGATGATGAAGTAGCTATGTTAAAATATCATCATGAAATGTAAATCAAACAACAGGGAGTATGAGGATGTTAAACAATTGCACAGCACATTTTTTTTTTTTTTTTTAATGCCTTTCTACATTTTGTTTCAATGAACATTATTATCTTTTTCCTCTGCAATTCCCATTCAATTACCACTGTGTGGTGGCGTTTGAGGCATATCCAAGTCCATTCAGGGATGGCTCTGGGAGCAGTAATTACAAAGATTTTTATTTTTATTTATTCATTTTTTTTTTTTAATGAAAAACAAAACATGTTCAAAAATCAATACTTGTTATTGCATTGTTTGGGAATTTTAGATCTGTTGTTGTGAATGTAACAATATCTCATCTTTAATTGTTTTTAATCTCTCTCTCTCTCTCTCTCCATCTTTCTATCGCGATCTCTGCAGGTGTGCTATTTGTACCGGCGCCAGTCGTCATGGCTAACGCAACAATGAGCGCTGATGTTGGCACTATGGCAACAATGAGCGCTGATGCTGGCTCTATGGCAACAATGCTGTTCACAACAATTACCTCATGATAAAAGCAAAGCCATCCTGTAGGATGATATTTTGGTCTTTATTATTTCTGTATATCTGAAGCCTCTGCAGCGTGTGTTTACATGTGGGTTGTGTGATTATGTGTGTGTACTCTCCATTGCCAGTGGGTTAAGGAATTCTTGTGAGAGCTTTCTTAGAGATCATCGAACACCTCCTGTCCAAACTTTAATCCATGTTACCGAGTATGTATTCCAGGGATTAAGCTTGTGGAGTTGCGGGTTATCCGTCTCATTATTCTGTGAGAGCAATTCACTCATACTTACAAACTCCTCGTTTCTGTCCAAGGCACAGGAAAGGCAAAATTGTTCTTATGCACTGAACATCATTGTTGCATCTCATGTTCCTGAATTCCCAACAGTTTTAGTAAACACATTTTTACCATTTTTACCCTAGTGCTACTTGTACAAAATGCTTGCATTGAAGCTAAACATGTTTCCCTAGGGCTTCCTTGAGCCATCTATTTATTGAAGCAAACCTAATAGTGTGTTGAGAGTTCAAGGATGATGCTATTAACTAAAGTGTAGCAGATTTATTTCATAATTCTAAATTTTTACAATTGACTGATATGTGCACTAGATGCATTGCTCTGTTCATCCTTTTTGCTAGGATCTTGCTCTTTTCATACTGTCAACAATTTCTGCTTACTCAACATAGAGCAATAAGAGTAATACAATGTATATTGAGATTTCTTGTGGGGAAACTAGCTGCAATATTTAGGATGTCAGTTTATCCTGTTCTTAACAGCTATTGAGTGAATTACTCATGAAGTGAAATTGCAGCCATTCTGATTTTTAACGTGTGCCAAACCTTGAAAGTGGGGTTTTAACAGTGCAAGCGATATTCAGTTAAAGAGAGCATCTATTCATGATGTAACCATTTCTATAATGAACAACAGATGTAAACAATTATGTAAAGCTCTCTCAAAATACTTCAGTAAGACTGATCTTTATGTAGGCCAATGCAGCTACAGGGTAATGTCTGCTCTTGCTTAATTTTCCTTTTCTTCAAGAGAACAGCAACTTGATGTTTGTATACCCATATGAACATCATTACTGCATTAACTTATACATCATTAAAGAACAAAAGAGCCTGTGCTTTCATGAAGTATGTAGGATTAATCCAAGGAGGTCAATATGCGTGAAGTGCACATCTTCCAAATTTTGTAACTCTGAGCATGTAACATGAGCTGACTTTTGGTATACACCTGTCATTTCCATATTTTTCAAGAGTGTGCTGAAGTTTGAAATCTGGACCCAAGTTGCTTTTCCCATTGAGGGAATAAAGGGTAGGGAAAAGTGTCTTAGAACGCCCACAGTGGTTTGAAATGGAGATGTGATAATCTTTAATTTAAAAAAAAAAAAGAAAAGATGTTTTATTTTCAGAAAATGTGTATAGAATGTGTATGAGCTAAATACAGTGAATGGTGTGTGATGGCTAAGGTACAGAAAAATGATTACTGTACATATGTTTTATTTGTGTTGGGTGGGGGGTGGGGTGGAGTAGAATTACACTAGTAAGTAAATATGAGGGATATCATTTTTATTTATAGCTGAAATACAGCAAACCCATATGAGTCATATCCTGTGGGTGCCGATTGTAGTACGGGTCTTAATCAGGCATGACTTACAATAGTTCTTCTCTCTTACCAAGTATGTTATTTTATGGTTATTTTTAAGATTGATCACCTGGGGCCCGATTCATAAAACTTGTCATCAGCGACAACTACCACATTTCTATGACAAATTTGCTCTCAGCCAATCAGATGCAAGGATTTCAGTAGCTTGTCACATCCATGACAACTTGTCACTAATGACAAGTTTTATGAAACGGGCCCCAGGTAGTTGCTCTATGATCGATCTAGATCGATGTGAGTTCATAGTTTTACATACAGGTACATTGTACATTCCTGGGTACAATCATTTTTCTTGTGATAGAGAGAACCTTGGTTTTGTCTTTTACCTATGTTAGGCAGACAATACACTAATAACACTAGTAACTTTACAGGCAAACTGTTTAAGGTTATGTTTTATTTTCTAGCATGCAAGCAGGACAACAGCTGTACTTAGTTCTGAATTGTACCCTTTTGTTCGAATGATAACAGTCCCATCCAATGAAGATCATGTCCTGTGTGCAGTACTTACAAACTCTCGTTTCCTCTAGCAGACTTCTCTGCAAAATCCAACCTTCATTCTGCTCCAGCTCTCCAAATCTGCATCGTGCCTTTCTTAAATCTTGGAGGAGAAGTCCTTCAGTGTGTCCCATTCCATATTTTACCGCATTTTACTTTCTGCAGTGTGTGGATTCTGTACAAATCCTGTGTGACTGAAGAGGCATGATAACAACAGTATGCACCGCATATGCATTTTTAGAGTTTTGCATAGGTGAGATTGTACAGAAATGAAGTGGATTTTTGATCTATTTATGTAGAATAATCCTTTTACCTACTGTGGTGGTATTGATAATCAAAGCCGAGCCTCTCACTGGAAATGTATATCTCAAACCAGCTGTATTTTTGCATTTGGGAACAGTTATACAAATGTAATTATATATCGGTGAATATCCCTGGTTGTACTGCAGGGTTCACCAGAACTCTGAACCCGTCTCTATTTCCATGCTCTGTGAGCATTCTTCAGTGCAGCTCTCATTTTAGACCACTCTGAGTCGCATACAATGCATGACATGTCCGGGGCGTAGAGCCCAGAACCACTGCTTCCCATGATGTTATCCCTTGAGACTTTATATTTCTTATTTTCACCTTTTCTTCCTCTTTTAATCTATCAATACATTGTACCTATCTACCTATCTATCTATCTATCTATCTATCTATCTATCTATCTATCTATCTATCATACTACGTGTATCTTTATACTCCTATCTGTTTTGTCTGTTATCTCAAGGGGAATTGTTGAAATGGGCAATAATCCATGTACACTGTAAGCGGTACATTGGGGTCACCATTTAGAATTGTGGCAATGCATATAAGTGTGTGTGTGCACATACAAGGTAACAGGACATTTACAAAATGGCAGTTACTGAGTAGACCTTACATTCAATTGTGTCTTTTACAAAGGCACATAGAAATGAAGGTATAGAACACTGTAGCACTGTAGTTTTGACAAATTTTAGCACTCTGTCCTTTAATTTCTTTTCTTTTCTTTCTCTCTCTCTCTCTGATTGTCATTTATCTGTACCCGTCCTTTCATTCATTTATCTTACGAATGGTAAATATAAAATTTGATGAAAGCGAATGAATAAAGTGTAAACATATACATGTACTGCCTATATTTGTAGGCAGTCAAAAGTTATTTTCCTTGATGCTGATATGCACAATCTCTGAAGGTCCAATGTACACGTACAAGGTACCTGAGGTGACCCGTTTCCTTGACCTTTGATAAGTTTGTACATGTATGGTCAAATGAAATGTGTTCTGCAAATTGCCTTTTCGCATTGGCATAAGATAGGCTATGTTAACATAATGAAACACAATTAGACACATGTTGCCTTGGTTTGTTTGTTTTCTAGAGGAATTTCTATGCGATACCCCCCCCCCCCCAAAAAAAAAAAAAAATGCATAATGGAATAAAAGAAATGAAATGAAATGAAATCATGATGTTAAAAGCATTGGTATATGAACAAGAATTTCATGGATATTTTAACTAAGCTACAGCATAAATGTTATCTGACAGCAAAACCAAGCCCAGATTATTTTGATGAAACAGAGAAAATTAACTTTAACATAAAGCAACCCCCGCCCCCTAAAATTCTTCAATTTTGCAATGTTCATAACACAGCTACTCAGGTGATGAATGTTAACAAGTTTCCCGTGGTAGTTTTCCAAGCCAGTGACATTTTGATGTCGGAGAGTATACCACACCCATGCTTATACAATGTACAATCATTTAAACATGTAAGCAAAGACATGTTCATGATGTTGTACTGTAAATATGCTTTTAATTTTTATTTGTGACGTCTCTCCTTGTGTGTTAGTTAGCCACCTGCTACAGAGTGGTACATGTATGTATGATATGATGAATAGATTTTTGTTTGTGTAAATAAATATTGGAATAATAATGATATTTGCCAGAATGTGTACTTATTGAAACATTTTTTAAATTGGGTATGGTTTGTTGGTTGCTTGTTGTTGTTGTTGTTGTTGTTGATAATTCCCTATGTATCGTTACATCGTCGATGGGAATACATGATACATGTAGATGTAAACATACACAACAAGCATTGGTCTTGAGTGGGAAGAGAAGTAAAAAGGGGGATTTGTGGGGGTGTAATAGGGTGAAGGTAAATCATAGAAAATTCTTGCCTCTAAAAAACATATTTTTGTACATTTGCATTGTAAATGCAAATCGGGATACTCATATCACATGGAGGGGAAATCAAGCACAAACATAGTCGCGATTAATTAGAATGATGCAGCGAGAGACCTACAACGTTACGTACATGTACATTGTATATGTATACAGAAGAAAGTTTGAGAGTGTTCTTTTTCGTGTCCCTTTCTCCCTTTCCTCCCTCTTGCAAAATGAGTGAGCCAACCGTCTTCCCAGGCTTATTATCTGCACTCAATCAATGTAGACTGTATATATACCCAGGTTGGAAAAGCTGCTAATAAAAGAGGAATAGGGTTAGTTTTGGAATTAGTGAGGACGATTAGAGACCATTTAGACTTACCGGCCAAGGGAGCATTTCCGGTCTAAACTACTACAGTACTGAAACTATCGAACACTTTTTTTTTTTTTCCTGTAATGGTCTGTTGGTGCAGACTCGGGTCTTCAAACATTGTTCACAATACAATCTGAAAATCTGAATATCTGCATGATCTGGGGAGGGGGCGGTGGAGAATTATCGTTTAAAGCATGTCAGTGTATAGCAATTCAATCAAGTGCAAACTGATTTCACAAAGAAGGCACTCTATTTATGAAACTACACATTGTACTGCAGATTACTCGGTGTAATCTCATTGGCATGGTAGACTCATGTCCTTAAAAACATGAAAAAGCAACAATAAAAGAATATACGGCATGTACCTTCAAACTAACAATATTATTGCTGCACAATATACTTTAGCATCCAATCCAGACTAAAACAATGCCACTGATAAGTCAGCAATAGATTACACTGTGTAAAACAAGGACTATAAACATTACCAATGGTTGATTACCAATAACAATAAAGTAGGTCCACCTTTTGTAAAATAACGACATAACAATACATGTACCAATTTTAGGTTGAACGTATGCAGTGCTCAGCTAATGGAGGTCATAAACCAGGGCTCGATATTAGCAGTGACATGGCCCGGAGCCCGGGGCTTATAAAAATTGATGTCATGGATGTCGTCCCACCAAAGTTTCCAAAGGACTATCTTTTGGTGGCCCGATCGGGCAGCTAAAATTGAAAAGAGTTTTTATATTTCCTTATTTCGGGTCTCTGCATTTCTGTTTCGGGCCACCAAACTTTCGAATTCATAGGTTAATATTATTGGCCCGAACGGGCCACTAGAAAAAGAAAAGTCGAGCTCTGCATAAACGCACTCAATGTAAATCAGTCCTAAAACAATTAATACATAAAATATGTACTTAAAAGCCCTCAGTTTATTATCTATACACGTAATTATATTTTCAGGAAATGTCAAGGAACCCACGCAGAGAGAGAGAGAGAGAGAGAGAAAAAAAAAAAAACCAACAGAATGGGACCCAGAAATAACAAAACCCGGTACACATACCATGCGATTTGGGATAAGCTCTCAGACCAGTGTTTGCCAAAGTCTTTGCATTGTATAAAAAGGACGAAACTATTATTATGCAGATTTTAGATGCTAGCACACACCTTTTCGTTTGGCCGGGACGTCGTGGCTTGACTCCTAACCATGGGCGTAAATCCGGGGGGGGGGGGGGGGGGGGTGGGGTGGGGGGGGGGGGTTTATATCCCCCCAGAAATGGAGGAGGGGGGATGGCCTCTACAATCATCCCCCCCCCCCCTGAAATTTGAGAAAAAATGGAGGAAGCAAAGATGTGATTGTATCAATTTTGGCATATTACATGACGTTCGTACGCCCGCCTTCAGACAGGTAACAGAGCTGAACAGTATTCTATCCTGCAGGATAATGTATACATAATTTTCTCAAGCGCTCGCTCGCGAAGAAAGTAATATCGACATAAGGTATGGTCCAGACGTTGACAACTACAAGTAAACACGACGTGAGCAACTCGGGACCATCTGCAAATTATGTTCGAAAACAAACAAACAATAACAAAAACTATACCGCCATAATTGAACCCCCCCCCCCTCCATTTCCCGAATCATTCCTGAAACGATGATGACTCTGATACATCTACGGGCATACCCAGGGATGATCAGGGGCGTCGAATCTATCGGGGGGGGGGGGGGGGGCAAAGGGGCATTTGCCCCGCCCCTACGGAAATGTTGCATAGGGGGCAGACAAATCATTTGTCCCCCAAGCAATTCCAAAGATGAAGACAAATTTCGAACTTTCTTTATGGAAAATTGTCCAACTACCGCCAGAACTATGCACCGCATCGTTGAATTGCAATCATAATATGCAAAAGCTCCGCTACTGGGTCCCTTTCGATATACTTTATACACTTTTGAGATTGACGTATTTCCTTATATTTTAACAAAGAGTGTGCAGCAGATCTTTCCCTTACAAAAGCTCCCTCATATATGCAGAGGCGTCGATGGAGGGGGAAGGGATGGTTCCCTCATAAAAGTATTGGGGACAAACATATCATTTTGCTCCTCCTCGTAACTCCAGAGATGTGGAAATGTTTTTACTTTTTTGATAGAAAACTGTCTAAATATTTCACCCAAAGATGGCTGAATTGCAATACTGAAAATACAAAATCTCCCTCGCGTAAGAGGGGGATAGGCCTAACCCCTTCCATACCCTCCCCGATCAGTCCTTTCTACTTAATACACTTTAGATTGACGGATTTTAAAATGTTTCATCTAAAGTGTGCACCAGGTCTGTTACTTCAGTTTAAAGAAAATGCAAATGTTCCATGGATGGGAGGAGATATCTAGATACTTTCAATTAACGGAGGGTTCCCCCCCCCCCCTAAAAAAAATGGTATACACTTCTGGGATTGACATTCTCCCAGATTACATCATAAATGTGTTTACGAGATATTTTCATCTGAATTCTAAAAATGCAAAAGCACCCTCTGATTATGCAGGGGCGTCAATCCTGGAGGACGGGGAGCGCGGACGGAGGAAGAGGGGAGGGGCAAACATATCTTTATGATCCCTAATGATTCCCGAAATGAGGAAAATTTTCTTGCGTTTTTTGATAGAAAACTGGATGGGTGGTGTTAGCACTCGCCCACGCCTTCTCCCTGCTCACCCGTCCCCTCCCCCCCCCCCCGCCCCTATTGATACAAGTAGACTGTGGTTACACTCTGAACGTAGACAGTTTTCGTTTTTTGATAGAAAACTAGATGGGTGGTGTTAGCACTCGCCCACGCCTTCTCCCTCCTCGCCCGTCCCCTCCCCCCCCCCCCGCCCCTATGTATACAAGTAGACTGTGATTACACTCTGAACATAAACAGTTTTCAAAATATGCCACAAAATGTGTGCACCAAACAGAATCTCCCTCGTGTAGGAAGGGGGGATGGGGAATAGGGCTTATCCCCTCCCACCTTCTCTGACTGACAAACTAAATTTCCCGAAAAAAACAAAACAAAACAAAAACAAGAACAAAAACAAACAAACAAAAACAAGAACACTGAAAGTCTTCATATTTTTGCTGCCACTTCCTTCCCACTTTGAATGCGAAAGAGTGGGACATTCGATCCCTGTAAAGTGTGTGTGTGTGGGGGGGGGGGGGAACCAAGCTTCCCCCCCCCCCCCCCCCCCCAGGTCCGGTTATGGGCTTGTAATCGTGGTGATGGTGACTATCGCCGATCATCCCCCCTCAGTACGGATTTACGCCGTTGCTCCTAACACTCTACATCTCTGTAGCAGATAAGTATTAGAAACGTGTTTACAAAAGGCGTGCTTTTCACTGTTTGGGCTTTTATTTTCACACTTGCCTGCCTTCAAAATAAAAAAATGGGCTCAAAGAACAAAAATCACTGTTCAGTAGTTTAGTATAGAATGACGAGATTTCCGTGTTGATATTTTCCCCTGCATTTCTTAGTTCCATAACATTCCAAAATACCAAAGATTTATAGGTTCAGAATGTTAAGACCCTCCCTCTTTTGGAGTGGGGGGGGGGGGGTAACTATTACCAAGAACCCTTAGAAATGTATATTCGTAAATTCCGACTAAATACACTTTACCTGATTTTTATTATACACATGTACTGGAGTCGTCATAATTATACAGCCATAATTATTTTGTTAAATCACATTTACAACAGCTATGTATTTATAATATTAGATTTTACAACCATTTTTGTTCTGCAGATGCGATTCCTTTTACTTTGAAACCTCGCCCCTGCCCAGACCCAACAACTTATCCTCTGCCTAATATCCATGGCAATAAGTATACATGGTACTTTGTATACACGAGTACATGTATATCTCACTATAGAGACATGTATAAGAGCATACACACACACACACACACACACACACAGACAGTATCTCCTTTCTTATGCCGCATGTTGATTGTCTCGACCACAGAAATTTATGAGAGTGAGATTTTTATTTCCTCCAACTTATATCAAACGCATCCGAGTCAACTGAATCACAATGCATTACGAACTCATACAAGATGAATAGGGCCTAATACAAGAGCTTCCACCAACCAAAGAAACAATAAGACCATGCCTTCCAATCAAGCGCTATCATGGCTATGCTCTTTATACACCACGGGACAGGTACCAGGGTACTCAAATTTATTAACTGCGTAGCAGGTTTGAAGGACTACTCGAGCAATCGCCAGCCCTGCACTCGATTCTGCATAGCATACAAACGTATTATTATGCTATTATGGTGGAAATTAATATGTGAGCCTTGTAGAAACACTGTATTTATGCTGCAGACGCTGATACCAATCAAATCTCCTGAAAATCATCTCCAGTGTCACGATAACAGTGAAATAACTCGTTTTCAGTATATAACTTTCCTGTTAATTAGTAAGAAGAGAATATATAATAATCATGTACATTTGGCGTAATCACGTCAGTACGCAATTCGCTGTAAAAATCATCAAAATAACTTTTTCTTTTCTGTACAGGCCACGTATCATTCATATCCCACCCACAAGAAGGTGCAGAACATTCGAATCCCGTTATTTTAAATCCAAAACAGAAAAAAAAAATATTGATGATAACAACAAATGATTGCCCCCAAAATATATCATGGTATTATAATACATTATCTAATTACACTTTACCATACAAACCGCTGATGACGTTGTATTCTGAATCAGGAAGCGGACTGTACCTCAATACCAGCCAGGCTAACAGAGCATACCAAACTCGAGCTGTCCCATAACGCAGATCATTTTGGGGGTACCCACGTGACTCTCCTAAACCCTCTAAACCCTCACCCCTCACACATCAATACATTTAACGCCCATCACTATGACAGCCTATCATATAGGCATATCGGAATATATAAAGGCCATGAACATCTGCTACAAATTTTAATTCAATAAATATTCATATATTAGTCTCTTTTCACTCATCTTGATATTTGCGTCCTAGGGAGACGATAATCTGGGTCGGAATGGAAAAGAAAATCTGAGATAAAAAAAAAAGAAGATATTGTGTATGTGCAGAAAATGTCAAGTAAAGAGGAAAATCACTGAGAAAGAGAAAAAGAAATATTCCCGGCATGAGACTACTATTACTACTATACTATTACTACTATACTACTACTACTTTCTACTACTACTACTACTACTACTACTACTACTACTACTACTACTACTACTACTACTACTACTACTGCTGCTGCTGCTGCTGCTGCTACTACTACTACTACTACTACTACTACTACTACTCTACTACTACTACTACTACTACTACTACTACTACTACTACTACTACTACTACCACCACCACAACCACAACCGCCACAACCTACTAAAAGTAAACACGTAATACGGGCATGTCAGATCCCTTTAAAACGAAATCATCTGAAGTTCACTATACAGTAAGTCGTAAGTGATTTCCAGACGTGGCAGATGGGAATCGTATCAGTCTATTCTTATTTCAGTTTTGCCCTTCAGATAAGACTCTACAGACTGGCCTACAATAGAACAGAAAGGAAGGACAGTCAAATGTCAAGTATTGACTTTCTTCAAATGTGACTTTAATCGTCACTTTCACCTCTGTACAGACCTTAACATCTTACTTCATACTCAGCTAGCCGTCGAAAGGTATGAACAGCTAACAAATAGTATGTTGCAACCACTTTATGAACCGAGAACCTATACATTGTGTCTCGAAGCGCCATCATTGACACCAAAAGCAATAATTTCACGAAAGCAAAGGTTAGCTCCAATAAGCAGAATATTGTGTGGTTGAAAAAAAAAATATAAGACACGTGGCTTGTGGGATCAGAGCTTGACACAAAAGGGGAAAAAATCAGAGAATCAATTTACCGTTGATTTAGAGAGATGTTTTCAGTAACACCCCAAAAGAGCTAGCCGTATTCAAGGCAATGAAATGTATCATCAACATCATTGTTATCTCCAATACCACTGGTAGTTAAAACTGATAGCAGACAATGGCAGGCGACACCGCCTCCTTTCAACATGACTTGATGAAAGACGTAAATAATTATGTTGAAATAAGTAATCATGTAGACTACTTTGTCTACATGTATTTGCCTTTTACTTGACTTATTCAATAGAAATGAACAGTATGCGTACAGTTTTATTGTTCGATTTCTGATTTGATGGGACAGAAGCTGTCTCCGAAATAGAAATAATTATGTGGTGTTCTGTTCGAGCTGTTTCAGTTCTCACCTAACAAAATGCCTAATGATGGAGTCAGTGGAATGTCCATGCTCTTCTTTGCGAAAAAGGGATTCTGCCTTTAACATGAGATCTTGACTTTTCCTTGATCTCTCTTCTGAGGCTTCTCCCCTGTACAAAGGTAAAGGAAAGGCCCAACGGAAATGCTTTTCTCCTTTCAGCGCTATCACGTTGACTATAAAAATGTTCTTGTGGCGGTTTATACTACGTTATTACCCATCAGTTTATCCCCCCCCCCCTTCCAAAATGACAAGGATGTGTTTCATAGAGGGGTAATTGACAACAGCAAAAAAATTGTTGGAAATCAGAAATAGAACTCGTTAAATGGTTTCCCTTTCTTCTTACTTCCTTGCAAGGTGTGTATACTGCAAGGTTAAATTGTTGAAATCATTACGAACCTTCATCGAAAGTACAATTTGTAATAGAATGCAATCAAGTACAAGGTGATATTTCTGTGCATGTGAAAGTAGTATACGATCATCTTTTCCTGTCTCAACCATCATATGAATTTTGAGGGCTCGATACATAAAGACTTTTGTGTTTTGATTTTTTGAGATTTTAATTTTCTAATTGTAAGTAGCGAAAACACTAACTGAGACTAGGTTGATTAGTTCTTGGCGGTGCCACGATTGTTTTGGAACAAATACCATATTGCATCAGGTGCACGTCACGAGCTCGACACCCACGAGTCATACAGTCCACGAGCTAGACACTATGTGAACAAGGCCCTCGAGCTTGACGTCAAGTAAACTAGGCCCACGAGCTATACTGTCCACGACCTACATACTACACAGGCATTTAAAGCCCATGAGCTCGACATTACGTCACGGGGCTCGTGTTAATGTACGTATGAGAAAGTCGAGCTCGTGGACCTTATTTGCCTAGCATCTAGTTCGTGGGCCTTGCCTGCCTAGTGTCGAGTTCATGGGGCCGTATTTGCCCAGTGTCTAACTCCGGGGCCCGTTTTAGTCAGTCTCTATAGCTATGGGGAGGTTTTTCTTGATATTTAACTCGTGAGTGTCGAGCTAGCGCAAGTGGCTAGGACGTATGACAAACAGGGCTCATCCATAGAGACTCTCGCACAAAAAAGAAAAATGCAAAATCTCAAATAACGGCTAACTTATCACGACTACCAACCAATATCATCTTTGGTTCACATACAAACAGAAAGAAAACCTGTCTGTTCCATCATTTTGTTCTCTCTCTCTCTCTCTCTCTGCCATTTTCATTTTCTTCTCTGTTTGAATATGTGATGTTTTGATCAGTGTTCGGTATGATGACGCCCAAAGCAAATTGAATCAGTCTCATTTTTGTTTGTTCCATGTTATCATACTTTTTTTTTTCATTTTCAAGGCCCTGCTTTTCAAAGGTGACAAAGTCATGTCAAGTCGCCGCCGCTCAATCATAATAAGTCTGTATGCGCAAAATGTAAAGCAATGCTAGAGTGTGTCGAAGGGGCGAAATGCTTACAATGATGCCATAGATAGCGTCTGAGTTGACTCGACAGCTAGTGTCAACGATATGCCAGAGTGACTAAGGATAGAAGTCGTGTTTTGCGGATTTTCAATTATTCAGGAACCAGAATAAAGATCATTTTACATCCCCCATACTGTTTCCACCCTCTTCAAACTGCTCTCTACATGGACATGATAATGATGTATATTCAATGTTATGACATACTGTGACATGATCTGAAAACGTTTAGCCATTTCCATTTGGTTTTTATAGATTGAAAATACAACAGTATATGCGAAATATGTAGGCCTACGTACGGTGGATTCATGAAAATTGAATAGATGTAAGGGCCATCATCTGAGCTGTCCTTCCAATGTATGGAGGATGGATGAATAATGAATGAATGGATAAATAAATAGATAAATAGATAAAAACATATATATATATATATATATATATATATATATATATATATATATATATATATATATATACATAAATACACAGATAGATAAATAAGTGAATATACATAAATACACAGATAGATAAATAAGTGAATATACATAAATATATAGGGCCTATATATATAGAGAGAGACAGACAGACAGACAGACAGACAAATAAAGCAAATAAGATTTAGTCACAAAAAGAGATGTCTTCAAATAATTGTGATAGTAATTCTTTCAGAAATAATCGGGGAAATAATATTACCTGTAACATGATTATGTCAGTGTCTAGTTCATGAAATGTGTGCACTTTTCATGTCAGTTAAATTTTGTGCAATTCTCCTCACAGTTTTTTATTCTTGTATTCTTCTTTCTTCTGAATAATGTCACAAACGTTCGGATTAACGAACCCTATTTCATTTTCGGATAAGCGAGCATCTGTATCGGTAAATGGAATCTGGGTGTTTCGGACTGACGAACATTTAGGTACAGTGTATAGGGAATCCGTGTGTTTCGGATTAACGAACCTTCGGCATAACTAGGGTAATACCATTTGAAATGAGCCGACATGATTAAGAACAAAAGCAGCAATCACAGTAAATTACTTTCGACAAAATCCTAAGAGCCTGCAGTGTTCTATGGTACGGTCAAGGAAAGATTAGACGAACCTAACGTCTTCTAGGCAGGGCAAGGTGATACAGAAAAGCAACGTCTCAATAATACTGATGTCGGTATGGAAGTGAATCACTGATTCTGAGTTATAGGGCTCACACGGGTAAATAATTACCCATAGAGACGTGTGTTAAAATTCAAATTCAAAAAATTCTCTAAAATAGCCGGGAGAAATGAGGTGTTTCATCTTCACTAACCTTGATAACTGAGATATATCCTTTCATCCATCAAATTCCCAAGACGGAGCGAGGTTCTTCATCTCAAGCTCTGTCCAAGGGTCCGCAAAGCCAGATTACGAATTCTTTTCACTCAAAAATCACCTATTTTCTGTACACGCGCCCAAGAAATATAGTCCCTTAAAAATTCCATGAGAAAAGCTTTCATCCTCCAACCAAAATGCAACTTGTAGAGGAATTCCTACTCAATATCTGCAGCTATTCAGTTTTTGTTTTTTTTTTGCCAAACTGCATTATGATTTTTTATTATTTTTTCTTCATTTATTTTGGTATCTTTGGTACGAATTTGTGAAGGGGTCTGGGACATTCCATTTTATTTATAGGTGTGAGCCCTATAGGGCTGGTGTCTATATTTTGAAGACGAGCAATAAATTATTCATTAAAATACGTTTATTCAAAAGGGGGACTACTCAATTCATCAGTTTCCCACAACGAATACCAACTTCCGCTTGTACTTTTGTTTCTAAAACAAGATTTTAATCCATTTTTAGCAATTACTGTACTATCAAACATTGTTGCCGTATTTTGTACCATTTTGATTCTCACAGCCCCGGAGTATACGTAAAGTCAATAACCTTGGCCGCATAATCAGTAGCCATGAAATGTGTGGACGGAAATCAGCCTAAACCGTTATACAGATAACACTCTGAATGCTATGTCAATTCTGATAAAGGTTTGGAAAATTATGACGGTCTGGATTTCACTGCAGACTTTGAAACTACAACGCCAAGATTTTTTTTTTTTTCAGTCGCACAATTTTTATTCTCGCCAGAAATGGTTTACCCAATACCTTTTTTTATCTTTATTTCTAACTGAAAGTATTGAATAAAGTATTGACTATACTTTTCAGGATCAGTAAGACCGTAAGACAATTTAAAAGATTATATAAACAACATCTTTTTGATGCAATCAAGCTACAAGTTGATGAATAGTTAAATATGGAGTTTTCTTCTTTTCTTCTTTTCTTTCATATCTACACGTACATGTATCCGGGGGTTTTTTTTTTTTGATTGATTTCAAGTTGTGAATCTTATCGCATTTTGTATTTATGTTCGTTTCAACTCAATTACAAATGATTATAAATGATTACACATATTTACATCATGATATTTCTTAAAGGATCATTTTCAATAAGCTTACTTTGTGCTTCTCATGATTCCGCCACTATCATTATTTGACACCATGTATTTTTGTTTGTTTGTTTGTCTGTCTGTTTGTTTTTAATGCAATGTTTGTAAACCAATTATGAAAGTGGAAATAAATGAAATGAAAAATGAAATGAAAAATGAAATGAAATGAAAAAAAAATGAAACAACAACAACAAGACACACACAAACAAAAACAACCACTCATAAAGCACTCATGCATGCACGTTAAGAAAGGTATCGAGATTAAATCGTATTTGGAGTTTAGATCGAGAACTTAATATTATGGCTTGCATAACTATTTCATGACAACCATGGGCAATACCATAACTACAAAAGATACCATGTCCTGGCAAAGCAACCAAAACACATTTTGCTTCTTTACAAAATGCCATTCTTGATAGTGCTGCACAATGTGAAACGTTCATAGTCTTGAAACGAGAAATGTTAAGTTAAGAAAACGTTCTGTTCATGAGGTAAGGTAGTTAGTGGAAATCGTTTATCTCCTACTAGGAGATAATGACATAAGATTGAAAATTTCACAAGGTAGACCAAAGAACCGTTCCCGGCCTGTCAGTTCAGTCTGTGGGAAGCAGGCTGGAAAATGACTTGTAACCAATGAAACAAGACAGTATCAGTCTAGACAGCAGTCACTGAGTTACAGGAACATTTGAAAATTTCCTAACCTCGCTCTCCATCCCTTTTTCATTCATTTAACTTGTAGGTCCATTTAATCAGATATGACAGGCCTACATGGCTTCCGCAGATCGAACTGAACTCCGGATTGGTTTCTTCCTCTTTCTTGCAGGGGACGTGAACACTGATTCGTTCACACGATTTGCTTGGCTTTAAAGATAATATCAAGTCAATGGAGTGGATAGCTCTCTTCCACAAGATAATTTTATGATGGTGAGAGACGATCAAGCCTCCATTTGCGAAGAAAATGTGAGTGTGTGTTTTCACGTGACGTATATCGAGACAATGGATGCGGTGAATTGTTTTGTTGTTCGTGTAAATGACACACACATCGATAAATCGATGTTTTGATGGGCCAATTTCATTGCTAATTTGATAAGAACCCCACAGTATGACTCTGAAACGCGAGCTCCCGTCTTTAATCCTGCCAAGTCCACAAGAGTCTCACAGACACTGTTGAATAGCGCCAGTTACTGCAAGAGAGACAGTGATGCTATATTTCGAAAGTAACTCATCGTCAGTAGTCTTGATTACCAGATGTACTCGTTTCTATTTCAGCCAGTCGGCCTGACGAGACACTTTTCAAAACTACAAAACAAAAACAAAAGTCAAATAAAGTAATTTCACACATTTTGGCTTGTTTGTTTGTTCATTGTTTGTTTGTTTGTTTATTCATCCACCATAAAATAAATATCAAAAAGTCAAATAAAGTAATTTCACACATTTTGGTTTGTTTGTTTGTTTGTTTGTTTATTCATCCACCATAAAATAAATATTAATAATGTTACAATACAATAAGAACAATAAACTAGGGCGATGGATGGATTTCCCTTCTTAGACCGGCCTTCATGGTGGTGTTGATCGTCCAAGGGATCTAAGTACAAAATAAAAACTGATTGATGATAGTCTGTAAAGCACACTGAAATTCTTGACAAGTCTGTAATGCGCTGCATGAAAAGTAGCTATTATCATCATTATTATTATTATTATCATTATTATTATTATCATCATCATCATCATCATCATCATTATTATTATTATTATCGGAACTTAAGGCAATGAAGTCAACGAAACAATATTAATAGTAATACAGGTGTAGAATATGTAATACAACATTAGAAGAGATTTATCCCTCCCATCCTATATACAACCAATTCTTTTGCTGTTGTCTAAACCCAAACAGGATAGCTCAGTGTTCACATTACATCCAATTCTAATTACTTTCGTTTACCAAACAAATTCGATTTTTTTTTTCTTTTAGTGACCTCATATTTGGCGAAAATGGTCTTCTGTATCTTCTCGATAAGGTTGCTTCGAAATTACCTCAGTTGATTCGAATTACAACAGGAAAATGACACACAATATTTTGCTCACAATTTGTGAACTCAAGGCTATCAGAATGATAGTGTCTAATGATTCCTTATGCAATACATAATTTATATCCATTTATAATTTATATCCATGTGGGGGCGCTGTGGCCTAGTGGATAAGACTCCCGACTCCCGAACGGAGGACCGCGAGTTCGAATCCCGTCCAATGCTTACATCCTTGGACAAGATGTTTTTACCCACAATGTCCCTCTCGACCCAGGTGTATAAATGGGTACCTGGCAACGCTAGGGTAATAATAATAGCAGGGCCCTCTGGTAGAGCAGTGGCAACACTGAAGAGGCTACCCTGGGTAAATAAGACCTTATTATTATTCTATTATTATTATTATGTAAGTAAGTACAGTGTGTTAACTCTCTTTATGTAGGTCATTGAGGTTAGGGGGTTAAGAAATGGTTTTTAAAAAAACTATAATAATCAGTGGTTGTAGCGATTAGTCTGCTTTCGTTAGACTCGAATTCTGATGGATTACTGCTTAATAAATAAACAACAACAACAACAACAAAACAAATATTTAGTGATTGCGTGATATCTAACAGACTTTCACCAACTTCGATCAAGCACCAAACAATTGTTAACACCGTATAATGTAGTAACTAAGTCATATGGTCAACGATCTTTTCATTAATACCTCATCTTTGGAATCAGCTCCCTAATTATATCAGAGAATATTCATCACTAGATCAGTTCAAGTCTTTATTGAAGTCTCATTTGTTTGTAAAGTAACTTCATTGTGTGTTTTAGGTTGATATATATAATTTGCGCTCTATAAAAATGATTTATCATTATTATTATTATTATTACTATTATTATCATTATTATTATTATTATTATTATTATTATTATTATTATCATCATCATCATCATCATCATCATCATCCCTGGTATTGTATTCGAATAAAGATCTCTTTTAGTCTCAGTCCCGTCTCGGCTGTCACATGACCCACGAAAGTTGCTGAATGGTGTAAGGAAAGGTTTAGAGGAACACTGCTATAGATAGAGCCTACAGATATACAATTATCTTATCAAACTTCTATTTCTTTCGATTTTAGTCTAACTTGAAATTTATTAAACATCGTTGATTGATTCTAACACTAATGTGCTGACTGCCACTATAGCGTTTGTAAGCCCCAGTCATTGACTCCTTGTTTATTTCCAAACTAGTACACCGGTTGTGTGTGAAAGGCGGTCGAGGTTTATGGAGTTAGGAAAAAAGCAGAAGCGGATTTGAGTTGACAGAAGCGTTGGGAAAACGCTTATCTTATCTGTTATAGGTAGGAAAACCACAGTCATCGATTTGTACCGCGTAGAGGTATAAGTAAACAATCTAAGAAGAGGGAAAAAGATTATCACGTGATTAGATCTCTAAAAAGCGGACAGGGTAAAGTAAATTCGAGCAACATAAACCGAAGTTTGCATCGCAAATGAGTGATAACTCGAATCGCTGTCCAGTCTTCTTTGATATCGTCTGTGTGGAATAACTCAAGACAGTTGGTTGATTGTTTGGACGTACTTCACAGCGGAATTACGTGTTAACTCAAGCTGATGAAACCGGACTCCAAGTTCGACAGGGCCACATTCAATACAACACATAGAAACAATGGTAAGTTGAAATGTTACATAACCTGTCCATTGCTGATCACACTGTTTTAGTCGAATGTAACAGTGAGATAAGATTCATGTTCCCGTCGTATACCTGCCATGTCTTGACGTCAGGTGTTGTTGAAAAAGTTTTGTCAAAATAACACTGTTAAGTCATGATACTCGCCAACTGTCATCTGGCATAAACTGAGCAATATTGCTGGATATTTTTACCAGTTTTTATTTAGACGTAATGATTCGATAGTTCTTAATTGATCGTACATTTGCTTATTCAATGAACTGAATCGTTCCAAGTGATTAAAAAAGACCCCACTAAGAGCAAACATATTTGTAAACAGTTTTGAGAGTATTTAAGAGGTATGAGCGAGGAAATTTTTCATTTTTTTTTCAATTCAATTCATTTAATAGGTTCAAATAGTCAATGATTGCATGCGCAGAGATGAGATTACATTTTTAGTCCTCCTGTTCTTCTTAGCATCATGCTATCCTGATAACACAAGGATTGTTTCTTTTGAACTGAAATACAAAATGGTTAAACACAACAAAATATAGTTTTAGTAGATACATAGAAAGATGCAGCTTTTGTCGATTGAAAAACAGCAGTCTAGATACAATAAATGGGGTAATAATTCTATTTTCTTGTGTTATGCATTCCCTGACGATTCACTGTTCACGCAGAGCTCTAGACCTGAGAGACTTCTTCTGGGTCCATTATAAGATTATCATAAACTTGCATCAATCAGAACCAAGCAGTGGTGGACACAAAGTCGATTTCCATGTATGATTTCACCAGTCACTTCATACTAGCTCTGAATAGGCCTACTGTATGGTCACTTATTAGACACAATATTGGCAAACTTTATGCCGCAGGGTCTGCACTTATACTTTAACACAACGATGCCACACTGTAAAAACATCGGTGTTAGATTTAACACCATGGGTGTTAAATCTAACACCGATCTAACTTCAATAGAGGACAACACCCACAGGTGTAGAAAATGTATTGTGACGGTGTTAAAAAGTGTTCACCTAGCACTTCATGGTGTTAATTTGACACTATGGCTGGTGATATTTTTGACACTGCGCTAGAGTTAATTCAATAATGACACCGCATGGTGTTGATTTGATATTGGTGGTGTTAATTTCAATGGTATACGCCCGTCCAGCTTCAATAGGGGACCACACCAACTGGTATTACTGTGGTGTAAATGTGTTTACACATTTTTTTCAAAAATCAAGTACTTTATCGGAAAATTCTTTATCGTCTTGTTGAAGTTCAAAATTAACAAGAAGTGCAGTAACTAAGAAACTATTCAAAAAACAATTTTAAATTTTGAAATGACACCCGGAGGTGTTAATCTAATACCATGAATGAGCACCGGAAATTTAACACCAGCTCGGTGTTTCATATTTAACACCGGACTTTTTGCAGTGCATCATTCTTTTTGGGGAATTCCTTCTTTTATGAAAGATGAAAAGAAGGAGTGGCACAGGAGATTAAAGAAAAACAAAATCTAATTCAACATGCTATTACCATCCTGTCAACTACCCAGGACAAGGATACCGTCGGATATAGCCATCAAATTGATGTAAAATCATTATTTAAAAAACCGGAATCCTAGTAGTTTATCCAGTTGTCACAGAAGAGCTATCTGTGTTGTGAAACCGTTCGTAAATGGTCACATTCCAACATCATTTTCATCAGTAGTACTTTGACAACGTACACATGGAGAATAGCCTGAGGAGGATTAAATTGCATCATGTCTGTTTGACTATCACAACTATCAAATATTGTGTGGAATTCATACCAACACCAGAGCTGATGGTAAGGCAATACCAAATCGCACTCAATTACTAGAGACCATAGATCTTGGCCCATGTCTCAGTAATCGGTCATATTCATAACGTATACACACAAAACGTATTTGCTGTCCAGTATCAGCCAATTCAGCTAAAATGTCATACCTGCAATATTGTTGTGTGTCCAATTCAGCTATTCGCGCGTCATTTCATTGCCAGCGAATTCTGACATGAATAAATGGAAGCTGGAGGCAGGGACATGTTCGTTTTATGGAACATTATTCCCTGCATTATGGAATCAACTCTTATTGTTGCTTGTAAGTGCAATCGTCATCAGGGATACATCGTCCAATATGATGGCTATCCTCGTGGTCAAAGACAATTATCCATCTGTAACAACCAGATATGTTGAGATTATTTAACTTGAAGAAAAAAAAAATCATTTCTGCGTGTTTGACAAAATTTAACATAATCTTACACATCATTTTGAAGAAGAGTGTTTCCCTGCATTATTGCTTGTAAAAACAACATTTAATACTTTCAGAAAACACGTTCTATCCAAGAGGATATTTTAAACGAAACACGCACACACACACACACACACACACACACGAATCCTCAAGGAGAATATAATCTTAAACTTATAATGGAGGCCTCTGAAAAACAAAAAGTGTATAATGAATCGGGGCTTGTACATATGCAAAATATCAAAGAATAATGTCACAAAAGAGGCAGGAATACAATAACTGTAATTTGATCTAGATATAAAATCTGTTTCTGCAACTCTCACATGGATTCCATACATGCACGAAAAGAACCCCCACAATTAACTGTGTGTATAATGTCAATTTATTCATTGTTGAAAGACAAGGTTTAGAGCTGAAATCTCCTCTGGAAGCATGAAAGCTGATGTTATGTTTCAAAAAGTACCAAATTCTTAATGCCAAATTCTATTGTTAAAAAGGTCCTTAGAAAACGGAAATTACACTATTTTGCAAGTTAGTGGTAATTATGAGTCATATCTAATCTAATTCCCTTCATGGTTTAGATAATACCTACACACAAATTGAATTCATTAATTGATGCGGAAGTGCTTATGATACATAGAGCTATATAGGTTTTAACTATATATATTGGTTTTAATTTACGCAGAACATGATTAAAGGGCATATATTCTCATAGTTCAGTGAATTTCGTCCAGTGCTGACTCGAGGTTCAAACAAGTTGTATTGAGGCACTAATTCAAAGCACGTACACTGTAGATCATAACAAAGGTGCTTATTGCTCTGTTGTGGAAGGAGGGAAGGATTTGTGTAATCAAGACACTCACCAAACTGGATGTAAGTGGCCTTCGTTTTTAAGCAAACAATGACGCCCACGATCCTACAATTTATATTGTTGCATACAGACATGAGAAAAAATAGAGGAACTTGCTGTCACGTTCATGTCATAAAATAATTAGGGTCTATGTCGTGCAAACTGCGAATAAATAATAATTGTGTGCTTTGCATGTGCAAGCTTTTATTGTGAGCGTATGATATAGCACAATGGGTTGTGTTATAATGTACATAATTACAGACAGTACCAGGGAAACGGACGAAATAAAAGAACTGAAAAGAGAAAAGCAGAAACATGAGCTAAATTTTGCTTGAGTGTCATCATCTACTCTGAAAAAGTAAAAAATTCAAATGCTGTTTGTTATCTGTTTGTCATTTTCATGTATAGGTTTCTCACGGAGTGGCAACCCTCGATCACTAGTTTCTTGTGTATATCTGAGTCGTCGATGAAGTGGAATAGCGGGTTTGATGCAACATACACAAAATTTGCAGGGAAAGAATGTTGAATTTCTAAAGTCAACATCACAGTCTTGAAATAAGTGCAAAGTGCGAATTTCGACATTCTGTTGAACGACTACAGTTTGATCTTCCGAAATCACCATTCAACAAATCTAATTTTTGTTTAACATTTTATCACAGTTTTTCTCATATTAAATCGTCCTCGGTCACTTGATATTGCGTGTACTTGGAGAAAAATAGAGTAAACATCAGTAGAATGAGTTCTTTTAGCACATCTTAGTTCAAAGTCTCATATTCTGACACTAATAAATAGACTTATTTTGGGTCATCCTTCTAGATATTCTTGTTCGTTAGATGTATACTTATAATACATGCATATGTGCATGTGTATATGTTTCATTCTTATATAAAACAAAAGTTCGACCCCACTTACAGGTATTGATTCCAGATAAGTTGTCTAGTTTGAAAGCTTTATGATAATTTTATAGCAATAAAAAGATCAGCTTTTAAATCAAATCAAATAAAATCAGCAAGCATCCTTATTAGAATAGAAGCGTATAATTTTCTATCTCTACATACACACTGCCGTTGAACCTGGTTCCCATTTAATATATATTCATGGGGATGGTTTTAAGTCTTATCCGTGAGAGATATGCCACATGGAAGACGTCTGCAACGTAATCATCAAATTAAAGATAATGCTGTTTGCCCTAAATAGCTGGTATCAGGCCACACTGTTTAAACTGGGTTACAAAAATGGACGATATCCATGTATACTGAATCGATTCTTAATGGGAAATTTAATAAGTTATACAAACTGCTCTTGTGCATTTCTTGTAACAAGTTAATCTGATCATTTTGCTATTCAACTATAATTTAGTGTACTATGTCTTTGCAGGTATGAGAATGAACTCAAACGTACTTTTTTGATTTTCGGCCGAACAATGTATGCATTTAATATAGAGATTTATTTTACACAGAGAGAAATTAATTTGAATACATCTGTGAAAAGAAAACCCATAGGAAATTCATGATAGACTGTTACATCATTTTCACCTTTTCGTCATGTCATTTTGACCTCTCCAGGGAAGAGTTTTCACGTATCCTCAATCGACTCAATCAAACAACTTGTTTTTATTTTCTTAATAAAACAACACTAGTCATCACATTATACCAGATACATGAAAGATAACACATTCTTTTTTTTTTCCTTACATTAAAAACTTCGGTATAATACGCTGATAAAAATTTACAGAATGACTGTCGTTATAAGTGTCAGCTTTGCAGTCAGGACTTATGTGTCGGTATCTGAATAAGACATAGCAATGCATATAAACTACTTTATAGGAACTCCCTATATGATCAAGTTGGTTCACCAAATCCTTTATTCAGTTTCTTTCTTTGATTCGTATTCGGCCAAGAATTTTATGTATACTTTGCATTTCTCACAACAGTGAAATATTTGACAATGCATAAGGCAGTTTGATAAAGATTGCACATGAAAGTCATAAGCAAAAATATCTGCTCAGATACACGTCAATACGTTGAAGTGCTCAGAGAGCGACTTCTTGACATTTCGCATAGATTTGAGTCTATGAACTCACGATGACGGCTCGATGCGTGTCTGAGAAAACAAATATTTCCCCCATAATTACGGTTAAATTAAGGCTTGATCGTTTCTAGAACGAGAGTCCAGGGTTCGGACTAAGCGTTTCCTCTTGATCCACATCAAATCCGGGCATAATGCTGTCAGGTCCAAGTCCATCTCATCATCCAATCAACTTGGTGACCTTTTGATAATACAAATTGACTCTCAATTCAAGCCGAGTGTAAATCGCAACTACCATGGTGTAGATTTCTGAATCTGAGGTGGGGTAAAGGACTACCGGCGCATTCAAGCATTTTGACCCTTCTCCCATACAAAGAAATATGTGAATTGAGCCAATCAAACCTGATATTGTTTATAAGTATTGGAATCCTCAAAAATGAAAGAAAATGAACTTTGTCCGCCGAAAGAGAGCACGTATTATAAGAGAGAATTGACTGTACCTCTATATGCCGCCCCGTTTTCTATCTTAGTTATGACAAAGAATCAATGCTGTGCCCTGTTAGCCGCATACTATAATGAGGATTCTTTTCATGATAATATCCTCCTATACAACAATAGGATAACAGGATTATAACAAAGAACTTATAAGAATCGAGAGATTGTGACGCAGCAGAACTTTTCAGTGACGCAGACAGATTCATGCAGATCATTATCTCTACATAGGGTATGTGACCTTGACCCTTATGAAAGAGTGATGACGTTTGACACAAGAATTCTACGGTCTTTTCTTTTAGTTCCTTGAACTTTAATCACAGGTCTTTATAAGTTTGAATATATAGATACCGATTCTTCCACGAAATACCCCATGTGCTATGGCCTCGTATATGTCCTTTGAAAACAACTAATACCGTAAAGACACTTGAACCAATAGATAGAAATGTATACCATGCACTGAATGAACCTCATATTTACGTGTTCATAGTTTGTTGTGATTCCACCAGTACATTAGGGGACGACTTTCTTGGATCCCGAGGGGAGCTTGATGCGCGACTTCTTAATTGGTGTCTGGGTTGTGGGACACGACGGTGGTGTATTATTGCCAGAGCGGCGGGCTAGTTTGCCCCTATGATAACTCAATATTTGAAGGGCAGGCGCGTCTGAGAGAAACCTGAAAAGTACTAGCTGGTAAATCAAGATCCGTGGAGTTTGGCAGATAGCAAAGTTTGAGATTGCCTGATTTGGTCTGTACCATGCGTATTGTTATATGGGGTGCTGTTCGTTATTCCGAAGGTTCGCTATGCCGAAGGTTCGTTATTCCGAAGGGTCGTTAATCCGAAACACGCAAATTCCCCATTCCTAGCGGTTCGTTAATCCGAAAATGAAAAAGGGTTCGTTAATTCGAAAATTCGTGGCGCTATTCCAAAGGTTCGTTACTCCGAAGATTGGTTAATCCGAAAATGAAATTCGGAACAATGAACTTTCGGAATAACGAATCTTAGGAATAAAGAGCCTTCGGAATAACGAACCTTCGGAATAACGAGCTGTAACCGTTATATGGGCCTAAACAACAAACCATTGGTCACACACAAACACACATCCACACACACACACACACACACACACACACACACACTTTTTCTAAATCTTTTACTTTTCTTTCTTTTTCATGTAAACAATATACAAAATAATTCATGACAAGATAGCACAAATTCCAAGATGACAACCTAAATTCCACCTTGTCAATATCACGAATGAAAAAGAAAGAATTTTGTATGTAAAAAGAAGGAAAAGAACAAATTAACCAACAAAACACACACACGCACACACACACACACGCACCCACACCCACAAACAATGCCGATATCGACAATATCAGAATGGCCCCAATAATCACGGCAAGGATATTGCCATCAGTGTTATGTCAATATACATTCTATCATAATCTAGCTTTATTCGTCTTTGTGCAAGCAAATCTTATTGTTCCCCAGTAACCATTGTAAGTATCATTATCAAGAGTGGTTCAGATATGGTCTTCAAAGTGAATCTACCTCTTCTACATACATACAGGACCTACTGCATTATGCGTATGAATTGTTAATGCGTCAGGTTGACTTGTGTTGATTTATGATACCCCATATCCATCACTTATAAAGATATTTTTTCTTCAGATTACTGGGATCCGTCCACAATAATAAAACAAAAAAGCTTCCATGCCAACCAAGATTATGTCCATGACACATCTATCAATCACTGCTACTGTTCAATTATTATTTTTATCATCATTATTACTATTATTATTATTATTGGAATGAACTTTCAAATGAATTGAACATTAATTTGCCTACTTCAATGTTGTGATTATAAAAGCGTGGAAAGTTTCCCCGAAATTTGAATATAAAATTTATTATTTTTGTTTTCATTAGGTACTTTTTTCAGAGTTGTATGATTCAGTGACGCTGTATTTGCGGAATTCCAATTGCCCAATACAATTTTATTGCTATCAGCATTGCATCCATGTAAGTCAAACTCAGAAATTCTCCGGTGCAAATTATGAATGTGTTCCCTGAACTCTGAAAAGAATGAAAGAAACTGTTGCTCGTATCTTCCAGGGGTGTAGGCCTTTCATAAGTGTTGGACTTTATTATTGACCATTGATAAGAGCAAACCAATGAGACAGGCTACTGAGATAACAGAGAATTAATTGTTTACATCGCATCACTCCATTCCTCTCATCTATTACACGTGGAGGCTCAACAATGCTCAAGGAGACTTATATCGAAGTCCATTGCCTGGAGAGTTATTCCGAAGGTTTGTTGATCCAAAAACAAAATAACGTTTGTTATTCAGAACCTCTGAAATAACGCCATCAATGCTCACATTAACGAACCCTAATTCATTTCGGAATAATGAACATCTAGGTCAGTAAGATCATAAGTAATTTTTGTGTTTGGAGTAGCGAACCCTCGGAATAACGGACATCACTCGCCTGGGCTGTCTTCGTGTTATCATAACTGCACTTACGCGGATGAGAGAGTATAATACGGTCCATACGGTCTCTGATGGCGTAGTATTGTGAAGACCCCCGAACGTTCGGAGCAGCACAGCGGGTTTATGGGCATATTATCACTATCAGAAGTGTACGATAAAGGCTAAAGAAACGGCCAGAATCTGCACTTTAGGTGTAATGAAAGAGGTAACACCCTCATGCATTCTTCAAGACTCGACTATGCATGCTCAAGAAAATGTGCCTTACAAATACATATGATTGTGTAACAATACTGTATGTCATCTAATCATAATCAAATATTCTACCCTAACGACAGAAAAAAAAATCCAAAACGTATAATAATAAGCACTAATTCCATAAAAAGGAAGAATAGAAATATTGAAATGAGAGACTTGATTGAAGACAGAAACTTTAAAAAACTGTATTTCTACCTATTTCGCACAGAGATGGGAGGACGCAAAAGCATGAAAAAGTGGAGATATTCAGCTGATGACAACATAAACTGTGACTATCATGGTACACCTCAAACCATGTCACAGTTTCTTCAGTGCCCTAGCCTTGATGAACAATGTAGCCAAAATGATGCTGATGGCGGCAAATGAGAAGGCTCTGCGATGTGCCAAGTCCTGGCCAAATATCTTATGACTGTGTACAGACGTTGCATAGATAGAATTAAAAAGAAGAAGAACCTACGTATGAGATTAATGTTTGTGTGTGTGTGTATGTGTGAATGTATGCGTGTTTGAAAGTGCACATAAATATTCAGAAGCTGTTATGCACGGTTGAAAATTTGATTCTATCGAATGGCACATTGATGTCATTGTAAATTGATTATTATTTTTCAATAAATCGTATCATCTGAGTACACACAGGATCGACCTTAAATATGATTCAAGTCCATCAAATCCATGTATCAAAAAAAAAAAAATAAAATCAGTCTGAAATGATTGATAATTGTTTAATGAATTACCACATATTTCCATTTCGTTTGATTTGACAGGTGCTAAAACCAAGTGACTCTACCGAATCGACCACGTTCGATAACCCAGCCTTCTCGACCGATCACGGTGATATTGATCCATGCCGTCAGAATGGACTGCATGACGATCGCGCCAGTTCCTCCACGGCTAATGCAGACGATGCTTATGAAGCTATAGAATCGATAACTCCCGTCGTATCGATAAAATCGGTAAGGGAAAGAGAGAGAGAGAGAGAGAGAGAGAGAGAGAGAGGGAGAGAAAGAATATAAAATCTCTCCCTCTCCATCCTCTCTCTCTCTCTGCATATATCATATATATATATATATATATATATATATATATATATACATACATACAAATTATATGTATATGACCAAACAACATGCGTACATATATTATATCTGCCAATATATCTATCTGTCTATCTATCTATCAAACTATATCTCTCCCCTCTCATCTCGTATTCTCTCTGTACGTGATGATATGTGTTCAAAGTGTGGTAACACATAATAATGTTTGACGTTCATCTAGTCTGGTTGTATGAATAGAATAGTTCAAATATTTCATGGAAGGTGGTTAGACCACTCGTCACTTTGGTGAACTTCCCACACCCACAAATATTTGACGATCATACATTGTCCTAATAAATAAGAGCCTGAAATACAATGGATGAAGTTCTCAATCTCCTCGCATGCGCGAAATCAAACAATGCTCCGGAATATTCACCATGAATACACAGATTTTGATGATTTTGATTTTTACTTTTGATGTGCAGGTTGAAGGGACATACCACTCCATGTACGTTCAAGTTGACATCAACCGAAAGATCAAAATCAAATACCAGCACAGATAAACGTTTTTAATTCTCACATGACTAAATTAAAATTGGTAAATTCGGAGACCGTTATGTTTCGTCTCTGAAATTCTCCCTTTGGGCTGTGCTCTAGATTAGTGAATAAAGATTTCTCTTTTAAGGTCATAATTGCTCAGTTATTGCATTATCATTTAAGGAATTTTTATCACAAACGTGAATATTTGTGTACTTGTAAATAAGAAACGTATATCAGAGCAATGAAATTATCTAGTTGAATTAATTTTAACCAATGTCAACACTTAAGAACTTTAAAGGGCAATCAATTTCTTATATCACTAGATTCATGGAAATTCTTCCAAAATTTCATAGTTTTGCTCCTTTTACTTCAATAAAATAGGCAACGGCTTTTTTTCATTGGAATGTTGCCAAAAATGCTTCGAGGTTTAGTTTCTACTAAATACTGTACAATAAATTAGACTGTAAGGCTTGTTTGTTTGTGTTTGTGTGTATATATATATATATATATATATATATATATATATATATATATGTATATATATATATATGTGTGTGTGTGTGTGTGTGTGTGTGTGTGTTCGTGTGTGATTTGTGAGTTCGTTGTGAAAAGAACAGCTATTTATATCATGTATTGTCTTTGTTCCTTCCCAGCAAAGTCCTGATAATAACAACATACAAGGTCAAATAGCGGAAGATGACAGGAAACCTGATACGGAGGAAGAAGAATCTGAGGGATTCCAAAATCGGTGCTGGCAGGTATACACATCAATCAGCATTTCACAAAGATAATTCAAGTTTGTCTATCTAAACTGCTTCAAGTATATCAGTACATCCCAAGTACCTTTCTAGAATTTGAAATTATTATCATTGGTGTCTGTAGATATTTCTTGTTGTCATTGATACATGTGTTGTTGTGATCTAGCATATAATGTTATTGACTTTGAAACATTATTATTGTTGTTCTGAGTGAGTGTGTGTGTGTGTGTATGTATGTGTGTGCGTGTGTCTGTTTGTCTGTGTGTATGTATGTGTGTGCGTGTGTCTGTTTGTCTGTGTGTCTGTGTCTGTGTCTGTGTATGCTGAATCTCAATTGGCAGTCAGCGTAGCCTGAATATGAAAATTTGGACGCATCATCCATGCTATGGATTACAACGTTGGATTACGTTTACTGGCACAACGAAAAGTTAGACAATTTGGAAACGTCTGACACCCTGAGTTGATATAATTATTTGCAGCCTCATGCAGAGTTGAGCATAGCATCAAATAATCATCTGTTGTAAATGTCATTGTTATATGTATTGTTGTCTGCTCATGTCTTATTACCATATGAACTAGAAGTTATGTTTTCATCACTCAATACTTAATGGATTTATGTCGAGATTGCTGTTTCGATAATGCCAGAGTCAGCATGGTCAGTCTGTGTCTGTGAGATTCTTTAAGTGAATCTCTTCAGTTGTTGTTGTTTCAGTTTCTTTTGATTTTGTACCACAATAATGATAACTTAGCTGAATTATTTGTGCTCTTCCACATTTTCCAATGTAATCAAACAAATCTTAAACGCGCCCCTTTGTATATTCTTCCTAAAATACACATAAGGAGCAAAATGTTGCCACAGCTGAGGCAAATATCTTCAGCATACTCGCAACAATAATTGTCAATTTTTGACATTTACGCAAAATTAGAGACAGGTGCGAAGTCCATTTGGAGCCGTTCTTTGTCGGCGATATTCAGTTTACTTAGTTAAAGTGGTTATCGAATGTATTTAGTGCCATGAATGTCTCTCGTAAGATCTACAGAACAAAAGAGTAAGAATATTATAACGCGAAAAACGATGTAAATTCCGCTCAGAACATCTATAGCGTGACTGGTCGGATCACGTCATTTTGCACGGAACACCACACTTTCATCAGCTACTCAATCTACGCCTTCATGCTATGTCTGTATGCTGCCTATCTCATCTACGCCTGCATCTACGACTTCGACGAAGCTTTCGTCATCCTCATCATCACGGCAGTGACGGTTTTCTGCGTAACCTACGGACTCGTCCGGGACACCAAGGGCGAACAGATCTACGAGCATATTCTGGAGCCGCTTTGGAATGGCCTAGTTCGAGGTCTCTACAGAGCAAAGTGGTAGGAACAACAACAACAACAACAACAACAACAACAACAACAACAACAACAACACCACCACCACCACCAACAACAACAACAACAACAACAATCTATCATGGGTCTCAGTTGTCACAATCACTGATTGCATAGTTTCTGTCATGCAGTGAGCAAAAGATGTCGACATCTCGTGTAGGTATACCCTTGACAGTAAATGGGTGACTTTTTATGAGATGATGGCCAAAGAGAGACTCTATGACAATGGTTGTCGGTGCATAGAAAGATAAGATTGAATGAACAAAGTATGATACAGATAAAAACACTCTGCGTTATGAAACCGGAGTAACTGGTATATCCCCCCCCCCCTCGATCTCCCCCTCTCTCTTTCTCCCTCTTTCCCATTTTGCTCTCTATTATTCTTTCCTTTATCTACACTTTTCTTTCGATCTATGGGGCCAAGGGTAGATTTATGATTATAATCTCACCAAACATTTTGGTCTCCTTTTTATCTGTCCCATAATAAAAAGTAGACCAACAATTTGATATAATGACAGATAAACATGTCTTTTTTTTGTCGACGAATGGTTGCGATATTGTCGTAGGGGGAGCTAGGCTTCATATTATTGTGAGAGAAGGTATCTATGTCACAAAGTAAAAACTATATGAAATTGACAGTACTGTTCACTATAAATCATTTAAGCTTTGTAAGAAATATTAAAACTTTGAATATGAAACAAAAACATCAAAAACCAACAAACAGATTATTTCTGGTAAACAACCTTCATCTCGAAATAACAATCCACGTCAGAATAGAACTGTGCTGCTTGCGTCAGTAATATTTACTGTAATGATAATGCATTATGAAAAATGTTATGAGCATAATAACCAATCTTTGTACCCTTCGTAATCCGTTTGAATGATAAACAGTCGACTTCCGTTATTATAACGAAGTCTGCGGGACTGGCAGTTTTATTCATGTATATTTTTTCGTTATATCAAAATTTCGTTATAGCCGAATATACGTAGATACACATAGCTAATAACTTTGGGGCCCGAATTTTTATATACTTACAAGAGTTTTTAATTACCGTGTTCGTTATTACTGGAGTACACTGACAACCATTTTAAGTGTTTCATATTTCTGTTGAACTATGTATTTAATGTCTTCCAATTCCCCTTTCTCCTATCTCTCTGTCTCCACCATCTTCCATGCAGGATTGTCCTGGTAGTCGTGCTTGTTGGTTTTGCCGTCTGTCTCTACTTTCTAACGAGAGAAAACCCCATACAGCTCGTCTCATTTGCCGGTCTCGTCTTCTTCATCCTATTCCTCTATGTCTTTTCCAAGTATCCTGACCGAGTGAGTGAATTCTCTTGTATTAATCATCATATAAATTTCGTTTATTGTACATTGTAATATCAATATTATATTCACTTATTTTTGTAGAAAATTGTACATTGTAATATCAATATTATATTCACTTATTTTTGTAGAAATTCATATTGATATATTTCTATGGGAGACGAGAAAATAAATAAAATGAATAAACGGATTAGTAAGAAGTAGATAAAAAAAAACAATGAATAAAAAGTAGGCAAATAGATAGAGACAGATAAATGAATACACACATACATACATACATACATACATACATACATACATAAATTAAATCAGTTATTGGCTAAAGCAAAGGAATGCTGTCAAGAAACCGACAGTCCTGAATAAATGCATCAGCATGTAGTGGCACATGTGTGTGTGTAATATGTACCTCTGCATTAGTAAAGGTTTCGTTTAGAGGGCTATTATTTTTGAGATTTCAAAAAGGAAAACATTTTCCTGTAGTAATCATTGTCATTTCACATATATATGCAATATTAACTTCTTCGATGTATATGTATGATAATCAGTATGAATATGCGGACATCAAAGAAGATGAAAAGAAAAAAAAATGCAACAAAAAAATCGTTAATCCTCTTTTTCTCAGGTGAAGTGGCGGCCTGTGGTCTGGGGTCTCGCCCTTCAGTTCATCTTCGGGTTGCTCATCCTTCGTACATATCCCGGCTATGTACTCTTCCAATGGATCGGCGATGTCGTACAGAAGTTTCTTGGCTACTCAGCGGCGGGATCGGAGTTTCTCTTCGGCGAAGATTACAACGAGCATTACTTTGCCTTTGCGGTGAGTCAACTTATGAACATGGAAATATATTTTACACCTATATTCGTTACAAACCTGTCCTCCTTTCTTTCTTTTTCTTGGTATCCTTTGATATTCTTGTTTCACTGTATGTGTGTAACTGTCTTTCTTTGAGACAGTATCTGTTTTTCGATTCAACTTTCACTCAACTCTCTTAGCTGTCCATCTACATTGACATGTTACTCTCTGCTAAGCTTCTTGGCTTACGAGTGCATACTATTCTGCGATGTGAACTAGCGTTATACTTGATATTATGATACTGTACTCATCCAATGGATTTGTGAGACAATAAGGCAGTTTGTATTCAGCAGTTTACCCCAGCATCTTGCATGATTTAAACAGTTCGTTGGTGAAGATTTTTCACTTTTTGCTGGCATTGATTGTGTCACGTTGCCTTCAGACGGCACTCTGGATGTGTGGTATCGGACCAAGGGAAATCACATAGCAAAAGAAAATGAAGAATGCAAGGCTGCATGATTGATAGTGAATAGATAACGAAAGCCTAAAGTCTTCATTCTATATTTATATTTATGTTTTCTCTTTATACACTTAAGCCAAGGAAATTCCTATTATTGGTCATAATTATGCATGCTATAGTAAGCAGACATTGCATTAACTATACACTGTATTGAGAAAATCACTCGAATATTTGCACTTTCGCACATGATACATCAATATAATGCAGTTAAATATAATCCCTTTCACTAGTTTTATAGTCCTACAGACTTTGGTAATTTATGAAATGAACACTTTAGTTAAAGGACTCATAGACAGTGATTTGGGTGAAAAATCAATATTTGTATTTGTAATAGGCCTATGCATGTAACTTAACTGCAACGAAATTAAGGAATTTTGGGTTGATCAGACAATTTCTTTAGCGAAAATTCAAAGTTCAGTCGTAGATTTATGTCGTCACCGATATTACATAACTCTGCATACGTCATACTCGCCCCACCCAGGTCCTACCAATCGTCCTCTATTTCAGCAGCGCCATCGCCATCCTCTACTACTGGGGCGTGATGCAAGTCGTGATCGAGAAGATCGCCTGGCTGATGCAGAGAACGATGAGGACGTCGGCCTCGGAATCTCTAAACGCTGCCGGCAACATCTTCATTGGACAGGTGGGTGTGGTAGTCACTCCTGCCATATGTTTCAATTTCAATTTCAATTTCAATTTCAATTTCAATTTCAATTTCAATATATGTACATATTTCTCACGAAAATAGCATGGAAAAAAAACAATGCAATTATTCATTACATTGCCAAAATTACATAGCATGAATTAGGTGAAACTTCACAGGAATGCACAACAGTCTGTCTGGATGTAAGCACAAAGGAATGTTTACATTAGTGTCGTGCTATATGCTCATAGTACAGGAAATAGCTTGTTCAGTAGGTCGCAAGAAAAATCAGATTAGGAGAATCTGAATTGAGATTTATCTATCTATACCACACTAGAAAGGAAAAAAACAGTCAAATAAATGCTGCTAAATCAAACACAGAAAAACACACTTAAGCAAAAGAAGATGGAATCTTGTTACCACCTGTGCACGAGCATTTTTTTTTTTTTTTTTGCAGACTGGTGTTGAGACAGATATTACGTAGTTCTCGTGGGACATCGAAGAATGAAAATGTGATATCAATTGTAATGCATATAATATCTATGTGATTCTTTGTTTAATACAAGTGTACCGTCATGCAACAAAACACACAGTAGAACAGTGAAACTATTTTCAGTATATGTAAATCTGCGTCTTGTCTTTTTGATGCATTAATAATATATTCTTCAACTCAAGCAAAGACAAAAGTAAGGGTTAAATTTCGTCTGTCTCCCCTCACAGACTTCCGAACGCTTTGCCTGGTTCTCAAGCTATGCTTATAACATTTACAGCTCAAATATGATGAAATTTTGGGTCTTTTTTATTGCAACTGATTGACACCTTGCCCTACATCGACGCAAATAGGCGCCGAATAAATCGGTGTTACATAGTAGCCATGATAAAGAAAAATTATTGGCGTAGCCTATACATACTCGAGCGGGATTCGAACCTACGACCTCCTCGTCATTAGTTTGAATAAATAGGCCTACGCAGTTCCCGCTACATGGTATGAAAATTAGAATCGGCACTGTCTGCCGTGCGGAAGCTCGGTGGTGTGGTGGATAAGACGCCTGGTCGGTGATCAGGAGGTCGTAGGTTTGAATCTTACCCGAGTATGTTTGCCCATGATTTTTGCTTTTATCATGGCTGCTACGAAATACTAATTAATTCGGTGCTAGTTTACACTGATGTAGGGCAAATTGTCAATCAGTTCAGATCTGTCCCTGTCTCCCATACTGCTGCCCTATTTTCCTCCTCACAATTTCTCTCGCCGTATGTCGCTTCCCTCCTCCACTCTCCCTTTTCCAGAGTCTTCTTTCACCAAACAAGAATTCTTTCGAGGACAACATACGCATGGCGTTACCGTCAACCTCTCTTCCTCATTTACATCACCATGCAAACTTTCAAACTACACGTGTATAAGCACGGATTACTAGTATTGATTAGAGGTTAAGTTTGCAGAATCGGTTTGTCAAATGACATGTGTAATCAAAAGAGATGTTTTCTTGGTTGAGCCCAAACGGCTGATCATACATCTTTAACCGCTTTCTGTTGTTTCTAAACATCCGACTGTACAGACAGAAGCGCCGTTACTCATTCGACCTTTCCTGAAGGATATGACTCGGTCGGAAATCCATGCAGTGATGACCGGTGGTTTCGCCACCATCGCTGGGAGCGTGCTTGGCGCCTACGTGCTGAGCGGTATCAGCGCGGCTCATCTGGTATCAGCGTCAGTGATGTCTGCCCCCGCAGCCTTGGCAGTGTCGAAGCTCTTCTACCCTGAGACGGAAAAATCAGCCACTGCCAACTGCGAGGATATCGTCATTGAGAAAGGGTAAAACTGATGCAAAATTGATTCAAATTCATTCAAAAAGATGAACTATTCCTTATCATGTTGAGGTTGTAATATTACAGGGCCATAGAGGGAGCTGGGGCTGTAGCCTTCGCACTCGGTAGAGAAAACTGGGAAAATTTAAAAAAGCGAAGGAAAACCCAAAAGTTAGGAGGACTACGCCCCCAAGATCCTAAAAGGGTCGAGCATTACCCCCTAAGAAAGAAGTCAAAACAAACAAACAAAACAAAACAAATAACAGGATATGACACATCGTTTTAGGCCTAATGGTCTGTCCTTCTGTTAGATAGTCATGTGTTCAGATTGTATTAAGGAGACATGTCTCGATTTTAGCGCCACATCAGCCATTGATAATAGTTATCCCACGTTAGCATTTCCTTGTTGTGGAGAAATCTGCTGAAGGGAAGGCGGGGGAGTAGGTGTTGCTTGTGAGGAGAATAATAAGACAGTGTCTCGATGGAATGGCTTCTCGCTCTCTTTCCACCGAATCTCTATTGTGCACATGTCTGTTAGTGTGTTAGTTTGGACCAGCTGGCTGAAACGACAATGTTAGTTTTAAGAAATGATAAAGTACAGAGGATAAAGAAGAGAGAGAGAACTGAACTTTTTGACAGGATTTTGTGATATTATAAGATTTAAAACTTGGTTTCCCTTAGTTTTGCAGTTGTAATGATAGAAATGATCAAAATTGTTCGAAATGATGAGGACAACGAGGACCTATTAATTGTCAGTGCAGATCAGATCAACGAACGACCTGACATACACTTCACACTTGAATGTAACATCATCCTCAAATCGATTAGATGCATTTTGTGTCGAGTTGTTTAATGCAACTGACAAATTGTCCTACATTGACGTAAATAATCACTTGATTGATGGGCCTTCAAACTCAAGCAGGATTCTAACCTGCGAATTCCTGATCACTGGACAGTCGTTAAATCCACTAGACCACCGAGCTTCTGCCTGACAACCAGTGTTGGGTCTAATCCTTACAGCATGCAGCGGCTACTGCGTAATTATTCAAATTGATGAAATTCCATTGATATCATGCCCTCAAACAACGTATAGATAATTTTTGAAGGTTAGTCCTTATGATATTCAAGGTCCATAACAAACATACTGCAGGGTCACCGCTGAATGTCAATCCCTTGAGACATAAGGTGGAAACACGATGGAGAATAATTTATCCAGAGACAATTGTCTCCGAAAATTAGGTTACTGTGCAATTTAAAATCTTTTCAGGAGCGAGCGTAATTTCGTGGAAGCCGCTTCGAACGGAGCGTCGATGGCCATACCACTGGTACTCAACATCGCAGCCAACCTTATTGCCTTCTTGTCGCTCCTCGCCTTGGTCAACGCTCTCTTGGGGTACTTCGGCGGTCTGGTAGGCTACCCAGAGCTTACCTTCGAGGTAGGCAAAGTCTTTAAATAAATATCATTTGAGCAATGTCTTGCTTTACAAGAAACAGTCAAATTCTACAGGCGCACGATACTCGTCCAAAGAGAGCAAAGCACGACTTCAGATAAGGTGTCAAGTAACATAAGTGGGACCTTTGACAATTTTGTTTAATATCTCCTAGATCGAGGTTTGGTGTGCTGACGTTTAGGAATATTGACAGGGAATGGTTATCATCATCCAGAAAATACATTCCAAACCAAAGTGATCTATCAAGAGTTGCAACGAATGGGGCAGCTATGTAGTCTAGGGAGAGGTATAAATGACATGAAGGGAAAAGATGGATGATATCCCGTTGAAACGGTGAAAATCGCAACGAACGCCATTACCGGGATCAAACGGTAGGAGTCAAGCCCGTGTTTATAGGAATTGTTCTCACGACAAGGTACGCTACTACCACGCAGGGAGGAACTTTCCACCTCACTGCTATGACTTATAACTAGGTGTCGAGGATGTTACGGACGGTACAGAGTTAATCCAATCACACCTTAAGGCAAGGCTAATATGTACGGTATCAATACGTGCTAAAATCGTGATCTCAAGAGGGTTAGAGGAGAGCCCATGTTTGAGATGTGTAGAGGCGTACACTTGAAGAGAAATGAAGAGAATGATGTGTTGAAAAAAAAAACCCGATACGGTGGGCGGTGGGTGTGTCACTGGTAGTAGAAGCCGCTGGAGAGTGGAGAGATTACTTGAACAACGTTGAATAAATGGCAGCTAAGTTTATGTCAGGGTATAACAGTTGCGTCAGTAATTAGGCAAACGGGAGTATATAGCGTAAACAAGGGGAACAAATTAAGTTTAAAAATGAAAGTATAAAGCCGCATCTAAACATTTAACTATTTCTGTGTAAAAGGGTCAGATGAGCACAGATTTTGCATCCAAATCTATGAATAAGTAGTTACGGTAACAGACAGAGGGTTATAAGAATGGTTTTGAGACAGATTGAGAAATCAGTCCAGCCGTAAACTGGGCATTTTATGTTGGAACACTGTATTTATGTACATGTAAATTGTTTGATATGATTTTATATATTGCTCTCTGATATTTCAAGACCATGCATCGCTCCAAGTTAGAGTTTTCATGTGAGTAAATCCTTAGTACGCATATGAAAAGATTGTATAGCGAACAAATCATAAGTTATGCATGTATAGTTCACCAAATCTGCAATTACATACTATCGATGACGATAATGAAATACATTGTGCCGTGATTTTAGGTGTCTGTTGTCGATGATTTATGAATACAAGCAAATGTGACAATACAATCATGTACAATTAATGAATAATTCATTTTGTTTTCAGCTTATATGTTCATACGTCTTCATGCCTCTTGCCTTCATCATGGGTGTCGAGTGGAGCGACTGCCGGAAAGTTGCCGAACTCATCGGAATCAAGACGTTCGTCAACGAGTTCGTCGCCTACGATGAGCTGGCGAAATTGATTGAGAACAGGGAGAACGGGCTTGAGCCTTCCTTGTCGGTGAGTTGGTAGATACCACGGAAAGTCATAGTCTGTCTGATGTATTCATACTTACACGAGATATGTAATTCACGGAGTCCTTTTTGACCAAGGTGTATAAACGGATTATGGATACCTGGTTGATGTACCGGTAACTGTGATGTTGTAACAAGGTGCTCTAAGAGCAGAGTGATCAGGCTAACCTCGGCAACCAACATTATGATTCTATTTCGTTGTTCGTGAAATGGAAGTTTGACCAATCTACTAACAGTCCCCCAAAATTCCACGGATCATGCCCCCCCCCCCAAAAAAAAAAACATAAACAAATTCAGATAAGTCAAAGAGAAGCTTTTCTCCGTGCTCAAGCTAGGTCTGATGAGAACAATGAAGTCCGGCAACCACAACTTAAGTTGTTTCAATTCTTTTTAGACGCCGACTGAAATCTGAAAGCTGTAGAATTGTAAGTTTTTAAAATTAAAAACCAAACATGGAATCATTGATATCATTGCTTATGTAAATAATGCAGCGACTTACACAGTCTGCATAGCTAAATCATTGCAACTCTAAAATAAACTCTAAAATTTAGTATAACGCACGGCTCGATTTTGTGGTCAGGTCACTATCATGATTTATGTTTTGTATGAGATTCATTCACTGATTATTCAATTCATTTTTCAGTTGCGTTCTGAGGTGATAGCCACGTATGCGCTGTGTGGCTTCGCCAACATTGGATCTATAGGTATCCAGCTTGGCGGCTTGACACCCCTTGCTCCCGAGAAACGGGCCGATCTTGCCGCGGTGGCTATCAGAGCACTCGTCGCTGGAACAATCGCCTGTTTTATGACGGCTTGTATCGCTGGTAAGTCATCTCATCTTCCACATCATTCATTAATAACGGCAAGAAACAAGAAATAATGCAACCGATGATTAACTGAACTAAACTTAAAACTCTTTGATGCATTTTTTTTTTTTTGTGGAGACGTGTGTACGTATGAGGCATCATGGTCTATTCCTCGAATAGCCTGCTTTTTAAAATCATGTTCTGTACTTAGGACTAAATATTCTAAATAATACTTACAAATTATAGGTTTCGAACGTGATATACATACAGGCTGTATCAGTATACTTGAATACTAGTGAACGCAATGTCACTGTCAAAAAAAAAAAAATGAGTAGTTTTCTACGTAGTAGCGGTGCATTCGTACCGAAGGGACGTTTGCTTAGGCGAGATTTGCGATGATTCAGGTCTAAAAAAAGAAAAAGAAAAAAAGAGTGTTTTAAAATCCAAATCTGAAAGAGGCCAATGAGTATACCATCTGCATGTAGTCATCTGTTATAGAATCCTGCTCCTAACTATCCCCGCTAATTATCTTCAATTCTTCATTGCAGGAGTGCTATATGTTCCTGAGGAGGTTCTTCCATCAAACTCGACCACACCGATCCCCATGACAACCATCTACTGAAGAAGAGAAACAGGGAGTCGAGTTGGTAGAAGTGAGAGAGAGAAGAAGAAGAGAGAGGGAGAGAGGGAGAGAGAGAGAGAGAGAGAGAGAGAGAGAGAGAGAGAGATGGAGAGGTAAAAGGGCCGGGGAGGGGGAGGGGAACACGCTGCAATTAGGATATAACGCAAGCTTTGCGAGCCAGTATTATACGTTCAAATCATATTTGATATGAAGATGTAAGCTTTATGTAACCTAGAAGTAATACTCATCCATAGCAACGTATATGTTACTGAGCCTTTCTCTTCTTCGCTAGTACGCACTAAAGATAAGGTTGTTTCAGGTACTTAAAAGTTTTATAGGAACATCATTAATGCTTTACTGCCGGTCAAAGTTAAACTAAAATGCAGGGTTGTGAACAGAGGATAAAATCATATGTATTTCCCAGGGGATACGTGGCAATATTACAATGTAAGCTATCATTACTGAAAAAAAAACTCAAGGAGAGATGAGAATACGGATGAAAAAATTGAAAGGAAGGCGCGCTACCGTTTCGTGTTGGTCATAACTCAAAGTGAACAGACGACGTACGCATTAATTTGTTGGCAATTTTTGCTTGATTGTACCATGGATCTAGTGATGTAGCTCCACGACTAAACCATTTTTTTTTTTGATACACCAAACTTACTCAAAGTATATACTCCTTCTCGACACGTGACCTGTCACGATCCAAAAGTGACCACTAGGAGGTGAAAAAGAGATTCATCAGGTATCAATATGCATCAATGAATGTAGGATTATGTGCATATATGGTCGGGTGGCGAAGCAGTTAGGCCTATATACGGCAACTTTCACTGATGGGTGTGACGATTTTGACAGTAGTTATGGATGTCTAGTGAGGTTGGTATAATGCTGTGAATGATGGAAGAGTTTCAGTTAGTGTATAGCAACTTATCGTGAGATTGGCGGGGGTGGTGGTGGTGGGCAACAAGTTGAATATGATTGTATTCAACCTCCTACAAGGAACTCAATTCACTTTTTCCTCTTTGGTACTGTTGGCACCTGCTTTAAGATAATGATATTTAACCTTCTGCGTGCCATATTAACTACCTGTCCATAGGTTTGTGTGTGAAATTTGTACACATTTGATTCATTGGCACATATTATAAGTTTAAATCTAGTAAATCAAGAGATTTTTCTAACGAATCTTTACTGCCATGATTCATTACCCGCTTAGGGATTTTGGAACGTTGATGTTATAAACAAATCCCCAACCGCTTTAAAAACAACAGCAACACCAATAAAAAAAACAGCAACAACGGCAACAACTAAGAAGTAGTCACTGGAACATCACACTTTCTCTTCTTCTTCTTTTTTTTTTTTTTGTGTACGTGAGTTCCAAAAAGGCAGTAATGTTCCCCGTAACGCAATACAGATGTCAGTGAAAATTGGGATATCAAGCGCTTTGAGAGTTTTCTACGTGTTAGAGTGACAGCCAGGTGTGCGTTATGTACTGTTATATATACTCCTTAATTTCATGTGTGTGCAGCTATAGTTTTGTCTGGAAATTGATTTTTGTCATCTCGTTTTCCTCTGTCTATGGATCACTCTGCGATTGTCTTAAAGAGTACTCGCGATGTGTATCAGTGCCTAATGCAGGATCTGGCCAAAATCTCTTCATTTCTTCTCCTGTTTTTGTTTCTATCTGCCGACTCACATTATGTCCAAATGTTGTCTTCAAGAAATATAGTTATCGTGCTAAGCTGCCATCACATCTTATATGCTCGTCTTAACATAGACGGATTTGCCCTAATTTCTCTTTTTCTGCAAGAGAGACATAAAATCAGGGACAAATGTAATGTTTATATACTCTATAAATGTATGCAATGCAATCTATAGTACTTGTACGATATGTTGTATAAAAGTATAAATGCATATACGTTTCATTTTTGTCAACCAATTTCGTTTCGTGTCCTCTTTATCTTTGTTTTTGCTATTAAAATGATATATCAACAATAAACTAAAGCCTGTTTTCCATTTTCACTCAATGTCAAAAAAAGTGTTTACGATTCTCTTCTTCATCTCAAAAATGTGTGACACTGAGTTCAAGTAATACTTAAGAAATTACTGAATACTTAAGAAACTTCAGCAAAGTACAGTAGTATTAAAAAGATAAACTGTGACATTCGAAAAGTAAGTACAAAATATTGTGTCACTAACTATGGCTCCTCTTTGTGTTTATCAACAAACATTGATAAAGTCTGACTATTTTGCTGAAGAATGCTTCTGTCTTAGAGCAGAAAGCATATTTCAACAAATCGAAAGCTCAAATTCGGGATCTTTAAAGAAAAATTCAGGAAACCACCATCGTGATTTTAAAGAAAGAAGATAGAGAAAAAATAGGCCCCATTTTTTCTCTCTCTCTTCTTTCTTTAAAATACAACAACACCACCGTCGTGATATATGCAATTGCATATGTAAAATGTTGCGGCCTTCAAAGAAAGATATTAAAAAAAAATAGTAAGTGACAAGGGAACAGGGAAAGAAGTAACATGTGAGCTAGTTAGTCTCATCAGATGGATCTACAGGACGAAATGAAAGCACACAAACAATGAACAGGACATGGCTTGACCGTAAAGTTTATTGTCTTAAACTACAACATTCAAAGATACTGAACATGAATAATACTTCATTAAATTTTTAATTATAGAATTTCCGATCTCATGGAAAAGATTTGTGCAACATAAAGCGAGGAGACTACCATTCTCCTTTATATTTCGGAAACCTACCAAAATTCACCGAACACGCCTGATATTTGTGACGTCACTGAATGGAATCAGAAAACAAAAGCAGACTAATACGTCCTTTAGACAATGCACAGGTTCAAAGTTGTAACTGTTTTCCTTGGTGAGCGCTTTATTGATATTCAGCCGGGATAAATGCTATCGTAGTGCAAAGTGAATTTAACGCTTTTCCATGCATGTCATTTGAATAATCTGCTTTAAGAAATCAACAGTAACGATAATCTTTCAAATAGAAGGTAGATTCCATGTCTCTCATGCACTTGGCCTCCCCGAACACTTCGGCAAAAGTCATTGTCAGCACTCTCTTGGACTTGCTTACTGTTTGAGTTATACATTCAGCCACACTGACGGGGGATTTGCTGTTCATTTGCATTCACACTCGAAATGCGATTGCCCTTGCATTCTAAAATCTTAAAGATGCCTTTCCAGTGATGGTTTCTGAGCTGGGCACTAGTATAGCAGCGTCCTGCACCACTATTTATTTCGAAGAATATCACAATTAGCGTAATTCGAAGTAATTTAACATTTTCTGTATAGGAGCAATAAATGCACTTAGGATATGTGATTTAGGTGTGACACATCGTCTGCTGCCGTTACATTGGTCCATTTTATGACGTCAGTCAAACCTTCGCCGACTTTTCCCGAAATCATCCAAAGTGCTTGCATTACCGCAGACATCATATCAATTTATTCTTTGCTCTTGTTGCATTGCCCTTTTAGGAATGATCAAAAGCCTTATTATGTCGTTTCTGAGATTCTAGCATGAATGCACCATATAAATTTGTGCCAAACAATAATTTTCTTTGAATTTTCACTCTAACAGATTTTTAATCATTGTGACAATAAAGTGTTTAAAATCATCACAGAACATTGCAATCAGTATAACAGTATAAAAATTTTACAGATTATAATCTCTGAAGGCACTCGTAAAAAGAGAGGGGGGGGGGGGGACCAGAGAATGAGACAAATGTGAAATGTCAGTTTTGATACTATTTTCTTTCAGCGTATTTCTTTCTACTCAATAAATGCAATTTACGGTTATGCTGATAATAAGCAAATGCAGTGTATAAAATCCACTTTTTATATTTTACTCGTCGACGAGGTTGGATCAGTGTCTCTACTTTTGACTTCCTCTGCCGGAATTCCCGTACGACTTTGCCGATGTCTCTCCATGAACACGTAGCGATCCGGAGCGACGAATTTCTGATAAATTGGCGCCGTCATTAGCAGTACTATCACGACTCCGTAGAGGGCGACAAACGCGATGAGCGCACTCCTGTAGGATCCTAACCTGTCAATGCTCTGGCCTATAGTACAAAAAGCCAAAGTTGCTGGATTATAAATCGTAATGAACGTCTTAAGTCTTATTAGCAAAACAAACACACAAATAGATAAATTCATCGTCTTCCAAAACTATGACAGAAATAGTGTTCATAATCAATGACTGCGTGTACAGGGAATATGTCAAGAGTATACATGCATTTACTCGTTACAGACTTTGGTTAGATTTATTTTTATATCCTGTTAAACTATAGTTGTATATGAATAGCGTCTCTGAATGCTTAATAATGCTTGATAATGCTAATAAGAATTAGTTCGAACCTCTCCAAATATCCCGAAACAGAAATTCTATAATGCTTCCCAAATAACTTGAGGTTCACTTTGCTGTGAAATAATCGTCATCTATTTTTTTTTTCAAAAAAATAGTTCTAAACAGTCTTTCTGTTGGCCTAGGACACAAAGGTTCATGTCTTGCTTTTATGTGGACATCCGAAAATTATTGATTATCTATCATTATCAAAATGTATTTCTGAGTTCAGATGAAAGGTTACTTATTGCTGATAAACGGAGGATGATAATGTTTTTCAGATATCCCTCCGCGCTCCTGACTGCATGAATCATCCAAAATGTCATATGACCAAAAATAAAAACAAAACAGAACAAAACCAATTTTCCGTTTTGGGGCAAACAGGATGACAGTGAATGGAAGGCCGTGACATTTGTCAGTATTTCAAACTAGCATGTTAGTCCAAACGAATCTCTTAATACTGTACGTCTTTAACCTGAATAGTTGTTCCACACTACATGAATCATGGCCCGCTAATCACTAAACACCGATAGAATGCTAAGTGAGTGAAATTGAACATACGAATATACCTCATGAAAAAGACCTGCACCGATGACTTGGAAGGTTACTGTCGTTATGTACTATTTAGTGATATTCTTTATAGCGTTTATACGTCTTTACTTTTTGCTGGTATATTGTAATTTTGAACCATGTATCGCCTTTTGTTCGATAGAAATAAAGAAATTGGAATTGAATTGAAATCGAATTGGAATTGGGATGTTGTATTTAGACTTACCCAAGGGCGTACCCAGGGGGGTGTTTTGGGTGTTCAAACACCCCCCCCCCCCCTTTGCCAAAATGAGGGTGTTTGAGGTGTTCAAACACCTCCCTTGGGCAAAAGGGAGATGTTTGAGCTGTTCAACACCCCTCTTCAGCAATGTTTAGATGTTGACAAATGAAACAAAAGCTATCTTTACCGCTTTTATTTCCGTTTTTAATTGAGTATATGAATATAAGAACGACCCAAGTCCAATTTTTGGCCAGATTTAGTTTGACATGGGAAATTGTAGCTTATGCATGGACTCATCTTGTGTGTAAATGATAAATCCTAATTACCCCCGGAAGTGCCTGAAATGAATGAGTTAAATCTTATATTAATGTAAGAATGAAGGACTTGGGTCATTCTTACATTCATATAATAGCGCCCTCTCTCATCCTTCTCCCATCTCTATAGCAGAATATCATGTATATGAATCAAAGAACGACCCAAGTCCATATGAATCAAAGAACGACCCAAGTCCACCACACAAAATAGCCTCTCCACAATTAATGTAAATGTTAATTGTCATAATTATGTTCTAATTTGTATATACAATGTTGCCTTCCCATCACAGTTAAATACAATATTATTGGACAAATAAAAAAGATATGAAGTTTTTTTTTAGTTTACTCGAAATGATCTTCCATGGACTTGGGTCGTTCTTATATTCATATACTCAATTCCGCCTTTCCTTTCTTTTGAGTTCATTTTCTCTCTCTCTCTCTCTCTCTCTCTCTCTCTCTCCTTGTTTTATCTTAATGTTTGTGTGGATGATGATACATTATGGCGTTACATGCTATATGCACTAAAGAACTCGTGTACATTCAGTACGTGTTAATACTACGTTACTGCACCGCGCGCGAAGCTGACACGCAAACAGTAGACATTCCCGATCCCACACTGCTTTGCTTTCTGGCCGAATCGCTAAGATACATTGCGCATAATTAAGATGTTCACCGTTTACCGGTATTATACCGTACGCGGCACCGTAAATTGTGTATGATGCATAATATTATGTGTGTACAATGCATGCTGCGCTGCAGCCTATTGATCGACCGATTCTGTGACGCGCTTTGTGTATTATCGAAGCATCGACGTTTCTACTTTTTCTCTTATAGGCCTACATTGTAAACATGTAAATCCAAAATTTCACCAAAAGTGTGCACCAGATCGCTTAATTTCAGGTCTGAAAATGCAAAATCTTCCTCGTCTGAGAGGGGGGTATCCCCCCTCCCACACCCTCCCCCCACTCGGTCGCTCCGCTCCCTCGCACAGATATTCCAACTCCAAGTCCCTCCCCCACCCACCATCATTACAGAACGATGCCCCTGGGATGATTACTTTATTGACTTAAATCAAGAAAATAGAAAAATACAATACCTACAGGAAGATAATACCGGTATGTTATTACATACAAAGAAATGGAGATCCATATTAACATTTCATTGAATATATTTGGGGATTATTCAGGGCTATGCTACGTTTTTAAAGGGGGGGGGGGTCAAAATCACCTGTCAGTCAAGAAGAAAGAAAATCAAAAGATAAGAGAAACAACAACAAAAATTCTTCGCTCTTTCAAGGTCTGATTTTCCGCCAAAAGTCGGCTGACAAGCAAAAGGAAAAAAAAAACAACAACAAAAAGTCTTCATATTTTTGCTGCCACTTCCCTCATACTTTATATTTCATGCAAAACAGTGGTATATTCGATCCCTGTTAAGTGTGTGTGTATGGGGGGGCGCCAAGCTTCCCCCCCCCCCCCCATCCGCTGGTAAAAAAAAGAATAAAAAACTTACAAAAATGGTAGTTCAAGGGTTAGTAAACTGCTTTTGAAATGGGGTATATAACGTGAAACATTGTTCAAAAAGTCCGGAGCCGACAAAATATTGCGATTCAGCATGATTCCTAGTTGGCATTCTGAATATAAGCAGGATGTGCGCAGTGTACTCAGAACATCCGAACGGCAAAAAGAGTCGCTGCAACGTTGCGCAATGTGATGAAGAATGTACACCTTTGTACATTACGCTTCGTATATAAAGCTAGATCATTAATGATTTTGCAGTGTTGCTTTACATACTAATCAAAATGCCTTGCATTGCCAATAATAAGACTTGACCTGGGCTATTTCCTAACTTTTTCATGTATATAAAACACACACACACACACACACACACACACACACACACACACACAAACACAAACAATAATATTAGAGGATGTTCTATTCAGTGCAGATTTTGGATATCCTTCTCCCATTTGGTCACTTCGACGCCCCCTCGCTGGTCATACCTCCCCAAATCATGAACATAAACCGACACCCTTGACTACGCATAGAGACATTAATCTATTTTTGTGATATGCGCCATATAAATATGGTTTATTATTATTATTATTACCAGTGGCGGATCCGCCCCCCCCCCCCTCTCAATTTCCAAAGCGTAAAAATATAGCTACAAAAGGCAGTTTTTGGACTGCAAAATGTCAACATTTTCAAGCTCGCTCGCTCCGCTCGATGGCATTTAATCGCTATGCCATTCTCCTGATGTTGCTGCCAGTAATTGCCAGCAATTGCGCCCGGTGCGCCCCCCCCCCCCTTATTACAAAGTATAGCTACAAACGGCAGTTTTGAGACTGAAAATGTCAAAATTTTCAAGCTCGCTCGCTCCGCTCGCTCACATTTAATCGTTATGCTATTCTCCTGATGTCACTACCAGTTATTGACAGCAGTTGCGCCCGTTGCACCCCCCTTAATTTCCCAAGCCAAAAAAGTATAGCTACAAACGGCAGTTTTGGGACTGTAAAATATCAAAATTTTCAAGCTCATTCGCATTTAATCGCTATGCCATTCTCATGATGTTGGTACCAGTAATTGCCAGCAGTTGCGCCCGGTGCGCCCCTCCCCTTAATTTCCAAAGTGAGAAAATACAGCTTCACAAATGGCAGTTTTTGGACTGTAAAATATCAAAATTTGCAGGCTCACTCGCTGCGCTCGCTCGCATATTATAATCGTTATGTTATTCCCCTAATGTTGCTGCCAGTAATTGCCAGCAGTTGCACTCGGTGCGCCCCCCCCCCTTCATTTCCAAAGCGATAGCTACAACCGGCAGTTTTGGGACTGTAAAATGTCAAAATTTTCAAGCTCGCTCGCTTCGCTCGCTCGAATCGTTATGGCCTTCTCCTAATGTCGCTGCCAGTAATTGCCAGCAGTTGCGTCCGGTGCGCCCCCCTAATTTCCAGAGCGAAAAAATGTAGCTACACAAACGGCAGTTTTAGGACAGTAAAATGTCAAAATTTTCACGCTCGCTCGCTTCGCTCGCTCGCATTAATCGTGATGCCATTCTCCCGATGGTGCTGCCAGTATTGCCAGCACTTGCGACCGGTGCGCCCCCCTTAATTTCCAAAGCGAAAAAATATATCTACAAAAGGCAGTTTTGGGACTGTAAACTGTCAAAATTGTGAAGCTCGCTCGCATTTAATCGTTATGCCATTCTCATGATGTTGCTGCCAGTAATTGTCAGCAGCAGTTGCGCCCGGTGCGTCCCCCCCTCATTTCCAAAGCGAAAGAATATAGCTACAAACGGCAGTTTTTGAATTGTAAAATGTCAAAATTTTCAAGCTCGCTCGCATTTAATCGTTATGCCATTCTACTAGGATGTTGCTGCCAGTAACTGCCAGCAGTTGCGCCCGTTGCGCCCCCTTAATTTCCAAGCGAAAAAATGTAGCTACAACCGGCATTTTTGGGACTGTAAAATGTTAAAATTTTCAAGCTCGCTCGCTTCGCTCGCTCGCATATAATAGTTATGTCATTCTCCTGATGTCGCTGCCAGTAATTGCCAGCAGTTGCGCCCGTTGCGCCCCTTTAATTTCCAAAGCGAAAAAATGTGGCTACAACCGGCATTTTTGGGACTGTAAAATGTTAAAATTTTCAAGCTCGCTCGCTTCGCTCGCTCGCATATAATTGTTATGTCATTCTCCTGATGTCACTGCCAGTAATAATAATTGCCAACAATTGCGCCCGGTGCGCCCCCTTAATTTCCAAAGCGAAAAAATATCGCTACAACCGGCAGTTTTGGGACTGTAAAATGTCAAAATTTTCAAGCTCGCTCTCTTCGCTCGCATTCATTTTAATTGTGATGCAATTTTCCTGATGTTGCTGCCAGTAATTTGTCGTTTCACACCGTGATTCCATAACCCATAAGGAAAAAAAAAATGACTGCGCAGTGGAATATATCACATTCCGTTATGTATTGCAGTCCCCATTATAGTTTCCAGACTGACAGCACACGCACATAATTATTATGCGCACACACACATACACACGCACGCACGCACAAGCATGCATACACACCCTCAAAATTACTTTTCCACGAGGTGCCCCCTCGTGTTAGATTCCCATCCGAGTAAGTAAAGCCCATGATGTTTTTTTTTATATATATATATCATGGCTTACTCAAAACACACAGAGTAATCGGTGGTTATACATGTTGAGAAGGGCGATTTGTCAATCAGTTGCATTTAATTTGGCTCTTTCAACCACTCTACCCATGTTTAACCCAGTGACTTCCTGGGATACTACATTACATCTATAAGTTAAAGCAAAATTCAATGTAACTCGTAAGAAAATGAATCAAGATAAATTTCCTTCATAACAACAGGGCTCTGGCACTGTAGAGGCGTGGTTTGCCGCCTTTGACGGCCCTTCTAGTTCATATTGCCCATGAGTCGCACTGGCATAACTACGGGAAGGGGCATGGGGGGGGGGGGGAGGGGGCACATGCATGTCCCCTCAAATTGGCTGGTAAAAAAAACCCCAACAAAACATTTACGAAAGTAGGAAAGGAAAAGAAAAGAAAAGAAAAGAAAAGGAAAGAGAAAGGAAAGAAGAGCAAACAAAAAGAAAGTGGAAGAGAAATACCCGGAAGCGTTCGCTCCCTTCTCTCACTCGCATTTTAAGTATCTTAAGCAATGCAGGCTATATTAATAATTACTATTCTTAAAAAAAGGGAATTGGTTTGTATCTTGTGTCTCTATCTAATGTCATATTATTCTTTTACTTAAAGAATTTTAGTATATAATATAACTGCAAGGAATCGGGCGGAGGTTAACCTAAAATAGATGAATTTCAGTGGATAATGGCCTGTGACCAATAGCCTATTTCTATCATACCCACTATGAGAACGGAAGATGCCGATAAAATATACATCATCATAAGAATGGAGAAACAATACACTAGAACCTGTTCTCAGTATACAAAATTCCAATTTTTTATCGCTCGTAAATTTTAGGAACAAGATGGTTTCCAGTAGCGTGATGCCTGAATATCATAATATTTGGGTAACTATCCTCGAATGCGGCATGAAGATGTACTTTATACAAATCAATTATTTTATTTTGATGACGAATCTACGTTTTAAAGAAAATAAAGTTTCTTGTCGGTCGCTCGCTCGCAGAATGGTTACGGACGGCAAGCGAAGTGCCCAAACAGAGTCATATTCGGCTGATAGCCTAGGTGATGGAATTATCTTATAGGCTTATAGTGAATTTTGGTGACGAAATCACACTTCTATACCGTGAAAAAAAGAGAAGTAAAGTTAACAATGAAATTTCAGATGAGATCACTACGAACACAATACAATATGATAATGATTGATAATAATAATAATAATTATAATAAAAATAATTATGATGATAATAACGATAATGATATTAGTAATAATAATAATAATACTAAACAGAATGACAGAAATAGTTAAGATAGAATATATGAAATTATTATTACCATTTTCAGGCTCATCGGCAAAACTCCTTTGAGCTTCTTCCCGCTTCCCACCCCCTCCCTCCACCACACTTCCGAAGCGTTCTCGCTTCTCCTGTCAATCAATTATTTTCAGTCAAATTGAAGAACAGATCTAATCTTAAACACCCCCCTCTAAAAAATTCTGGGTACGCCTATGGACTTACCACTCACTGAACTTAGGAGAAAGCCCAGTCCATTGCACGTCACGATGATTGGCCAAGCGCCCTTCCCTCGCTCCGGGTCGAAGAAGCGATGGCTTATGGTGTACGTTAGACACGACGACATACCCAGCTGCACACCGATTACTCGAAAGACAGACAGAATTTGGACGTGGTGATAATTTTAAGGTGGTCACTTTGATAGTCAATTTAGTGTGAAGAGTTAGCATCATAAAGTAGACCGGCCATACGTATGGATATCGTTACTGGTCTTTGGTCAGTTGGTAACACAATCCCTTTTAACATGCCGATGCAAAGTAACTGTCCAAGTTTCCATAAGCCGTTATGGGCATGTCCCGATGTAACCGCACCAGCGATCCCAACACGTATCGCCCCGCGCCGGAGTTTATAGTCCCGATGCTTTTTTTGCTTCTCGTGCAATTATGGGGTTCAACGTACAATGGATTACGGTTGATTCAATTACAACAAGAAGTCTATATCTACTGATGGTGACAACAGTTATGATAGCAGTGTTATCTACAGAGTGGCATCATTGATTTAATTGATATAAGTGATATAATTGATGATGAAGTTAATTAAAAACGCTTTGGAAATGGCGTTTATCTGCTTTATATTCAACTTCTCTGGTTGATAGTTACCTCCTCCAATGATGTAAAGTAGAATAGTTGATCTGACGAAGATAAAAGACATCATAACCCCACAGTTTACCCAAGCGATGGTGATCATGAGAATGAGAGTAGGAAAAGGGAGCAGCTCGGCACCAAACGACAGAAGTAGCTTGCCGGCTATCGAAAAGGCACCCATCAACGTAAGCAGCCGGGATCCCACGGTTTCATCGACACCCAGCGACACCAACAAACTCACCTGAATACACAAAAACGTCATCAAAGTGCAGAAATTTGTTCATAAGAGCATACGACCCGTTTTTGTAGTTCGAGGGTTCGTTGATCTGAAAATGAAATAAGGTACGTACTCCGAAAGTTCGTTGAATGCGCCTTCTTTTCGTTTTCGGACTGACGAATCTTATTTCATTTTTCGGCCAAACGTAACTCTGGAATAACGAACGATAAATTATTTCATTTCTGGGTTAACTAACATTATCACATTTTCGGACTAACGAACCTTCCAAATAACGCCACAAAATTTTCAGAATAGCAAAGCCTAGACTACTTAATTTTCGGATCAACGAACATGTAGGTATAGGGAATTTGTCTGTTTTGGAAAAGCGAACATTCGCAATATCGAAGCCTACTTCATTTTAGAATTAACGAACATGAATGTATAGCGTATTTGCCTGTTTCGGAATAACGAAACCTTCTGAATAACGAACATGACTTAATCTTCGGATTAACGGATTTTCGGAATATCGAACATCACCATAAGAAACACACATATGACTGCATTAAATGTTATTGCTAGTGTTGTCTCTTGTGAATACACGGCCTAAGAATGACATGGACTTGACTTGGACTTACTTTCAACGCTGTTAAAAGAACTGCTTGTAACTCATGACTTTATTTGACACAATATCAGCCAGGCTTTGGAGAATGTAGATAAGATTTCAACATGTTTACCACATAAAACATCTCGTAATAGACACCTCTGTCCGTTACTTATCACTATAAAACAACAAAAAATAAGTATGGAATGATGGTATGATTTCTATTTATTTTGTGTGTCAACCAACGCGAGAAGATAGATACATAATTATAGTGACAAATTCCTCACCAGATTGACATAATAGAAGTTATCTCCTACTCCAGTGATCATCACAGCCACGGATATCATCCATACTTCTGGACAGCGAATAGCTTCGCAAATGCTTGTTAAAAGGCCATTCTTTGCCAAATTGTTCCCGTCATTCTGAAACATGTTCTCGCTGTCAAGTTTTACTCCCTGCTCTGCTCCATTGACAAGACGCTCTCCGAAACTGCTGTCTTCACTCGCCACTTTCTCTGGGAGAGACTTGCGGTCATCGTCGACCACATCGACTATTGTTACCAACTCTTGCTGTTCTGAAGATGTCATCGTTTGATCGCCTCGATGGTCGCCTTCTCTCGGTCTTGGCTCGCTGAAGGTGAGAGAGCAAGGCAAGCCCACGCCGAACATTAGAGCAGCAAGAATGCGCATGGTCACCCGCCATCCGTACCGCTTGATGAAGGAATTGACGAATGGGGCATATGCAAACATCCCTGAAAAAAAGGCACAGCCATATCACAAAATATATTGCAACTTTTTGGCAATCATCACAGAATCACAAAGTCTAGTCGTCTTCTCAATTATAAAGGTATCTCAAGAGACTGCACCAACCAGGTGATTATTTATTTTCATATATTTACCAATGAAGATTATGTGTATTCACTTATGCACACTGATTGTATTAAACATAGGACAGACAAAATATATAATATCTAAATATCCTGTATTATTACCATATGGTGATTGATAGAAATTTGTTCTCTTAAATCTGGGGCTGATGGTATCCTCTTTTGAGAAGACCCAAAACAGATGAAGCCTCTAAGGTTTATTACTCTCTGAATGATATGCAGAGGCTCACAGCCTTGTAAATCATCAAGCAAAACATAAAAAGTACCGAGAAGATTTCTAAGGAAAGATAAGTTTTCAAAGAATATAAACAATAAAAGAAATTAAGAAAACAGGAACTAACCGGCATTGCTGCCAGCGAGAGCGAGGCTCAAAGCGCGGACACTGTGTTTGGACGGAAAATACGCACTCAGTAAAGTCACAGGAGCCAGTGAAAAAATGCAGACCCCGGATCCAAACATTACGCTGTATGTGGCAAACATGGGTGGCAATGTGGACATCAGGGAGGTCAGAACAAGTCCGGCTGTGGCCAAGAGGATACCGATGAGGCAAACAGGGCGATGTCCGAATCGTTCGACCAGGAGGTTGAAAGGAAGAGCCAGGAGTACTGCGAAGGAAAGAGCGATGCTTCCAACCCATCCTGTAATGAAGTTTCCGAGTCAGCAGCCATGTATCGTTTTTTCCACACCCTTCAAAAATCCTGCAATCTATCCCTAAATATAATTTCGATGTCAGTTAAATACTACTTTTCGACCCCATCCCCCGAGACATGTAATGCTTATTCAACGTTCAATTTTAAAACGTCAATTGCAGGTGCTTGTCCTTGAGAGACAGGACAATAATTGTCAATATATTCCAAAGTTTTGGGCTCATGAGTGTATAAAAATGCACGATCCCCTTTCCCCCGTCCCCAATATATCTGTTGGATTTGTGTGTCAGACGAACGGATATTCCGTGCTGATTAATGAAAAATAAGGGTATCTTCAACTTAAGCAGGTGACAGTCTGTGTAATGTACAGTATAGACAAGGAGAAAGATTCTAAAGGTATATAATGTGTATATAGCTCCAGGAAGCCAATGGAAGGACAGAGGTATAACTGGGGTAATCCAGAAGCCCAATTCTGGAGACAGTACAATTGACTAATTTCTTTTTGTGGAAGGTTACAAAACGAAATATTATTGCTGAAATGCAGACGGGAAGAGATAGTTCAAGTCATGTATCAATATTTACGACTCCTCAGCAGCCGATCTTGGTTATATTTACGCGTTTTCGAATTGAACCCAAGGTACGTGGCTGAAATCTTAGAGGTTTGGCTACATCTGATACCCGATGATTACCCCATCGATTCAATTCCATGTTAAAGTGACTTACATAAACAGAGTGAATTTATTCAGCTGAGTTCATGAAAATCGCGCAGGATACGAAAGTAACAGAATGTAAAAGTTCTGCATATTTTTCACTAATGGTGACGTTGGTCTCAATTACGTGAAATATAGGAATAGGTGATGACATCATCATCTGTACAATTTTAATTTCTAGATAAAATACTGAAAATATCGTATGGTATTTTGGTTGATGATTAAGCAACTATAACATCTTTCCCGTAATAAAGTATATATCATTAAGTTAATAAGACTGCGTTTTGTATGCATTCACATTGTTTTATGAAGCTCTTGTGTTGTATTTTTCTTCAATTAATAGATAAAGTACCTCTGCAGAGGAAAAAATTCAAACCACTGGATTGTTTATGATGTACAAAGTACACACCAGTTCATGTCATGTCAAGGTTTATCTACAGGTTAATGGCTGACTTGATGATCTATTCACCCTATCCAATTTGCATATAAAGTTAGTTGCTCCTTCAAATTTGTAGTGGAATTGTTTTGACAATCATGTTTACATGGATTTTTTTTTTTTTTTTTTTTTTTACAGTTCAATTGCCTTTGGAATAATCTTTTAGCGCGAGTTCGACATTTACACTCAATATTATGTCGCAATAAGATCTCGTTCAGACGATGATATTCCTCTGAGTTCCGCCCCCATCCCCTTGGCAGTTGCTTGGGGCGAAAAGAGGCATTATGATTAGGTAAATGTGATATCACCTGCGTACAAGAGTCCTTTTGGTATGCAAAGTCGAAACTGGACTTTGGATAGGGTGTTGATACATAATCTATATAGTATGGTCACCTTGAAAGGTTCTCATGGCTGTATCGAACGATGTGGATACTGCCATTCTCACTAATGATGAATTATGAACAATCCGTTGTAGTACCACCTGCATGGTGGATTAATGTCGCACAATATCATGTGTTTACTATTAATATCTCTTGTCCTTTCGTGAAACCGACTATTTCAGCAGCTTTAATTGATTATGATCATGCTGGGGACACTGTACTATAAACTTCAAATAAAGAGAAAAAAACTTTACCTCCAGGCTATGCAATCAACATACTTGCAATTTATGTACTGATTTCTACTTACTATGTATAGCAGTCACTCATATTCTAAATTCATGTGCTTTGTTAATACGTGGAAAGATGTAAATAAGTGAAATTAAATTCGAAACGTTTAAGCTTTATTTTTTTTTCTTATATATTATGTTCTATTATTTGACTATATGTCCATCATACCTATCCATTTATCTAACTACCTCTTCGCATAATCTATCTATCATGAATGTCATTTGTCTACTATGCTAATATACGAACCTGTCAGAGTTGCGCTGGAGTTAAACTCGTTCTGGAATTCGACGAAGAAAAATCCAAAGGAGAAGACAACTCCGAATACGACGAGAAGGGCGCAGAATGACGTGATAACGACTACCCAACCCCAATGTCGATGACAGTTAGCATTCATGATGCTTCTTAATTAAATTGATTTTGCTGGAAAGTTGGAAACTTTGACAACTCCAAAACGATAATGACTTGTTCAGACGGATTACGACAGGGATGGCATTGCACTTTGCTCGTGAAGGCCGTACAGTTTTAGGCGATAAAAAAACAATAACAAAAAGACGAGATATGAAACTCGTCACACTGAAGACGAGTTAGGTGATACGCTGGGGATCATCAGATGTCGGTCATCCGTGATCGACAAAGAAAAGAATATAGAAAAGAATATAGCACCTTGAAGTTATAATGAGATACTTAGTTGAACTTTTTTGGGCCTATATTATTCAGATCACATTTGCCGCGGCCAAGGCCAACCTCAATTGCGAGGCCGAGCCCCGCAAGTTAGTCCGTTTACACTGTCGGGCTCGGCCGCGCTTTTGATTCAAACCTTTCAATATTTTGTCGTAGTGGCGCTCTACTTGTAAACAAACACAATTTGGTATTGTCTGGTTTTCAGATCCTTTGCCAACTGAATTCCGTGGCGACAAAGTCGCCGTTCGGGCAAAGGCCTTTGCCGAAGGAGAAAATCCTTTGCAGGACAAAACCACCTTAAACTATACTAGTTTTCGACGTTGAAGTGGTTAATATCCTGAATAGCGAAATAGTACAGGCTAGGGTTTGGAAACCAGACTAAAATTGGCCGCGCATTTAGCCCAGTTTCCCTTTACACTGAGAAAAAGGCCGGGCGCGACCGCGGCTCGGCCGCGGCCGAGACCACCTCCAGAGCGTGGCCTAATGCGAGGCCAATTTTGGCCCCGCATTGGGCCTTTTGCGCGTTTACACCGAAATGAAGGTGGGCTCGGCGCGGTCGAGCCGCGGCCGAGCCTCGCACTGTTAACGGGGTCCAAGTGATCCTCGACACGTACAAATAAAACATGACAATTTAGTGTTTATAACCATCTTGGCTTTAACAGTGGCCTTTTAAAACATGACCTTTGACCATTATTTACATAACCAATATGACTCCCTCTACTCTTGCTATCATAATGATCAGTTCAGAGAGCTCTTACAGCTACGTATTATTATATACAAGTCTGTGAAATTTATCAGCAGTAAAACCAATGAAGCCTCCGATACAAAACAAGGGATATCGAGCAAGTGAGTCTGTTTACATGAGAATGTAATTTATCCTGGACGAAAGTGATGCCTCAATTAAAGAGAAAAGGGCAAAAGAAAAACGGGCCAAACGTACGGCTCCAGCGAAAGAGACATCGCCTTTAACCATGTAACTATAGGTCTCCAACTAAGAGTACACTTTGAACGTAAGCTTATACGTGAATGATAATTCATGACGATCTCACGTGATCGACACACATTCAAAGGGGACAGTTAGAAGTGGAAGGAGTGCTTAATCGTGTCATTAATTCCTAATCAATGACACCCCTACTATAGGCATATCATAATTTCTCATCTAAAATCAATGGCCTATAGGACTCATGCACCATTACTTGTATCGTGCATAAACTTTGTTTTTTAAGCTTTGAGTGAAACGTGTCATAACATAATTCTGTAATTCCATCAGCAGTGATTGACATAATAAAGAAGAGAGATATATCACCGTATTGAACGCTTAGAACCTAAGGGGGGGGGGGGTATTATGGCATGATACTCGGTTCTTTTCTGCCCAGATGCCAACAACACCCATCACCCACGGCCACGCATAGAGAAACAGCCATGGCGAAAATAAAACTTTGCTTTCTCATAGGCAGAATGACACAGAACTCCGTCAAACACACTTCACTTTTATTGGCAGGGATGGACATGAAAAAATTCATTACTAATACTAAACAGCGTATGCATTCCATTCATGTGGCGCGAGATACCTCTATAGCAACATAAAACCTGTCTTCAACTCCGTTGATCGAACAATGACAACCTGAAATTTCAAAGAGATGAGCGAGACGCTATATACACCTGGCCTAGAGTTAATCTATTCAGTTCTCATTCCTACTTCAAGTTGGGTTATGTTATTGTAATCATTCCCATCTGCAGTATAACAAAACCAAAGTGAGGGAAAAGGGGAGAGAAAAACGAAAGGTGGCGGAAGTAAAACTGCATGCACAACTGCAATCCATATCATTGCGTGTGACAAGTGAAGCAAATATATTAGTTGTTATAGCAGTGTTTTATGAGCATAAACAGGCAAATAGACAGACAATGTCAAATATAAAAACCATCAATTTAATGTCAGAGAAGATGGTAAACAAGATGCATTGAAACTGTAACTAAATCGCTGCTCGGTCACGGAACGTCCAACTTTATATTCAACCAAAAAACATGTTGGGGAAAGAAACAAATTTAGATATAACATTCTTAAATTAAAAACAAGAAAAAGAAAATGTCCACGTCAGGATTTAAAAAAAAACGCCGCACGAACATGCATTATATTCTAGATGGGAATACGGTCTTGATGTAAAGGTCAAATGATTGTCTCATTACTTTAAAAGCAATCTATGGTTCCCTTACCATCACCAGTACCACACCACAATGACGTCTCTAAAATCAATGGTAGCACATTTATCATTGCATCGTGCATTAACTCCCTTTTCCTAAACTACCAATGGAACGTGTCATATTATATTGTGCATTTCGATCAGTAGTGATTGACTTTAAAGAAGAAAGATAATGCAAAAAATTGAACGCTTACCACATTGCTTATAGGGCTATTCCAGTTTGGTACTGATCTGTTCTATTCTCCCAGATGCCAACAACATCCCACCTATGGCTAAACTAGTGAAACAGCCATGACGAAAATAAACGACAGAGAACCCCGTCATAATCACTACACTTGGAAAGGTGTTGCCCGAAATTCCTCATTATGAAGCAATATCAAGTCACTTCCTTCCCTGCCTGTCTTTAACTCCGTTATTTGGTCAAACAATAACAACCTGGAATTCCAAAGAGATAAGCGAGACGCCATGCACCTGGACTAGAGTTAATTAATTCAGTTCCCATTCCTGTTAGTTATATAAACGTACACGTTCCTAAATACCCTGCTACAGTATAACAAGAATAAATGAAGAGAAAAGGAAAGAGAAAACGAATGGTGGCAACCGGGAAACTGTTTCAAGGGGCAATTTACGACATAACGTGTGACAAAATCAAAGAAGCAAACCCAACCTCCAAACTCCAATACAAAACAAGGGAAATAGAGTAGCTGTGTTCATGACATCAGAGTGAAGCTGAACTGCAGAAAAAAAGAAAAGAAAAAAGAAATAAAAGGAAAAAGTCCTGCGGGACTCGATTAACTTCTCTCCTTCCGGTCGGGCATTATAAACACGCAGCGTGCTAAGCGATTCTGCCTCACGGAAGATCCGAAGATCTTCTGCGAAACTTAAATCTATCTATGTATGCTATACACAACATAAATTTACATTGATATTCAGTTTTTTGGCGATATACGTCAAGTGACTGATAGCGCTATTCAACTTCCCACGAGTGGCCGCGTAGATTCGATCAATATACAGTTGCAAAGATAAATCGGGAATCGTTTCAACCAGATTCCATTCTCATTTTCAGTGATCGACAACGAAAATAATGTTAAGTAGCGACTTGAAGTAATATTGAGAAATATTCGTGAAGTCCAAGATTGATACAGTCCTACATAATTCAGATGAAATTGTTTCTGTCATGCAACCAATTGAAAATTTCGTGTGGTGTCGGCGTGTCCAAGTAAGTTGATTGGAAAGGATATGTGAATGAGTATTTACCAATAGGTCTTTATATTGTAAAAGAAAATCAAACATGGCCATGCGGTCTTTTAAGAGTCATCTTCACTTTAACATTTGTAATTTCAAGTCCAAGTTGACAGTCAAAGCAATGTGGTCTCCAACACAAAACAAAGGGATATTGTATGTGTGTGTGTGTGTGTGTGTGTACCTGTGTGTGTGTGTACGTTTACATGAAAACGTGATTTCTACATGGACGAAGGTGAATACTCCATAAAAGAAAAAAAGCAAAAGATGTAAGCATTTTGTTTCGTACTCTTATGGGGTTCGAACCCGTACGTATGCAACCTCACGTCTCTTGTGACGTCGCCTTTATCCTCTCGGCCATGTACGTCTTGACGAGAAAATATGAGGAACGTAAGCTTATATGTGAAAGATGATTCAGGAATCGTTTGGTCCACATTCCATTCTCATTTTCAGTTTTTAGCTGCAAAATTATCAACCTGATGAGATTTGAAAAAAATAAAATGCATGATTACTGCAGCTTATTGTCTGAGCTACCACATACTTAAGTTTCAGAGGAAATGGAGCAAAATCAGCTGAAATAAAGGTGATTAAAAGTTGTCAAGTCAATGCATGGTTTTAAAAAAAATCACCTCCCATAGACATAACACGTCAACTTGTCTGATTTTGAGTCTTTACCTTTAATCATAATTTGAAGTATGATGGTAAGTCTTCTCGAACTAAGAGTGTGGAACGGAAGCTTCTACGTGAAAGATGAATCACGATGATCACCCGTGACCGACACATCTTCAAAGGGATCAGTTATCAGAAGTGGAAGCCCTCGTGCCAAGATATTGTCTCAGCAATTCCAAAGCAATGATACCCTTACATTTAGGTATACCATAATTTCCCTCTGAAATCATTGGTATTATTCATGTACAATTGCTTGCCTTGTCCATAAACTTTGCTTTACAAACTTTCAGTGAAAGGTGTCATAACATAATTCTGTAACTCCATTAGCAGTGATTGACTACATAAATAAAGATATATCAAATTGAACGCTTAGCGCGTATAACTAAGGGGGATTTTAGCCTGATGCTGTGTTATTCACTGCTCAGATACCAACGACACTCATCACCTACGGTTACGTATAGAGAAATAGCCATGAGGAAAATAAGGTTTTCCTTTTCTTTGGCAGATAGACACACAACCCCTTTGAACACACTATAATTGACATGGAGGGACATGAAAAAGTTCATTACTACTACTAAACAGTGATGCCTTCTACTCATGTGGCACAAGATACCTCTATAGCAACATAAAACCTGTCTACAATTCCGTTATTGGGTCAAACAATAACAACCTGGAATTTCAAAGAGACGAGCGAGACGCCATACACCTGGCCTAGAGTTAATTTATTCAGTTGCCATTCCTGCTCCAGTTGAGTTATGTAAATTATTTTCCGACCTGTCTTGTGCAGTGTATAACAGGAACAAATGTAGAGAAAAGGAAAGAGAAAACGAAAGGTGGCAAGCGGGGCACTGTATATATACCAAGGGCAATTTACAACATTACGTATGATAAATGAAGCAAATCCAACCTCCAGCCTCCGACAAAAAAAAAAAGGAACTTGAGTGACTGTGTGTCGTGGGGTAATGACATCGGAATGAAGCTGAACTGCCAAAAGAAAAACAAAGAAAGAGAGAGAAAAAAAAAATAATAGCGTCCTGCGGGTCCCGAACATCTCGTCCTAAGGTAGTGCATAATGACCATGGAGCGCGCTAAGCGACTATAAAGCCACACGGCTGTCCCGAAGATTGGATGTGAAATTCATATCTTTGTATCATTTACAACATGAAAAAGTTCATTACTACTACTAAACAGTGATGCCTTCCATTCATGTGGCACAAGATACCTCTATAGCAACATAAAACCTGTATACAACTCCGACATTGGGTCAAACAATAACAACCTGGAATTTCAAAGAGATGAGCGAGACGCCATACACCTGGACTAGAGCTAATCATATCAGCTCCCATTCCTGCCAGTTATCTAAACGTACATGTTCCTACCTATCCTGTTACAATATAACAAGAACCAATGAAGAGAAAAGGAACGAGCAAACGAAAGGTGGCAAGCGGGACACTGTAACAAGGGGCAATTTACAACATTAAGTGTGACAAAATTAATGAAGCAAACCCAATCTCCAAATCTCCAATACAAAACAAGGTAAATAGAGCAGCCGTGTTCACGGGTTACGTATACTTGATAAAATAATACGATAAATGACATCGGAGTAAAGCTGAACTGCCGAAAAAAAAAAGAAAAAGAAAGAAAGAAAGAGAAAACTCCTGCGGGAGTCGAACTTCTCGCCGTCCGGGTATGGAGTTATTAACACCCAGCGCGCTAAGCGATTACGCCACACGGCTATCCTGAAGATCCCATGAGAAACTTGAATATATAATAATACTATCGTGACACTGCTGATTGAGATGGCGCTATTCAACTTCCCACAAGTGGCCGCGTGGATTCGACCAATATACAGTTGCAAAGAACAATCGGGAATCGTTCCGTACAGATTGCGTTCTCATTTTCAGTCTTTAACTACAAAATTGTCGACCTGATGAGGAGATTTGAAAATATAAAATGCATGATGACTGCAGCTTATTGTCTGAGCTACAACATACTTAAGTTTCAGAGGGAATGAAGCAAAATCAGATGAGGTAAAGGTGCTCAAACGTTGTCAAGTGAATGTATGGTTCTAAAAAAAATCACCTCCCATAGACATAACACGTAAACCTGTCCAATTTTGAGTCTTTACCTTTAATCACAATTTCTAGTATGATGACGTCATCATATTTCAAAACCATCACATGGACTTGAGAGGCAAATGTTAAAAGTACAACATATCTGAATTTGGGATAATATTGAGCTTAAACAACAGAGATACGAGCAAATGAATGTCAGAAACAGTACCTCAAAAAAATCAATTCCACTTTTTTTATTTAAAATGACGATATGATGACGTCATCGCGTTTTACTGGCAATATTGATACTTGGAATGTTATTTACAATTCATATACTTTTGTAATATGCAATATAAATATAGGGTCAACGGACGATTTACAGAGCTATGGCGAAATAAACAAAGACATGTTTTTTCACTATATTTGCAGAAAGACGCGCACGCGGAATTTCAACTTTGACGCCAGTGCATTCCTTTGTTATAGGTCGAAATCGATCGGAAATCAATGGATATTGTTACTCAAAGTATCAGGAATCCAAATCAGTCAAAAAAAATGCATTTTCATGTTGCTTACGGGCTCTGCGCGCGAAATTGCGCGGACGGACGCGCACGCGAGAAAATGTTTGAAACGCTTAAAATTGTCTGAAACTTCGAGATTTCCCATTGGGAAGTCGTTTTGAGCCTTTTAAAATTTTGACGCGCGCTTACGCGCGCGTAATGATGACCTGTGTAACTAGCGTTAAAAAGTAAGATAGAGCGTGACCTGAACTTCATGTCCACCGAAAATGATACAGAAATGACATGTAGTTATGAAGTTATGATCGATCATGTGACAAGGTCCGAAAATCACAAAATGGCGCCTAGATGACGTCATAGATATGTTACTGTCATGAAAACCTTATTGTGGCTAGATTTTGTCATGAGACATGTTGACTGAAAATGTCATGTTATTTCGTAATGTCATTCTTGAGATATTGACGACACAAAATTGTCCAGAAAGAAAGAAGAATAAACGAGATATGAAACTCGTCAGACTGACGAGTTAGGTGATACGCTTGGGGTCATCAGATGTCGGTCATCTGTGATCGACAAAGAAAAGAATGTGATATAGGCACATTGAAGTTATATTGAGCGTGCATGCAAAACCGTTTCTCTAACCTCTCGGCCACGGGACATCCACGGAAATGGTAAGGCAAAAAAGAAATGTATAGATATTACAGGGAGAAAATCAATGCCCACTCAACCAACGTGGCCGCGTGAACATGACATTGTATTGCATTGCTAGACGGAAATGCGGCCTTGTAACTACTGATGTCGCTATGCCATTTCTGGCAACTTGGGAAAAATACGTGCCGTAAACATAAAACCTATAATCGGCTGGTTTTGATACCTTGCCTTTAATCACAATTTTCAGTGTGATGACGTCATCAAAATACAAAACGATGACATGGTCTTGAAAGACAATTGTTCAAAGTACAACACCTCCGTCGTCGTCATTACATACTATGATCGGTTTGACAAAGTCAGCCTGCAAAATTTTGCAGCAGTCGAAGCAATTTGGTCTCCAACACAAAGAGGGATATGGTGTGTGTGTGTGTGTGTGTGTGTGTGTGTCTGTGTGTGTGTATAGGTGCGTTTATATACGAATGTGATTTCTACATGGACGAATATGTAATACAAAATTGAAGAAAAAAAAAAGTAAAATAGCTAAGTATTTTGTTTCGTGATCTTGTGGGGTTCGAACCCGCACGTGTGCAACCTCACGTCTCTGAGACGTCGCCTTTAACCACTCGGCCATACGTCTCGACGAGAAAATATGAGGAACGTAAACTTATGTATGTGAAAGATGAATCAGGAATCGTTTTGTCCACATTCCATTCTCATTTTCAGTTTTAAACTGCAAAATTGTCAAACTGATGAGGAGATTTCAAAGAATAAAATGCATGATTACTGCAGCTTATTGTCTCAGTTACCACATACTTAAGTTACAGAGGAAATGGAGCAAAATCAGCTGAGATAAAGGTGCTTAAACGTTGTCAAGTCAATGCACATAAAAAAAAAAAATCACCTCCCATAGACATAACACGTAAACTTGTCTGATTTTGAGTCTTTACCATTAATAACAATTTGAAGTATGATGGTAAGTCTTCTCGAACCAAGAGTGTGGAACGTAAGCTTCTACGTGAAAGATGAATCATGACGATCACCCGTGACCGACACATCTTCAAAGGGATCAGTTATTAGAAGTGGAAGCCCCCGTGCCAAGCATATTGTCTCAGCAATTCCAAAGCAATGATACCCTTACATTTAGGCATACCATAATTTCCCTCTGAAATCAATGGTAGGTATTATTCATGTACAATTGCTTGCCTTGTCCATAAACTTTGCTTTACAAACTTTTTACAGTGAAACGTGTCATAACATAATTCTGTAACTCCATTAGCAGGAATTGACTACATAAAGAAAGATATATCAAATTGAACGCTTAGCGCGTATAACTAAGGGGAATTTTAGCCTGATGCTCTGTTCTTCACTGCTCAGATACCAACAACACTCATTACCTACGGCTACGTATAGAGAAACAGCCATGACGAAAATAAGTTATTTCTTTTCTTTGGCAGATAGACACACAACCCCTTTAAACCACACTATAATTGACATGGATGGACATGAAAAAGTTCATTACTACTACTAAACAGTGATGCCTTCTACTCATGTGGCACAAGATACCTCTATAGCAACATAAAACCTGTCTACAACTCCGTTATTGCGTCAAACAATAACATCCTGGAATTTCAAAGAGATGAGCGAGACGCCATACACCTGGCCTAGAGTTAATTCATTCAGTTGCCATTCCTGCTCCAGTTGAGTTATGCAAATTATTTTCCGACCTGTCTTGTGACAATATAACAGGAACAAACGTAGAGAAAAGGAAAGGGAAAAGGAAAGGTGGCAAGCGGGGCACTGTACCAAGGGCAATTTAAACAATACGTATGATAAATGAAGCAAATCCAACCTCCAGCCTCCGACAAAAAAAAGGAACTTGAGCGACTGTGTGTCGTGGGGTAGTATAATTGATAAGATAATACGATAAATGACATCGATCGGAATAAAGCTGAACTGCCAAAAGAAACACAAAGAAAGAGAGAGAAAAAAAAATGATAGCGTCCTGCGGGTCTCGAACATCTCGTCCTAAGGTAGTGCATAATGACCATGCAGCGCGCTAAGTGACTATAAAGCCACACGGCTGTACCGAAGATTGGATGTGAAATTTATCTTTAATCTTTATATATATATATATATATATATATATATATATATATTTATCTTAAATATTTATACCATATACAACATGAAAAAGTTCATTACTACTACTAAACAGTGATGCTTTCCATTCATGTGGCACAAGATACCTCTATAGCAACATATAACCTGTTTACATCTCCGTTATTGGGTCAAACAATAACAACCTGGAATTTCAAAGAGATGAGCGAGACGCCATACACCTGGACTAGAGTTAATCAATTCAGCTCCCATTCCTGCAAGTTATCTAAACGTACATGTTCCTACCTATCCTGTTACAGTATAACAATAACCAATGAAGAGAAAAGGAAAGAGCAAACGAAAGGTGGCAAGCGGGACACTGTAACAAGGGGCAATTTACAACATTAAGTGTGACAAAATGAAGCAAACCCAATCTCCAAACTCCAATACAAAACAAGGGAAATAGAGCAGCCGTGTTCACGGGTTACGTACACTTGATAAAATAATACGATTAATGACATCGGAGTAAAGCTGAACTGCCGAAAAAAAAGAGAAAAAAAGAAAGAACGGATAAAAGTCCTGCGGGATTCGAACCTCTCGCCTTCCGGTATGGCGTTATGAACAACCAGCGCGCTAACCGATTATGCCACATGGCTGTCCTGAAGATCGAGTGCGAAACTTAAATCTATATACTATCGTGACAGTGTTGACTTGTGATGGCGCTATTCAACTTCCCACAAGTGGCAGCGTGGATTCGATCAATATACAGTTGCAAAGAAAAATTGGGAATCGTTCCGTACAGATTGCATTCTCATTTTCAGTTTTAAATTGCAAAATTGTCAACCTGATGAGGAGATTTGAAAACATAAAATGCATGATTACTAAAGCTTATTGTCTCAGCTACGACATATGTATGTTTCAGAGGAAATGGAGTAAAATCAGATGAGGTAAAGGTGCTTAAACGTTGTCAAGTCAATGCATGGTTTTAAAAAAAATCACCTCCCATAGACATAACACGTAAACTTGTCTGATTTTGAGTCTTTACCTTTAATCACAATTTCTAGTATGATGACGTCATCATATTTCAAAACCATTACATGGACTTGAAAGGCAAATGTTCAAAGTGCATCATATCTGAATTTGGGGTAATATTGAGCTTAAACAACAGAGATACGAGCAAATGAATGTCAGAAACAGTACCTCAAAAAAATCAATTCCACTTTTTTGATTTAAAATGACGATATGATGACGTCATCGCGTTTACCTGGCAATACTGATACTTGGAATGTTATTTACAATTCATATACTTTTGTAATATGCAATATAAATATAGGGTCAACGGACGATTTAAAGAGCTATGGCGAAATAAACAAAGACATGTTTTTTCACTATATTTGCAGAAAGACGCGCACGCGGAATTTCAACTTTGACGCCAGTGCATTCCTTTGTTATAGGTCGAAATCGATCGGAAATCAATGGATATTATTACTCAAAGTATCAGGAATCCAAATCAGTCAAAAAAATTGCATTTTCATGTTGCTTACGGGCTCTGCGCGCGAAATTGCGCGGACGGACGCGCACGCGAGAAAATGTTTGAAACGCTTAAAATTGTCTGAAACTTCGAGATTTCCCATTGGGAAGTCGTTTTGAGCCTTTTAAAATTTTGCATCTGTAATGTAATGATTATTCAACTGATCCCTATAAGTGGTGCTTGCCAGCACATCCACATGACAGCAAAAGCGGTGTCTGACAATATCAATAGAAAGAGATTGTTAATACATTCAATGCAAAATAATGAAATGGATGCTTTCCAAAATGTCAATGGAAGGATCATTCTGGTCACCTGGTCTATGCAAGTTCATCCTTTGTTTGAACATGACTGATGAATTCCATAAATTGTTACGTTGGGCAAGCTCATGCCTTCTGTCGCTTGAAACTAGTGGAGTGCCTAATCAACTGAGAAAGAAGAAAGGTCATTTGTACCCATGTGCCCATGAGCTAACCCCGAACTGGTTTATTGACATGGTCTTGAAAGACAATTTTTCAAAGTACAACACCTCCGTCGTCGTCATTACATACTATGATCGGTTTGACAAAGTCAGCCTGCAAAAGTTTGCAGCAGTCGAAGCAATGTGGTCTCCAACACAAAAAAGAGGGATATTGTGTGTGTGTGTGTGTGTGTGTATAGGTGCGTTTATATACGAACTTGACTTCTACATGGACGAATATGTAATACACCATTGAAGAAAAAAAAGTAAAATAGCAAAGTATTTTGTTTCGTGATCTTGTGGGGTTCGAACCCGCACGTTTGCAACCTCACTTCTCTGAGACGTCGCCTTTAATCACTCGGCCATACGTCTCGACGAGAAAATATGACGAACGTAAACTTATGTGTGTGAAAGATGAATCAGGAATCGTTTCGTCCACATTCCATTCTCATTTTCAGTTTTAAACTGCAAAATTGTCAACCTGATGAGGAGATTTCAAAGAATAAAATGCATGATTACTGCAGCTTATTGTCTCAGCTACAACATACTTTAGTTTCAGAGGAAACGAAGCAAAATCAGCTGAGATAAAGGTGCTTAAACGTTGTCAAGTCAATGCATGGTTTAAAAGAAAAATCACCTCCCATAGACATAACACGTAAACTTGTCCGATTTTGCGTCTTTACCTCTAATCACAATTTTCAGTGTGATGACGTCATCAAAGTACAAAACAATGACATGGTCTTGAAAGACAATTGTTCAAAGTACAACACCTCCGTAGTCGTCATTACTTATACTATAATCGGTTTGATAAAGTCAGCCTGCAAAATTTTGCAGCAATCGAAGCAATGTGGTCTCCAACACAAGAAAGAGGGATATTGTGTGTGTGTGTGTATAGGTGCGTTTCTATACGAACGTGATTTCTACATGGACGAATATGTAATACACCACTGAAGAAAAAAAAAGTAAAATGGCTAAGTATTTTGTTTCGTGATCTTGTGGGGTTCGAACCCGCATGTGTCATGGTATACCCTACTGTAAAGTCATGTAATGTCGTTGTGTTTCTACTGTCTTGTTCTCTCCTGTCTTTGTAAAAAAAAAAAAAAAAAAAAAAAAAAAAAAAAAAAAAAAAAAAGTTTAATGTATTCACAAGAATCCTTTTGAGTGGTTCACAATTTACAAGCATGCTTTTCAGTGAACCTCTCAGTTCTTTCTTTTTTTTTTATCCTCCAAACATAACTTTGTATTTTGCCGGTATGCATGTATAATTTCGTATTTGTTAACCATTATCTACCATGTAAAGTCGAATACATGCCTATGTTATATCTTCTGATACATTTCGTGTTATGTTTGACGAAAAAAAAAGAAGGAATGAAATAAATGAAATGAAAATGAAAATGAATGAATGAATGAATGTGTGCAACCTCACGTCTCGACGAGACCATACGTCTCGACGAGAAAATATGAGGAACGTAAACTTATGTATGTGAAAGATGAATCAGGAATCGTTTCGTCCACCTTCCATTCTCATTTTCAGTTTTAAGCTGCAAAATTGTCAACCTGATGAGAAGATTTGAAAAAAAATAAAATGTATGATTACTGCAGCTTATTGTCTCAGCTACAACATACTTAAGTTTCAGAGGAAATGAAGCAAAATCAAGTGAGGTAAAAGTGCTTGAGCGTTATCGTCTATGCATGGTTAAAAAAAAAAAAATCCCCCCATAGACATAACACATAATCTTCGCTGATTTTGATATCTTGCCTTTAATCACAACTTCTAGTATGATGACGTCATCAAATTAGAAAACATCGACATGGACTTGATAGACAATTGTTCAAAGTATAACATATTCAACGTATGTCGTCAGTTCGGTATTGACTGGACGATCAAACACAGGAACATGAGGCAGCGATTAGTAATCTTCGCTGATTTTGATATCTTGCCTTTAATCACAACTTCTAGTATGATGACGTCATCAAATTAGAAAACATCGACATGAACTTGATAGACAATTGAAGGGGTCGATGCAATATAGTGCTAACCCACACAATGTTCATTTTGAGATAATCGCTGTTGAATGTTTGGAAAGTCCATACATTGTATATTGATAAAACATGAATGCATGCATTTTTTACCATCTTATTGGTTGAATTCAAATATGATATTTTCACGGAGGTTAGAGTGAAGGATAAGGATTATGAAAATGCTTAATCGTGTCATTAATTCCCAATCAATGACATCCCTACTATAGGCATATCATAATTTCTCATCTAAAATCAATGGTCTATAGGATTCATGCACCATTACTTGTATAGTGCATAAACTTTGCTTTTTAAGCTTTGAGTGAAACGTGTCATAGCATAATTCTGTAATTCCATCAGCAGTGATTGACATAATGAAGAAGAAATATATATCACATTGAACGCTTAGAATCTAACGGGGGGGGGGGGTATTATAGCATGATACTCGGTTTTTTACTGCCCAGCTAGATGCCAACAACATCCATCACTCACGGCTACGCATAGAGAAACAGCCATGGCGAAAATAAAACTTTGCTTTCTCATAGGCACAATGACACAGAACCCCGTCAAACACACTTTTCTTGGCAGGGATGGACATGAAAAAGTTCATTACTAATACTAAACAGCGTATGCATTCCATTCATGTGGAGCTAGATACCTCTATAGCAACATAAAGCCTGTCTTCAACTCCGTTGATAGAACAATGACAACCTGAAATTTCAAAGAGATGAGCGAGACGCTATATACACCTGGCCTAGAGTTAATTTATTCAGTTCTCATTCCTACTTCAAGTTGGGTTATGTTATTGTAATCATTCCCATCTGCAGTATAACAAAACCAAAGTGAGGGAAAAGGGGAGAGAAAAACGAGAGGTGGCAAAAGGAAAACTGCATGCACAACTGCAATCCATAGCATTGCGTGTGACAAGTGAAACAAATGTTTTAGTTGTTATAGCAGTGTTTTATGAGCATAAACAGACAAATAGACAGACAATGTCAAATTTAAAAACCATCAATTTAATGTCAGAGAAGATGGTAAACAAGATGCATTGAAACCGTAACTAAATCGAACATATTCAGATATAACATTCTTGAATTAAAAACAAGATAAAGAAAAATAATGTCCACGTCAGGATTAAAAAAAAAAAACGCCGCACGAACATGCATTATATTCTTGATGCAAAGTTCCAAGGATTGTCTCATTAATTTAAAAGCAATGATTCCCTTACCACCACCAGCACCACACCACAATGACGTCTCTAAAATCAATGGTAGCACATATCATTGTATCTTGCATTGAATTAGCTCCCTTTTCCTAAACTACCAGTGAAACGTGCCATATTATATGGTGTAATTCGATCAGTAGTGATTGACTTTAAAGAAGAAAGATAATGCAACAAATTGAATGCTTACCACATTGCTTATAGGGCTATTCCAGTTTGGTACTGATCTGTTCTATTCTCCCAGATGCCAACAACACATATCACCTATGGCTAAACTAGTGAAACAGCCATGACGAAAATAAACGACAGAGAACCCTGTCAAAATCACTACACTAATTGGAAAGGTATTGCCCGAAATTCCTCATATAATATGAAGCAATATCAAGTCACTTCCTTCCCTGCCTGTCTTTAACTCCGTTTTTGTCAAACAATAACACCCTGGAATTCTAAACAGATAAGCGAGACGCCATACACCTGGACTAGAGTTAATTAATTCAGTTCCCATTCCTGTTAGTTATGTAAACGTACACGTTCCTAAATATCCTGCTACAGTATAACAAGAACAAAATCTAAATGAAGAGAAAAGGAAAGAGAAAAAGAATGGTAGCAAGCGTGGCACTGTTTCAAGGGGCAATTTACAACATTACGCGTGACAAAATTAATGAAGCAAACCCAACCTCCAAACTCCAATACAAAACAAGGGAAATAGAGTAGCTGTGTTCATGACATCAGAGTGAAGCTGAACTGCTGAAAAAAGGAAAAGAAAAAAGAAATAAAAGGAAAAAGTCCTGCGGGACTCGATTAACTTCTCTCCTTCCGGTCGGGCATTATAAACACGCAGCGTGCTAAGCGATTCTGCCACACGGAAGATCCGAAGATCCTGTGCGAAACTTAAATCTATCTATGTATGCTATACACAACACAAATTTACATTGATATTCAGTTTTTTGGCGATATACGTCAAGTGACTGATAGCGCTGTTCAACTTCCCACGAGTGGCCGCGTGGATTCGATCAATATACAGTTACAAAGATAAATCGGGAATCGTTTCGACCAGATTCCATTCTCATTTTCAGTGATCGACAACGAAAATAATGTTAAGTAGCGACTTGAAGTATAATATAATATTGAGAAATATTCGTGAAGTCCAATTCTTTATGCAGTCCTACATAATTCAGATGAAATTGTTTCTGTCATGCAACCAATTGAAAATTTCGTGTGGTGTCGGCGTGTCCAAGTAAGTTGATTGGAAAGGATATGTGAATGAATATTTACCAATAGGTCTTTATATTGTAAAAAAAAAATCAAACATGGCCATGCGGTCTTTTAAGAGCCATCTTCACTTTAACATTTGTAATTTCAAGTCCAAGTTGCCAGTCAAAGCAATGTGGTCTCCAACACAAAACAAAGGGATATTGTGTGTGTGTGTGTGTGTGTGTGTGTGTGTGTGTGTGTGTGTGTACGTTTACATGAAAACGTGATTTCTACATGGACGAAGGTGAATACTCCATAAAAGAAAAAAAGCAAAAGATGTAAGTATTTTGTTTCGTGTTCTTATGGGGTTCGAACCCGTACGTGTGCAACCTCACGTATCTTGTGACGTCGCCTTTATCCTCTCGGCCATACGTCTCGACGAGAAAATATGAGGAATGTAAACTTATGTATGTGAAAGATGAATCAGGAATCGTTTCGTCCACATTCCATTCGCATTTTCAGTTTTTAGCTGCAAAATTATCAACCTGATGAGGAGATTTGAAAAAATAAAATGCATGATTACTGCAGCTTATTGTCTGAGCTACCACATACTTAAGTTTCAGAGGAAATGGAGCAAAATCAGCTGAAATAAAGGTGGTGAAACGTTGTCAAGTCAATGCATGGTTTAAAAAAAAAAAATCACCTCCCTTAGACATAACACGTCAACTTGTCTGATTTTGAGTCTTTACCTTTAATCACAATTTGAAGTATGATGGTAAGTCTTCTCGAACTAAGAGTGTGGAACGGAAGCTTCTACGTGAAAGATGAATCATGACGATCACCCGTGACCGACACATCTTTAAAGGGATCAGTTATTACAGGTGGAAGACCTCGTGCCAAGATATTGTTTCAGCAATTCCAAAGCAATGATACCCTTACATTTAGGTATACCATAATTTCCCTCTGAAATCATTGGTATTATTCATGTACAATTGCTTGCCTTGTCCATAAACTTTGCTTTATAAACTTTCAGTGAAAGGTGTTATAACATAATTCTGTAACGCCATTAGCAGTGATTGACTACATAAATAAAGATATATCAAATTGAACGCTTAGGGCGTATAAAAGGGGGATTTTAGCCTGATGTTGTGTTATTCACTGCTCAGATACCAACAACACTCATCACCTACGGTTACGTATAGAGAAATAGCCATGGCGTAAATAAGGTTTTCCTTTTCTTTGGCAGATAGACACACAACCCCTTTGAACACACTATAATTGACATGGAGGGACATGAAAAAGTTCATTACTACTACTAAACAGTGATGCCTTCTACTCATGTGGCACAAGATACCTCTATAGCAGCATAAAACCTGTCTACAATTCCGTTATTGGGTCAAACAATAGCAACCTGGAATTTCAAAGAGACGAGCGAGACGCCATACACCTGTCCTAGAGTTAATTTATTCAGTTGCCATTCCTGCTCCAGTTGAGTTATGTAAATTATTTTCCGACCTGTCTTGTGCAGTGTAACAGGAACAAACGTAGAGAAAAGGAAAGAGAAAACGAAAGGTGGCAAGCGGGGCACTGTATATCAAGGGCAATTTACAACATTACGTATGATAAATGAAGCAAATCCAACCTCCAGCCTCCGACAAAAAAAAAAAAGGAACTTGAGTGACTGTGTGTCGTGGGGTAATGACATCGGAATGAGGCTGAACTGCCAAAAGAAAAACAAAGAAAGAGAGAGAGAGAAAAAAAAATAATAGCGTCCTGCGGGTCCCGAACATCTCGTCCTAAGGTAGTGCATAATGACCATGCAGCGCGCTAAGCGACTATAAAGCCACACGGCTGTCCCGAAGATTGGATGTGAAATTCATATCTTTATATCATTTACAACATGAAAAAGTTCATTACTACTACTAAACAGTGATGCCTTCCATTCATGTGGCACAAGATACCTCTATAGCAACATAAAACCTGTCTACAACTCCGTTATTGGGTCAAACAATAACAACCTGGAATTTCAAAGAGATGAGCGAGACGCCATACACCTGGACTAGAGTTAATCAATTCAGCTCCCATTCCTGCCAGTTATCTAAACGTACATGTTCCTACCTATCCTGTTACAATATTACAAGAACCAATGAAGAGAAAAGGAAAGAGCAAACGAAAGGTGGCAAGCGGGACACTGTAACAAGGGGCAATTTACAACATTAAGTGTGACAAAATTAATGAAGCAAACCCAATCTCCAAACTCCAATACAAAACGAGGGAAATAGAGCAGCCGTGTTCACGGGTTACGTATACTTGGTAAAATAATACGATAAATGACATCGGAGTAAAGCTGAATTGCCGGAAAAAAAAAAAAAGAAAGAGAAAACTTCCGCGGGAGTCGAACTTCTCGCCTTCCGGTATGGCGTTATGAACACCCAGCGCGCTAAGCGATTACGCCATATGGCTGTCCTGGAGATTCTATGCGAAACTTAAATGTATGATTATACTGTCGTGACAGTGCTGACTGAGATGGCGCTATTCAACTTCCCACAAGTGGCCGCGTGGATTCGACCAATATACAGTTGCAAAGAACAATCGGGAATCATTCCGTACAGATTGCATTCTCATTTTCAGTTTTTAACTACAAAATTGTCGACGTGATGAGGAGATTTGAAAATATAAAATGCGTGATGACTGCAGCTTATTGTCTCAGCTACAACATATTTATGTTTCAGAGGAAATGGAGCAAAATCAGATGAGGTAAAGGTGCTTAAACGTTGTCAAGTCAATGCATGGTTTGAAAAAAAATCACCTCCCATAGACATAACACGTAAACTTGTCTGATTTTGAGTCTTTACCTTTAATCACAATTTCTAGTATGATGACGTCATCATATATCAAAACCATCACATGGACTTGAGAGGCAAATGTTCAAAGTACAACATATTTGAATTTGGGATAATATTGAGCTTAAACAACAGAGATACGAGCAAATGAATGTCAGAAACAGTACCTCAAAAAAATCAATTCCACTTTTTTTATATAAAATGACGATTTGATGACGTCATCGCGTTTCTCTGGCAATATTGATACTTAGAATGTTATTTACAATTCATATGCTCTTGTAATATGCAATAGAAATATAGGGTCAACGGACGATTTAAAGAGCTATGACGAAATAAACAAAGACATGTTTTTTCACTATATTTGCAGAAAGACGCGCGTGCGGAATTTCAACTTTGACGCCTGTGCATTCCTTTGTTATGGGTCGAAATCGATCGGAAATCAATGGATACTGTTACTCAAAGTATCAGGAATCCAAATCAGTCAAAAAAATTGCATTTCCATGTTTCTTAAGCGCTCTGCGCGCGAAATTGCGCGGACGGACGCGCACGCGAGAAAATGTTTGAAACGCTTATAATTGTCTGAAACTTCGAGATTTCCCATTGGGAAGTCGTTTTGAGCCTTTTAAAATTTTGACGCGCGCTTACGCGCGCCTAATGATGACCTGGGTAACTAGCGTTAGAAAGTAAGATAGAGCGTGACCTGAACTTTATGTCCAGCGAAAATGATACAGAAATGACATCTAGTTATGAAGTTATGATTGATCATGTGACAAGGTCCGAAAATCACAAAATGGCGCCTAGATGACGTCATAGATACGTTACTGTCATGAAAACCTTATTGTGGCTAGATATTGTTATGAGACATGTTGACTGAAAATGTCATGTCATTCCGTGATGTCATTGTTGAGATATTGACGACACAAAATGTGGCAGAAAGAAAGAAGAATAAAAAACGAGACATGAAACTCGTCACACTGAAGACGAGTTAGGTGATACGCTTGGGGTCATCAGATGTCGGTCATCCGTGATCGACAAAGAAAAGAATGTAATACAGCACCTTGAAGTTCTAATGAGATACTTAGTTGAACTTTTTTGGGCCTACACTATTCAGATCACATTTTGTTTTTCTGTCACACAAACTAAGTGGAAATTCTGTGCGTGTGCGACTAAGTCGATTTACGGACTTTTTGAGTACTTACAGTGCATAAACTTAGACCCCGTTTACGGTGCGGGGCTGGGCCGAGCCGCGGCCGAGCTGCAATCAAGGACAACCTCAATTGCGAGGCCGAGCCCCGCAATTTAGTCCGTTTACACTGCCGGGCTCGGCCGCGCTTTTGATTCGAACCTTTCAATATTTTGTCGTAGTGGCGCTCTACCCTTTTAAACAAACGCAATTTGGTATTGTCTGGTTTTCAGATCCTTTGCCAACTGAATTCCGTGGCGACGAAGTCGCCGTTCGGGCAAAGGCCTTTGTCGAAGGAGAAAATCCTTTGCAGGACAAAACCACCTTAAACTATACTAGTTTTCGACGTTGAAGTGGTTAATATCCTGAATAGCGAAATAGTACAGGCGAGGGTTTGGAAGCCAGACTAAAATTGGCCGCGCATTTAGCCCAGTTTGCGCTTACACTGAGAAAAAGGCCGGGCGCGACCGCGGCTCGGCCGCGGCCGAGACCACCTCCAGAGCGTGGCCTAATGCGAGGCCAATTTTGGCCCCGCATTTGGCCTTTTGCGCGTTTACACCGAACGCGGCCGAGCCTCGCAATGTAAACGGGGTCCAAGTGATCCTCGGCACGTACAAATAAAACATGACAATTAAGTGTTTATAACCATCCTGGCTTTAACAGTGGCCTTTTAAAACATGACCTTTGACCATTATTTACATAACCAATATGACTCCCTCTAATCTTGCTATCACAATGATCAGTTCAGAGAGCTCTTACAGCTATATACAAGCCTGTGAGATTTACCAGCAGTAAAACCAATGAAGCCTCCGATACAAAACAGGGGATATAGAGCAAGTGAGTCTGTTTGCATGAGAATGTGATTTATCCTGGACGAAAGTGATACCTCAATTAAAGAGAAAAGGGCAAAAGAAAAACGGGCCAAACGTACGGCTCTAGCGAAAGAGACATCACCTTTAACCATGTAACTATAGGTCTCCTCCAACTAAGAGTACACTTTGAACGTAAGCTTATACGTGAATGATAATTTATGACGATCTCACGTGATCGACACACATTCAAAGGGGACAGTTAGAAGTGGAAGGAGTGCTTAATCGTGTCATTAATTCCTAATCAATGACACCACTACTATAGGCATATCATAATTTCTCATCTAAAATCAATGGCCTATAGGACTCATGCACCATTACTTGTATCGTGCATAAACTTTGTTTTTTAAGCTTTGAGTGAAACGTGTCATAACATAATTCTGTAATTCCATCAGCAGTGATTGATATAATAAAGAAGAAAGATATATCACCGTATTGAACGCTTAGAACCTAACGGGGGGGGGGGGGGTATTATAGCATGATACTCGGTTCTTTACTGCCCAGATGCCAACAACACCCATCACCCACGGCTACGCATAGAGAAACAGTCATGTCGAAAATAAAACTTTGCTTTCTCATAGGCAGGGTGACACAGAACCCCGTCAAACACACTTTTATTGGCAGGGATGGGCATGAAAAAGTTTATTACTAATACTAAACAGCGTATGCATTCCATTCATGTGGCGCAAGATACCTCTATAGCAACATAAAGCCTGTCTTCAACTCCGTTGGTCGAACAATGACAACCTGAAATTTCAAAGAGATGAGCGAGACGCTATATACACCTGGCCTAGAGTTAATTTATTCAGTTCTCATTCCTACTTCAAGTTGGGTTATGCTATTGTAATCATTCCCATCTGCAGTATAACAAAACAAAAGTGAGGGAAAAGGGGAGAGAAAAACGAGAGGTGGCAAAAGGAAAACTGCATGCACAACTGCAATCCATGTCATTGCGTGTGACAGGTGAAGCAAATGTATTAGTTGTTATAGCAGTGGTTTATGAGCATAAACTGACAAATAGACAGACATGTCAAATATAAAAACCATCAATTTAATGTCAGAGAAGATGGTAAACAAGATGCATTGAAACTGTAACTAAATCGCTGCTCTTCTACTCGATCACGGAACGTCTAACTTTATATTCAACAAAAAACAAATGTTAGGGGAAAGAAACAAATTTAGATTATAACATTCTTAAATTAAAAACAAGAAAAAGAAAATGTCCACGTCAGGATTAAAAAAAAAAACGCCGCACGAACATGCATTATATTCTAGATGGGAATACGGTCTTGATGCAAAGGTCCAATGATTGTCTCATTACTTTAAAAGCAATCTATGGTTCCCTTACCATCACCAGTACCACACCACAATGACGTCTCTAAAATCAATGGTAGCACATTTATCATTGCATCATGCATTAACTCCCTTTTCCTAAACTACCAGTGGAACGTGTCATATTATATTGCGTATTTCGATCAGTAGTGATTGACTTTAAAGAAGAAAGATGATGCAAAAAATTGAACGCTTACCACATTGCTTATAGGGCTATTCCAGTTTGGTACTGATCTGTTCTATTCTCCCAGATGCCAGCAACATATATCACCTATGGCTAACTAGTGAAACAGCCATGACGAAAATAAACGACAGAGAACCCCGTCATAATCACTACACTTGGAAAGGTGTTGCCCGAAATTCCTCATTATGAAGCAATATCAAGTCACTTCCTTCCCTGCCTGTCTTTAACTCCGTTATTTGGTCAAACAATAACCTGGAATTCCAAAGAGATAAGCGAGACGCCATGCACCTGGACTAGAGTTAATTAATTCAGTTCCCATTCATGTTAGTTATGTAAACGTACACGTTCCTAAATATCCTGCTACAGTATAACAAGAACAAATAAAGAGAAAAGGAAAGAGAAAACGAATGGTGGCAAGCGGGACACTGTAACAAGGGGCAATTTACAACATTAATTGTGACAAAATTAATGAAGCAAACCCAATCTCCAAACTCCAATACAAAGCAAGGGAAATAGAGCAGCCGTGTTCACGGGTTACGTACACTTGATAAAATAATACGATAAATGACATCGGAGTAAAGCTGAACTGCCGAAAAAAAAGAGAAAAAAAAGAAAGAACGGATAAAAGTCCTGCGGGAGTCGAACCTCTCGCCTTCCGGTATGGCGTTATGAAGAACCAGCGCGCTAACCGATTATGCCACATGGCTGTCCTGAAGATCGAGTGCGAAACTTAAATCTAAATACTATTGTGACAGTGTCGACTTGTGATGGCGCTATTCAACTTCTCACAAGTGGCAGCGTGGATTCGATCAATATACAGTTGCAAAGAAAAATTGGGAATCGTTCCGTACAGATTGCATTCTCATTTTCAGTTTTAAATTGCAAAATTGTCAACCTGATGAGGAGATTTGAAAACATAAAATGCATGATTACTAAAGCTTATTGTCTCAGCTACAACATATTTATGTTTCAGAGGAAATGGAGCAAAATCAGATGAGGTAAAGGTGCTTAAACGTTGTCAAGTCAATGCATGGTTTTAAAAAAAATCACCTCCCATAGACATAACACGTAAACTTGTCTGATTTTGAGTCTTTACCTTTAATCACAATTTCTAGTGTGATGACGTCATCATATTTAAAAACCATTACATGGACTTGAAAGGCAAATGTTCAAACTGCAACATATCTGAATTGGGGATAATATTGAGCTTAAACAACAGAGATACGAGCAAATGAATGTCAGAAACAGTACCTCAAAAAATCAATTCCACTTTTTTCATCTAAAATGACGATATGATGACGTCATCGCGTTTTCCTGGCAATATTGATACCAGGAATGTTATTTACAATTCATATACTTTTGTAATATGCAATAGAAATATAGGGTCAACGGACGATTTAAAGAGCTATGTCGAAATAAACAAAGACATGTTTTTTCACTATATTTGCAGAAAGACGCGCACGTGGAATTTCAACTTTGACGCCAGTGCATTCCTTTGTTATAGGTCGAAATCGATCGGAAATCATTGGATACTGTTACTCAAAGTATCAGGAATCCAAATCAGTCAAAAAAATTGCATTTTCATGTTGCTTACGGGCTCTGCGCGCGAAATTGCGCGGACGGACGCGCACGCGAGAAAATGTTTGAAACGCTTAAAATTGTCTGAAACTTCGAGATTTCCCATTGGGAAGTCGTTTTGAGCCTTTTAAAATTTTGACGCGCGCTTACGCGCGCGTAATGATGACCTGTGTAACTAGCGTTAAAAAGTAAGATAGAGCGTGACCTGAACTTTATGTCCACCGAAAATGATACAGAAATGACATCTAGTTATGAAGTTATGATCGATCATGTGACAAGGTCCGAAAATCACAAAATGGCGCCTAGATGACGTCATAGATATGTTACTGTCATGAAAACCTTATTGTGGCTAGATTTTGTCATGAGACATGTTGACTGAAAATGTCATGTTATTTCGTAATGTCATTCTTGAGATATTGACGACACAAAATTGTCCAGAAAGAAAGAAGAATAAAAAAAAATAAAGAGAGATTTTGACAATCACAATAGGTGATACGCTGATAGCGTATCACCTAAAAAGAGAAATTTTGACAATTACAATAGGTGATACGCTGATAGCGTATCACCTAAAAAACGAGACATGAAAACTCGTCACATTGAGGACGAGTTAGGTGATACGCTTGTGGTCATCAGATGACAGTCATCTGTGATCGACAAAGAAAAGAATGTGATATAGGCACCTTAAAGTTATATTGAGCGTGCTTGCGAAACCGTTTTTGTAACCACTCGGCCACGGGTCATCCACGGAAATGGGAAGACAAAAAAAAAAAAAACCAATGTATAGATATAACAGGGGGAAAGTCAATGCCCACTCAACTAACGTGGCCTGGTGAACATCTATTGCATTGCTAGACGGAGAAGCGGCCCTGTAACGACTGAGGTCACTATGCCATTTCTGGCAACTTGGGAAAAATACGTCCCGCAGACATAAAACCTATAATCGGCTGGTTTTGATACCTTGCCTTTAATCACAATTTTCAGTGTAATGACGTCATCAAATTACAAAACAATGACATCGTCTTGAAAGACAATTGTTCAAAGTACAACACCTCAGTCGTCGTCATTACATACCTTGATCGGTTTGACAAAGTCAACCTGCAAAATGTTGCTGCAGTCGAAGCAATGTGGTCTCCAACACACAAAAAAGAGGGATATGGCGTGTGTGTGTGTCTCTGTGTGTGTATATGTGCGTTTATATACGAACGTGATTTCTACATGGACGAATATGTAATACAAAATTGAAGAAAAAAAAGTAAAATAAAAAAAAAATGTTTCGTGATCTTGTGGGGTTCGAACCCGCAATCTCACGTCTCTGAGACGGCGCCTTTAACCACTCGGCCATACGTCTCGACGAGAAAATATGGGGAACGTAAACTTATGTATGTGAAAGATACATGGGGAATCGTTTTGTCCACATTCCATTTTCATTTTCAGTTTTAAACTGCAAAATTGTCAATCTGATGAGGAGATGTGAAAACATAAAATGCATGATTACTGCAGCTTATTGTCTCAGCTACAACATATTAAAGTTTCAGAGGAAATGAAGCAAAATCAGCTGAGATAAAGGTGCCTAAACGTTGTTAAGTCAATTGATGCTTTAAAAAAAAATCACCTCCCATAGACAATACACGTAAACTTGTCCGATTTTGCGTCTTTACCTTTAATCACAATTTAAGGTATGATGACGTCATCAAATATCAAAAGCATGACATGGACTTAAAAGGCAAATGTTCAAAGTACAACATATCTGAATTTGGGATAATATTGAGCTTAAACAACAGAGATACGAGGAAATGAATGTCAGAAACAGTACCTTAAAAAAAATAATTCCACTTTTTTGATTTCAGATGACGATATGATGACGTCATATTGTAATTATGGAAATAATGATACTTGAAACGTTATTTTCAATTCATATGCTTTTGTAATATGCAATAAAAACATAGGGTCACCTGACGTTTTAAAGAGCTATGGCGAAATAAACAAAGACATGTTTTTTCACTATATTTGCACATAGATGCGCACGCGAAATTTCAACTTTGACGCCAGTGCATTGCTTTGTTATTTGTCAAAATCGATCAGAAATCAATGGATATTGTTACTCAAAGTATCAGGAATCCAGATCAGTCAAAAAATGTGCATTTTCATGTTACTGACGCGCTGTGCGCGCGAAAATGCGCGGACGGACGCGCACGCGCAAAATTGTTTGAAACGCTTAAAATTGTCTGAAACTTCGAGATTTCCCATTGGAAAGTTGTTTTGAGCCTTTTAAATGTTTGACGCGCGCTTACGCGTCCTAGATGACGTCCTAGGTAATTAGCATCAGAGAAGGAAAGATAGAGCGTGACCTGAACTTTATGTCCACAAAAACTGATACAGAAAGGACCTTTAGTTATGAAGTTATGATCAATCATGTAACATGGTCCGAAAATCACAAAATGGCGCCTAGATGACGTCATAGATACGTTACTGTCATGAAAACCTTATTGTGGCTAGATATTGTCATGAGACATGTTGACTGAAAATGTAATGTTACTCCGTAATGTCATTCTTGAGATATTGATGACACAAAATAGGCCAGAAAGAAAGAAGAATAAGAAACGAGACATGAAAACTCGTCACATTGAGGACGAGTTAGGTGATACGCTTGTGGTCATCAGATGACAGTCATCTGTGATCGACAAAGAAAAGAATGTGATATAGGCACCTTAAAGTTATATTGAGCGTGCTTGCGAAACCGTTTTTGTAACCACTCGGCCACGGGTCATCCACGGAAATGGTAAGACAAAAAAAAAACAACAAAACCAATGTATAGATATAACAGGGGGAAAGTCAATGCCCACTCAACTAACGTGGCCGTGTGAACATCTATTGCATTGCTAGACGGAAAAGCGGCCTTGTAACGACTGAGGTCGCTATGCCATTTCTGGCAACTTGGAAAAAATACGTCCCGCAGACATAAAACCTATAATCGGCTGGTTTTGATACCTTGCCTTTAATCATAATTTTCAGTGTAATGACGTCATCAAATTAATAAACAATGACATCGTCTTGAAAGACAATTGTTCAAAGTACAACACCTCAGTCGTCGTCATTACATACTATGATCGGTTTGACAAAGTCAACCTGCAGAAGTTTGCTGCAGTCGAAGCAATGTGGTCTCCAACACACAAAGAAGAGGGATATGGCGTGTGTGTGTGTCTGTGTGTGTGTATAGGTGCGTTTATATACGAACGTGATTTCTACATGGACGAATATGTAATACAAAGTTGAGGAAAAAAACAGTAAATAGCTAAGTATTTTGTTTCGTGATCTTGTGGGGTTCGAACCCGCAACCTCACGTCTCTGAGACGTCGCCTTTAACCACTCGGCCATACGTCTCGACAAGATAATGTGGGGAACATTAGGGCGGACTCACACTGTGCGATTTTTACTGCGATGCGCTGCGCTGCGACAATGTGCGATATCGCAGCCTGTTGCACTCTGTCGCAGGTGCTGCGATGTATACCGCACACTGTGCGATTTGTGGCCTACGATTTACACCGTGCGCATGCGTACATCGTACGGTCACCATGAATGAAGTCACTCGTGACTGTTTTTTTTTTTTTTTTTTTTTTTTTTTGGCGACGTTGCTTTGAAAAGTACATGTATGTTCAAGCTTGCTTTTTTTATATTCTAAAGTAACTACAGAAATTACTAGATATGAATCGAATAACACTGTATATTCTCAGAAATAAAGTTAATAATGATAGAAAAAAGAAATGCAATATTTTGGTATTAATTTGGATCACTGCCTGGATCAAAGTCCCCCCCCCCCTTTTTTTTTGGGGGGGGGTGTTACGTGGTTGTAGGATTCTTGATCATTGGAAATAGTCATTTACAGCATATTACGCATATTTATGTAATTATTACAATGGGTGGAAATCACAGTAAGGGTGAAAAAGTACTGCTTGGTGGAGATCTGTATTCTCTGAGTGCTTTTCTGAGGCTTTGATAGTGGAATTCTAGCATTGTGGTTTCTCAAACACATAAAATATTGTGCTGACATATTTTTCTGGTTGGCCCTTGAAAAATTCACTCTTGTTTTGTGTACGGTATGTAATTACCATCCAGATGTAAGGGAATCACACTTATTTACAATATATATTGATTCACAAATAAAAACATGACAAGAATAAAGATAATGATATATTCAAGTCATTAAATTAAATCTAAAACATAGACACATTAATCACAATTAAAGTCAATTCAACAGTTTATTTATTTCCATCATCAAAAAAGAAAAAGATAAGATGGTACAAAGCAGTTCAAGTTGTCGATTTGTCTTTCTATATCATGACTACAACTGTATGTTTCAATTAGTTCAATACAATTGTACTGTCAAAAGAAATGCAAAAAAAAATGCAAAACTAGTACGAAAAGCAATATCATAATTGTGCTGTACAATTCATATATACATACTGCAGTATGGATGTCATAGTTCTTCAAAAGTATCACACAAAGTGACAAAAAAAAAAATCAACTTCCATTTCTTTTCCACATAAACAATGAATAAATTCAGTCAACTTGAACATCTGCAATAAGTTCAGCTCAACGAGCTACCATTACAATTTGCATGAGACAACTACCTACGCCACTACAATTTCCCAAATAATGTTGCAAAAACAAACCTCAGAGAGGAAATTGTTGCAATCTAACATACTCTAAAAGCAATGTTTACAGTTAGAGTTTGTGTACAAAGGTACATAAACACTTACTGTAAACATACACTATATTTTGAAAAATGCCAAATTGAAATGATCATACCAGCATCCGAAGGGGTGCTTTGAGATGCACTAAATGTGATACTGGTCCTAATCCAGATTAATCAGACACTGCATACACTGCAAAATACTGTGGCAAAGCAGTCATTTGAATTGAAATTCCAACTGTGTGTGAACCTTGTCAATTGTATACCTTAAAATGTAATATCATTACAGGAGATCTCATCTTCAACATTGTCCATTTTCTGTCCATCCCAGATTATGTTGGTGCCTACCTTAGGCATTCTTTACAAGAAGAAGATGTGCTGGTTAAAATGTGCGAAAGAAAAAAATAAATAAAAGGTTCAAGGCTAGAGTACATGTAATTTTGGTTACACATATATGTATTACTTTCCAGGATTGACTTATAAGCAAGAAATATACAATTGTGTTACCAATAAATCAGGAAGATACAAATGAATGAACATTGAATTGCTTTGACTGATAAGGGTAAGTGGCAAATTGTAGCCTACAATGTAACAAATACAACTACATGTATAACAATTTGCTGACTCAAACTCTCAGATGTTGAGTCCAGTAATAAATGTTATCCATCGATACAGATAGAGGTATGATAAAAAAACAAGCAAACAAACAAACATAATTTTGTGCAGAGGGGGGAGATCAGCAGTTAAAATATGTATGATTAAAATACCATGCAGCACTTATACGGTAGCATATACTAGTATACGACTGCATAGGAAAAAAATAGCTATCTCAGAACGCTGACTGCTGCATTCACATTGCTCTTAATTCAGAATTGCACAGTAACATGATTTCTTGTTTGCAGCTCTAGTACAACTTATTGCAATGATACATGTGCCATTCTCCATTTTTCTAGCTCAAACATTTCTTGCAATACATGTATCATTGTCAGACTCACATTTCAATACGCTTAGACAAGGGCGATGAAAACACACTGTGCAATTCCATCATTGTGCCATGATTATTAAAAGCCTTGTTGATGTAGACTGGCATTATTAGGGTGATTAATAAGTTTACAAAACTAAGTTGTTCAATGGTCAAGTTAAACTAATATTAGACAACTTGCTATAAGCTCTCACTTCCAAAAGGCCTAAGGTGTTTTTACTCTGTGCAGTCCTGTGAGTGACGAAGAAATATGATGTCATGTCACTACCACTTTTGCAACAGTGCAAGTCATATACAACATCTTCAAGGTAAAACATCTCTTGAACTTCTGAAGTTTTCCATCGATTCAAAAGAAGTTTTGCTTACATGTTCAGCTCACTGCAAAGTGTGTTGCCGTGGTAACAGCACTAATTGCCCTCAAAGTCATATAACGGCTTTAAGAACAGCTTTCTTCCCCAGTTTTCGAGCCATTAAAACAATGTTTGGCCCACATGTTGAGTTTAATGTAAAGTTGCACAAAACATACATTTCTAAACAGTAGTGGAAAGAGTGTTGCTATTGTCTCTGAACATTGTAATGGCCCTCACAAATCAAACAAAAGTTTGTAAAATTGTTCCCTCTCCAGTTTTCCAATGATACAAACAAAACATGGTACATTTGTTGTACATGATTTAAAGTTGCAGGATACATTTTAAAGAGAAAGGGAAAGTGCATTGTCGGAGTAACAGTGCATAATCGCCTTAAAATCATGACAAAACCTTGCACATTGAAATTCTTCAGCTGTTTGATGGTATTTCAGAAAAAAAAAAGACTCATGGTGATTGCACGTAAATTTGAGTTTTTCGAGAGTAACTGTGTTTGTAGTTGGTGGGAAAACAGAAATCAAACCATTGTAAGTTAACATCAAATGCATGTAAAGTTCATGGAAACTTGCACTGGTCCAACACAAATGAAAGAAACAAGTCAATATGTCAGTTTCTTCAAGTTCCACCTTCACGACTGCCTGCTGTAGTAGCTACCACTTTTCTGCTTTGAAAAGTCACATTTTGTTTCCAGTAAGTCCCAGAGAGACAGCAATGTCATCCCACACCGATCTTGCAGTTACAGGTGTAAGTGTTGAGGTGAACTACATGACAAGGGCTAAACAAACACAAAAAAGAGAGCAAAAGGGAGAAAATAGGGGAAATATTAATTGTTACAAAAATGCATAAGGTTCCCTGTGAAGCAAATGTTTGTAGTTTAGGATGCCTCCAACTTTCCGCCCATTTGCTTACAGTGTTTACAGCACTTGAACTACACACATTAGCAACTGACAACCACAGTTGAGTTATCGAGTTGAGTTTTTATGAAGTTCCTCGACCATGGATTTGACTGTGGAATTTTATTTTCTTGAAAAAGTAAAAGAACAATGTGGCATGTTTTTATTTTATACTTAGAGAACTTACGCCTGAATAATCCTTTCAACAGTGATCATAGATCTGAACGCTCTGACAAAAAGAAGTATCCCTGGATGATAATTCTTTGAATAAAGTCTACTCAACAATGTTCTTTGAAGTATGTAAATCAAATTTGGGATTTTCAGGTACATCCCAAATACATGAATATGTTGCACTTGTCTGTAGAGAGAGAGAAAAAAAAACAACAACAACAAGCATGTTTTTGTTTTTCTTTCTCTCTCTATTTTAGAGGTAAAGCAAACATTTTCCATTAGTGCATCAGCAGGGTACCTACTGCTGATAAAATTTTGGTTTCCTTTGCTTCTTGACTCCTCCTTATCTTCTTAGGTTTGGCTTTGACAGGTCCTGCTTCTCCTTCTCCTGCTCCTTATGTGTAGCATTTCAGCCTTTGACGCCTTGCTGGTAGTGTCTTTATCATCTTGTAATTCCTAGTAAATAGGAGAAAAAGAAAAAGAAAAAAACACACAAACATGATTACATATTGTATTGAATTAGAATGATGAAGAGGGATGCATTCCCCCTATGTCTTACAATGGATTCATTCTTTCAAAGAAATTATGTTTTCATTTATTTTTAGAAATTGCTTACAATGACTGTATTTGATGTTCTATGAATAAACTATTCGTCACTTTTAGGGTAGCATGAATGAAATTTTTATTTTCTTAAATATACTGTAAAAGACAATTAAATTACACTTTTTGAAATAATATCTTTCTTGCTCTCAACTTAATTTTTTTTTTATTATTATTATTGTCAAGCCACCATAAAAAGAAAAAGAAACTGATGTATTCACATATGCAGTCACATAAACATTTTGGAAAGTATGAAAAAGTGTTTATTTATCTTCTAACATATATACTGTACCTCAGTCTCCAAAATTGGTTAGGTATCCTCTTGGCATTTGTCCTCAGAAATTGCAGGTAAGAGAGGGATTCATGTACTTCTGCAGGACAACCAGTTGCCAGCTGCTCCTTTTCTGCTCTTCCTTTTCAACATTGAGACAAGCCTCCAGTATGAATTCCTTAGAGATTTCATTTTTATTCAGACCTGTTTAGGGTGACACAAAGGGACAACTATTTTCAGGCATTTATGATAATTACAGTAGACTCTAAATTTACCATTTGGGTAAAAAAGAACAACATTTGGGAATTAATCTAGAGTTAACAAACACATATAGTGATAAACAAATTTATTCAACTATTCACCATTGTTGATCATTGGACATGCCTGTACATAAGTGCTTCATAAATTCATACATCATAATCATAATTATTTCAGTCATTTACTAAGGTCTAAGGGCTCGAAAGCTTAACTAAATTACACTATGCATTACATATAGTGTACATTTAGTACAAGTATGTCAATATACATACATGTGTAACACATGACGCACACAGCATTGTTTCCTACAGTCGGCAATTTTGGATAATTCATGATTGCCCTTGAATGATGTTTTACATTCTGCAATCAAACTGCAAGTACAGTTTGTACACCCTACAGATTAGGGCAGGGTCTTTGATGATTTCAGACTGAGAGTTCATTTTGATATACTTTGTTATGAAATTAAAGGGCAATTAAAGTTAACAGAGAGTATGACATGTACACCGGTACTGTACTGTATACTATATACAAGTAGCCTTACCAAGTGCTGTGCACAGCACGTTTGTGACTTGCAGCAACGACAAGGCTGTGTTTATTATCGACACAGATTAACAAATAACGCACTGCCGGATAATCAATAATAAAATCAATAATACTTTGTAGCACTAGTCTGCAGACCTGAGCATGAACATGTTACAGCCTCATACAGTAACAACTTTCAGTTTGGAGTGCATGATCGATCATCACATAAAAACTCGGACAAACATGGATAAAATGTTAATCACCTAGTAACCTACATGTAGAGAGGGTAACTTCAATGCACTGCATTTGTTTTGTGTGCGTGTGTGTGTTTCTAGACTACAATTTCTGTACAAATCTCCAAGAAGAACTGATCAATCTAAGTTACCTCAGCTCCACTTAGGCCTTATTGTTAAAAATCTAGAGTGCTATACTCCTGGCTTAGTTAGGTAATTTCCATGAGACTAGACACTACGTCTACTCTATAAAAAAAAAAAAAAAAGTTTGGGAACAGTTTGTTTATTTTTTGTCTATGATCTGGATTCATACTGCTTGTAACTATAGCAATGGATCTCAATTATAGTGTAGGTCTAACTCCAACGGCTAGAGTTCTAATTCCTCCAACGTTTAATACAAAATAGGTCTAAGCCTACGGTTCTAGCGTTAGACCACAGCCAAAAGCAGGAAAGGCTAGCACAGCTACTGACAATCTAGATCCAGTAGGTGCCTAGGCCTAAGTAATAATCGACACTGTATTTCTGTAGCCATCACTAGCTTAACCAGAGTAGGCCTACCGTATGATTTTGAAATCCGTGAGCATATTTTTTGGGGAAAAAAAATGTAGACCCATCTAACGTTAGTACCCTTACGTTAGATCACCGTAAGGGACTAACATTACTATCGTTTAATGTTGTAGAACGGGTCTAAAACTAAGAAGAAGCCTGCTGACTGCGAGTAGTGCTAACGTTAGTGCATGCTACGACTGCTAGTGCCAGACTAATTAATTGTTAGATCTAGTGCTTAGGATCTAGACAGACTAGTATAGTTAATCTATATAAGACTTTAATAAGAAAATGTAGATTTCTAGAGATCTTATCACTAATGATATCAGTTACATCTTGACGGGCTAGACTTTCACTTATCAATATCCTTTCCTATCAACGTGTAAAAAATATCTGGATCTGTTTCTGTTTCGGTTCCGTCGGTATAGGCCTAGAGGTCTACTCAGAATTAACTGTACTCCACCAACGTTTTGTAACTGTGTGTTAGTATGGTCGTGTGTGCAGGGCAGGAAGAATGTGTCACATTTGAAGCCTCTAGGCTAGACTAGATCTCTAACTGTTGGTTACTCTTTTTCAACGTTATGTCGTTAGACAGAAACCACGTCTAACGTTAGGCCCTAACGTTATGTGTTTATTGTTTCTGTTAGTGTTCACGTCCACGCCAGTCGATCCAGTAGCAGTGCAATACTAAGCCATTATGGTCTAGACTTAACACCCGTTAGATCTAGGGCCTGTCCAGACCAGGGGCCTAGCCCTAGTAAGTTAGTTTATACAATGTGTACCATTTGGTATGTCGATTTAATTTATAAAATTCGACTGGAACACATACATGTACATAGGCCCTAGATCTAGATCTAGGGCAGACTAGGCCTAGACCCACTTCTAGGCCCACACACGTATTTAGGCCTAGCTAGATATGGGTCTAGTTTATAGCATACTCAGTAGGGCCTAGGCTTAAACATTAGATCTAACACTTAACAAGTTAGTCCAAGGCTATGCATACAGTACCGGTCCGGCGGTACGCAAACAAAATTTTAACCAACCCAAAGACTGTTTAATCTGCCCTCGTTCAAACTCTATACATGGGACTACATATGGACAAAACGGCTGCAATGGACGCGAGAAACCCATATTCATGGTAGAATTACTCACGATTGCACTCTAAGTCGTTGTAAAACTCCCTTCCCATTTCATCTTAGTCATCATGTTGAGATAGATCAATAAGCAATTGTGGAATAAAGGAAGCATATCCAGCCAAATCTTGATTAGTACTTCTTCTACCACCTTGCTTCACTGAAAGTTTTCGTTCATCGTCGCAAGCGATTGTCGCAGAATTTTGAACATGTTCAAAGTTCTGCGATGGGGCTGCGATCCCTGCGATATCCCCAAATCGCCGGTTGTCGTATCGCAGACATCCTCACACTGTGCGATTTCTCGTCGTGCGACATCGCAAAGGGTAAATCGCAGTAAAAATCGCACAGTGTGAGTCCGCCTTTATGGACTTGAAAGACAGTTGTTCAATATATAACACATTCATCGTACGTTGTCAGTTTGCTATTGACATGACGATCTATCACACGAAAATGAGGCAGGTATTATAACCTGTATGAAATTATTATAGGCATGGTTATCAAATTCCCCTAAAATTTCCTTATAATTGCCTTATTTTTACACACAGTTATGCTATCCCTTTAAACTCGTCACAGTTTAATTAGAATCATAAACATCATACATTAGTACCATATTCAGTTCCATAGCTGATCACGTTTGCTAATTAATTAGGATTAATTGTCTAGAATGTGTCATATGGCCAACCTGTATACACACGTATACACACACACACACACAATGCTAAATGTATGTATCAAACATCTGTAACACAACTTTGAACTTACTGTAGGAATTATCGCTGCACTTATCATTCATACTTTTTATCACCATCTGAAACTCCACAAAAACCACTAATTGACAAATAATCATCAATACAGAAGACTGACTTAAAGGAACAATGCAAATACCTTTTTTACAATGTATAGCTTGTTACATGTGTAAATCAGCACAAAGTAACCACGACTACATTGTGTTACTGAATTGATATGAACAAATTTCATTTTGTTACAATATACTATATCAGTTTAAAAAGCCCAGCCTGCAAAATTTTGCAGCAGTCGAAGTAATGCAGTCTCCAACGCAAAACAAAGGTATACTGTGTGAGTGTGTGCGTATAGGTGTGTTTACATGCAAACGTGTTTTCTACATGGACGAAGGTGTAGTACTCCATTGAAGAAAAAAAAAAGTTAAAAAAAATAAGTATTTTCTTTCGTGCTCTTGTGAGGATCGAACCCGTACGTGTGCAACCTCATGATTTCTGAGACGACGCCTCTAACCGCTCGGCCATTCGTCTCGACGAGAAAATAAGAGGAACGTAAACTTATGTACGTGAAAGATGAATCAGGAATCGTTTCGTCCGCATTCCATTCTCATTTTCAGTTTTAAATTGCAAAATTGTCAACCTCATGAGGATATTTCAAAGAATAAAATGCATGATTACTGCAGATTATTGTCACAGCTACAACATACTTAAGTTTCAGAGGAAATGAAGCAAAATCAGCTGAGATAAAGGTGCTTAAACGTTGTCAAGTCAATGCATGGTTTCTAAAAAAATCACCTCCCATAGACATAACACGTAAACTTGTCCGATTTTGCGTCTTTACCTTTAAACACAATTTAAAGCATGATGACGTCATCAAATTTCAAAACTATGACATGGACTTGAAAGGCAAATGTTCAAAGTACAACATATCTGAATTTGGGATAATATTGAGCTTAAACAACAGAGATACGAGCAAATGAATGTCAGAAACAGTACCTTAAAAAATTTAATTCCACTTTTTTTATTTCAGATGATGATATGATGACGTCATAATGTATTCATGGAGATATTGATGCTTGAAACGTTATTTCCAATTCATATGTTTTTGTAATATGCAATAAAAACATAGGGTAGCCAGACGTTTTAAAGAGCTATGGCGAAATAAACAAAGACATGTTTTTCGCTATATTTGCACATAGACGCGCACACGAAATTTCAACTTTGCCGCCAACGCATTCCTTTGTTATAGGTCAAAATTGATCGGAAATCAATGGATATTGTTGCTTAATGTATCAGGAATCCAAATCTGTCAAAAAATGTGCATTTTCATGTTGCTTACGCGCACTACGCGCGAAAATGTGCGGACGGACGCGAACGCGCGAAACGCTTAAAATTGTCTGAAACTTCGAGATTTCCCATTGGTAAGTTGTTTTGAGCCTTTTAAAAGTTTGACGCGCGCGTACGCGCGCGTAATAATGTCCTAGGTAATTAGCATTAAAATGTAAGATAGAGCGTGACCTGAACTTAATGTCCACCGAAAATGATACAGAAATTACCTTTATTTATGAAGTTATGATCGATCATGTAACATGGTCCGAAAATCACAAAATGGCGCCTAGATGACGTCATAGACATGTTACTGTCATGAAAACCTTATTGTGGCTAGATATTGTCATGAGACATGTTCCCTGAAAATGTCATGTCATTCTGTAATGTCACTCTTGAGATATTGATGACACAAAATTGTCCAGAAAGAAAGAAGAATAAAAAGAAACGAGACATGAAAACTCGTCACATTGAGGACGAGTTAGGTGATACGCTTGTGGTCATCAGATGACAGTCATCTGTGATCGACAAAGAAAAGAATGTGATATAGGCACCTTAAAGTTATATTGAGCGTGCTTGCGAAACCGTTTTTGTAACCACTCGGCCACGGGTCATCCACGGAAATGGTAAGACAAAAAAAACAAAACAATGTATAGATATAACAGGGGGAAAGTCAATGCCCACTCAACTAACGTGGCCGTGTGAACATCTATTGCATTGCTAGACGGAAAAGCGGCCTTGTAACGACTGAGGTCGCTATGCCATTTCTGGCAACTTGGAAAAAATACGTCCCGCAGACATAAAACCTATAATCGGCTGGTTTTGATACCTTGCCTTTAATCATAATTTTCAGTGTAATGACGTCATCAAATTAATAAACAATGACATCGTCTTGAAAGACAATTGTTCAAAGTACAACACCTCAGTTGTCGTCATTACATACTATGATCGGTTTGACAAAGTCAACCTGCAAAAGTTTGCTGCAGTCGAAGCAATGTGGTCTCCAACACACAAAAAAGAGGGATATGGCGTGTGTGTGTGTCTGTGTGTGTGTATAGGTGCGTTTATATACGAACGTGATTTCTACATGGACGAATATGTAATACAAAGTTGAGGAAAAAAACAGTAAATAGCTAAGTATTTTGTTTCGTGATCTTGTGGGATTCGAACCCGCAACCTCACGTCTCTGAGACGTCGCCTTTAACCACTCGGCCATACGTCTCGACAAGAAAATATGGGGAACATTATGGACTTGAAAGACAGTTGTTCAATATATAACACATTCATCGTACGTTGTCAGTTTGCTATTGATATGACGATCTCTTACACGAACATGAGGCAGGTATTAGTACCTGTATGAAATTATTATAGGCATGGTTATCAAATTCCCCTAAAATTTCCTTATAATTGCCTTATTTTTACACACAGTTATGCTATCCCTTTAAACTCGTCACAGTTTAATTAGAATCATTAACATCATACGTTAGTACCATATTCAGTTCCAAAGCTGATCACGTTTGCTAATTAATTAAGATTAATTGTCTAGAATGTGTCATATGGCCAACCTGTATACACACGTATACACACACACACAATGCTAAATGTATGTATCAAACATCTGTAACACAACTTTGAACTAACTGTAGGAATTATCGCTGCACTTATCATTCATACTTTTTATCACTATCTGAAACTCCACAAAAACCACTAATTGACAAATAATCATCAATACAGAAGACTGACTTAAAGGAACAATGCAAATACCTTTTTTACAATGTATAGCTTGTTACATGTGTAAATCAGCACAAAGTAACCACGACTACATTGTGTTACTGAATTGATATGAACAAATTTCATTTTGATACAATATACTATATCAGTTTGAAAAGCCCAGCCTGCAAAATTTTGCAGCAGTCGAAGTAATGCAGTCTCCAACGCAAAACAAAGGTATACTGTGTGAGTGTGTGCGTATAGGTGTGTTTACATGCAAACGTGTTTTCTACATGGACGAAGGTGTAGTACTCCATTGAAGAAAAAAAAAGTAAAAAAAGAATAATTATTTTTTTTCGTGCTCTTGTGAGGATCGAACCCGTACGTGTGCAACCTCACGTTTCTGAGACGACGCCTCTAACCGCTCGGCCATTCGTCTCGACGAGAAAATTAGAGGAACGTAAACTTATGTACGTGAAAGATGAATCAGGAATCGTTTCGTCCGCATTCCATTCTCATTTTCAGTTTTAAATTGCAAAATTGTCAACCTCATGAGGAGATTTCAAAGAATAAAATGCATGATTACTGCAGATTATTGTCACAGCTACAACATACTTAAGTTTCAGAGGAAATGAAGCAAAATCAGCTGAGATAAAGGTGCTTAAACGTTGTCAAGTCAATGCATGGTTTCTAAAATAATCACCTCCCATAGACATAACACGTAAACTTGTCCGATTTTGCGTCTTTACCTTTAAACACAATTTAAAGCATGATGACGTCATCAAATTTCAAAACTATGACATGGACTTGAAAGGCAAATGTTCAAAGTACAACATATCTGAATTTGGGATAATATTGAGCTTAAACAACAGAGATACGAGCAAATGAATGTCAGAAACAGTACCTTAAAAAATTTAATTCCACTTTTTTTATTTCAGATGATGATATGATGACGTCATAATGTATTCATGGAGATATTGATGCTTGAAACGTTATTTCCAATTCATATGTTTTTGTAATATGCAATAAAAACATAGGGTAACCAGACGTTTTAAAGAGCTATGGCGAAATAAACAAAGACATGTTTTTCGCTATATTTGCACATAGACGCGCACACGAAATTTCAACTTTGCCGCCAACGCATTCCTTTGTTATAGGTCAAAATTGATCGGAAATCAATGGATATTGTTGCTTAATGTATCAGGAATCCAAATCTGTCAAAAAATGTGCATTTTCATGTTGCTTACGCGCACTACGCGCGAAAATGTGCGGACGGACGCGAACGCGCGAAACGCTTAAAATTGTCTGAAACTTCGAGATTTCCCATTGGTAAGTTGTTTTGAGCCTTTTAAAAGTTTGACGCGCTCGTACGCGCGCGTAATAATGTCCTAGGTAATTGGCATTAAAATGTAAGATAGAGCGTGACCTGAACTTAATGTCCACCGAAAATGATACAGAAATGACCTTTAGTTATGAAGATATGATCGATCATGTAACATGGTCCGAAAATCACAAAATGGCGCCTAGATGACGTCATAGATATGTTACTGTCATGAAAACCTTATTGTGGCTAGATATTGTCATGAGACATGTTCCCTGAAAATGTCATGTCATTCTGTAATGTCACTCTTGAGATATTGATGACACAAAATTGTCCAGAAAGAAAGAAGAATAAAAAGAAATAAAGAGAGATTTTGACAATCACAATAGGTGATACGCTGATAGCGTATCACCTAACGAGACATGAAAACTCGTCACATTGAGGACGAGTTAGGTGATACGCTTGTGGTCATCAGATGGCGGTCATCTGTGATCGACAAGAAACGAATGTGATATAGGCACCTTGAAGTTATATTGAGCGTGCATGCGAAACTGTTTCTGTAACCACTCGGCCGCGGGTCATCCACGGAAATGGTAAGACAAAAAACAACAACAATGTATAGATATAACAGGGGGAAAGTCAATGCCCACTCAACACAAAAAAGAGGGATATGGCGTGTGTGTGTGTGTCTGTGTGTGTGTATAGGTGCGTTTATATACGAACGTGATTTTTACATAGACGAATATGTAATACAAAATTGAAGAAAAAAAAAACAGTAAAATAGCTAAGTATATTGTTTCGTGATCTTGTGAGGTTCGAACCCGCAACCTCACGTCTGTGAGACGTCGCCTTTAGCCACTCGGCCATACGTCTCGACGAGAAAATATGGGGAACGTTATGGACTTGAAAGACAGTTGTTCAATATATAACACATTCATCGTACGTTGTCAGTTTGCTATTGCCATGATGATCTATCGCACGAATATGAGGCAGATATTAGTACCTGTATGAAATTATTATAGGCATGGTTATCAAATTCCCCTAAAATTTCCTTATAATTGCCTTATTTTTACACACAGTTATGCTATCCCTTTAAACTCGTCACAGTTTAATTAGAATCATTAATATCATACATCAGTACCATATTCAGTTCCATAGCTGATCACGTTTGCTAATTAATTAAGATTATTTGTCTAGAATGTGTCATATGGCCAACCTGTATACACACGTATATACACACACAATGCTAAATGCATGTATCAAACATCTGTAACACAACTTTGAACTAACTGTAGGAATTATCGCTGCACTTATCATCCATACTTTTTATCACTATCTGAAACTCCACAAAAACCACTAATTGACAAATAATCATCAATACAGAAGACTGACTTAAAGGAACAATGCAAATACCTTTTTTACAATGTATAGCTTGTTACATGTATAAATCAGCACAAAGTAACCACGACTACATTGTGTTACTGAATTGCTATGAACAAATTTCATTTTGTTACAATATACTATATCAGTTTGAAAAGCCCAGCCTCCAAAATTTTGCAGCAGTCGAAGTAATGCAGTCTCCAACGCAAAACAAAGGTATACTGTGTGAGTGTGTGCGTATAGGTGTGTTTACATGCAAATGTGATTTGTACATGGACGAAAAGCCCAGCCTGCAAAATTTTGCAGCAGTCGAAGTAATGCAGTCTCCAACGCAAAACAAAGGTATACTGTGTGAGTGTGTGCGTATAGGTGTGTTTACATGCAAATGTGATTTCTACATGGACGAAGGTGTAGTACTCCATTGAAGAAAAAAAAAGTAAAAAAAATAATAATTATTTTCTTTCGTGCTCTTGTGAGGATCGAACCCGTACGTGTGCAACCTCACGTTTCTGAGACGACGCCTCTAACCACTCGGCCATATGTCTCAACGAGAAAATTAGAGGAACGTAAACTTATGTACGTGAAAGACGAATCAGGAATCATTTCGTCCGCATTCCATTCTCATTTTCAGTTTTAAATTGCAAAATTGTCAACCTCATGAGGAGATTTCAAAGAATAAAATGCATGATTACTGCAGCTTATTGTCACAGCTACAACATACTTAAGTTTCAGAGGAAATGAAGCAAAATCAGCTGAGATAAAGGTGCTTAAACGTTGTCAAGTCAATGCATGGTTTCTAAAAAAATCACCTCCCATAGACATAACACGTAAACTTGTCCGATTTTGCGTCTTTACATTTAAACACAATTTAAAGCATGATGACGTCATCAAGTTTCAAATCTATGACATGGACTTGAAAGGTAAATGTTCAAAGTACAACATATCTGAATTTGGGATAATATTGAGCTTAAACAACAGAGATACGAGCAAATGAATGTCAGAAACAGTACCTTAAAAAAATCAATTCCACTTTTTTGATTTCAGATGATGATATGATGACGTCATAATGTATTCATGGAGATATTGATACTTGAAACGTTATTTCCAATTCATATGTTTTTGTAATATGCAATAAAAACATAGGGTAACCAGACGTTTTAAAGAGCTATGGCGAAATAAACAAAGACATGTTTTTCGCTATATTTGCACATAGACGCGCACACGAAATTTCAACTTTGACGCCAACGCATTCCTTTGTTATAGGTCAAAATTGATCGGAAATCAAAGGATATTATTGCTTAATGTATCAGGAATCCAAATCTGTCAAAAAATGTGCATTTTCATTTTGTCTACGCGCACTACGCGCGAAAATGTGCGGACGGACGCGAACGCGCGAAACGCTTAAAATTGTCTGAAACTTCGAGATTTCCCATTGGTAAGTTGTTTTGAGCCTTTTAAAAGTTTGACGCGCGCGTACGCGCCCGTAATAATGTCCTAGGTAATTAGCATTAAAATGTAAGATAGAGCGTGACCTGAACTTAATGTCCACCGAAAATGATACAGAAATGACCTTTAGTTATGAAGTTATGATCGATCATGTAACATGGTCCGAAAATCACAAAATGGCGCCTAGATGACGTCATAGATATGTTACTGTCATGAAAACCTTATTGTGGCTAGATTTTGTCATGAGACATGTTCCCTGAAAATGTCATGTTATTCCGTAATGTCATTCTTGAGATATTGATGACACAAAATTGTCCAGAAAGAAAGAAGAACGAGACATGAAACTCGTCACTTTAAAGACGAGTTAGGTGATACGCTTTGGGTCATCAGATATCGGTCACCAGTGATTGACAACGAAACAATTAAATATAGCGACTTTAAGTTATATTTCTGCAATAATATTTTAGCAAAGTCGATTTTTTTGGACCTTCATTATTCAGATCATATTGTTAGTAACAATGCAAACCACATGGAAAGTCCTGTACGTGTGTCTGCGTGTGCAAGTAGGCCCAAGTAGATTAACAGGTTTTCTTAGTACAGTGTATCTCTACGATGACGAACAAATATAAACACGAACAAATTGAAACACGTCAATACAGTGTTCTAAAGATCGTCTTGACTTTAATAGTGGTCTTTTAAAAATATGAACTCTAGCCCTTATTTCCATAACCAAAACTGCTATATCGAATCTTGTCATTAATATGATCAGTTTGGAGAGCTCTTAAAGCTACAAGCCTGTAAAATTTTCCAGCAATTAAGCAATGAATCATCCAATCCAAAACAAAGGAAAATACAGCGAGTGCGTGTCTTTACAGAATGGGATTTATACCCGGACGAAATATGGTGCTATATTGTACTAGTAACTACTTGCTGACTTATTTTAAGGGCTCTGCTGGTTGAGTATCCATGTTTAGCTAAATGAATTGTAATTTGGCGATAAACAAAAATTCCCACGAGCAACAGAAACACTCTAACCTCCGATATAAAATAAGGGAAATTGCGTGTTTGTGTTCGTGGGGATGTGTATACTTGAGGAAATAGTGAAACAAATGACATAGGAGTGAAGCTGAACTGCCTAAGAAAAAAAGGAAAAATAAAGAAAGCCCTTGCAGCTACAAGCCTGTGAAATTTTCCGGCAGAAAAAGCAATGAAACGTCCAAAAACAAAACAGAGGCAAATAGAGAGAGTGTGTGTTTGTTTACATGACAATATGATTTGTACCTAGACGAAAGCGGCATTACCTCAACTAAAATAAAGAAAGAGACATAGCTTCTAACCACGTAACTAAATGGTAAGTCTTTTCGAACCAAGAGTGTGGAACGTAAGATGAATCATGACGATCACCCGTGACCGACACATCTTCAAAGGGAACAGTTAGAAGTGGAAGGAGTGTCAAGCATATTGTCTCAACAAAGCAATGAGACAATGACATTTAGGCATTCCATAATTTCGCTCTAAAATCAATGGTATTAATCATGTAGGCCTACCATTGCTTGCATAGTCCATAAACTTTGCTTTACAAACTTTCAGTGAAACGTGTCATAACATAACTATGTAACTCCATTAGCAGTGACTACTAGATAAACAAAGATATATCAAAATGAACGCTTAGCACATATAACTCAGGGGATTATAACCTGATACTCTGCTCTTCACTGCTCAGATGGCAACAACACTCATCACCTACGGCTGCGTATAGAGAAACAGCCATTACTTAAATAACAGTTTTGCCTTTTATTTGGCAGATCGACACACAACCCCTTTAAACACACTGTAATTGGCACGGAGGGACATGAAAGAACTCTTCATTAATACTAAACAGCATATGCATTCCACTCATGTGGCGCAAGATACCTCTAAAGCAACATAAAGCCTGTCTACAACTCCGTTATTGGGTCAAACAATACAGTACGAAATATCACAGAGATGAGCGAGACGGTATACACCTGGCTTAGAGTAAATCAATTCAGTTCTTTTTCCCACTCAAGTTGAAGTATTTATATAAATGCATAAATCCCCACCTTCAGTATAACAAAACAAACGTAGCGAAAAGGGAAGAGAAGACGAGAGCTGGCAAAAATATACTGCACAACTGCAATTTATAACCTTTTGTGTGACAAGTGAAGCAAAATGTATTAGATGTTATAGCAGTTGTTTTTTTAGCATAAACAGACAAATAGAGGACATGAGACACATTCGTGAAGTCCTATTCTTTATACAGTCCCACATAATTCAGATGAAATTGTTTCTGTCATGCAACCATGTGAACATTTCATGCGTGTGTCGGCGTGGGCAAGTAAGTCGATCAGACAGGATATGTAAATGAATATTTACCAATAGGTCTTTATACTGTTAAAAAACAGAAATCAAACATGGCGATAAGGTCTTTTAAGGGTCACCTTCACATTTACATGTGTATTTTCAAGTCGAAATTTCCAGTCGAAGCGCTTTGGTCTCCAACACAAAACAAAGGGATATTGTGTGTGTGTGCGTATAGGTGCGGTTACATGCGAACGTGATTTCTGCATAGGTGAAGGTGTAGTACTCCATTGAAGAAAAAAGTAAAAAAAAAAGTAAGTATTTTGTTTCGTGCTCTTGTGGGGTTCGAACCCGCAACCTCACGTCTCTGAAACGTCGCCTTTAACCACTCGGCCATACGTCTCGACGAGAAAACATGAGGAACGTAAAGTTATGTATGTCAAAGATGATTCAGTAATCGTCTGGTCGACATTCCATTCTCATTTTCAGTTTTAAACTGCAAAATTATCAACCTGATGAGATTTGCAAAAATAAAATGCGTGATTTCTGCAGCTTATTGTCTCAGCTACAACATACTATAGATTCAGAGGAAATAAAGCAAAATCAGCTGAGATAAAGGTGCTTAAACGTTGTCAAGGCAATGCATGGTTTAAAAAAAAAATCACCTCCCATTGACATAACACGTAAACTTGTCCGATTTTGCGTCTTTACCTTTAATCGCAATTTGAAGTGTGATGGTAAGTCTTCTCGAACTAAGAGTGTGGAACGTAAGCTTCTACGTGAAAGATGAATCATGACGATCACCCGTGACCGACAAATCTTCAAAGGGATCAGCTATTAGAAGTGGAAGCCCTCGTGCCAAGCATATTGTCTCACCAATTCCAAAGCAGTGATACTCTTACATTTAGGTATAACATAATTTCCCTCTGAAATCAATGGTATTATTTATGTACAATTGCTTGCCTTGTCCATAAACTTTGCTTTACAAACTTTCAGTGAAACGTGTCATAACATAATTCTGTAACTCCATTAGCAGTGATTGACTACATAAATAAAGATATATGACATCGAACGCTTAGCGCGTATAACTAAGGGGGATTTTAGCCTGACGCTCTGTTCTTCACTGCTCAGATACCAACAACACTCACCACATACGGCTACGTATAGAGAAACAGCCATGGCGAAAATAAGGTTTTCCTTTTCTTTGGCAGATAGACGCACAACCCCTTTAAACACACTATAATTGACATGGAGGGACATGAAAAAGTTAATTACTACTACTGAGCAGTGATGCCTTGTACTCATGTGGCACAAGATACCTCTATAGCAACATAAAACCTGTCTACAATTCCGTTATTGGGTCAAACAATAACAACCTGGAATTTCAAAGAGATGAGCGAGACGCCGTTATACACCTGGCCTAGAGTTAATTCATTCAGTTGCCATTCCTGCTCCAGTTGAGTTATGTAAATTATTTTCCGACCTGTCTTGTGCAGTGTAACAGGAACAAACGTAGAGAAAAGGAAAGAGAAACGAAAGGTGGCAAGCGGGGCACTGTATACCAAGGGCAATTTACAACATTACGTATGATAAATAAAGCAAATACAACCTCCAGCCTCCGACAAAAAAAAAATGGAACTTGAGTGACTGTGTCTCGTGGGGTAGTTATATACTTTATAAGATAATACGATAAATGACATCGGAATAAAGCAGAACTGCCAAAAGAAAAACAAAGAAAGAGAGAGAGAAAAAATAATAGCGTCCTGCGGGTCTCGAACATCTCGTCCTAAGGTAGTGCATAATGACAATGCAGCGGGCTAAGCGACTATAAAGCCACACGGCTGTCCCGAAGATTGGATGTGAAATTCATAACTTAATATCATTTACAACATGAAAAAGTTCATTACTACTACTAAACAGTGATGCCTTCCACTCATGTGGCATAAGATACCTCTATAGAAACATAAAACCTGTCTACAATTCCTTAATTGGGTCAAACAATAACAACCTGGAATTTCAAAGATATGAGCGAGGCGCCATACACCTGGACTAGAATTAATCAATTCAGCTCCCATTCCTGCCAGTTATCTAAACGTACATGTTCCTACCTATCCTGTTACAATATAACAATAACCAATGAAGAGAAAAGGAAAGAGCAAACGAAAGGTGGCAAGCGGGACACTGTAACAAGGGGCAATTTACAACATTAAGTGTGACAAAATTAATGAAGCAAACCCAATCTCCAAACTCCAATACAAAACAATTAAGGGAAATAGAGCAGCCGTGTTCACGGCTTACGTATACTTGATAAAATAATACGATAAATGACATCGAGTAAAGCTGAACAGCCGAAAAAAAAAAAAGAAAAAAAGGGAAAAGTCCTGCGGGAGTCGAACTTCTCGCCTTCCCGTATGGCGTTATGAACACCCAGCGCGCTAAGCGATTACGCCAAATGGCTGTCCTGAAGATCGTTTGCGAAACTTAAATTTTTAATTATACAATCGTGACTGTTGACGGAGATGGCGCTATTCAACTTCCCACAAGTGGCCGCGTGGATTCGACCAATATACAGTTGCAAACAACGATCGCCAATCGTTCCGTACAGATTGCATTCTCATTTTCAGTTTTTAACTACAAAATTGTCGACCTCATGAGGAGATTTTAAAATATAAAATGCATGATGACTGCAGCTTATTGTCTGAGCTACAACATACATAAGTTTCAGAGGAAATGGAGCAAAATCAGCTGAGATAAAGGTGCTTAAACGTTGTCAAGTCAATGCATGGTCTAAAAAAAAAATCACCTCCCATAGACAATACACGTAAATTTGTCCGATTTTGAGTCTTTACCTTTAATCACAATTTAAGGTATGATGATGTCATCAAATTTCAAAACCATGACATGGACTTGAAAGGCAAATGTTCAAAGTAAAACATATCTGAATTTGGGATAATATTGAGCTTAAACAAGAGAGATACGAGCAAATGAATGTCAGAAACAGTACCTCAAAAAAATTAATTCCACTTTTTTGATTTCAGATGATGATATGATGACGTCATAATGTATTTCGGGAAATATTGATGCTTGAAATGTTATTTCCAATTCATATGCTTTTGTAATATGCAATAAAAACATAGGGTCACCCTGCGTTTTAAAGAGCTATGGCGAAATAAACAAAGACATGTTTTTCGCTATATTTCCACATAGACGCGCACACGAAATTTCAACTTTGACGCCAGCGCATTCCTTTGTTATAAGTCAAAATTGATCGGAAATCATTGGATATTGTTACTTAATGTATCAGGAATCCAAATCTGTCAAAACAATTGCATTTTCATGTTGCTTACGCGCACTGCGCGCGAAAATGCGCGGACGGACGCCTACGCGCGGAACGCTTAAAATTGTCTGAAACTTCGAGATTTCCCATTGGAAAGTTGTTTTGAGCCTTTTAAAAGTTTGATGCGCGCGTACGCGCGCGTAATGATGTCCTAGGTAATTAGCATTAACATGTAAGATAGAGCGTGACCTAAACTTAATGTCCACAGAAAATGATACAGAAATGACCTTTAGTTATGAAGTTATGATCGATCATGTGACATGGTCCGAAAATCACAAAATGGCGCCTAGATGACGTCATAGATATGTTACTGTCATGAAAACCTTATTGTGGCTAGATTTTGTCATGAGACATGTTCCCTGAAAATGTCATGTTATTCCGTAATGTCATTCTTGAGATATTGATGACACAAAATTGTCCAGAAAGAAAGAAGAATAAAAAGAAACGAGACATGAAAACTCGTCACATTGAGGACGAGTTAGGTGATACGCTTGTGGTCATCAGATGACGGTCATCTGTGATCGACAAAGAAAAGAATGTGATATAGGCACCTTGAAGTTATATTGAGCGTGCATGCGAAACCGTTTCTGTAACCACTCGGCCATGGGTCATCCACGGAAATGGTAAGACAAAAAAAAACAAAACGAGACATGAAAACTCGTCACATTGAGGACGAGTTAGGTGATACGCTTGTGGTCATCAGATGACAGTCATCTGTGATCGACAAAGAAAAGAATGTGATATAGGCACCTTGAAGTTATATTGAGCGTGCATGCGAAACCGTTTCGTAACCACTCGGCCACGGGTCATCCACGGAAATGGTAAGACAAAAAAAAAAACAACAACAATGTATAGATATAACAGGGGGAAAGTCAATGCCCACTCAACTAACGTGGCCGTGTGAACATCTATTGCATTGCTAGACGGAAAAGCGGCCTTGTAACGACTGAGGTCGCTATGCCATTTCTGGCAACTTGGGAAAAATACGTCCCGCAGACATAAAACCTATAATCGGCTGGTTTTGATACCTTGCCTTTAATCACAATTTTCAGTGTAATGACGTCATCAAATTACAAAACAATGACATGGTCTTGAAAGACAATTGTTCAAAGTACAACACCTCAGTCGTCGTCATTACATACTATGATCGGTTTGACAAAGTCAACCTGCAAAATTTGCTGCAGTCGAAGCAATGTGGTCTCCAACACACAAAAAAGAGGGATATGGCGTGTGTGTGTGTCTCTGTGTGTGTATAGGTGCGTTTATATACGAACGTGATTTCTACATGAACGAATATGTAATACAAAACTGCAGAAAAAAAACAGTAAAGTACCTAAGTATTTTGTTTCGTGATCTTGTGGGATTCGAACCCGCAACCTCACGTCTCTGAGACGTCGCCTTTAACCACTCGGCCACACGTCTCGACGGGAAAATATGGGGAACGCTATGGATTTGAAAGACATTTGTTCAATTTATAACACATTCATCGTACGTTGTCAGTTTGCTATTGACATGACGATCTATCACATGAATATGAGGCAGGCACTAGTACCTGTATGAAATTATTATAGGCATGGTTATCAAATTGCCTTAAAATTTCCTTATAATTGCCTTATTTTTACACACAGTTGTGCTATCCCTTTAAACTCGTCACAGTTTAATTAGAATCATTAACATCATACATTAGTACCATATTCAGTTCCATAGCTGATTACGTTTGCTAATCAATTAAGATTAATTGTCTAGAATGTGTCATATGGCCAACCTGTATACACACGTATATACACACACACAATGTTAAATGTATGTATCAAACATCTGTAACACAACTTTGAACTAACTGTAGGAATTATCGCTGCACTTATCATCCATACTTTTTATCACTATCTGAAACTCCACAAAAACCACTAATTGACAAATAATCATCAATACAGAAGACTGACTTAAAGGAACAATGCAAATACCTTTTTTACAATGTATAGCTTGTTACATGTATAAATCAGCACAAAGTAACCACGACTACATTGTGTTACTGAATTGCTATGAACAAATTTCATTTTGTTACAATATACTATATCAGTTTGAAAAGCCCAGCCTCCAAAATTTTGCAGCAGTCGAAGTAATGCAGTCTCCAACGCAAAACAAAGGTATACTGTGTGAGTGTGTCCGTACAGGTGTGTTTACATGGAAACGTGATTTCTACATGGACGAAGGTGTAGTACTCCATTGAAGAAAAAAAAAGTAAAAAAAAAAAAAATTATTTTCTTTCGTGCTCTTGTGAGGATCGAACCCGTACGTGTGCAACCTCACGTTTCTAAGACGACGCCTCTACCCACTCGGCCATACGTCTCGACGAGAAAATTAGAGGAACGTAAACTTATGTACGTTAAAGATGAATCAGGAATCGTTTGGTCCTCATTCCATTCTCATTTTCAGTTTTAAATTGCAAAATTGTCAACCTCATGAGGAGATTTCAAAGAATAAAATGCATGATTACTGCAGCTTATTGTCACAGCTACAACATACTAAAGTTTCAGAGGAAATGAAGCAAAATCAGCTGAGATAAAGGTGCTTAAACGTTGTCAAGTCAATGCATGGTTTCTAAAAAAATCACCTCCCATAGACATAACACGTAAACTTGTCCGATTTTGCGTCTTTACCTTTAAACACAATTTAAAGCATGATGACGTCATCAAATTTCAAAACTATGACATGGACATGAAAGGCAAATGTTCAAAGTACAACATATCTGAATTTGGGATAATATTGAGCTTAAACAAAAGAGATACGAGCAAATGAATGTCAGAAACAGTACCTTAAAAAAATGAATTCCACTTTTTTGATTTCAGATAATGATATGATGACGTCATAATGTATTCATGGAGATATTGATACTTGAAACGTTATTTCCAATTCATATGTTTTTGTAATATGCAATAAAAACATAGGGTAACCAGACGTTTTAAAGAGCTATGGCGAAATAAACAAAGACATGTTTTTCGCTATATTTGCACATAGACGCGCACACGAAATTTCAACTTTGACGCCAACGCATTCCTTTGTTATAGGTCAAAATTGATCGGAAATCAAGGGATATTGTTGCTTAATGTATCAGGAATCCAAATCTGTCAAAAAATGTGCATTTTGATTTTGCCTACCCGCACTACGCGCGAAAATGTGCGGACGGACGCGAACGCGCGAAACGCTTAAAATTGTCTGAAACTTCGAGATTTCCCATTGGTAAGTTGTTTTGAGCCTTTTAAAAGTTTGACGCGCGCGTACGCGCGCGTAATAATGTCCTAGGTAATTAGCATTAAAATGTAAGATAGAGCGTGACCTGAACTTAATGTCCACCGAAAATGATACAGAAATGACCTTTAGTTATGAAGTTATGATCGATCATGTAACATGGTCCGAAAATCACAAAATGGCGCCTAGATGACGTCATAGATATGTTACTGTCATGAAAACCTTATTGTGGCTAGATTTTGTCATGAGACATGTTCCCTGAAAATGTCATGTTATTTCGTAATGTCATTCTTGAGATATTGATGACACAAAATTGTCCAGAAAGAAAGAAGAATAAAAAGAAACGAGACATGAAAACTCGTCACATTGAGGACGAGTTAGGTGATACGCTTGTGGTCATCAGATAGCGGTCATCTGTGATCGACAAGAAACGAATGTGATATAGGCACCTTGAAGTTATATTGAGCGTGCATGCGAAACTGTTTCTGTAACCACTCGGCCACGGGTCATCCACGGAAATGGTAAGACAAAAAACAACAACAATGTATAGATATAACAGGGGGAAAGTCAATGCCCACTCAACACAAAAAAGAGGGATATGGCGTGTGTGTGTGTGTCTGTGTGTGTGTATAGGTGCGTTTATATACGAACGTGATTTTTACATAGACGAATATGTAATACAAAATTGAAGAAAAAAAAACAGTAAAATAGCTAAGTATATTGTTTCGTGATCTTGTGAGGTTCGAACCCGCAACCTCACGTCTCTGAGACGTCGCCTTTAACCACTCAGCCATACGTCTCGACGAGAAAATATGGGGAACGTTATGGACTTGAAAGACAGTTGTTCAATATATAACACATTCATCGTACGTTGTCAATTTGCTATTGACATGACGATCTATCGCACGAATGTGAGGCAGATATTAGTACCTGTATGAAATTATTATAGGCATGGTTATCAAATTCCCCTAAAATTTCTTTATAATTGCCTTATTTTTACACACAGTTATGCTATCCCTTTAAACTCGTCACAGTTTAATTAGAATCATTAACATCATACATCAGTACCATATTCAGTTCCATAGCTGATCACGTTTGCTAATTAATTAAGATTATTTGTCTAGAATGTGTCATATGGCCAACCTGTATACACACGTATATACACACACAATGCTAAATGCATGTATCAAACATCTGTAACACAACTTTGAACTAACTGTAGGAATTATCGCTGCACTTATCATCCATACTTTTTATCACTATCTGAAACTCCACAAAAACCACTAATTGACAAATAATCATCAATACAGAAGACTGACTTAAAGGAACAATGCAAATACCTTTTTTACAATGTATAGCTTGTTACATGTATAAATCAGCACCAAGTAACCACGACTACATTGTGTTACTGAATTGGTATGAACAAATTTCATTTTGTTACAATATACTATATCAGTTTGAAAAGCCCAGCCTGCAAAATTTTGCAGCAGTCGAAGTAATGCAGTCTCCAACGCAAAACAAAGGTATACTGTGTGAGTGTGTGCGTATAGGTGTGTTTACATGCAAATGTGATTTCTACATGGACGAAAAGCCCAGCCTGCAAAATTTTGCAGCAGTCGAAGTAATGCAGTCTCCAACGCAAAACAAAGGTATACTGTGTGAGTGTGTGCGTATAGGTGTGTTTACATGCAAATGTGATTTCTACATGGACGAAGGTGTAGTACTCAATTGAAGAAAAAAAAAGTAAAAAAAATAATAATTATTTTCTTTCGTGCTCTTGTGAGGATCGAACCCGTACGTGTGCAACCTCACGTTTCTGAGACGACGCCTCTAACCACTCGGCCATATGTCTCGACGAGAAAATTAGAGGAACGTAAACTTATGTACGTGAAAGACGAATCAGGAATCATTTCGTCCGCATTCCATTCTCATTTTCAGTTTTAAATTGCAAAATTGTCAACCTCATGAGGAGATTTCAAAGAATAAAATGCATGATTACTGCAGCTTATTGTCACAGCTACAACATACTTAAGTTTCAGAGGAAATGAAGCAAAATCAGCTGAGATAAAGGTGCTTAAACGTTGTCAAGTCAATGCATGGTTTCTAAAAAAATCACCTCCCATAGACATAACACGTAAACTTGTCCGATTTTGCGTCTTTACATTTAAACACAATTTAAAGCATGATGACGTCATCAAGTTTCAAATCTATGACATGGACTTGAAAGGTAAATGTTCAAAGTACAACATATCTGAATTTGGGATAATATTGAGCTTAAACAACAGAGATACGAGCAAATGAATGTCAGAAACAGTACCTTAAAAAAATCAATTCCACTTTTTTGATTTCAGATGATGATATGATGACGTCATAATGTATTCATGGAGATATTGATACTTGAAACGTTATTTCCAATTCATATGTTTTTGTAATATGCAATAAAAACATAGGGTAACCAGACGTTTTAAAGAGCTATGGCGAAATAAACAAAGACATGTTTTTCGCTATATTTGCACATAGACGCGCACACGAAATTTCAACTTTGACGCCAACGCATTCCTTTGTTATAGGTCAAAATTGATCGGAAATCAAAGGATATTATTGCTTAATGTATCAGAAATCCAAATCTGTCAAAACATGTGCATTTTCATTTTGTCTACGCGCACTACGCGCGAAAATGTGCGGACGGACGCGAACGCGCGAAACGCTTAAAATTGTCTGAAACTTCGAGATTTCCCATTGGTAAGTTGTTTTGAGCCTTTTAAAAGTTTGACGCGCGCGTACGCGCCCGTAATAATGTCCTAGGTAATTAGCATTAAAATGTAAGATAGAGCGTGACCTGAACTTAATGTCCACCGAAAATGATACAGAAATGACCTTTAGTTATGAAGTTATGATCGATCATGTAACATGGTCCGAAAATCACAAAATGGCGCCTAGATGACGTCATAGATATGTTACTGTCATGAAAACCTTATTGTGGCTAGATTTTGTCATGAGACATGTTCCCTGAAAATGTCATGTTATTCCGTAATGTCATTCTTGAGATATTGATGACACAAAATTGTCCAGAAAGAAAGAAGAATAAAAAGAAATAAAGAGAGATTTTGACAATCACAATAGGTGATACGCTGATAGCGTATCACCTAACAATGTATAGATATAACAGGGGGAAAGTCAATGCCCACTCAACTAACGTGGCCTGGTGAACATCTATTGCATTGCTAGACGGAGAAGCGGCCCTGTAACGACTGAGGTCACTATGCCATTTCTGGCAACTTGGGAAAAATACGTCCCGCAGACATAAAACCTATAATCGGCTGGTTTTGATACCTTGCCTTTAATCACAATTTTCAGTGTAATGACGTCATCAAATTACAAAACAATGACATCGTCTTGAAAGACAATTGTTCAAAGTACAACACCTCAGTCGTCGTCATTACATACTATGATCGGTTTGACAAAGTCAACCTGCAAGATGTTGCTGCAGTCGAAGCAATGTGGTCTCCAACACACAAAAAAGAGGGATATGGCGTGTGTGTGTGTCTGTGTGTGTGTATAGGTGCGTTTATATACGAACGTGATTTCTACATGGACGAATATGTAATACAAAATTGAAGAAAAAAAAGTAAAATAAAAAAAAAAGTTTCGTGATCTTGTGGGGTTTGAACCCGCAATCTCACGTCTCTGAGACGGCGCCTTTAACCACTCGGCCATACGTCTCGACGAGAAGATATGGGGAACGTAAACTTATGTATGTGAAAGATACATGGGGAATCGTTTTGTCCACATTCCATTTTCATTTTCAGTTTTAAACTGCAAAATTGTCAATCTGATGAGGAGATTTAAAAGAATAAAATGCATGATTACTGCAGCTTATTGTCTTAGCAAAATCAGCTCAGATAAAGGTGCTTAAACGTTGTTAAGTCAATTGATGCTTTTAAAAAAAATCACCTCCCATAGACAATACACGTAAACTTGTCCGATTTTGCGTGTTTACCTTTAATCACAATTTAAGGTATGATGACGTCATCATATTTCAAAAGCATGACATGGACTTAAAAGGCAAATGTTCAAAGTACAACATATCTGAATTTGGGATAATATTGAGCTTAAACAACAGAGATACGAGCAAATGAATGTCAGAAACAGTACCTTAAAAAAATTAATTCCACTTTTTTGATTTCAGATGACGATATGATGACGTCATATTGTAATTATGGAAATAATGATACTTGAAACGTTATTTTCAATTCATATGCTTTTGTAATATGCAATAAAAACATAGGGTCACCTGACGTTTTAAAGAGCTATGGCGAAATAAACAAAGACATGTTTTTTCACTATATTTGCACATAGATGCGCACGCGAAATTTCAACTTTGACGCCAGTGCATTGCTTTGTTATTTGTCAAAATCGATCAGAAATCAATGGATATTGTTACTCAAAGTATCAGGAATCCAGATCAGTCAAAAAATGTGCATTTTCATGTTACTGACGCGCTGTGCGCGCGAAAATGCGCGGACGGACGCGCACGCGCAAAATTGTTTGAAACGCTTAAAATTGTCTGAAACTTCGAGATTTCCCATTGGAAAGTTGTTTTGAGCCTTTTAAATGTTTGACGCGCGCTTACGCGTCCTAGATGACGTCCTAGGTAATTAGCATCAGAGAAAGAAAGATAGAGCGTGACCTGAACTTTATGTCCACAAAAACTGATACAGAAAGGACCTTTAGTTATGAAGTTATGATCGATCATGTAACATGGTCCGAAAATCACAACATGGCGCCTAGATGACGTCATAGATACGTTACTGTCATGAAAACCTTATTGTGGCTAGATATTGTCATGAGACATGTTGACTGAAAATGTCATGTTACTCCGTAATGTCATTCTTGAGATATTGACGACACAAAATAGGCCAGAAAGAAAGAAGAATAAGAAAAAAGACAGATTTTGACAATCACAATAGGTGATACGCTAAAAGCGTATCACCTAATAAAGAGAGATTTTGACAATCACAATAGGTGATACGCTGATAGCGTATCACCTAATAAAAAGAAATAAAGAGAGATTTTGACAATCACAATAGGTGATACGCTGATAGCGTATCACCTAATAAAGAGAGATTTTGACAATCACAATAGGTGATACGCTGATAGCGTATCACCTAAAAAGACAGATTTTGACAATCACAATAGGTGATACGCTAAAAGCGTATCACCTAATAAAGAGAGATTTTGACAATCACAATAGGTGATACGCTGATAGCGTATCACCTAAAAAAAATAAAGAGAGATTTTGACAATCACAATAGGTGATACGCTGATAGCGTATCACCTAAAAAAGTAATTGTTTACTAAAAAGTCAAAGGGCGAATGAGACTTCTTTGTGAGCTTTCCTGTAGACACTACTGACGGACGAGGCACTGCGTGTTATTCATATTAGTAAAGTTACTAATAGCAGGGACGTGTCACCTCCCTGCTAATAGGGAGCTTTAGATTTTAGACGCGCGGACGTTCAAAGAGAAAAAAACATGATCTGAGCGTGCGCAGTAACTTGATCCGCGCTACTGCGCACGCTCAGATCATGTTTCTTTCTCTTTGAACGTCCGCGCGTCTAAAATCTAAAGCTCCCTAATAGCTAGATTTGACAACGTCAACGCAAAATCGGTTATATGCGCATATCTTAACACTGCAAATTGCCATATAGGAGTCGTTTACTGAATGTTTCTTCAAATTGTTATGCCTTTCATTGTGAGGGATAAAAATAGATTGGATGCATAAGACGGAGAAGTAAACACATCTTAGTGTTTTTAAACTGGTGTACTACATACTAAGATTCTTTCAGATAGCCAGACCATTAAAACCAGCGAGTTGGCTCAGTCGGTAGTGCGTCTGCCTCACGATCACGCGGCCCGGGTTCGAACCCGAGTCTGAACTGAGCAATGTTCTGTGTAATCATACCGTCCCCTCTAGCAAGAGGCAAAACACTCTGTCCCTCGGATAGGACATAAAATGGAGGTCCAGTGTATGAGAGAGCAACAACTCATGCACGTAAAAGATCCCGCTTCATTCATTCATCGCAAAGAGCAGGGTGTTTAACCCGGTGAAGTGGTCCCACCTCACATCCAACTGGACCCCATGGAAGACCAGCTTAACGTAGCTGAATATGGGCTATCCAGCCATCTTGTCAGATGGAAAATGAACAAACAAACAAACAAACACATAACACGCGTTATGATGAATCGTTAAATAAGTACATTTTTATGACAAATTAATAACTTTCCTTTGCATAATCTATCTATCATGAATGTCATTTGTCTACTATGCTAATATACGAACCTGTCAGAGTTGCGCTGGAGTTAAACTCGTTCTGGAATTCGACGAAGAAAAATCCAAAGGAGAAGACAACTCCGAATACGACGAGAAGGGCGCAGAATGACGTGATAACGACTACCCAACCCCAATGTCGATGACAGTTAGCATTCATGATGCTTCTTAATTAAATTGATTTTGCTGGAAAGTTGGAAACTTTGACAACTCCAAAACGATAATGACTTGTTCAGACGGATTACGACAGGGATGGCATTGCACTTTGCTCGTGAAGGCCGTACAGTTTTAGGCGATAAAAAAACAATAACAAAAAGAAAAGTAATTGTTTACTAAAAAGTCAAAGGGCGAATGAGACTTCTTTGTGGGCTTTCCTGTAGACACTACTGACGGACGAGGCACTGCGTGTTATTCATATTAGTAAAGTTACTAATAGCAGGGACGTGTCACCTCCCTGCTAATAGCTAGATTTGACAACGTCAACACAAAATCGGTTATGCGCATATCTTAACACTGCAAATTGCCATATAGGAGTCGTTTACTGAATGTTTCTTCAAATTGTTATGCCTTTCATTGTGAGGGATAAAAATAGATTGGATGCATAAGACGGAGAAGTAAACACATCATTAGTGTTTTTAAACTGGTGTACTACATACTAAGATTCTTTCAGATAGCCAGACCATTAAAACCATATAACACGCGTTATGATGAATCGTTAAATAAGTACATTTTTATGACAAATTAATAACTTTCCTTGTACATGGAATGAAAATAGATAACAAACAAGCATACAAACAGCGAGACTGATGCAAGAAGTCACTAAATGAATAAAATTACAAAGTCAGGTGAATCCCCTCTCCACTGACAAGAATGACGGGAAATTCTATATCGCCCCCCCCCCCCCCCAATATTCTGATAAGATTTCGATATTTACCTAGGACAGGCAGTCAACCTTGGTTCACGTTTATTAGCAGTTTAACAACGATTATATTGTTTTCGAAGTGGCAAATGCAAATAGGAGACATAATGTGAAGGTCATGTCATTTGGGTAATGATCAAACTAGATAAAACAATGAGAAATTACAGTGTAGAGTATATTGCCAACAACCAACAGAAACACATATATATGTTGATTATACAATATATCTACATTGATTATCCCTTATTATTTCTTTTTAGAATAAGATCAAACAAAGCCATTATATACTGAATCCTCCACTACCCCACCCCTGCATTCTTTTCTCCTTCTTTTGTGTGTAAATCCTAGAGAATAGTTTTTAGTTGTTTGTCATGAGAACAGGGCTTTCATCTCATCAAGTATAGTTTGATGTGTTTATTGTAAGAGCCTCTGTAACAGTTTCAGTTAACATCTAGCAATATGTTATGAAGAAAATGCAATGACTAACTGTATTTTGTAGCTAAATGATTGTTATTTTTTTTTGGGGGGGGGGGCGCTGCGGGAGATAATATTTAAATTCATGTAAAAAATTAATGTAAATTAAAGTATTTTCATTTGTAGGCATATGTTACATTGTTGAAAAGACACTGTAAAAACATCGGTGTTAGATTTAACACCACGGGTGTTAAATCTAACACCGATCAAGTGTCAAGAGAGGACCACACCCACAGGTGTAGAAAGTACTATGTTGTGATGGTGTTGAAAAGTGTTCACCTGGCACTTCATGGTGTTAATTTGACACTGCAGCTGGTGATATTTTTGACACTGCGCTGGTGTTAATTCAACAATGACACCGCATGGTGTTGATTTGATATTGCTGGTGTTAATGTCAATGGTATAACACCCGCCCAGCTTCAATAGGAGAACACACCAACTGGTGTTACTGTGGTGTAAATGTGTTCACACCTTTAAAAAAAAATCAAGTACTATATCGGAAAATTCTTGATCGTCTTGTTGATGTCCAAAATCAACAAGTAAAACAGTAACTAAGAAACTATTCAACAAACAATTTCATATTTTGAAGTGACATCCAGATCTAACACCACAAATGAGCACCTAAAATTTAACACCAGCTCGGTGTTTCATATTTAACACCAGACTTTTTGTAGTGAAGGTTGCAGATAGATTGAAATTGAAAATTGAAAATGAAGGTTTTATTTTACCATCACATGATGATTATAAGATCATACATATATAATGTCTGTGTTTGTGTGTGAATGCGTTGCAAATAAGCCAGTTCGGGGTTAGCTCATGGGCACATCGGTACAAATGACCTTTCTTCTTTCTCAGTTGATTTGTCACTCCACGAGTTTTCAAGCGAGAGAAGGTATTTCAGCTTACCCGACGTAACAATTTATGAAATTCATCAGTCATGTTCAAACAAAGAATGAACTTGCGTAGACCAGGTGACCAGAATGATTCATCAATTAGCACTTTGGAAAGCATCCATTCATTATTTCGCATTGAATGTATTAACAATCTTTTTCTATTGATATTGTCAAATACTGCTTTTGCTGCCAGGTGGATGTGATGGCAAGCACCACTTTAATACAAGGATCACGTGAATAATCATTATATCACAGATGCTTATCCCAGTGAATAAAAAACCAACATGCTCTGCCGGTACTGATGACCTTTTTCTGCTCATGCTCAAAGTGGAACCCCGAACTGGCTTATTATATTCAATTCAAATCATAGAATCAAATACACTTATCAATTCCAGTCAGTCCCCGCAATCAGTCTTACAATGCTGAGTCGTGAGGGGCTCTAAAAACAGACTACACGTTTTCATTAACAAAAGCACGATTTACGTAATTTCGCCAATGAACATAAAATGGCTCTTAAACTTTTGAAATAAGCAGACAAACACAACAGTCAATGACAGTTAAGTCACCTCAATATAAGTAAAAATTGTCATGGAGAAAAATTAAAAAAATATTGATAAATAATCTAGTGATCTTGCAACAACAACTTCCCCACGCCCCCCCCCCCCCAGTAAAATTATCATTTGTTAGGTATATCAATACAATCTGTTTATTTTGATTCAGAAGTATGAAAAACTTGTCAGGTGCTGGCTTTGCAAAAAGTTGCAATCAAGTTCGTTAACAGTTGTTATCAAACTCGCAAACAATTTTCCATGTCGCAATTTGTCGTAAAGAAATGGCGGCACTGAGAAAAACTGTTTGTGTCAATGAAAATTGACTCGTGTCAGGGCATGGTCAGTCAAGTAATTTTCATTTTTATTTCAGCAATATTTGCACAATGTCTATTCTCGCATCCCGTGTCTCTATTACCGCTCATCTTTTATCTGAGCAAGGATGACAAAAAATAATTAGGCCTGCCATCATAAGAAAATTATCTTCCTTTAGTGGTCATTATGCAATCAGACATGAATCCATTGTGTTCTATCTATGGGACAGATCCAGTTTGGCACATACATTTGTGTTGCGGCATCGAACATGGATCAAAGGTGATAAGACTGTTGCCACTCCATATCTCTTGAACCTCCTTCCTGCCATAAGGAATTTGCTTGATCACAAAATCTTCAAAACAATGACACGAAATCTACAAGGAAGACTTTTATCCTTCACCCCAAATTCTTTTTTGGAGATTTACCGATTTAAGAAAGATAGGGTCATACTTGTTCCACATGCATTTGTTCAAACCTATTGAAAAGTTGTGAGGCGATTGGAGGATAGAGTTACACAGTAGTAACCAAATCATAATGGATAAAGAAACTTCAGACCAACATTTCATGGAAAGTGGCAGTCGTTAATATCCTCGTGAATATGACCCCTAGGCCTACTATCTAAACAGGTTGGTAACTACTGTACTCAGTTCAATGTATACATGGTAGTCTGGCCATTAAGTTGCAAATGAGATCAACCCCTAACTATTAATTTGCTCTTTTGCTGGACCGAGAGGTCTTGTACGTCACGCAACGAGAGGGTTGACGTCAATGTGATATCGTAGCGCAAGCCCATGGTGCTGCCCGTATCTTTATTGGAAGAAACATACGAAAGGAGCGTACGAAGCATCGCTTACGCGCTGCATCAGTGCACAAAAATCATCTTGCCCGAAGAAGTAGGATACTTTCCGTCAAGATGGGAGATTTTGACTTTGACGAGAATGAATGGGAAACGTCAAAAAGATGTCAATCTCTCAAAACAGCAATGGATTCATACAGGTAATTCAAGATGTTATTGATTCTTAGGGTAGTTTCTGTATTCACTTAGTCGGATGGGCAGTTAGTTTCTTGTTTGCTGTTATTTACCATCAGCTGGTTAATGAGAATATTTTGGCGAGTGTGAATACATCAGTCCGATGTGCTAACATCTGTGTTAGTTAATGGAAGTTTTGCTTTCAGAGGGAATTTTACCCTGCCCTGTCTGCCTTGTGGAAGTTGTAGCAGTGCTGTAATTACACAGAAAAACCTCACAAAAATATTTCATATTGGTTTGTTCTATAAGAAGTCATTCTCAACTTACGTCCTTTTAAACGTCATGGTAGTGTCTAGACAGAAAGATCCGTCTATCCGGAGGACTCTTTTTCTATTTGCCATTAACGCTGTCCTCCGTTGAGGAGGGGATCCGTGAAGCCAGACTCGGTCTCCGCGGAACATTCCCCGACGGACAGATACAGACCGATCTTTCGGTCAAGGTAGTGTCCTACTAGCTACTGATGAACTCGGCTCAGTGGCTATAGGCCCTATATATATATATATATATATATATATATATATATATATATAACTTTATATATAGACCTATATATCAAATGATATAAAGAACTTCTCCGGCAGATGGGGTTTTCTGTCTACTAGGTCACACGGGGGTAGTCTGAGTAACTAGATATTTTACGCAGAGTCTCTGCTGGACGTAGATGTCTAAACAGTTAGTCTGTAGGCCCAGTGCTCTACCTGGTACCTCTAGATTTTCTAGCTAAGTTAGATCTAGACCATATGATAATTAATTGGCAATTGTGCACTTTACGACCCTATATTATCGATACCTCATTCGCCTTGTGCTAAGGTGATATCCCATAAACCATCCCGCACTGAGCAGCTGGCGAGTTTCTCTTGCTGTATGGAATGCCGTTTGACAAGTGATATGGTCACTAAAAGCCGCCTCACTCACGACACATCGAACAAGGTGCGATCGTGATTTTGTGTGCCTTTTCTCTCCGCTGCAGGATTATCGAGCTTTACATAATATACAATGTTGCATTGCAGAAAATTGCCATGATCGTGGTGCAAAGTGTGAGAAAGTTTGCAGTAGTCTGTGATACAATAAATTCCATTTTTGAACTTCCTAGCTCGCACCAGCTCGCCACAACAGTTACGTGAATACATGTATTTACAAGCCTCTTCATCCATCCCGATCCGAACCCATCACAAATTGCGCAAACCAACCACGCGGGCGAGGCTTGTGTGTGTGTGTGTATCTCCATGTAGTGGCTGCCCGTAAATCGGTAGCTATACACACTTCGCACGGCGTCTGGTCGGGCAACTGTGTGTAGACGAAATAAACACTAACAGACTGACGAATTGAGATAAGATTTTGGGTCTTTTCATTATTATTTTACAGAAAAATTCTGCCAAGGCGCGACCGGACATATGCCCTCTGCAATAGGTTAATTAGTGATACCCTGCTTAATACATAAACACAAATTTCATTCATTTAAAATCATGATTGAAGCACGGAAGTTTACCACTCATTGCGTTCCAATTGTGTGCCAATGCACTGCTCGCGCTCAATCATACCGCGCCTGCCGCACAGGCAGGGAAGGGCGTTAGAGCATCCATGTGGCGTGCCGTACGAGCTTTCATCACGCACACGCATGTTGACACATTCACACACACTGCATGCATCCCAACACAAAATCTCACACACATGAACACAGTACAGTGCCGGAAGACCTGCTGTTGACCCGCGGCGCCTGATAGGAACTCGAATTCGCACGCACTGCTCGATTAGGGTAAAATCTCACACCGATAATATAGGGCTGTAAAGTGCACAATTGCCAATTAATTTCAGTAAATTTAATATTAATCCTAGAATCTAGGGATCAAATAGCATGAAAATAAATTAAAATCACAACAGCAGCTAGCTGATGTTTTTCATTATCTTGGTTAAAAAAAATGCATAGGGGGGAATCTATAATATGTGGACAAACAAAGTCAGTCAAGTCTTGATACACCAAGGCAGGCAGGAATTGACTCATTGTGCATTACGCTAGAACTTTGTCAGTAATGAACATGAAGTCAGTGATATAAACTCAACAATAGTGCCAGTAAATTTATGCTTTTCATGGGGTTTTTGTGCACCATGTGTAGTACACATTATATGAATATAGTATGTTATGAATATTTTTCATATTTGGAGCCATATTCTTCTTTGTAAATGAAAGCTGCAAAGCAGATTTCTGTAACAAAGATATGAGTCAACTGTATGAAACAGATGAATCTTATAATGCTCTCTTTTGTACTGCAAAGTAATGCTGAGTTTTGTTTCTATACACACATTCCTATGCAAATGTTAAATAGCATTTTAGCTATAGATACCCACTGATGATTCTGAATGCAGGCTCTAAGCCTCTATAGTGAGACTCAGATTTGGTCCATCTTGAAGTAGCCTGGGTCATGGCCACATTTTGAGGCATGATAGTGTTCATCCCATTGCCCAATACAAGAGCTTTATGACTGTTTAGTCCCACCTTAAGTGAATTGCTATTATTATTATTGATTTTTTTTTTCCCACTCAGTTACAGACTGACACATGACTTGAGTCTGGACAGCTTTCAGAGTGAGGACATTTTCATTTTGGAGCGCCCTGAGAGAGGATCTCCTACAGGTTCTGTCTTCAGCAATGATTCCTTCACATTATGTAGTAAGTTGTGGTTGACAGTGACAATGTCTCATTCTTGCGACTATGTTGTATTTCTAGCAGCTGCAGAAAGGAAAGAAAACAACATTATGCTCTCTATACACAGCCACTTAATTTGGTTAGCATATAGCTACATGTTTGTTTAATGATGTTCGATATGAAAATTGCATAGCTAAAGATTGACCAGACATGTAAGAGGAACTAAAAGAAGGGAAATGCTGCAAATTAATGTAGTATCTTTCCTTCTGTCCATTTACAATGTTACACATGATAGTTCAATTTGTCATTGATAAAAACAAAAACACAAAAAAGTAATGCAGTTCATTATACAGTACCTTCCATTTGTTATCCCAGAAACTTATTTAACAACTGACAGACTATAGATTTTATGAGTATTCACTGTAGATCTTTATGCCTTATGCTGTGTCTTAGATAAGCCAAGACGGTTGGGCTCAACTTCAAGCTCCAAGGATGGCTCCCAAGCAGAGAAACTTCGAGACGACATGATTGAGCTTGACATTTCGGAAGACATCAAGTCCCATCCGCTGAGTCAGGAGGATGCAGGGGATGAGGCTCGCAAGCTGCTGGCCATCTTGGATGAAGGGAGGAAAAAACTGAGGGATGGGGAGCGGGTAGAGGATCAAGAGCGGCTCGAGGACAGGGACAAAGAGAAAGGCTCTGTCAGTAAGGCAAAGGACTCATCAACAAGAAGGAGAAGGAGTCTAAAAGTAAGTCACAATATGCACTGTGAGCAAGTTAGTTGTAACATGCACAAAAGGTACACATCTGTCAGCAAAATGCACAGCCCAAATTCAAAAGACAAATTATGATGTTTAGCATGGCTGCTATGGAAACAATCCCAGGACTGATGGTGATCATTTCCACTCTGAGATACTAGGCGATGAGAATAAAGTTCCTTGCCTGGGAGCGCAACCACTGCAACCAGGAAGGTTGAACCACAGACCTTGTGATGGATAGATAGTCTGATAGACTGACCACAACACTTCTTCTGAAGGCATGCTTTTCTTTTTTTCTTCTCTCTTTTCCTTCTTCCTCTTTGTGTTCATAGGGGAAAGATCATGATGGTGTGTTCTCTCACTGAGTTACTCAAATGACTGAGAAAACCAGTACACATTGTTATTTGCTGTGCGTCATTTTAAATGACAATTTTTTTCCATGTACATGCCTAAGATTTCCTGATATGTACATTGATATTTGATGATGTTTGAACATTGATACAGTTGAACCTCTCGTATCCGGACAAGTCGGGACCGGGGCTCATCCAGATAATGGATTTGGCTGGATACAGGAGACTCAATGCTTTAAACATGTACATAATACACATGTACTGATGTAGCCCATTGTAGTACCACATGTACTAATGTGTATACTGCAACCTTTTCATTGGTACACTCAGTAACAGACCCCAAAATAGAGGTTCGTGTTTGCAAGAATGAAATCATTTTCTTTCATAAATTCTTCGGATGATTTACCTAAATAATTATTAAGAAATGTATCAAGTAGATCTTGAAAATAAACAGTACGAGTCGACGAAACTACGCTTCAAAATTTTGAGTGTTCAATATCATTCGTTGCTCAGCCAATGACTCGAAACAATGCATGTCTATCTAGTTATATCAACGGCTGTGTATGGACCTATATGTGGCAATGCGATTGAGAGGACTCGAGCGCATAATCTGTCCATGTTCTTGCGATGATTTGGGGATGTTTGGGGATGTTAAAATGTCTGAAGGTAAACAATTTGGAAGGAAATTTGATGTAATGTATTTTAATCATGTTGGAAGTAATATGTAATTCATGTGTGTTTGTGTAGGAGTTCTCGAGGAGTTGGGAATCCCCCTTTCCTCCCGTAATTATAAAAAAAAAAAGAATAAATAAAAAATCACGGCGAGATTGCGTCCGTATAATAGAGAGATCCGGATAAAGGGAGGCCGGATAAGAGAGGTTCAACTGTATCTAAATTGTAATTCACTTTGTTCATCACTTACACAATTTGAGGTAAAATACTGTAGACATGTAAGTCAAATCACTAAGTGCAGCATACATCAGTGTGATAATTGCAAAATGCGAGCAACACTCCTCCTGATGTTACACTTGTGTGACATGCAATTCTTTTGCTGTTTTAAAGTATTTGTCCAAAAGTATGCTGTTCTTTTTGTTTGTTTGTTTGTTTGTTTGTTTGTTTTTAATGTAAGACTGTAGTTACTCTGTAAAAATCAGTATTTCAAGGCTAACAATGACTTGGCAATGTGGTTACAGTTGTTGTAAGAGTTAATTTGTTTTGTGTTGATGAGTAGAATACATGAAAGACACCAAGAACAATCTTATTAGTGTTCAAGTACTTGTAATGATAGCTGATTACGTTCAGCTAAAAGTGTCACAGCAAGGAAGGCATATTTTTTGTTATCAATTTTGACTCCCATATTCAGTGTGATTTGTAATCCAACACTTCAGGTTCATTAAAGATTACACATCAAACATGAGATTTGTTTGATATTTGTATGGACATCTAGAATAAAGGGATGATTTTTTTTTTTTTCGTGTGTGTGTATTCATACAAAATATGTGTTTGTTTGTATTTTTTTGTCATTTTTAGGAAAATGAGCATAGTCCAAGTCAGAAGTCTTCAGAAAGGAGAAAAAAATCCAGGAGAAAAGGAAGGAAACTTCCGCAAATGCCAACTCAGCGACCAGGTAAGAGTGATTGAGAAAATGTATTAAGACCTTAAAGGTAGGGGATACCTTTTACAGACCTCCCAAAATGTACAGCAAAACATTAAATATGAACCTCAGGGGACTTGTTTAGGCCACTGCTGAGAAATTTGGAAGTCAACAGTTATCTACAATTTGAATAATGCACAAAACTCAACTACTCAGTAGTTCTGTGTGTCAGCCACACTTAAGCCTTTTTGTTACAGTCTTCTGTATTTTTGTCCCCGCCGAACGAGTTCGAGCAGGGGACTATGAAACGGGCTCCGTACGTGTGTGTGTCCGTGTGTCCGTGTGTCCGTCCGTGCGTCCGTGCGTCCGTGCGTCCGTGCGTCCGTCCGTGCGTCCGTGTGTGATCAAAATGTTCAAAATGCTACTCCTTCGCCATTTCTAACCCGATTTTGATTCTGTTTGCTTTATATGATAGCACTACATGGGAGCTTTGAAACTTCTATAAAGAATTTCAGTTGTGACCTTTGACCTTGACCTTTGACCTATATTGTACATTTTGCTTCAAAATGCTACTCCTTCGCCATTTCTAACCCGATTTTGATTCCGTTTGCTTTATATGATGGCACTAGGTGAGGGCTTCAAAACTTCTACACAGAATTTTGACCTTTGACTTCTTTGACCTTTGACCTTGATTTTTTGCCTATATTGTACATTGGCTACAAAATGCTACTCCTTCGCCATTTCTAACCCGATTTCGATTCCGTTTGCTTTATATGATGGCACTAGGTGAGGGCTTCAAAACTTCTACACAGAATTTTGACCTTTGACTTCTTTGACCTTTGACCTTGATTTTTGACCTAAATTGTACATTTTGCTACAAAATGCTACTCCTTCGCCATTTGTAACCCGATTTCAATTCCGTTTGCTTTAAGTGATGGCACTTGGTGAGGGCTTCAAAACTTCTACACAGAATTTTGACCTTTGACTTCTTTGACCTCTGACCTTGATTTTTGACCTGTATTGTACATTTTGCTATTAAATGCTACTCCTTCGCCATTTCTAACCCGATTTCGATTCCGTTTGCTTTATGTGATGGCACTAGGTGAGGGCTTCAAAACTTCTACACAGAATTTTGTCCTTTGACTTCTTTGACCTTTGACCTTGATTTTTTACCTATATTGTACATTGGCTACAAAATGCTACTCCTTCGCCATTTCTAACCCGATTTCGATTCCGTTTGCTTTATGTGATGGCACTAGGTGAGGGCTTCAAAACTTCTACATAGAATTTTGACCTTTGACTTCTTTGACCTTTGACCTTGATCTTTTTACCTATATTGTACATTTTGCTACTAAATGCTACTTCCGGCGGGGACATATATTACGCACCGCGTAATTTCTACTTTTCCTTGTTTTATCTATAAACACAAATCTAAAAGTATAAGAGCTGATGTAATAACATATAGTGTGTGGCAAGAATGTATATAGAAATGTTTGTAAGTTTTGATGAACTTTCTTCACAAAATATGCATGATGGACACACATGCAGTGCATGGGTCTGCAAAGGTAGCCTAGTAATGTACTGGAATTTACGATGGGCCCCGAAAAAAATTCAATTCAAAATCTAATGGTCAATAAAAATGTACTAAATGTTACCTTCCACTTTCAATACTTTATGGGAGTTTCTAAAATGATACTCTCTTCAACATACCACTGTATTTATACAACTCTTCATTTAAGGCATGCAAATGGGATTCCCTACCTTTAAACTGAGTACCAATAAAGATCATGATAATGATTTATCATTTCACTATTTAAATCAAACTGCTTTTTTTTTGTTCTCATGGCAGAAGAATGTGATTCATTTTGATTCCAAAGTGGTAATTGATCAATATAGCTTGACTGAAGTGAAAACCCCCCAAGAAGTATGGGAGTATTAAAAAAAAAGTCTTTAGCCTTGAAAAAGCATATAATATCGATGAATTGTTGTATGACTGTAACTGAGTCCCACTTCAACATACTACCATGCAATGTTTTGAGGATAGTACTACATACTCCATGTTTTAGTGATGCTGTGATGGGATGTTTATGTGTGTTCCTGCAGCCAATCTCCAAGCAGAACTGATGGCAGCGGAACAGAAGCCTCTCTCGTCACCCACCGAAGATTCACAGTCACCCACAGACAACTGCCAGCCCCAGTCATCTACATCTCCTGCTACCACGCCTGAAACTCCCCTCACAGGTAGGCTTCATTTTCACTTGATTCTTGGTCCGTAATGAATTCTTGGTACTGTAACAATGCAGGTCTCTTTGGCATTAAACCCTCTTATTCTGTAGTTGGTTGATTGTTTATTTTTTTCCCAAAAAAAAATCTGTAAAACACACTTCATTTTCATTCTGTTGATTTGCAAAGCTTTTATGATTTTGCTTCATGACCTACTGATTATGTCACACAAGTGAGACATTTAAAAAATAAAATGGAATAAAAAATCATGATCAGAGAGCAGTTAAGAAGACATAAAAATAAAGCTTAGATTGTAACAACTTGAAACTAGAGAAGCACTCTGAGGGTGCAGACCTCCGCCAAGCATGCAACTCACTTCCACCACTGATCTTGTTCTTCCATAGAGATATCAGTGATTTCCACCCCTATGTACTTACAGCATTGTGTGCAGAGTTGCCCGATTTCCCAATATAGAAGCCTTTGTTACGTCATAAACCCTCAACTACACGGCGCTCCTCGCCCTAGCAGAAACTAGAGCACGCACTTTAGTGCGCACATGCAAACCTCAAATACGTGCAGCCTGAACTCGCAAGTTCATTGACCCAACCTGCCAAAATATCAAAAATCCTTCATAAATCCCCCCAAAATTCTCGGATCATGACCAAAAGTTAATCATTTGGTACTTGTGTCATTCTCAACCTTTCCTGCAAGTTTCATCCCAATCCGTTAACTACTTTTTGAGTTATTTTGCACACGGACAAACGAACTAACTAACAAACAAACCAACGGTAACAAAACATAACCTCCCCCCTTGGCGGAGGTAATGAAGTGGAGTGTATAAAGCTATTGGTGCAGTTACAATGCCTGGTAATGTGCGTAGCCATAATGCCTGTGTGTTACCACTGCCAATATCTCCTCACAGTACTACCGTCATCCCAGCCAGCCAGACCCAACCATCTTGGTGTCCATACCTCCTCAGCTCCTCCACCATCACATTCCCACCATCTCCAACCTGTCTTGCCACATGAGGAGGTACCAGCCAATATGGTGAACCGAGTCAGTCCCCACTACACCCCCTTCCTCTCAAATACCAACCTACTGCTCCAGGAGGACTCCAGTCCTGAGAGCCACCCAAAGCGCAGGATATTCTCCATTAAACAGCGAACCCTGCCCATCAAGAAACCACCTACTCAGAACGATGATCCATCAGGTTAGTCACCTTGCCTACCAAGATATTGTGATGCACTCTCTCTCTCTCTCTCATGTTGAAAGCTTTGATGCAACTTTGTTAAGTTATCCCTTCAGAATTATGACTTTACAGACCTATATTTTTGTATTGTTCTAGTCTTACACTGCCTGGTGTAGCAAAAAAGAAAAAAAGCTGCTGAAAACTGCTTATCCAATAGTGGCGAGCCAATGGAGTAAACTGGAGTTAAAAGGGGCCTGAGCTTTCAGTCCTAGCAGAATCTTTGTTAGAGGCAAAATGACCATCTCCATTTCACTGCCTGCTTAAATATCAACCCATGCTGTGTGCATAGTTGTTAAGTAATGATTTTACAGGGGGCTAATGTTAATAACAAAGTCCTTGGGAGCAGCAGTTTTCTTTCGTTATGTTGAAATTTCATTATAGGCAAACAGTAGAGTATATGATAAGATATACTGACAATGGTTTTGGGACATGAATTTTCACTTTGTTGTAACAAGTTTCATTATAACAGTGTTCATTATAATTGGAGTGCACTGCAATTATCTATAATGTGTTACAAGTCATGCACTATTCCCCTCCACAGGGGCTGCAGAACCGGTGGAAGGGAGGGGGGCATTATTTTGGCTTGTCCATAGAAAAAAAAAAAAAAATTGGAAAAAAATCAGGGAGGGGTAACCACTGACCTTGACACCTACCCCATCCCCCATCCCCACATCCCCGTCCCACCCTGAAAAAAACATTCTGTGACCACTGCTGCAAAGTTGTAACGTGATATGATAGCAGAATATATAGACTGAAACTGATGAGCAGATATGAGCAGTTTATATGTCAGAAAAGTGTGTTGAATCACAGAACAATGCACTGATTTTAAAGCTTGTCTACAATGTTGTGCATAGATGAGGACAAGCCAAGCTTCCAGCCTGTCACTCTGGTTATTGATGGTGAACTGAAGACGCAATCCCACAAAGCTCTCTACCGGTTCTTCCCTCGCCATGACGATGAACTCCTACTGGATGTGGGTGATCCCATCTATGTAGAGGTCAAAGGTGACGACCTGTGGTATGAGGGCATCAACCTGAGAACAGGTGACGAGGGGTGCTTCCCAAACAGATATGTACGCGAATTTACAGCTGATGTGGATACAGAGCCAGGTGAGGTGTCAGTCTCGTGAAAAATCAGGAAATAATAATACTGGTAATAATGATAATAATGACACAATTCATTTATTAGGCACTTACTATAGTTGTTTCTAATCTCACGGTTTACAGGAAAATTAAGATTTAATCCAAATAATACAAAAATACAAATTTATAAAAACCGTATGTGTCAAACATTAGATACAGTGTATAAATACAATAAATGAATACTAAAAATCAAAGTCACTGTGCGCCTCCACCCACCAACACACAACTGGGCTATTCCAGAGGACTATCTATCAAAAAGAAGTTTTCAGCATCAGAATTCCGCTTTGCACCAGAGCAGGAACTGGTCACTGGTACCTATAGGCATGTTGGTTTTTAAATCTGTTGAGATAAGCATCGGAAATGTACTGATTATTCAGGGAATCCTTATATAAATGGTGCGTGTGAGCACATCTACCTGACAGCAAACCTAGTATTTGACAATAGGAGATATTTTGTGAGTACAGTCAATGCAACAAAAAAAAACAACAACAACAACAAAACAAACAAAAATGAAATGAAATGGATGCTTCCCACAAGTGTTTAAAGTGATGAACCATTCTGGTCACCTGGTATAAGCATGTTCATTTCTTGTTTGAACTAGACAGCTGAATTCTAGATAAATTGTTATGTCGGGCAAGTTTTTGCATTATTTCGCTTTGAAAATGAGTGAAAGGCCTAACAACAGAGAAAAAACATAAGGTCATTTGTACCACTTTGTACTTGAGCCAACTCCGAACTGAATTATAAAGAAAAATGCATGCAATTCTGAGACAGAAAAGGAACTGCTATTGATAGCAGAAACTCTAATCTTTTGATCAAAGTCACTCCTCTACTCAGTATAGTACAAAGAAATGTGAATTCAGGCCATGAATGCAAACATTCTTGTGTACATTTTAGGAACCTGGTATACCCGGTCCCTGAAAAGAATGGGTTAACTGTTTCAAGGGTGAAAGTTTCAGTAAGTAACTTTGTGAGAAACAGGTGCATTGTATTAATAGGTGATCAACTTATTCCCATGCAGGAGTTCATGGAAGGAGAGTTCACATGAATCGATTCAGACTCAACTTTCTTGGTTCCATCGAAACGTCATTTCACCGTGGCAACGAGGTGCTATGCCGAGCCATGCAGAAGGTCGTCACAGCGCGAAGGATGACCCCTGAACTTCGACCCCCAACAAAATGCATCCTAGAGATCAGTGATAATGGTGTGCGGATGGTGGACCAATCAAAGTCACCTAGGAGTGAGGAGGTGAAGAGACCAACATGTAGTCTCTTTTGTCTGACATGGAGTGATTTGTCGCATATAGCTCTCCGAATCTGAATGTGTGTGATGCTCTAATCTTTTTGCCATTAATTCTTAGGATTTAAACTTATTCGGTTATGAATCCATGATGTGTAAATGTATGCTTTCATGCACATTGAACAACGAAGTACTAGTATTCACAGATTGTATCAAATTCTGTCTTATAATCTATCAGGTAATAGAGTTATTTTCTAATCTGTAACTTTACATTTGATGAATGGGAATCTTCTACAAAACAGCCCAAGCAGCCCAGTGCTGGGCTGATGATACAAAACAAAAATATCAGTATTGGAAGGTGATATTGCTTGATATCGGCTATATGCGATAGGAAGAATTGTTCAGTTTGATGTGATGAGGAATGTCTCAATCCATTACCTAAAGTTCATAGAAACAGATGGTGCACATTAGTAATATGCAATGTTCTTGGCTTTTGTCGCTGATTATTGTAAAACCAGAGATAAGAAGAAGCAAGTTATCACATGATTTTATAAATTATGCAAGTTAATGTTTTGCTTGCATCAACATTGCAATGTTTCTATCCACAGATCTGAGCAGTGTGTCTAAGTGTGAATGGACAATGTCAAAATTAATCCCCAAAATAAAAGTTTGACACACACACGGAAGAAGAGTGATGGAGGCAGTCTTAATCGAAATCTGTGCAGTGCTGTAGTCTTCTCATTTGTAGTCACCAATAATGTTATGTTTTATTTTGTGTTCTTTGAATTCTAGAAGAAGGATTCTGTCAGGAAAAAAGTTGAGAAATTTCTTAGTGGAAAGAACCGTGGACTCAACTACTACTTCTCACTGAAGAACATCTCATACTGTGGGTTCCATCCCTCCAGCCCAAAGTGAGTGTGTACCTGTTACAACAATCTGTTTAATAGATAGTGGAACTATTGCAGAAAGTGTTGTGGTCTTCATGTGCATAGGGTTTGACACTTTGGTGGGCCGCTGGGGCCGCTAATATCTTTAAATTTCAAATCTTGTGACCTGAAAAAAACGAGTATCTTCCCCATATAAAAGAAAACATGAACATAACAATCCACTTTAAATCTTAGTCGCCTGATCGGGCCACGTAAAGATGATCCTGTTTTTGGAAATTTGGCGGCCTACCATCAATTTTTAGTGGCCCATGGCCACTGGGCCACTGTTGGTATCAGGCCCTGATATACATGGATTATTATCAGGTACCAACAAATTCAAAGTTAATGTGTTCTCAAAGAGGACCGTACAGATACAACAAGGCATTAATAGATAGATGGCAGTGTAAGGTATTAACCAAAAAGAGAATGCTAGTTACTTTGATGTGAGCTCCTGTTTGCTTCATGATGTGAAGGAATTAGGTCTTCTGCACCTGAATAAGTGCATACAGTTTACATTCTCTCAAATATTTTGACACCTCCAAGAAAACTAAGATTTAGAGAGAAAGGTGGTCAGTTTGTGAGGAGTAAAGAGAAAAGCTTTGTGTGAAAGATAAGCCCATTGTTATTGAAGAACAACATAATGTAATCTAGGTTATTCAAGCAGTACTTAGATATCAATAAAGATTTGACTGAGTGACTGAGGCAAAAAGCACAATACTTGCTATGAATGACATTAGTTGGTATATCAGGCAGAGTAGTTGTGCAGAACAAATTCATGTTAACTCCTGTAGCTTGTCTGAGTCCCATATCAGATCGTATCCAATAATTGCTGTTAGCAATGCCATAGTGGCTGTATTAACACCATAGAAAACTGCACTGATGTAGCACCCATAATTAGAACATAGTTATTTTGCCTTTATCAGATAGTGCATGCACACAAGTAATCAACTCGTGAAAATGGTAATTCTTTTAATTGTAACTACTAAGTTTCACAATAACTCATATCATAGATCCGTAGAAAGGTTCCTAGTGAGATGTACAAACTCACTGCAAGACTTGTGCAAACTGCAATGTGTGTTGCAGTTATAGTTTTATGGACTGCGATTACTCAAATATTTTGTAAGCATTTGGCAGGCTGCAAAAGCTCAGGTTTCCATTACTGAACAAAGAAAAAAACAAACAGAAAACTGCATGAAGTCATGAGTGCCAAATCAAGTAGTGATTTTACTAAATAATTTTATTTCAAAGGATGTCAGAAATTATTTGGCCCTAGCTTATGCAATCTTGTCTGGTATTCCATGAAATGCAATCCAAGATGATATGAATATGAAGGTAAAAAAAAAAACCCTCCAGGGCCCTGTTGCATAAAGGACCTGAGAAAAACTCGGGTTAGAGGCGGGTACCTACCCGAGTTTTATGGTTAGTCAATTTCTCTGGTTAAAAAAACTAAGGATACGGTATATTGGCTTTCTTTTATTCAAATAAACTTGGACGAGGATAAAATGCGGAGGTGCTGGTGATTTTTCTCAGTTTTACGCTCCGTGGGCCGTGTGCAGCTAGCGATCACCGTGCTGTCTAGTATAATGTACTGTAGTATCCCGCTGCTGCTGCCACACAAACATGTAGTACAAGTACCGGTACGGTACCGCGGTATGTCCGCTAGCGAGCCTGCTACAGGCGGTGCTAAATGTACTTTTGTATCCATAAACCCTATAGATATCTCAGATTCTGTGATACCCAATTGCACCAAAATCACAGGATATACTTGATAACCTATTTCAAATCACTCACGTAAATTTCATTTAAAGTAGATATCGGGGAGTGCTGATATCGAAGTCGATTTGCACTGTCATCGCTCAAAAAACTCACTCTTATTGCGAGCTTCGCGGAGTAACGCAATCTGAAACTGAAGTTAGCCATACAGTTTTACGCAAGTAGGTGCTTATAGTATATGGGTATGTGTACAGCGACCTACATCAACGTTATGACAAGTTGAAACAAATCACCCAAGAAATCTGTTCCTAGAGAGCACAGAGACCCACAAAAGAAATGTATTCTATCATTTTTTTTTTTTTGTCTCAAGACATTGATTTTATCACCTTTACGATGCACTTGGCCTGCCATAACCTTGTGCAAAGATTTTCAGTTACAATAGTCATACCCTTTAGTTTAAAAGCCACATTCATATAGTAATACACTTTACCTGCATACTAGCGTAAAATTAGATGGCTAACTTCACTCTCAGACTGCATTTAGTAGCGAGCGAATAACACCGGCGGCACCGCACCCATATTTGAATTCACTCATGTCTGCTCCTTCCCCAGATATTTTGGCTTCATCACCAAACATCCGAGTGACGGGAGGTTTGCCTGCCATGTATTTGTTACTGAGAATGGACAGACTGCCCAGCCTTTAGCTGAGGCTATGGGGTAAGTGATGCCTGACCAACTTTAGCCTTTCTTGTAGAATTATGTGACCACTTTCTATATGCCAAGCAGTGGGGGGGGGGGGGGGTATCAACTTCTTTGGTTTCAAACTCATTGAAAGACTCGCAAAAGGCAACAAAATATTGTAAAGCAAGATACTCCCTTGGCATTAAATTTTCACAAATTGCCACCGGCATTCAGTGCATATAGTGTTGACAAGAACTTTTGTGTGTATTTTATCATCACAAATCTTTATTCTCACCAAATTTGCAGATTTAAAAAATGCACACAAACATTTCTGTTTTTACAGACGTGGGTACCATGAGTTTTATGATGTTATTGATAAATATTGTTAAAAGGTCAGCTGTAGGTTAAAGGATAGAAGTAGATGGACACGCTGAAATATTTTTCAATTGTTTTTGTCCACTAACAAATCTGCGAGGAAATGAAAACTATATGGCTATGGATATCAGAGGCTTGTAAGATTTGCTTGAAATTCAAAGTTACGGTCACATGGCCAAAGAATGTTTTACAGTGTATTTGGTTCAAACTAGAACAAAAATGTAATGCATATATGGGATAGTTTCACTAAACTATGTTATGAGTGGCTGGAACTCATGGCACTTAGTAGCTTGGAAAACGAGTCAGTTGCAACGCATCATTTTCATCTTATATCAACCGCGATGAAATAGCTACTTCCAAGCCATCCTTTGTCTGCCTTGATTAGACAAATGGGTAACTGTCTTTTACCCCATATGTAGTGACTGCCCTTAGGAAATATTTGTCAATTTGCAAGATTCTTTTATCCACACACCCATCTCCACTTTATTTCTCTAATCTTGCTCTGAAGTTCTTTAATTCTTTTTACAACTGTTTGGATATTGCTTGTCTTTTCTCCTTACAATGATGATGTCAACAGAGCTGCTTTCAAGAGATTCTATGCCGAGTTCTTGGACTACACCAACCCAACAGAAGATATCTACCTGGAGTAGCTTCCCTTCAGTGGGCGGAGTAGCCCCTCGTAGAGTGGGCGGAGTAGGTCCCCCGCCTCCCTACAGTGGGCAGCGTAGCACCCCTTCTCAAGGTGGAGCATCCCCCTCGAGGAGGCAGAGGCCTGATCCCTATCATGCACACAGACTGCACTTCAATGAGCACCTGAACAGTAAGGTTGAACCACTCTCTGTCAAAGATGACTTCTCTTCTATTTCTCCAAGAGTTCTGTAGAGCTGAAAATTACAGGGTGTGTAGATATAAGTAAATAACAGATGGCAAAAAACTTTAGAAAGAAAGGAAAAATTAAATCACAAAGTGCTAGGCAATTGTAAAAAGCCTGTACAAGTAAGAAGTCTGTACAAACTTCATTGACTAACTCAATATGTCACATCTCAAGTCATGAATGCAACTCTATGGATCTTTACTTGGCAAGGTATCCAGCTAATGGTTAATGTTTCTGCTGGACTCCAAGCCTGTGTCATATGCTGTCATTAGAATCTAGCAATTAATGAAAATATTTTATTTGTGTTTCTGGTTAATTCTCAAGATTATCTGCAGCTCAACCATTGCATATTTAAGTTTCTTAAAGGCACATTGTTCATGTAGTACTGCTTTCTTCTTAGTAGTTATTATTTAATGGTGCTGTGTGTATTGGTTCATAACGTTTTACCTTATATGTGTGCTACTAAGTGCTATGGGTGGCCTGCTTGCTGTAAGGTATATTGTAAAACCAGCCATCGTGCATGACATATTACTTATGTGTTGTCACAAACTTAAGACGGGTAACGAAAACTATTCATTACAAGTACTGTGAATGCAGATTCCACATTGTGATTTTACTTCTTGGTAGCATCTAGAATAGAAGAATCACTTTGTACTCGCACTATCTAATCTATGAAAATTCTTTACCTTTTCAAACCTTGAACAGTAATATCTATATAAGAGACGTGTGAAGACATGCATGGTATATACATACGTGTACGTCAATGTTGGACAAATGTGAAGGTATATTTATCCATCTTGGTAAAGAATCTCAAGAACATAAAAGAAAACCTCAGAAGCATCATATCTATTATTAGGTTGTCATTAGCTCTAAAGTTGACCCAGAAAAGAAAGCCCTTTTGTGCTTGATGTGCTATGGCCTGTCATGCTGAAAGACTTGCAGCAGGGTGGAGTATTGAATAGACTGTAAGAGTATATTGAAAGGCAAAATATTAGTACTGCATGATTTATGAAGGTATAACAGTATCTATTCGCCTGATCAGGTTTCCACCTCCCATATTGCCTTCCCAATTCACTTTGGACTTCAATGGATTAGATATTACAGATGATATTAAGATTTATTTTCACCCCTGTTATTTATTTGTTTACCTATTTTTTGTCATGATTTTTCCTTTTTAAAGAGTAGAATTTTGTCATTGACACAATAACTATGTCAAGTTAGAAAGTCAGAATTGTTTGTGGAAATATGTTACTCCAGTAGGAGTGTAAAACATCATTCCTGCATAGGAAGGTGCTAATATAAATAATAATTGACCCAGACCCTGCTGCATAAATAGATGCAATCAAATAAACGTCAGGTATCATCCAATCAGAATTGAGTATTCAGAGATTTATGTTTGATGTTCTGGCATATGTTTGATCTCAACTTTCATGCAACAGGGACCTGGTAACTTTGAATGTCGTTTTCAAGTTGTGCAATACTTCTTTCCAACTCTCTTCTTGTCATAAAATACACACAAAGAAAAGAACTGACAGAGTTCAATAACTGCGGACATTTTTTCAAAAGCATGAGACGTTTCCTATATAAAAATGGACTGATAGTAAAAGCTTGAGATTTTATGGAAGGAGGAAATTTGAAAGAATATTAAAGTTGGAATTTTAGTTATCCTTAAAACACATTCACAAAGTCAAAAAGAAATTTAATATTCAACTTCAGAGATAGTAAGATGCTACTAGGTGACTCGATATGATCTTCAGGTATGACTGGGGAAATTAGTAATGTTTTGAGTACAATTGAACAATTTTTTGGGGAGATGTTTTTGTCTTTCTATTTTCATGTAAAATTGATGATGTGAGAGTGTATTTACACAGTGACATTTTATTTCCAATTCTCATAAGATGCATGTTTATTTGAGGTGTCAAATTATTGTGGGTTTTTTTTTATGAACAGAAAGAACTGAAAAGTTTTAGCAAATGAAGATACTGTACAGAGATAGAATGCATTATAATGCAGCATTCAAGAGGTTATTTTTTATGCCTCCGCCAACGAAGTGGCCGGAGGCATTATGTTTTCGGGTCGTCCGTCCGTCCGTACGTCCGTCCCGTTTTGTTTTTGTCGATATCTCAAGAACCGTGAGGTGGTTTTGCATCAAACTTGGTATGAGGGTATATCCTGGGGGGATAATACTTTGTTTGGATTTTAGGGTCATGGGGTCATGGGGTCAAAGGTCACAGGTTATTTTGTAAAAAAAGGTTGAAATTTCATGTTTTTCTCCATATCTCGCAAATGGTTCAAGGTATCTTCATGGAACTTAGTATATATGCATGTACCGATGGGCAGTGATTATTTAGGGAAGTTGGGGGTCATGGGTCAAAGGTCAGGGGGTCAAAGGTCAAGGTCAACTCCTCAAAATATCACTGCTTTCCTTATATTTATGCAATGCCTGAAGGATTTTTTAAAAAACTTGATGTATGCATGTATAACCGAATATATATTCTGTGGGAAGTTTCTTGCCAAAAGGTCAAAGGTCAAAAGGTCAAAGGTCAAGTGAAAGTGCTAAATTGCACTTCTTCCTCCATATCTCAAAAGTAACTCAAGGTATTATCATGAAACTTACATATTTATGCATGTTCTACCTAACAGTGATTCTCTTTGGAACTGTGAGGTCAAAGGTCAAAGGCCAGGTTTAGATAATACTATTTTACCATTTGATACTGAAATTATACTTTTTCTCAATACCTTGAAAATTACTCAATGCATAAACTTATAAAAGGGTCAAAAGTCAAGTAAAAATCATCAGTTCCCCCAAATACCTGCACTCTGACGTTTTAATCATTCATCCAATTGAACCTAGTTCTAGGAAAGTGAACATTCAGCACATTTCGTCGGTTGAGAATGATAAGGGCGTTAAGTTGCCTCTAAACCCATAGTGTTCGGGACAACTTAACGCCCTTCTCATTCTCAACAGACGACTTGTGGCAAACCTGTCATTTTGATATTTTGCCAATTGTGTGAAACTTTCATCACACATTGTCAAGACATTGTACTATAACCTATTAGGAGAAGCATGCATTATGGCGGAGGCATACACCAGTCGCCGTAGCGACATTTCTAGTCGTTAATGTCATATCCTTGCATTAAAATCACACCTCTTTCCTGCATAGAGGTTGTTTCCTCTCAAAGACACATTTTATGAACTTAGGCTTTGTATTTGTTTGTGATATATTATTCTGGCATGAAACATACACCAGTGTGAGGGATACATGCATTGAGTAATTGCTACTGTAGGCATTCTGCTGCTTAAAGGCATAATTTACCATTTGCAGATGAAAGCATTAGTGCTTTAAAATAGTTCTAAAATGTGAGTTAGGGATAGAAACAACCACTGTCAAAATTTGAATCCATATAATCGATGTTAAGTGTTGTTAAATACACAAAATGTGAACAATAGTTATAATAAAAATGTTTCCAGACTATACCGTATACAGTTACGGTTTACTGAGAAAAACCCTGATATCTCCTTATATTTTAGGTTTTATTGCAAATATTTCATATGGTAGGATGTTTTATGATACAACAGACCTACACATATGCATCAAATGTGATATCTTGAACATTTTTGAAATCACTGCTCCCAAAGGTAAACTGGACCTTTAAGTTTATCTCTATAGTGTGTGCTTATTGGTTTGATATATTATTTATAGTACTTAATCTGTTTTCCGTCCATCAGTTTTGTTCCATTCCAACTTCAGCAGATGAGTTCTGTTTGTCGCACATTAAATCTATCACCTTGCATGCATTCAAGTATGGTTCTGAGAGATCAAATGTTATGTTTTGGTAGAAATCTATAGGATACAAAGTTGTACAAGTGTTTGTAGAGATGACAAAAGGTACACCAGCTTTTGTTTTAGATGATCATGCAAAATTTGTAAGTTGGTTTTATACTTTAGTGAAATCAAGAGATATTTGTATGAAATAGAATGCTGGCAGAAGGTGGCATCATGAGAAGTACTCTGATAAAATCTGTGTAAATGTGATATATTGGCTGAGTGTCCTTTGATACACAGTGACTATTTTATGATAGAGTTGATCAGACATGGGAGTACTGTCTATGTTGCAAGGGTAAAATGTACAAATCTTGTGATTAGTAGCAGATGAATCAAATTTAAGTATCAGTACTTGATGAAACTCTGCCAAGACCCAGTTTTTGTCAAATAAAACTGTTCACAGTGATGTTCAGACTAGTCAAATCACACCATCTCTTCAGTACATATTAAAGATTGCATTTTAAGAATTTGCTGTGCTGAGAAGCAGAAGGGGTCTTAAAACCAGCAGTTTTCAGAAGTAAATTATCTGCTGCTTTTTATTTTGATTTGACTTTGAGCACAATCCTTATACCACTTATGACAGCTGATTTATGTTCTGTAGCAGTTCATATTCATTTATTTTGTATTGTTATGTTTTGCGTATTTTCTTTCTCCATAAATGAAATATATCATATTATTCATTATAATATATCATATTATTCCATCAAGCATAACCACATTGTTTGCTGCAGATTGAAATCTCCGCAGCCGAAGTTTACAACTCCATTATAGCCTTTATCTCAGCTTGCAACATGCAACATCAACTTGTGTATGTGATACAATGTACACAATTCCCGATCAGGAACTTGATAACCTCAACAAGTTGCTTTTTAGCTACATTTTTTGTTGCTCTGACAATCATAGTTTTTAGTAATAGATTAATGGATATGTAAGAAATAATTGGCAATTGAATTCCAATTATGATTATAGTAGCTACATGGTCTAAAAAGATCTTTTATTCTTGTCCATTTTGTGTGACTTTATGATATAATAGTTGGAAGTCATCAGTCACATAAGTATTTAAAAAAAAAAAAGATATCGTTGGGAGAACAAAAGCTTTGTGGAAATATTTTGAACTATGTCAGTTGAAAATGGAAAAGAAGGGCAAAACAAGAATATTATTAGAACACTGACAGTTATGGAACACAGTTAAGCTGTTATGACTTTGATATTTTAATGATCGCTTATTGATTTAAATCAAGCTCTCCTTGTGATGAGATGCATTCCAGCTATGTTTTCCAACTTCCATTTGATTCTTTGAATGACATACCAAAAGAGACTTTGATATTTTGTTGGATAGAGTAAATGCATCCTAAATCTCCTCCGTACAGATTTGCTTGTGCAGCTCTCTCCCATTGAAAGTAGAGAGAGAGAGAGGGGGGGGGGGGGGGTTAGGGAGAGGGAAGGAGAGAGGCCAACAGTTGCATCCCTACATCTCTATTTAAATTACTGCCACGTTTCCAATATTATGACTAATTGCTGTTCGTTATGCCTTTCAACAGCACACTCTTGTCACCGAGGGTCCATTCTAGGGTTCTTATCCATTGCTTTCAACTTGCTATGGAAATAAAGATGTATGTTTATGAAGGCATGATGATTAATTTATGTCAATGAAATATCTATTGCATGTAAAGATTTGTTCCTGTAGGAAATGTATTGGAAGAGGAGTTCATTGGTCACAAGTGTGATGAATCAATGTGGAGGTAAAGATAAGAAAGAGATATGAATGTAATGTAACATGTATGTACTTTTGAAAGTCTCTGGTACATGTATAATGTGTATTTAATACCACTGCCAATCCCCAAAATACTGTAAACCCTTGTCAGTTTTGACTATAAGGGAGCCTTTATTTTGTACCTGGGTGAATTCATGGAGATGTATTGAGAAATGAATATTTTGAATGTGCATATTTGAAAAAGGGTTTTTTTTTGTGTTTTTTTCTTTCTTTCAAGGAATTGTATCGCACTGCATGGGCTTGTGTTGATTTGCTATGGTTATGTTGATGGCGTCTGTGGAAGTAAATATTGGATCAAGGTTCTGTCATTTCTCAAATGAAATCATTTTTAGAGAAACAGTTTTAGAGAAAGTGTCTAAATTCTGCTCTTTACTATTGGGTACCAGGGTATGTACACAATGGTTTATTCTCAATGATCTGATCAGAAAGAACTATATGTGTAATGTGAAATTTTTCTTTAATGGTCTAAAATGTGCCCGGACTGAAATAAGGGGGTGTGACTACTTCAGTGATGACACTTCAAACGTTTCACCTTTATGCAACTTCTGATTTTATCTTTCTTATCACATCATAGGTTATATTTCTTTTTCTTTTTTAATATATTTTCATCTCGTATGATGGAGTGTTTTACTTACCAGTGGTTTTCAAACCTTATACTTGGTTAAATCATACAATAAGTATGACTGTTTTTTTTTTTCCTCTCAATTCGGAGCTGTAAATTTGAAGTGAGTAAAGATAACAAAGGCCGTGCTGTTAACAGCATAGTTTGATTTTGTTTTCAATTTTGGAGACGGATCATACTTTTACAGCTATAGTGTGCATTGCACCTGTCGCTACGCTCTTGATAGATTGTTGATGCTTGCTCAATATTGGTATTATTATCCAAGTAATGGTTTATTCAAAGACTATAAATTTCCACACGCGACTTTATATCCTGTGCTTCCTCTAACACTGATTTCTTGCATCTTGGATCCCAACGTTTCCAGATGTCATTTGGACTTCTCATACCGTACGAAATCGATTTATTGCATTTTTCATTATTAATGGCTCGACGAACGCCTTGATCCATTTCTCGTGTGCGTCCGTCCATGCTGAGCGTGGACAGAATGATCTCCAGAACGGGATCGACAAAGGAACGCTCGAAAAGGAAGAGAGAGTCTAATTTATATATTGCACCGTGTAAAATTCTTATATTCCCAAACTACCTAGAAGTCATGTGACCCCCGATTTCATGTAATTACCCTAAATATTGAAACATAACATTTTAGGCGTAGTGAATTGAGGTACTGCATCTACATTGGCTGTCGAGGACAACCCTCTAAACACATGAGAGCTCTGTGAGTTGTTTTTATTAATCCTATATAATATGGATAATTTCCATCATATTCATAGTTCTTGTGATCATCCTTTATGTGATTTTTAATGCGAATAACTTGTTGTCATCACTGTTAAAATATTTTAGTGTCCTTATCACCTCTGTATTTGTTGTAGTAGTTTCATAATGATCATTGTAGCCCTAATTCGCAAAACATTGATAGAGACTTTGACAAAGAATTATGCTCATTAGAAAGTATAGCTATCTTGTCAACGAGGACTATTACATGCATATTTTGTGAGGGTAATTGCGGCAACAGTCTTTTTATTAGAATTATGTTTCATAACGGCCAGCAAGGCCATGCGTGAGGTAATGATGAGGATCCTAGCTGTGAGATCGCCGCCTCTCTCTCGTTTCCAGTCACACAGTGATCGATTCTTTCGTGTAATCGTGCTCATGGGCTCTGTCACGTACATGTAGTGAAAGCTCGAATGTAACTGTGCCATCGGACATTCAGTGTCTTCTACCGTTAGACTTTTGATTGGGTTAAAAAGTGATTTGAGCCTTACGAATCCACATAATATATCATCTGTATCAGGTCAATGGGATTGCTTGCTACCGAAGCGAGCTCGCGGTTAAAGCTGTACCGCTTTGTGTGTAAGCCTTCTTTCATATGAATGATCGACACAACTGTCAAACGTTTCTCAAATCATAATATACATATGTAATATCTTGAAAATGCTATTTATCTGCTCTCTGTATTGGTTTGACTTGTAAATAGCTGTGCTACAATGTATGTGTGTGCATAAGAAAATGGCTGTACAACTGCTGTTTTGAATTTTTATTTTGGTTCAAAAGCTATTCTATTGCCCGTTTGAAGGCTTGTAGATATGATATGACAGTACAAAAAATAGTAATATATCAATATGAAAACGACAAACCAAGCCGCGTGTAGTCGCAGTGTATTCGGCCTGAAGAATTTACCATGTACGTATACGTGGATGTTCTAGTTAAAATTTGTGCGGCATTAAAAGAAAATGAATATTCAATCATTGACGAAGTAAATGCATTGTTAGTTTTGTGTCTTTTCGCATTTGCCTTGGACTTGTCTGCGTGCTTGCCAATATAAAACACGGGGTGAGTTTCACAAAGAATTTAAGTTGATTTTAAAAGTAAAGAACAACTTAAAAGTCTGGTATTCTGTGAGTATCTTCAACAGTGTTCTATAACTTCTTAATGAAACGAAAAAAAAATTCATGCAGCCATTAATGTATACAAGATGAAATAATACACAAAGGACTTTGTATATTTTGATAACAATTTGATGTGGATTCTGGAAACATTAAATAAAACTGAACAGGCATGACAGGGAAACCAGTGGCATACGCTAATTTCATTTTGATCTTAACTTTTAAGATCAACTTAAATTCTCTGTGGAATACTCCCCAGGTCGTTAAACGGAAACATTTTTTTTTTTCCTGTAATCTTTTTCTCTTCTATCTCTTCGTCATCTGTCTATCTCACTCCCCAATCTATTCCATGGCGTGCTTCCCTGAGGCTCGTGGCCATCCATAGCATGTTATGAATTCTGGTTTATGAGTGTAAGAATGAATGAAATTTCGATTTTTATCTTTGAAAGTGAACAAGAAGGCACAGAATAAAGACAACGTGTGCAAGCAAACATCACAGTGAATCTCCCTATCCCTCACTTGATTTATTCCTGTTTAATGTGTAGAAAGAATTGTCCAGAGACATTGGAGGGTTGACTTTATAACCAAAAAAAAAAAAAGGCATAAGACGGAGATGATCATCTCGGTTTCGGCGTCGGAAATCATTATCATGTAATATCATTCACATATTATCATTTTGTCTTGCTCATGAACAATATATCATAAAATGGCTCCGTCCAATTTAATTACGAAGGGTGGGGGTTGGATGTAAACCATTTGAGAATAATTCTCTTCAAGTTCAGAGAAATGAGGTAGAGTGAGGAGATGGGAAATGAAATTCATGGCAAACCTCGAAGCTGTTTTCCTCTTGGGCCGGGAGAGAGGAGTGGAAGTGGGAAGGGCTTGTGTCTCTGTATAGATAATGAAGAGAAATACAATGTATGTGAGAAACCTTTTAATCGTTTAATCAAGATTGTGTCCGCCATAACTAGGGTCAGACATAATAGGGAAGGTTTCAGTCTTACCTTTCTCATCTCTTGCAACCTCTTTGAATAAAAAGACACAGAATCACGTTCTTATACCTCTCTCGTGTGGCGTTCCCCAAGGCTGTGTGGGTGGACCCTCCCTATTTTCCATTCATTTGAATGATTTGAGGCGCATTGTTTGTTACCTCACGATATCATGTTTCGATTTTAGTAAATCATCTTTGTTTAATCTCCCCCAAAGTCAGATGTATGAATTACAAAAAATCCAGAGCGTTGCAACTGGCTCTGTTACTTTTTCCACTATAGGCGCATCCACATACTCAAATTTTATAATATCTGCATGCGCTGACCGTCAATTAAAGATTGTATTGATTATAAAATTTGGTTGCCTATACAATTGCTTTTGATTGCCTTCAAGTTTTTTTTTTTAAGCCCATTTCTTTAGAAAGTCATTATGTTCCTACTCGTTAATTGCTATCAACAAATTATTGTGGCCTTGTTATTTCAAAATCGAACGTGGATATGTAAAAGAGCCTTCGTACATCCTGGACCTTCTCTATAAACAGCCTTCTTGAAGACATAAACAAATATAAATCATTCGATTTCTTTAAGAATCACCTTATGATGTGCCCGTTTACTAATTCTTCATCAACCGTGTCGATTTTCTGTGTTCCTTGATATGTTCTTTGTTTGCTGCGCCATGAGCATTCTGCAGAGCTGATTTTGCGCTTTGCAAGTCACATTAATTATCATGACAATAGCGAACTGCTAATTGCCATTTGCTGTGTAATGGGTGAATCTGCTGGAGCTGTAACCGTTTTGGTTTTTTTTGTGTGTGTGTGTTTTTTTTTTTTTTTTGCTTTACTGTCTCTGTTTTACAATAGTTTGGTCTTTAAAGGGTAGCAATGACTTTTTTGAAGGATGGGTGTTGATAATGAATGACGCAAACATCATGTCTTCACTAATCACAGCCGCATCCTTTTTGTGTGTTCCCTTAAGTTACCAACATGGCGGGCGAGATAAAAACAACAACACGTGTTTTCCACGTTGACCATCTGTTGAAGGGTAATGTGGTGTAATTGACTCGATGGTTGGAGAGTATGGCCTCTAAACACTATTCCGAGTTCGAACTATCTCGAGCAATGTCAAATGAGAGTAAATTATATGTCAGTCACGTTCATGTATCACGATAATTCGAAAAAAGACCACAGACGAACAACAAACCAAACAACAAGCAAGCATGGGTTTCGACGTATCTCCCCATCATGGGACAAAATAAAAACTCATTTTGTCCTTCGCCAGCAAACTAAAAAGTGAACTCCCTGTACAGCTATTATTAACTGATTAGGGAGTAGCTCCCCTCTGGTTTAAGAAGCTGGATTTTTTTTCAACATCATCTGTAATGATTAGAGATAACACAATTTGTACAACCCCATCGGATTTCGCCACTTGAACCAGAATGAATCTTCGAAAAGTTTACTGTCTCTTGAATTGCTTCGTGAGAGGATTATGTCTAGCGTTTGAAAAAAAAAAAATAGACCTTCAATCAAATAAGATTTAACTCAACGAAGTTTCTTTCTACCCTTTATGGACAAGCAGACAAATTATTGTCACTGTGATGACTTACTTCTCATCACAAATAACTTGATACGGAAAAAAACATTTCTCTTTTTTTCCACAAGAAAAATCTCTGTCAGAATTTACAGGCGATTTTTGAATTGTTTATCTTATCTTGAAAAGTGATCGCAGGAAGCAGAGGAGGAAGAAGAGGAAAAATTAAAAAAGGGGAAAGAAAAAGGGAAGATGAAACTCAGGAGGAGAAGAGGGAGGAGGGGAAGAATAACAGTGAAGAAAGAAAGAAAAAATGGCATGACGGTGATGAGATAAATTCATCTTTGTCAATCCTTAAACATTCTCATTCAAACTCTTTACAAGAATTCTGATTGTCGAAAAACGGGCGATCCGTTCAGAAGTTAAAAGTTTTGTTTGTTTGTTGTTGTTGTTGTTTTTTTTTTGTTTAAACCATGTACCGTTATTGCTCGATAAGAAGGCTGCGAAGTAATGGAGCGGTTTGAAGAAATTATATAAACAGAATTCAACCTACCATTATTATCTCTCTATGATGAAAGGACCCATGACTTACTCCTTCAGAAGGCAGGGAGAATGATATTACTCTTAACATTATACGTTGAGAGTATTTTTATTTTCCAGAAAAAAAAAAAATCTCCCTATATATTCAATTAGTATCGTTCCCCATGCAATTACGAACTTCTTATCAAGCGATGATGGCACATTGACCTTATTAAAATTTTGACATTCATAACTATTGAAAGAACTACCCGATATTCCTCAAACTTCATTGATGTGTTCCTAGAGTATTTCTGTGTTCAATGAATCCACATCATTATGTTCGGGGTAAATTCTCCTTCGATACAGCTGTACTATAAACCTACGGGTATCCGGGGTTCCGTCTCCACATGCCCTCCAACTGTCCAAGGGGCGTTTCCCTTGAGCCCATCCCTTCCCACCAAACATCATAAGAAACGTTTTGCGGCCTTACGTGATCGGCTGCTGTACATTTGTACGTGCCTTGTCAAAGATCACGATTTTTGAAAGATGATTGAAGCCACAGTTACTACCGATGGTCTTAGGTTTCATGGGTGATACACGCCTCTTTTATGAGGTGCTATGTCCTGTCTGTCATCTCTTGTGATATATTTCTAGCCATAATAACGAACATTTTTTTTTTCTATATTCGCAACCGTTAGTGAAACACATTCAAGTAACTATATAAAACAAGGTGTTAGTTATCACTGTTACAACAACCACCACCATCATCATCATCACCATCATTATCATCATGATATTATCGTAATCAAGAATCATAATTTCCAAACAATATTTCACAGTTCTCCCTGTTTCTGTTTCGTCAGTTTGCTTTTTCATCATAATTAGTAGATTGAGCAAAAGCGATCAATCAACTACTCGAGGCATCAAATGCAGTTATGGAATTTTTTATGAAAGCATAACACAATCACAAGATTTGGATGCATATACCACAAAATGCATAACTCAATCGATTTAGAAAGATACTATAAATGAGAAGAGAGAAAGACAATAATCTTCAATGGTAATTATGTGAAAAGAATAAACTAAGTGTTGATGTGTTGTTTACATAGGAATCTTGATTCATCGGGTGTTTAGCAAACGATGTTGCATGCAGTCTTGTGTAATAGGCATAGTGATTGAATTGTCATCGTATGATACACAAAATACAACGTAAAGAATTAACAATTTTGACGATTTCTTCTCATCCAGTTGCTCTTTATTTGAAATGATTGACACACGAGTAAACGCGTAAATAGAATAGACCCGTGATAGACAACGAACAATCAAACAGTGGTGTATCTTCGAGTAAATGTCAACCAAACACATAGATATCGTTTCTCAATTACACACTGAACATGGAATATGATTTCGCTGTGTACACACGAAGTTATTTGTATATTTAGACAACGACAGTGTTGAAGTGATGTGTCACAATTCCAGGGACGATGAAGACGGATAGATTCTGAAGTCAAAGGTCTACCCGGAGTCTTGTGAATAAAGTAGATGTATTAAATCTCTGCTTGCAATGATGTTCATCACCATAGAAACGCTTTGAAGCATACGACCATGGTTCACCCTCGCTCTTTAACAATTGTGGATGTCATTCCCATGCATGTTTTAGCCGTGTTGCTGCTAAAACATTAAACATGAAACATCGCTGGGGAGGTTTTTCATCTCGCCATAATATTTTCACAAAAGCGACAAGATTCCGCTGTTGCGGAATCACGTTATTTGGAGGAAATTTGCCTTTTACGGGGATATCAACATTCTCCCTGCCGAAAGGAAACATCGTGGTATCATTGTGAAACCCTCAGCATCTTTGCATGATCGAGTATCAACCTGATACAAATGCCGTTGTACAGTCAGTATCCCCTGTAAGTCGACCTCGGGCAAGTCGGAAATTTGGCAGAAGTCGAAGAAAAATTCGCCTCCAATTGTGTAATTCTATTATGAAAGTCGTAAGTCATTTTTCTTTGGTCCCCGTGGATTCGCCAACGCGAGGTTGACGGTAATTTGAATCCTCGAAATTATGACATTTACGTGAAAGAATGATAGGCGAATTGAGAGTCTGAACTTGAATGTGATATTAGGTCTTTTTCCATCTCCTCAGTTGATGAAGGCTAAGTCTACGGATAAATATCAAAAACATAAAAGATTCCATTGAGTTAGAGCGAATCAACTGAACTGTACGTACGCTTGTAAACAGTTATGGCTATCATATTAGATTCTTTAATGAAAGAAAAAGAGTATTCTTCGGCTGTGTGGGGTAACGCCCTTGTAGACTTTAAATGGAGTTAACTGTGTATCAATATGGGTCAGCTAATAGTGACATTAGGATGAAGATGATTTCATCAGGCAGTTATCGAAGTAAAGCGTCTCCATACCTCCCATTTCCCGCTTTTACTAATGGGTCTCTAATGCATCGTGGGTTTGCGTCTAGAAATAAACCAAGGAAACACTCATTCTATACAGTTATTGTTGCATACATGGCTCCATCAGTCATTTCAAGGCAGAGATTGACAGCAATTTTGTAAAAAAAAAAAAAAATATTAGCCTTACGGTTCTACTTTCTACTAGTGTTTATAACAGAAGTGAGATTACGGGAAAAACAACAACTTATAGTGTTTGACTGTTTATTAAATGTTGCAACAAAGCGAAAATCCATACACAGAGTGAACTTCAATTTTTCGTTTGACAATAATGAAAACTTGCACCATGAAGGTTTTCCAGCACGGTGCTATGATTTTGTTCACAGATATACTTTGACAATAATTTTTTGAAAACTTGCTTGTCTGTGTCTCTTCATCAGTACGTTTGAACATTATTATGCAACTGAGGCTGTAGAGTATACAAGTTTAAGATTGAGCCACTACTTTTACAATGTAAAGCGGTGTCTCTCACAGACCAACTTCTTCACGTCATAAATTGCGTAGTGATGATGTTTCTGCCTGCGTACAATTCTAAGTGTCAAAACTGACAAACATATGCAGTACTATGACTAATCCTGCCATATCAATGTGTGATATGCAAAGTCTTTGGAAACAATAATCATGTTGCAAAATGAGAACGATATACATACACGTCAAATTTACACAAGTCATTATTTAAATCACATCGGGCGTCCAAAATCATTGTGTCGTCAGAGTAACATTGAATATGCATAAGTCATGTGCAAATAACATTAAAAAGCGAAAGTGAAACGCCAGCGTTCCATCATCAATTCAAGTTATATCACTAAATATTGAGGGAAAGAAAAAAGTGACAATAACAAGAACAACAGCAACAACAAAACAAGGAAACAAGAACGAGCTGATTATGGAATTGTATACATTGAATGCTTGACCTTGGCTCCCACGGACTAAAACCAAATGAGGTCCGTTCACTTTTCGTATTTTTCTCTGTTCTTTTGAAAGCATCTAGCATGTCTAGGGAAAAATAGCCAAATGTAAAAACCGTTGACTATGTCATATACTTAACCTTTTAGATATACTTTTGTATTATATCAGAGTTTATATACCATCGCAGATTTTGCGAATCCAGTGTTTATTTATGACTACTATTTTGTGGCTACGGGGGCATCATTGACCAGTAAATAAGAGGAGTCACCGTCCGTTGGCAGTCATTAGCCATTAAGTCGGGAGCACGCCAAAAATACTTCTGCGTATATTATATTAGTGGTCAAGAGGACATTACTGACCATGCAGCAGGCGCTGACCATAAGTCACGAGCGTCTAGCTCATTCATCAGCGCCGCAACTCATCGGAAGAGTCCTAGAGAGGTTTTAAAGGACAAGTTAATCGGAGTGACAGCCAGACATTTCGGCCCGAAATTGGCCATTATTGCTGCCGCTTTTGACCGACATGAGACGAAGGGATGGCCGTGTGCTGCTTCCTATACCCTCCCAAAGATACGCCAGTTTTATCAGGGAGATGAGAGTTGTCGTCTTACCTCCCTGGTTTTATTCATCTCCTATCGGTAATACCATCCGTCCTTGTTACGAACGGACCTTTCTCAAGATGTTCAAATCTGGATGGTCTTTTCTTTCTTCTACTCAACTGGCAACGTCTATCTTCGGCGCATTTCTCAAACCAAAGGCAGCCGAACTACCAAATGAACAACAGAACATGATTATCTTATTCTCAACTCTCTGACGCCTTTAGTTAGAAAGAGAAAGAAACCCAACCATTTTGAACAGCCAGTGTTAGGAAAGACTGGTCTTTGATATATACTCTTATGATGATTGTATACAAGGAAATATGATAACCGTTTTCTGAATAACACGCAGTTATAACTGAATGTTCGAAAAAAAGAAGAAGATACAACTACATTGGTTGCCAGTCGTGATATCGTAGTGTCAGTCTGCCATTCAGCAGCTTCAGCCAAAAGCTTCTTATGTGATCTAGCGTCACAGGAGTACACAATCCCCATCTTCGACTTCCCTCTTAACCATAGGTGCACACATGTATAATGTGCAGACAATGATGTCGATGAACAATGAATGACGAAGGTGAAGTAACTAGCTTGAGAGAGCCAAATCAATCTAGTGGAATACACATACCGATTTTGGAAATGAAGAATTCGCAATTATGAAATAGCCCAGTCAAATCGATTTTCAGTTTTGTCTCACGCCGTTTGATTACTTTTCGTAGTCTGCCGTTAGCTGTGTCATCTCGACTTATATGGAAAGACTTGCGTCCTGCAAAATGCTGCCATAGTGAATGACCGTAATTCTGCAAGGGGCAAAGGAGTGTCCTTCCCTCCCACGGCGCGTCGTAAATACGACCGCGCGTTGAGACAAACGCAGCTGCCTCCACATCACGAGGTCAGTGGACCAACAAATGATTGCTCTTCGCTCTTATGTCAGTGAGGATGAGCAGCAAGGAATGGGGGCAATGCAGAATGTTTGGTCTTTAATTGTACGAGTATGCAGACTATGGGATAGAAGACAAGAAAATACTTGCTGCATTCGTCAGCATTTGTAGCTGGTATAGGTTCCTTGGCATCCTGGAAGTTGACTGTACTGTTTTTTTCCCTCTAAGTCTCTCCAATGTCCATCAAAACTGCCTTATGATGGCGTTCTGTATCATAGTAGCTCATAGAGCTGCAACCAGCATGTGCTTACCAATAAGAAATAAATACAGTACTTTCTTACTTTCCCATCGATTGGCTTTATATTTGACTTCAGATCGTCGAATGGCCGGTATCGAGCCACCTGAAAATGAGGTTAATATTGACAAAGAATGTTATCATGAATATCATGATGTCTACGCCATTTCAATCTTTATTTCAAATTTGAAGAAGCCCAAACGTTTTCGAAACTCACAGATTTCCCATCACGTTGTGTAACAGAGGAATAGTTAGAAAGTAGATTAAGTCGCGTTCTGCCCAGCCTTGTCCTTTATCTAATTCCCTCAACGCTTAAAATATTCCTGTACACATCACCATCATTGAATAAACACGATACCCTTGTCCTTTCTATCTCAAGGAATCTTGGGGAATCAGTAAGCAGTGTTTTGAGATTGGAATATGAACAAAATATGATATCAGCTCAGCATCATCCTACAGCCTCGGTTTCTCACGATGCGATAAAGAAATTCAATGGTTGCCATGAAGGATTGGACCTGACCAACGCGTATGGTTGGGTCTTTTGTTGCTAGGAAGATGTGTTTCACGTCACATTGCTCATCATTTATCTCATCAATTCTATTTGTTCCTTTTAAATCAAGAACATAGGCATATCTTCATGTACTGCGACCACAGGCCTTCTGTGGGACAGCCGTAATGAATACAACAGTCAAATCTATCAGTCATAATGGTGGAATGATAATATATATCACGTGATGCGTAAATCACAGTGAGCATAACATCGCGATAACATAACGATACCGTGGGCATTTACCTCGGTCATCATTACGATATCACAATCAATAGCACGCCTGATGATAGAATCGTTTCTCCGTGTAGAAATGAAATGGTGCAAATCCATTAACAGTGTTAATACAGATGTTACGATGCCAAGTGGAGGGCCTACCATAGTACATCCGGGCTGTTTTTCTGTAGACAGCTATCTGAATCCTGAATGAATGCAATTAATGCGTGTACAAGCTGTGGACATTATCAACCAGCAATGAGTGGTCTTCACAATGCAGGCCGTGGATGTTGATGGCAATGGTTAAAGGGAAACGGACCCAGGATGCAAGAGGGCGCTGTAACACGGACCTTTTCTTACAGATCTGCCTTGTTCCGAACGTCATAGAAAACCAATTCATACCGTAAGTTTGTCGAAATAGTGACAATCTCAGTTCGTCTTCGGATTCGACAGTTGCTCCAAGCTGGTTCCACCTACTACATACTGATCCTTCAAAGACAAAATTTGTTTGCTTGCTAGCCGCGGAAACATGGGTGTAAATACGTGTAACATTTTTTAGTATATACATAAGTAGTCAACGGATTGCTGTGTAAGTGTTAGACTAGATTTTCGATCTACATAAGATCTACTCAGTATAATGTGATCTGTTTGGTCCAACACGTGTGTACCATACTCCTTGTGCTACATAGGTCTACAGTGAACTGGGAACAGTTGAACCTGTACTAGTGTACATAATGAGCGCTCACACAATACTGTCCTGCGATTTACTTTGATTGACATTTAACTAGATTTACATCGTCAATCTTCGTAAAGATAGCGTCGATCATCACGCAATATCCAACAGCGCCCTCACGAATACTGGGACCGTACCTCTTTGAACATGAACAGCTTTTACGGAGGAAAATAATTTCAATTTTCTTGCTCTGATACGGGCAATCACTTCATTATCCTGTGGTATCCTCCGTGGTATTCACCGAAGAACTTCTTTTTTCAAACAAGTTCAAGATCGCGGATTCGCAATATTCTGGGGTCAGTGGGCAAGGGTCACTGCACTATAGAGTGTTTGTTCGCGATCGATAGAGATGCCTGTCGGTGAAATTCTTGATAGTCTGGCGAAGCTGCAATCGAGATGTGATCTTCTTGACTTTTGCGCGCTTCTCAGCGCGGTAGAATTCGCGGTAGAGATCATGGAACGCATCGACCACAGGCACAAACCCCTCGCTAGCACTCATCTCGCAGTACGCACACCCGTAATCCTTGGCCAGCTGCACGCCTTCTTGTGTCGTCACTTTTCGCAAATGGCAAAGGTCGACCTTGTTGCCGATGATGAGCGTCGGGGCGCGGTCCAGGTCGCGTCTTGACTTAAAGATGAAACGTTTGAGTTTGTGCAGATAGATGAAGCTCGACCTGTCCGTAACAGAGTAAACCAGCACGAAGGCATCCGATCCTCGAATTTGCTCAACCCGGCTTGAGCTCTCGAAATCCTGAAAGAACAAAAAAAAAGTGTCGCTATGATAGAAGTGATCAGAATTATCTCTACTAATCATTTATATACATCCAATAAGACGACAGTACTAGAGAATTAATCTATAAAAATGACCTAACAACATCAATCACGTGACCAAACCAGAAGCCCATGACGCAGTGTACAAAAATGTTGATTGCAAGGAAATTGTCCATCGGACGTGATTTGAATTGCAAATCCGCTACTTTTCAATAGTAAACTTTTCTATTACACAGAAGTTATTTATTGCAAATGCAGGAAACATCCTGTCGACAGTGTGAATTTCCTACGAAATGACGTTCTCCAATCTAATAGTTATTGAAAGGCACGAAGAATGACAAAGACTGATGTAGATTAATTGCGCTATGTGACGTAGGCCTACAGTCTCTGAAAAACAAATCACTCTTCCTCGCTAATTGTCTCCCTACAACAGAGAAGACGGAGGGGGGAGGGGGTCATAGAATCCTAACATCATACAGTTGTATGAATTAGGTTTCTTTTCAATTTTACTTTCTCGTCAGAAGCAATGAAACAAAACAAAAAAGAAAATTGGATTCTACAAAAAGAAAAAAAATAGGCATATCGACTGCATTCATTTGCCGGAATTTGAGCAGATATTAAGTGAATGTATTTGTGTGGATGCGAGCTCCGCGACATAATAACGAACCCGTGGATTACAGTAGTAAAATGAAATGTACGGTAAATGGACTAGATCGAGAGTTTAAATACGTCCTGACAATACTGACATTGAAAGAAAGCTATCAATTGAAAGTATTTGGGAGAGCCATGTCTGCAATGTCTGCAATTTACATGTAAATACCGGTGAGCCATCAAACAATCTGCCTTTAGAGCGACTTTATCCCATAATGCATCACATAATATGGCAAACTTGTGTCTAGATGTTTGTTAATATAAATTCAGCGACATTAACCATATGCTGCATGAACAAAGATACAAGGGACAAAATATAGAAATAAATTGGAAAGGAAAATTGCATTTATATGACGTATTTTTATAAAATGATTGTGCTTATCTGCTGATCTCAAGGACGTCTGAAAGACAGGTTAATACGCCGACATCCCCATATTTCTATTGTGCGTCATTAATATAGACTGTTGACTTTGTGTCTTCGTTTCAGTTCGTACCTCTTCTGTTATCCGTAGGTGGATCATTTTCGCTTGTATGTTTTTCTTCATCCGAAGACAAACCACTTCTAACAAATGAAACGAACGCAGAAAGCCAAAAATATTGTCGTAAACACTTCTAATGATAGTTTTTTTTTTTGTCATGTGGGAGAATACACAATATGAGCGCCACAAAAGGTATTTTGTATGGTATTTTAAGCTGTTTCCCTTGTCTGCTGTCTAAAAAACAAAACCAAAATAAACAACGCAAAACCCACGAGTTGAAAATCACAAGTTGCCTAGGGTGTTGTCAACCAAACGGTCTACTATGGTTCCCAGGAGATGTTGTCTCATTTTGTCAATGCTTCATTATACATCTTACAAAAACATCATTATCTTACCCTGTAAACTACGAAAATACTGGCTACCTGCAAATTGTGTTTTGAAAAGGGACGCACTACAAATCGATTGTACGAGTCACCCTTCAACATAAACATCATTAAACAAAAGTAGAAAAATGCGTCGTATGCTCATGAAATAGAAAAAAGCTACAGAAAAGCAGGTCAGTATGGGATTCCTATTTTAAACCAGTGTTGTGGGTGAATAATGAGAATTACTGAAATAGTTTCTTTTGATATCGCAAGTCTCTGCACCCACATTAGTTATGTTATCATGATCTCCAACCCTTTCTGTGCTTTGAGTGCTGATTAGAACAGAAAACCCTACAGTGTTGCACATACTATCGGGAGTCCCTTACACAGATAGTGTTAATCGAGCCATGGTATCCGTGAGGGATAAAGCGGGACGGCTCACGTAAATATTTTGCTTCCATCATGCAGAATTAGAATTAATGGTGTTATTTTCAGCGAGACTGGTAATAAGGCAAGGTAATACGTGTCAGTGTGCTTTAAAAATGTATGTTTGCTTGTTTTTGTCATAGGATCCCTCAGGCGACAAGCCACCTGATACATGCGAATTTAGAGCTGGATGTTTTGATTGATAGGGGTCGATTTTATGAGGGATTTCATTAAAGAAAAACTCACAAATTCTCCGGCTGTGTCCAGGACGTGTAGTGTGATGCTTTGATCGTCGATACGCGTCGGTTGTGAATACACTGACTCTGTAGGCGAAACAATAGGGGGAAAGAAACATAAAACAATATCAGTAAGTCAGAGAGGTACGTGAATCGGACGATTTTAGTGGAGCGCGCCACCGCATGCGCACAACTGCTCAGGTTCCCCCCCCCCCCCCCCCAACCGTCTTCCAATTTGGTGACTCTGAAAGTCAGTGGACTTATATCCCACAATGCACCGCGTGTTGTTGTAAATCAAACGCATCTTGAATATGCCTACTGGGTAGAAATCTATACTGATCGTCTCAAGGCTGGGGGTATTGAAATTCAACCCTTCACGCAGATGTACAGGGATATTGACTTTGATATGGCGAGAAATTTGAGAATACCACAAAGTGAAAATAGGAGGTCTCCCTATTCAGTTATTATTCTATAGTCATGTTGAGATATTTCGAGTAAGAGCTCTTTAAGTCTTTTTTTATTTCCGGGATTTTGTTAAGGAATAAAAGGCAACAAGTTAAAGAGGATTTCCTTGATGCATGTGCTGTGACGCCCCCCCCCCCCCCCACAAAAAAAAAGAAAGAAAGAAAGAAAGAAGAGATATACATGATACTGATGATGGATGGCATATTTAAACACCGGCTAACATGCATGTGTAAGTCATGTCGCAAGTAACATTTTGTCCTCGATGAACAATGGGCGAACATATTCTATAATCATTGGTTGACGTACGATTACATCACCAGAGCAAGCCTATACATTTTCTAATACTGCAGATGAGTACAACGATAGATAGATACAATGATGTTGATATTGATCTGCTGAAAATATAAATCTGTGCCATAATGACCCATTATGCACGCAGCACATTTCAGTGTAGATGATGCTTGATTGTCAGTAAATTTGTAAGCTTTGTCGCTCCAACAAAATGTAGGAATATGTTTGCGGGTTTTTTTTCACCTACAATTGCGCACAAGATTTTAAAATTATTTGTTAATTCGTCAGAACCCATAAATGTTTGCAAACAACAAAAAAGAAGAAGCTGAAAATATGACGAAAAAAAAAATGTCCAAATGATGTACATAGACGGATACTGAAACGTGAAACTGACGATTTGAAATTATGATACACAGTTTTTTAGTCTGGTTTTGAAACAAAAAGACTTTGTGTTCATATGATCTTAAGTTTTCATGACACAAGCCCCCTTTTTGCACTCCAGATCTCACGAACATACTTCACACTTGTTACTTTTTCTTGTCACCGCAAAAAAAACAAAAACAAAAAAAAAAACAAACAAACAAAAAGGAAAACAAAAATCACTCCGGCTATTTTCATACTGGTTTGCGGAGACTTCACTCGGGTTCTAAATGGATTGTAAAAGGCAGACTGGCCCACTTTCGGAGTCTCCGTCTTCTAGGTTTTATGTTTTTTTTTTCCTGCTCCCGAATGGCGCCGGTGGTGGGTGGCTACGTTTCAGCCATACCTTGTGCGTGGGTTGGACTTGTCAGTGTTTAATCGATAACATTGTCAGGAGGCGACGCATGTGATCGATAAAAAGCTCTATATCCACAGCCCAGAGAAGCACATATCATGTCTTGCTGCAGTTGTTTGGATGTTGAGTATAGGGGGGGGGGGGAGAGACGGAGAGATGAAAGTAGGGAAGTAAGTGGTAAGAGATTGCGTGCTTCTATACGTTTTTTTGACCTTATACAGAAAACTACGTTACATCCTAAAGACGCCTTCATACCTTCCGATCATAATTACTTTTTGGACATTTTCCAATCTTTGGTTTGAACCAACCCCCTCCTCCCCATTTGAACCACGAAAGGCTTGACAGGACCGAGCGAATGTCAGAAAGAAAACAAAATGATTATCAACTATTCAAGCATATACCAGATCCAGCAAAGACATTCTACCACGTTGCTGTGGTATATTGAGGTTTTGGCGTTCGCCTTTCGTATTCAGGGGAGAGTAAAAAATATATGATTGAGAAAGACTGTGATTGAGGTGAAAAAGAAAAGAAAAAATGTGGCATCTCACATCTGCCTTTTAGCTTTAAAGGGTGTGTACAGTTCTGGTCGAGGTGAGGATTTAGCTTTTAGCGTTTTGCGAGATATTCAGAAACCACTCTATGAGATGTCAAAGAGCATGCAGTTCTAAGGGGTATCAAATGTTTATTCGATGAAAATCGGTTTTGAAATGGCTGAGATATCCAAAAACAACGTGAAACAAAGAGATCCTAATAAAGTTGTAGCATGTCGCCTTTTATTAGCACTTTTTTTTAAAGATATCTCAGCCATTTAAAAACCAATTTTCATCAAATAAACGTTGAATCCTTCTTAAAATTACATTCTCTTTCATATTTCATAAGAGGCTTTTCATTATCTCACTTAGGAATGTTCAAAACATGAATCCTCACCTCAACCAGTACTGTACAGTCCCTTTAACTTAGTGCCTTTTCCTTTGCTGTGTCTCCTTGCTGTTATGATGAAGTGTTTATTCTTCTGTCAAATTTTGATGTGAACCAAATATGGTTAGTCCTCGGACTTTTATTTGATGTTTTCGATAAAACCGAAATTGAATTGAATTGATGAATTCTGTGTGCACCAGGTACTTCATCAAATTTCTATCTAGCTGTCTATCTATCTATCAATCCAGCTAGTCATCTACTCATCTAACTATCCATCACCTGTCGTACGATCTATCTTCTATCTATCTATCTATCTAACTATCTATCTATCTCTCCTCTATCTATCTCTCCTTCCAATGCGCTCTCACGTCTCACTGGTGCTTGACATCCGTCCATCATGTGACGTGTCTGCTATTTACCCAGCAATCATGGGTTGAATCTAGCCCAACTGCCGCACAATTCACACTGTTTAACCTCTCTCCCTACTATTGGAGGTAACAACTTGTTCGAGGATTCGTCGTCGCACTCGTTGACACAGCACATGCTAAGAGCAAAAGAAAAAAGTCCATGGATAGATTCTATTTCCTTCCGACTGATGTACACAACGAATCAAGACGAATGACGATAACCAACTTCTGGCATTGGGCATTTGAAAAAAAAAAAAAAAAGATGAGTACCACGACTTGCGTCATGTTAAAAGGGTTACTCCATCACTGTGAGTGTGTAAGATCAGGGATAAACGCACAGGTTTAATTGGTGAGAACCCTTTTCCATATATCAATATCTCAGCAAATGTATGTGGTAATATGAATATTATCATGAATATGTTGTATGTGTTCACACTTTCCTTGCACTGACAATTGGCATTGTATTCATTGATGATGATCTAATGATGAAGGCGATGACAGAAAAATAACAGTATCAATAATGATAACATTGGTAATCAATTATTATTAATATTACTATTATTATCATTATTACTATTATCATTATTATCATCATTATCATCATAGTTATTATTACGTCGGGTGAGAATGAGAAGGGCGTTTAGTAGTAGTATCTTTGTTGTTGATGCTCATGTTGTTATTATTATTACCATAGCATTATTTCTTTCAATATCTATGAAATAGGACAATTATATAGCAAACACAGCCAAGAACATTTAAATCGGCAACATGAGAACATGACTAGACAAGTGTGCGAGAAATATGTCAACCTACACTATAGAACTAGAGTGGGAGCTCTATATCATGATATTGACTGTAGAGCGGGTAAGTTAAATCGCCTTTTGTTTCCGATAATGGCTCCTGCCTCTAAGCGTATTGACATTTATGTTCTCATCGGGCTCGGAGACCCAAATGCGTTGGCCAGATGGAAAGCAAGCCAAACAGACGACAATATTTTTATTTTCTCCCTTTCCTTCTTGATTCCGTTTGATAAATCGATGCCATACTAACACTGGGCCCTGTATTATTCATTTGGTCAAGGAGATATGAGCACGTATTGCATGAAAAGTGGTTCTGAAGCCGCTGGGGGTATCAGAGAGAAATAGAATGACGGATGATGTGGGCCAGCTAATGACAGGGATATTTTTTTTTTCCTCTCTTTTATTCTAAGTAGATCCGCGTCTTTTTGTGCAGGTGAATTAAAAACAGCACTGATCGAGTCGCAATATATGGAAGACATGCGTCTTCTAGAAAAAATGGGGGCAGGATTTTGAAGGAAGGGAAAAATGAAACTGAGGGATTTGAGACTTTATCTGCGTAAAAGTTCGTTGCCTTTGACCCCTATAGACTGAACACACAGCTCCGTGCGATGCTGTAATTACGTGTGATTGAACACATGGAAAATCGTTAATGACTGCGAGACAGGTAAACACAACGTCAGTGTAAGCAGGCATTGGTAACCACACACTTAGGCACTTCCAATATAGACGCACGCAACCACTCACACACACATAATGATAGGACGTCCATGTGAAGACTGAAAATACAGTGTACATGGGTATATACTTGGACTGGGTATATCTTGGAAGCAGAAATATCAAAATATTAAAGTCAGTGGCATGGAACTAATTTTGAATGGTAATATTCAAAAGAGACAATACTGCGAGATAACGCAGAATACTGTTTTGGATTCGCTAATGATTAGCAAATTGGCAATCAAACCTGATTACGACATTATTATTGTTTTTTATTGTATTTGTTACTTCATAATTCAATATGCGCACAATGGACTTTTTTTTTTTCAAAGTATATATTTCCGGGACCATCGATGCAGAAGACAAGTTTCAGTATGCAAAATGCACGTTCGCATGCATAAAACTTACTTAATTTCTTTCCTTACTCATTCATTATTTGTAAAAACATTCCCACACAGCAGTGTTTATTTATTTCATCCTTCCAACCCAACAACAAGTTTCGAAGACCCAAATGAAGATGAGATATACCGCAGTTAATGCTGCGAAATATTTAGAGGTAGGTCCTATCATTTCCCTGTATGTTCTTCCTCAAGACATGTTAAACGATATTTCCTCACTTACGACTGCACATCAGAATCGAAACTCTCCTTCTTTTTGAAGACTGTAGAATGGCTTTTTAGTTGTTTGAATAATGCAAGGCTTTTTCGGACCAGCTCTTCAGTGACAGTTCGAACGGTACTTGGATAGTAAGGAGAGGAGAGGAAGCGGAATGTTTTCACCTGAGTGCGCGTGGCATTCGGATCAACCGTGCGACACCCGATCTGATCATACGCGTTGCTGTCCAGACTTTTCCAGATTTTACGGATTCTCGTCACCTTCACTCTCTCCCAGGACGAATGAAATCTATTGTAAAATGATGAGGAAACGAAGAGCTTGGATTCCGTCTGCGATGACGCACAAAGATTAACTCCAGAGCGCAATAATACCACCGTGAAGGAGTTGAGGATATTCACTCTGCGAACGATTGTAAACCTCTCGTCTTAACCCTCATCCACGAGCCGATTTTGTTGACTATCCACATCATCAACTTACACTGACTGCGTCTTTCCTCTTTCGTCATTATCGTCATCATCGTCGTCTTCATCAACCAAACCATCAATGTCTTTATTATTTATATCAAGGTCATGGTCACCTTCATTCATATCACCATTAGGACACACAACTAGCATATCATTTTACCTTTTATTCAACCATAAAGACGCCATTAGCAGTCACTTATACTTCTTTATAGGAATAAACTATTTATAGTCTTTTCTGTAAATTCGGTTGGGCTTTCTTACGTAGATATTGAAGAAGTCTCCATTGAAGTTCACTCTACCTTTAAGGATAAGTGATGCGCACTGATGGCGAGAAAATGATACCAGCCTTCATTTGATAGACTATCCAATCTATCATTTTAGGATATTGTCTTGACAGTTCACGGTGAGTACGTATAGCAGCACCAGTAATGGTGTTTTAAAAGGGCAAATACACACATAACGGATATAGGTGTTTAGTCTGGTGTTTTCAGGCATCATTCATTTCCTGTAATTTATGACACTCCGGAACAAGGGCCTTGATCTATGACAGCCATCTCAAATTTGTTCTGCTAACAAGAAGTTACACCAAACTCAAGATCAAGACAAAGACATTTAATATGATACAATAAGTGCTTTATGGTGTTTCGTGATTTAACTCCCCTGTAAAATGAAATCAAGTAAAAACACAAAGCGAGATGTAACAAAGATATAAAAATAAAATACATGAAAGGTACTTGTACATTGGTGAGAGAGGACGCGTGAGAGAATTAGAGAGAGAGAGACATGGGGAGAAAGATATGTGTTTGTGTGTGTGTGTGTGTATGTGTGTGTGTGTGTGTGTATGTGTGTGTGTGTGTGTGTGTGTGTGTGTAGAAAAGAAAGAGAGACAAAGAAAGGGACAGGAGAGATTCAGTATAATCGTTTTCGTTTCTTCACGTAATGGACTCTACGGAACACTGATACACTTCTCGTCTTAATGCTAAAACCACTTGTGAATTCTTTGCTCTGTTTTGTAATCTCACATGGAGCGGATGAGATGAAAAGTTGTTATTAGGATGATGTCTGCTAACCTTACATCAAACAGCCTCATGACAAGCAGTGTTGAAGTGTGATAACCGTCTGCCACTTTATTGACTTACTCAACAAAACCTGGAACTTATCACTGTATTAAGATGATGTCGAGATCGTGACCACCATGCTCCTCCATGAGCAATCAGTGTTAGCAACAACGAATGACTCTTTTATAGATCTCTCTGATGTCTACCAATACTTTCAACTAAAATATTACCGTCTCCTTGTCATTTTGCCCTGCAATACTCTAGTCTTCCGACGTTTAAACCTGTGACATTCTACTGGCACCAAATGACAATAATTATGTCAAGTTTCATGACAAGATTGGTGGTTATTGTAATCACCAATGAATCTATGAGATGGGGTAGCTCGGAAGAGCACTAAATCTGAAAAAAAAACCCAGCATAACATAAAAACACACAGCCAACAACGAAGCTAACAAAACTGACCAAATTATCACTACAGAATCCATAATAAAACACACACACACACGCACACACATACACACATACAAAGAAAAATGGAGGGATTTCTTGAAAGGAATAAATTTGTTGGTGGGTCGAACTTTCATCACTATAATGACATCGATCCATCTATCACATATCTATTGCATGCTATGTCTAGTGACTGATTAGTAAAATGTGCGCGAAGTAATCTAACAGCCGAATCAATCATGTAAAGTGATTGAGATATTTAACACACTTTTCCCTTCCTTAATCAAATAACTTATCCAATCAGAGAGAGAGAGAGAGAGAGAGAGAGATGAGGAGTAATGGCAGTAAAGGGGCACATGACATGTTTACGTATCCAATATGATAATATTGTCCTCCTGGTCTATTGTTTTTCTTAAAGGTCCACTTTACCTGTGGGAGCAGTGATTTGAAAACTGTTTAAGATATCGCCTTTCATGCATAGGTCCTATGTGTAGGTCTGTTGTACCACAAAACACCTTCCCTTATAAAAAATTTGCAATAGAGCCTAAAATATAAGGAGATCACACTATTTTTCTTAGTCTGGAAACATTTTTATTACAATTATTGTTCTCATTTTGTGGGTTTAACAATACTAAACATCGATTTTACTGATTCAAATTTTCACAGTTGTTGTTTCTATCCCTAACTCACATTTTAGAACTATTTTAAAGCACTAATGCTGGGTTTTTGTTTCATCTGCAAATGGTAAATTATGCCTGTAACACAGCCTCAAACAATTTATTTTCAATATCAACTTATTCAAAAAATGTAGGAATCATAACAATCACTCTCTCGCTTTTAATTCCTTGTTTGTAAATAAGCTCTTACTTGACATCCAGTAGAATTAATTCAGTATCATCATGGCATTTTCTGCGTAATTTCTCATTCACTTTAAAAATATACTCTGCTTCTCAGAGTGACATTTCCGACAATACGGAATGGCGGTAAATCGTTTTTTGTGCATTGCTATATGATGCAATATATCAATCACGTTTAGGGTAGCAGGTGCTCACATGATACTAACAGGCAGGCAGCACATTTTTGTTTCTGTTTTCTTCTTCTTCTTTTTTTCTCGGCATTGGCGCTCCTGCACAGGTTCTGACACTGCACCGAATTTGAAGTGGCATTGGATGAAATCTCATTATTTCTATGGTGAACAGCGAGTGCGTCAAATTCATATTATGTCTTGGTGAATGCTGCTTCTCGGGGAAAAAGGACAAAAGCGAAGTTGACACAGGAAACTAAAGTGATACACATTGAGTTTTAGCGATCCGAAGTATCATGGTTTGTGTTAATCAAAAACTAAGTATGAATTGCAAAACCAGAGGACGTTTAAGATGTTTTTTGATCATCCATGGATTGATCAAAACAACAAGCAATAATATTGAGAGGCAGGTCATGCATGATTCTAACTGCGTGCCTTGATTTACTGATAGCAGACAATCTAGCGATATGGATAAGTATCATTCATAAAGACTAGACTATCGTCAACCCAGGCATTTACCTTTGGGACGACGGGACATTCAATGCAAACACTACGAATACCCGTGTCAGTCACGTCCTTACGTGTCGGCCTTTAATCCGGCAAAGAAATGTCGTAGAATTATCTTCCGTAATTGCCCGCCGAAAGGGATTAGATTGATCAGTCAATATGATACCATCTCTCCCTCTGCCTATCCGTGCTGCTTAGACTTTCCTCTCTAGTGTTCTCGTTCTCTCTCTCCCTTAACCTTTCCTCTCCATCCTCTTCTTTTTCTGTCTCCCTGTCTCTCTCTCACACACAGACACAGACACACAAATACACACTCTCTCTATGTCTCGACATGGGCGTGTAACCCGATTGGAATGACTGAAGCGTTTGGTCTTAAGATTCACTGATTACAATCGATGCGATGATGTCAGGACTATGATAATTATGGTGCTACTGGTCATTCTGATGAAGATACCAGTGATTATAAGCAAGATTACACTAAAGATGATGATGATGATGACGACGACGACGACGACGATGATGATGATGATAGCAATGATGAAGGCAATTGTAAGTGTTATGTGTACGTACTTGATGGTGATGACGAACAAAATGTGACTTCTGATTGGCGATGTCTGTGATTGTGACGATGAAGATAATGAACACGTGATGTTGTGGTGAAGTGTGTAGTGAGACTAACCATTATTTAATTTGAAAGCCTAATTATGTCTTTATGTAGATATGCACACAATGTTAAGAACTCTTGCAATTTACCGAGAATACCGAAGCTGTGAGGAAATATTTGCAAGTACATCGTACTTCGAAATCCATATTCGCATTAGCAAACATTACCAGCTGATTACGCGAATCTAATTACCTGTGGAGCATTCATAACTTTTGACTGCAAAAGCACCCCACTTGTTTCACCTTGATGAAATTTACAGTAAATAGTTCCCGCTAAACAACCACAAACATCCCGTTTGATCACCAAGGGGTCGTTAATCATGAACTATTCGGGCTTTTTCAATTCCACGAAATGAATTGGCCATGGGTGAAGATTAATTCAGGCCGGTTGGGTCGGAGTCTTTCCAGCTGATCACCAGCCGGCGTTGCACGCTTTGCTGCTTGGGGCTGTAATATATGCCCACGCACCAAGTGTTTACTGAACTCGTGAATGACTTTGTATACATAAATGACCATTCGTGATTTACAATGTAGTATCTCCTTATCGAGGAAAAACGCGTAAACAACGCGTTTATTTATGAGAAAATCTCTCGGGCAGTGGCTTGTTTACTGAAAAACGCAACAAAAAGGGTGAAATTCCTCTTGCCATGATATTCATGGCTTAGAATATCAATGTAATGTATAGGACTTTACCGATTGCTTTATAAATCACATTTTGACGTCAAAATCGATCAGCTATTTTAGCTCAGCAATTGGGACATCGGAGAGGACGAGTGTGAGTTCAATTTCTGAAAGTTAAGTCTGACAAACTAGTGTTAGTCAAATATTTTTTTCCCATCTGCATGTTAGATTGTCTCTTAAAGCAACACGGTAATCATTTTTGGCCGTGTTGAGTTTGAGAGAGATTTTTAATGGATGACATCCAATGCACTCCCTCAACTCTCCCGAGATTACTAATGGAAATCATGTTTTCGAACCTCTCCCACTTTGCCTCCGGAGATGTATTCTTTGATTCTCTTTGGCCGAAAAGAGGCGGCTCATCAGAGGAGCAGCATCAGGAATAAAAGTCCTCCATAAAATTGATGCAATATCGTAGGAGTGAGCTGCTACGGTGTCTAGTCAACTTCTATTCTGGCGTTATATACTTATTGAGAGATTGAATCCCACAATGCATCGAGCTTCCATTCCTACGCAATTAGACGAGATACTAATTATCATCTTCGCTAGCTGCTGAGAACGATGAACATGTGGCTCATTACATCACACACGTGGTATACCGGTCTTAAACAGTAAATTTAATCTTCTCCGTGCAATGAACTACATGTCATGATGCAGGGGAACTATGTCAGTCACGTGTAGCCTACTGGGGGCGTCTATGAATATGAATAAACGAATTAATTTCATGCGAAAGTGTATGGCTTTTTTAATGTCTTCAAAATTCACATGACCTCACCTTCCATGCTGATGAACTGTCACAAGTCTCATCAAGCGGTGAAGCTGATTGACAAAACAAACTCTGGGGCACAATCAATCGTTTTTAGTTACTTTTGATTTTACAAACTGCGCGCATACACTAAGACAACATTTTTATAATGGTATTTATTCAGTTCCATTCAAACAACACCGAGACAATATTCTAAACGGGTACAGCTGAAGAAAGCTACAACATTCCAGAATTTGGGCACATAAAAAAAAAACATATTTCCATTCCTGTTTATTATGTCTTCAAGTAGAAGCAAAAATTAGGAGTTGAAAACTGAAACACATACACACACACTCATATAAATTGCACCTACAGGAACTCGTAGCTACTTCAGTATGCATATCGAGAGCTGTTCCACACACATCAGCCTTTGCGTTTAGTGTATTCCCATTTCAACAGTCATTTTTATTTTTCGCCATGACAAGCTGGTGAACGAACTGGACTCTGGCTCTCGGTGTAGGTGTCGACTTCAGGAGGGTCACTTTCGTCCGCTTCCAATTGAATTCTACTTCGTATAATGTGCATTAGCCATGGTGTGCCATTAAGAAAACAAAAATGGAAGGAATACTAAAGACACTGCCGATGGCTAGAAAAGGATGACTATTTAGGTTGTTGAACGTAAATCGGATTTGGCGAAGAATCCCCGCCTCCCGTCTCGACATCAGTGGTTAGGGAATACGACGGGGGAAGAGTGACCGCTATCTTAGCCTCTGACTGAACGCCACCGGGCGTGAAACAAGCTGGTATTAGCCAATTAGGTCTTCAGAGAGGTGAAACGGTGAGCAGCCGATCGATGACAAGCCACGACTTACACGCATCGGGACACATAAAAGAGGGCAGCATCGTGCAGTCAATCCAGGTTCGTTGACGTGTCCATATCCATATCCATTGTAAAGGAAAAACAACGAGTTGAAGCTTGCTTACCAGCCAATGGACACTTAACTATAATGCAATCAGTGCAAAGCTATGCAGATATAAAACTACATCAAAAACAATTTGAAATAGTCCAATACCTAACAAATAGTATAATAGTACATATACAGTAATAGTGTATGTTGCTAAACATCAAGTTTCAAGTTTCGAACTCGAAACTCGATGTTTATCAACACAGTAATAGTTGTAGTAGTAATATCAGTAGTAGCGGTAGTAGAAGTAAGTAGTAATAGTAGTAGTAGTAGTAGTAGTAGTAGTAGTAGTAGTAGTAGTAGTATTAGTAGAAGTAGTAGTCATAGTACACCACAGTAGTAATGGTGGACGACGTTGGAGTAGTAGCAGTGTTAGATTGAAGGAGTAGTAATAGTAGTAGTTGAAGTAGTGATAACTTTTTGTTTGTGAGCAAATGAATCAGAAGCAATGCAATCTGATAAACAACGTCTGCATAAAATATGGCCAGTTATCAGCTTTGCCTATCATGCCTATTAATCGGCACAGCTTCTCATCCAGTGCTAGCCTCACGATCATTACTAATGAATCATTCGACACATTGTGGATTTCATCAAACCACGGAAAAATAATAACCAATTCTCCACAGGCAAATACCCCCTAATAATAAATAAGAAAAGTCATTAAAACATAAAGAAACAAGTAGGAATTGATTATTTACATAAACTATAACGTTTGCAATTACATTATAACTAATTCCATTAAAAGAAAAAAAACAGTCCTCACACAATAATGTAGACAATAATACAGGAAAAAGTTTGTAATGTCCTTACGAAGACTGGAGAAAGATGATCTTATTGATAATTGGGGATCATCATTATGTATTGGGTATTATAATGTATTCAACCGATTTGTTCTTTAACTCAGTATATGTTCAGGGTTATGGCGTTCATTATTAGGCTAATCTTCTTATCGCAGAAGGATCTATAACGAATACTATCTATTGCGATCTACCAATGGAATAACGAAAGTCTGAGGTCTGAGAATAATGTAGAAAGATCAATGTTGTCTATGACGTCATGCACTAGGCAGATCTCTAAATACGCTCTAGAGACATAACTCAAGACTTTGTTCAGTGTGTGACAATTGAATTAAGCAGTGCATTGGTTCAACAGATCAAGCCATTTAGTTAGTGGAAGTTTCTTTGATATTGTTCCATACACCTATAGATGGTTATAATTCAAGCTCCAAATGAACTTTATGTTAGCACATTCGAAACTCACGACATCACTTTTCTGGGAAACTCTCCTTCTGATTCCTGTATAAGCAATCTGTACATGACACATTCACCTTGATATTTCAGAAGAGCCATACTAGTTTCTGTTTGCACTTGAGTTTGTGAAGCTGTTTGGCGGGAAATGCGTGAATGGATTGCCGCTACTTTCTGATCTTTTTTTTTTTCGACCTGAAGTAAACATAGACTAAATCACATATTTCTATGTCAGATATGCAATGGTACAGACACTGAGTTACCTATTTATGAGTGGTTCTCATGCAACTGGTTCCTTTCACTGGAGGCTCGTTACAGGCGCGGTGGAGCACCCCAATTATCTCGCAGAAATCCATCGGCAGCCGAGCCTCATTTGCATAAAGTAAACAACATGTACTCGCGTAGTTGAGAAAAAGTAAACAACTTCTCAAGCTAATAACAATTTAAGGAAACCTATTTTCGGATTTTCGGCGTTAGTTTGAATTTGAAAACATGTCCGAATATGCACATATAACATATTAAAGGATTTGACAATGATAAAATGTGAAATTTTAGCGAAAACCTGGCGAGCAAAATTACCAAAAATATGCCTCGAAAATCATCCTAAAATTCACGAAGTGTGATTGCGGAACCAAAGCGCCATTCGAACAAAGTACACCAAAATTTATTTATCTGCTTGCGTTTTAAATGTCATACCGTAATATTCCCGGCCATGGTTGTGTCGGAAAAAAAAAACAAAAACAGAAGGTGATATCAAAAATGACACGAACGCAAAGCGTACAGGTCGGTCCCATGTATGTAAAATCGCGTGACTGTAGCGTTGCATGTCACAGCACACACAACGCTTTGCTGCATGCAACGTGCGCGGCAGCAGCTCAGCAGTCACAGCTAGCGGGTTAACCCGCTCTGAGCAGTCACCGCCGTGCGACACTCAGCAAAATTGACTGCGTCACATGCAAACCAACAATGAGCACGAAATCCTGAATCTCACGTACTGTACCACCACTGATCTCCCCCCTAGGGGAGATCAGTGTGTATACCACGCATGCCCAATATTACGGGAAAAGAAATGACGTCATTTTCAATTGTTTCGCTGACTACAATTTTCTATTCCAAACCCTGTAGAAACAAGTTGATTTCTCAAAAAGTACAGGTGGAACCAAGCGTAAGCTTTCACCATAAATGGATTGAGGCCTGATAAACTTATGTTGCCAATTTCGGACACATTGGAGCCCGGCCATAGTCCAGTCGGAAAAAAACAGAGAGCATGTTTTGCGAGAGGTGATTTTCAAAACGCTTTAATATCTCAAGTTCTAGTGCAGCAAATTTCATAATTTTTTCATCAAAAGGAAGGTTTTTAAAAACTTAGATAGTGTGGGAAGTTTGAGTTTACTAGCGGCACGCATAGCGGCACAAGGAGAAGGTAAAGATTTGACTTTTTCATGCACACAGTTTCGGGCAGCCGTGGATGCCCGTTGGAAATTCAAATAGAACGGGGCGATAATGAGATGCAAATTGGAGTGCTCCACCGCGCCTGGTTAATTAGAAAGATATTATGGCATGGTGTCATTAGTCTCAACTCCAGCCCTGGTTACGTCGACACTGATTCTCCATTCACTGCAGGTATAGTAACGACGACTACACATGTAATGCGATTTGTGTCTACACGCACGCACTGGTGAAATTTATATCAGGCAATGATATATTCCGTGACGAAAGAAACTGAACGAATCACAGACACATTATTCCTTGCAGGACACGTATTTCCTTATAAGAAAAAGTCTTGAAACAATGCACGCCGTACGCCCCGTGCCCGTAGCTGACCCAGAATTCCCGTAGCGATTTCTCAAAATCAAATTAAGTTGCCGGAAAAATTACCGAAGGGGCGCAAATAAACAACTTAATTCTCACCATGGGTCTACAAGCCCCGGTAAGATTCTGCTTACTCCATGTTCGACTCCCGGAATAAAGTCATATACCCATATGCCTCGAGTCTAGATTCGAGTTGAGATTACTCCGGGAACGGCGTCTCATAACAACTGCAGTGTGACATACTTTATAAAAAAACGAGGGCAATTCTTAAAGGCCACACCAAGAAAAATATGATTCGATTCATTATGCATTATACATAAAAACGGGAGATTCAGGTGTACAAAGATTTCTTTCGTGTTAAGCAACTCATGTAGACCAAATGAAATAATTATCACGATTCTTGCGCATCTTCTGTGATCTACGGATGTGCTTTACAGCTATAACTGAAAAAAATATATATATATTTCTTCTCGAGTGTGCATAATAATCATGACCACGATGATGCTGAACGCACTGGTCAATTGTAGGGTGAGGAAGGGTGGTTTGTTTCTTTGTTTGTTTCTTTGTTTGTTTGCACATATTTTTTCTGCATTTATTGAAAAATTAATGTTGACAGTCATGTGATGAAAAAAAATTATCAGATGATAAACAAACACATTATACATTGAGGCAGATTATATTCAGTACAAAAAAAAAAAAAAACTTGTTTGATAATATAGACACAATTCATTGTGATTAATGCAGAAGGTGAGATTATCATAAGCCATATATACTTTAAGCGATAGTAGTCTTAGAGGGTAAATAACCTTCAGGTATGGGTGTGGAGGACCCAGAATATTATGATGATTATCATAATGATTTTTGACTTAGCATATTATAATTTCAAGGGGAACTGCAGATATTAACCATTTATGCTATGCATGTAGTGTCTTGGATGAGTGTTCTTGGGAATTTCTACCCAGCCTATAATATATTATGATATGATAATATTGCAATTGCCATTGTTGTATTAATATTGCCATTATTAAGAAGAACCATTAAGAAAATTTTGTTTTGGTTAAAGAGGAAAAATTGAAAACATAATCAGGTCTCGACATTTGAGTCAATGATTCATTATAGCATTGGCAGTAAATGCTTTTTCATTCAAGTCTTGAAAGAAAACACAAAGGAGGGAGCTTTCATATATTCGGGAAACGAACTCCATACATCAGAGCCGATATGTCTTACGGTCTTTTGAGCTGGGAGTAACATAACCTTGGTTTTTCGAGTGAATATCAGAAGAATGACGATTTGGATAAGATTGAATACTTGATTTATATAAACACATTTTGAAAAGTTAAAAGTAAATTTTGGCTATAAAATGCACGTGAGCAGATTGCTCTATCGGTTCGGTGTAAAAATGTCAGAGGCAAAAATATCGCGCATTGAATTTTGAGCGGTGCCAGGTAAAATGTCAGAAATAAAAATGTCAGAAGTAACAACGTCAGAGGTTAAAATGTCAGAAGTAATAATGTCAGAGGCAAAAATGTCAGAGGTAATAATGTCAGAGGTAAAAATGTCAGAAGTAAAACTGTTTAACATCTGACATTTTTTCCTTATTTTTAATTATTTTTTTTATTTTTATTTTTTATTTTTTTCATAGCTGGCACATATTCAATCATTGCAAGTTATTCTTTGCCGGTGTAGACTATGTTATAGCACAAGTCGACACTCTGCCTGTTTTGCCTGAATAAAGCACACAAGCAAACAAACGGGCCCACCCAAAGCATGTAATCTAACGAGTAAATCTAATGAACAAAACCTTCTTTTTTTATCTTTGCTTAGACGAAGCAGAACATCGTCTTATATTCCGACATCTTTCCATGTATTTCCTCCAGGCAAATAAGAAAAAACAAAAACAAACAAGAACAAGAAAAATATATCGTCACTGTCGGAACACCGGGTGAGTCTACAGTGCGCGGACTCCATGCTGAGATACCAGTGAGACACATATCTTAATGAAGAAAAATCTCCATGCAATACAGTTTTGTAGTCCTCATGGTGAGATCATTCATGGGTTTCGAAAACAACAGTGCCACATTCTATCATGAATCTCATACTATAAAATGACTTTGACGTGAAAACGTTGTCATAATATGACCCCTGACCAGCACCGCATCGAGCTGGCTTTCTAAGTGCCAGAGACGAAGAAAAAGTGTCCATTCACACATTACTTTTAATCTTATTCAAGCCCAGTTGCTTATCAAATTTGCAGTATCAAATGGGGCAAAAGATGTGAGTATTACAAGTGCATGCAGGTAATCTCCTTGGCGTCAAGTTGAACGTACGAACCAGTCATGAATTTTGTGTGAATTAGCTCCCTGTAGTCACAAGCGCAGGAGAATTCAAGTGGAGAATAATCATTTATTCGCGACACCATCGATTAGCATTACTACTCACAGAGTCTTAAACTTTGCCTTCCTTTGCATATTGCCGCCTCCTTTTCTGCATTCACATGACAGTAGACAACATTTTGATAAGAAATAGAAAAAAATAGAGAAATACGATAAATTCAATAATATCGCCAGCGTAACATTACTCCATTATAATGGTAAGTTAAGTTTTACAGCATGGCTGGGACGTCATCATTTAAAATGACAATAATCCTGGATATATCATGTCTACGGGCTAACTCTGTTCCCTGTGCATGTGAATTAATCATAGGCAGCAGACGTGCAGGATAGATGAATCTCTCAGGAATCAGTCTAGTCTCCTGGATATGGTAGTTATAAATAAATGTCGCCAGTGAAGACATTTCCATGTATTGAACACCCTCGGGTAGTATCCTTACATCACTGATAATAGCACTCAGGGCATTGCTTTGCGCTTTTTGTGATGTCAGTCAGGAAATTATAATCACTCATGGACTAAATCAGCATTAGCATGACATATACAATAAATTTCCGGTCTCATCTGACGTTGAATTCAACTTGAATTTGGCCTTTCGGTTAACTTATGCAATTTCATCTTCACTTGCCTACACTACGCATTATCTGTCTTCTGTAGAAATGGTGTCCCAAAGCATTTCAGTGTGCAAGACGAGGACCGGGTTGGTGCTTATAGTTTCCCTTGAATATAAGACATGATTACAAAAATACGAGGAATTGGATTAGTTGATTGGACGCAATCTCAAAACAAGGTACAAAGAGTCTCCCCGATGACTTCAAGATAATTGTTTTGCTGTCATTCTCGTACAAGTCCCACTTGACCGCAAACCTTTCAGCAGCAAGTCCCATTGGATTCAAACAATTATTAGACGGGGGAGATTAGAAACCTATCCTTCGATCCCAATCAACAAAATCGCATTTTACTATAATGGCAGCTGGAAAAATCTAAGCAAACGTTTACTTGCAAGAGGATAGATTCGCCGTTTTTTCCAAATCCTTGCAAACTTGCAGTCATAGGATAAACAATCATAATATCAACACGCATCTACATATTTTAACGTCAGCATGAAGAATGATGATTGAAGTCAGAGGGTACCAAAACGGTAAGAATTAGGTTTTTGGTGTATGACAGAAACACCAATGATAAACATCACTACACTCTTTTCATTTCGAATATTCCCACTGACTCCGCAAAATAACATTTTGTGCTGTATTTTGCCAGGTTGACGATCTATAACGACATTTCATTGATCATTCGGTGCAAGCAAGTAACGTAGATCAATATATCGCTGGTCGCTGAATGCATCCAGTCGCAACCACCGTGCGTAAAATGCCTGATAAACAACTTTGGTAGTACAGAAACTGTGTAGTTAGTTTATACATCTTTATGAACATACCTAAGCTGCGGCCTACACTTTGAGGAACACTATCAATAACCGTTGTGCTGGTCGAATCCCCTTTGTCAGTGAAAGTACGTGGCTCGCAAGTGATCATATCTATTCAAATAACCCGTGGATGCCATGAGTAGCTTTCATATGCTCAATTTCTAGTATCTGAAACCAAAATAATGAGGTCCCTGATCGGTAGTTTACCGATATTTCCAGATTTCTGAGCTCAATTTGAAATTCTAACTTTGAAATTTGAACAAGGTCACTGACTGCTAGCAGCTTCACATGTTGTATTTGTTAGCTATCATAAGATGGTGACGGATTCTAATCAACTTATTGGCTGAGAGCTATCACGTGACCACTCTTTTACTTCACCTGAGGTCTATAGTTTCACTTTTTCGCATGGCGTAGTATACTAAGACGGATACTAACGACCGCTCGTCAACCCTCAGCTGCATTGTATTACTATCATTATTGAGTGAAGTTAGTATCCAGTTAGCCTCTATCTAATGCTGGCCTGGGATCTTGCGAAAATGGCTGCCGCGGAATCTAAATCATTAAATTCATAAAACAAATAATGCACATTACTTGTTAGGGCATTGGTAAAATCATCCGTCCTGCGTAACTTTTGAACAGTCCATGCAACACAATCGGATTCGCCTTGCGTGTTTTTGTATGATTCAAAGTTACTATCGGGATGGGGCAAATAATTATTACTATAGAGCCCTGTGTAATGTGCATTGTGTGCGCTAACATGTTTTTAAAGTCTGTTTTACATTTCTCCTGTCAGATTTAACCACGTAGTCTTGCATTAACAACAAGGATATCTTTTCAATGCAATCTTCACATGTTCTCATCTTCCTACGACAAAACTAAAGAGGAGTCCATAGATGAAGAAGACGTTTCTGCCTCCATGAATCTCACAACTTTGATAAATGATATCTCGTCTGTGATACAAATCAACAGGATCTTGTTTCAGTACTGGAGAAAACACGCACATCGACAACGGACAGGGAGGACGGTAATTCCGTTTATATCATGAGGAAATTTGTATGTAGAAATTTGTATTTGTATGTGCATGTGCCTCAACATTAAGCTTACATAAAGACGTCCAAGAATATTCAATACAATCCTTCCCCACTGATAGCCATAAATGCACAGTGACGCATTTTTATAAGCAAGATTTCAAATTTCTGATTTGTTCGGTTCAAAATTCTATGTACTAAATAAGAATATTCGGAAATAAGTGGATAGACGAAGGTAAAAGATGCTTCGACCAAAACTGTAACTGATCCGATAGATTGGTGGAATTGTTATGTTGTTTGTTTGTCTTTTTAGTATGTAAATATGAGAAGAGATACGAAACAACATGGAAGAGTTGACATAGTGATCATAGTAGTCATTTGTAACGTCAAGCTAAGTACGGGCTACACACAGGTAAGTGAAAGGGGGAAATACAGGAGACCATCATCATAGGTAGAGTTTATTCAATTGGAAGCATATAAGAATAAGGCAAGGAGGATTTGCCTATACATTATCTACTACTGCGAGTATGAATTTCTTTATAAATGGGGAATTATCTCTGAAGTTTCTTATTACAGAAATACACAATGAGCATTCTGTTTTTACATTACTTTCTACAAACACGTTCCTGAACCGACAGTCTTTAGACAGAAACAATGGCATATTCCATCAAACGAAGATATCGAAGAAGGGAGGATTATTGGGATTTTGTTTCTGCTACCAGAGGAACCTTTTTGATGTCCCCTGGATGCTCACTCGGCGCATAATTTTGGACTCAGGCGCCTTTTGTGAAGTCCTGTTGTTTTTTTCCATTAACCCGGTGTGACACACATGACATCAGATCAGCCCTAATCCCCGACGGGCGTAAGGGCATTGACAAACCATTTTATCCAGCGCGACAGCTCATGCGCAACTGTTTTCCATCAGAAATTGAAACAGGGAATCAAAACAAAATACATCTCGGTGAGTCACCCAAAGACAAAGATGATGCGTGCCATTTTCTCAAAATCTTGAGGTGGTTGTGGGAGTTGGAGGGAGGTAGAGGTGGGAGCCATTTCGGAAACGGATCGCCGTCCGAGGGAGATCGTTATCATGCTATCGGGTGAATTAAGGATTCACCCGTCTTGAATATTGAGTTTCGTCATATCGTGGGCAGTAATTTCTCATGGGTGGCCTGTCCCTTAGAGGACATCGTAGGGAGTCGGAAAGAGGAGTGAAGATAAAGGAAATTGTTACTTTGGCGGCGGACATTTCAGGGAAAGCAAGGTCGTACTCTCTTGTAACAAAGAAGACGGCGGAAATAAACCGAATCATACAATCATAAATCCGGTGTTCGTGAACCTGGCAAATCCGACATTCGAACGACTGACAACATGAATGTCTGCATTGTAACGTAATATGGATGGAATTGACACGGGATGAAATTGAATACAATCTGGCATGAATTGAGTGAGAGTGAAAACCCCTTCAAGACATTCACACATATTACCAACACAGCATGAACTGACTACGAGGAGTGCGCATGGATTTATTGCGAACTAATGCCGCATCTGGAAATGATGGTTCTCGTCATAAAGAAGACTATAACTAGCTACGTATGAAAATATACAGATGTCCACCAATTATGCACAGACTTTAAGGAACTGCACTCACACAGGGATTATCTCTTTAATGAGAATTAAGACGGATAGGAGATTATATTGAGTGTGAAAAAAAAAATCCTCGTTTTCTTTTTCTTTTGACATGTTTGAAATGTGGAAAGAGGAATATCTCCTTATGATACTTTGGTTATAATAGGTCCAGAGCATAATACGACCACTGCCCCATTAAATTTAATAACATAAAGCATCTTATGCATATGGGAATAAACATCTGAAAATGAATAGATGTATGAATGAATTATTATGGTTATAACATTTTATAAACCGTGAGGGGAGCAGTATTCGTTTGGGTCTTTGCGACTGCTTCAACGTATAATGTCTATAAATTTGCATACCTACATTCTGCACTGTTCACGCATTAGTTGCATTTATTTCACTGAAGTGTCAAGACAATTCTTTAAGATAAGATTCCTGACAATACCAAACATCACAAGCAAAGTCATGGCGGAACATGAATATTAGTTCCGTGTGTGGAAATGTTGACGTCATTCTTCCACGGTGGAATACGTCTAAAGAGGGACGGAAGCACTTGAGGGAAGATTAACTCTAAAGTTAATATTGCCAATAAAAAAAGAGGCACGTATGACTTGTATAACACAAAAATGACAGCATTGCTGATAGCAATTGTCAGCCTATGTCAGGAGACAGAGAACATGGGATTAATTTTAGCAGCTCAACGCCTCGGGATTTGTCGCTTGTCGAACGAGATCGATTTGAGGAGGCACTACGCCGGTCGCACACTCCAGCCTCATGAATACTGCACCATATTCACAGCAAAGGCTTCAACAAGGTGTAGGAGATATCCCCTCTTGGTTAGGATCGAGAACTCTCACCTGCACATGTCGGAATCTTTTATTTGTGAAACAGGTGAGAGTTTCCGGTTCCTCCTCACACGCAAATTACTTGGTTGTTGCTAAACCCGGCAGAGCGATTGTACACAGTCTAAACCAAAGAGTATAGAGCGCACGCAGAGCACTGCGTGCGCTTCTATACTCTTTGGTCTAAACTAAGCAGACACCCGCACATCAGCTTCATTTCCTCTGAAGGATTTACGGTCTACCAAGAAACCTACTGTCCATCAAAATGTCCATTCCATACACACTGTGTATTTTCAGTTATTTTTGTTTTTAGTTGGCTTCTCTACTCGTATCAAATAAATTAACTGAAATTATGTTTACGTAATTTAAGCTGGATGAGACAGGATACATCTAGTGGTCTCGTCTTTCACGTCTTTAAGGAATAAATGTTTACTTTACTGTGATTACTAGAGATAATGACGGAAGAAGACACAGTCTGCATCATAGACACGTCCGGAGGCAGTGGATTTCGTGAGTAGCATCTTGACTTATGGAGGATATAGAAGCGGCCATTTGGGTTTAAGGTTACATAAGCAAACTCCAGAATGCAAGGCATGATGGTATAACACGATACAAACAGAACGGAGAAGAATTCTGGTGGAATGGGAGCTGTCAAGGATGTGTGTTTTAAAAAAGATTATCACGTGATCGTTGGGAGAGCAGAAGAAAAGTAAACCACAGAGAAAATTTAACAATCACACATGCCTCTGTCAGCTGATGCCCAAGCACAATAATTGTTTCACATCTTGCGTAGTCAGCAAATAAAGAAATTCATCATGGAAATAATACATCATTTAGTATAATCTTTCGGGAAGAATGATATCAAGATAACTGAAGCCGAACTTCAAAGACGTGATTGTCGAACTGGATGGGTGGTGAGGGGAAGAGAAATACGATATCACTTCAACATAACCCTTTCAATCACAGCATGAAATTTGATCGAGTTTCGTCATAATTAGAAACGTGGCTCTGCCTTAAATAGTAACGGGGGTGGATATTATGTAGCGGGTGAACTAAAACTGCACACGATTAGAAAACTGGGACTGAAGATGATCGGATTTTGGCCTAACCCGAGGTGGGGGACGTGGTACGTAAACAACGCGAGGAAATAACCTTAGGGCGGATGGTACTCTCAGCTTCGTTCGTGGGTTTGACGGCCGGATGGCGCTACACCGCTGAGACTCGAACTATTGCGGCTGGGTTCGTACAACGGACATTTCACATACTTTCATGGAAAACTAACTGTTTTATACTGCACTTGTGCAAAGAGCATAACGTATTTTTGCCACTGCACTGTCTGTATTTCTTCTCCTGCTCCTATATCAATCATGTAATAATTTTTATGAATTTCTTGTTTGTTATGTTAATGATGCTTTATTCATATATTCATTTTATCTTTTTTTCTCACCACGAAAGGAGAAAATCGCTTTAGACTATAATTGAGGTACTAAAGTAGTTGAGTGAATTAACGAGATGTGTGTCATGCCAGATACAAGACCCATGAGATGTTTGTTAAAAGTAACGTGACAGTCGTGCAGTCAATGCTTAAACACTATATTGTCAATAATTAAGGTTTCCTTAAAAATCAGTATCACTTAAAATTTACTGATTTGTAACTTTTCTGTTACTATCCCAAAGAGATAGAACCTCTTTGTACTATCCAAACTACCGCCCTCCACAGGCAGGGAGGAGCCAGTGGTATGAAGAACACACACGTCATAATTTTTAATAGTATATACATTATTGTAACTAGTAGAACTCACTGATGTGAAATCGCTCTATAAACACTGCAGTGAGGACTAGAGACCCGTTTCAAGCAGGCGAAAGGCTGGCAGCGAATACCAAGAGAAAAGGCACCATTTGAAGCGAAAATAACATAATTAAGTTGCATTGCAGGTAGTCTGGCTCTAGTTTAAAATTATTTCGGAAACTGAAACTGCAAACTTCACTGGCATGTCTAAAAAACAAAAACACTCGCACACACGGCTGCCAAGTAACACAAGCCAATAAGCGCTCAACTTGAGTGTCAACGCTTCGAGAATTATGCACACACACACACACACACACACACACACACACACACTTTTTTATTTTCAGTAATCTTTATTTGATTTCTACACACGCACACACACATACACACGCACGTACACACACAACACGCATGAAAGCAAATACAAACACAAACACACAAACACACACACACATATACATCTTTGAATCTTTGTGAAAGAAAAGAGCGCTGTCTGTGAAAGATCCCTTCACAGACATCGAACATCATAAACACCAATCAGTGCAAGCACCGAAGTGTAAGAACTACCAATCATTGACCCCCAAATGAAAATCAGTGGTTAAGCTTTACTGGAATACATCGCTCCGTTTCTTTCCATCTTAACTTCGGCTTAAATGCGGTTGCTTTTGTTAATTCCTTTACATATACGCCTGCATTGTTTTTCAGAAAGAAAATGAAGACAATACGGAACCCGCTTAGAATGAGATAAATCCCCTCTCTGCATGGTCTCTGAGTAGTAACCTCCTTGCCAAATGTCAGCGACCTTTCTACCTCCCGTTTTAGCGGAAGGTGTTTGCCGCAAAGGAAACTTACCCTGGAAAACGGACATTTCTTTCGAAACTACCGTTCGGAGGTGCAGGGGGACGCCTGGCCTGTTTAGGTGGCAGTCACTTAGTAACCCTGGTAACAGGCAACGACATGTCGCTCCAGCAATCGAATACATTGTTCAACGCACAATTTTGGAAGTCATCTAATTTCGATGCTCTATAACGCTTAAAACGCTGGGGGAGTAATTAGCCAGTATTGCACAGCATTTAAAAGTGAAGTGGGGGAAGGGGGAAGCAATGAAATAATATATACAGCACGGTGTGTGTTTCCCTTTGAATGAAAAGAAGACAAAGGGCAATGTTGCAATATCAGAGAGCATCAAAAGACGAAGATGTAATGGAATACAGTGTACTCAGTCTGCATCCGTGTAATCATTTCAATCTTCGACAGCCATTTCAACACATTTCCTAAATAATTGGAGTCATAATGGGAGAGAGAGCACATCTCATTAACTTAACAGCGAGAAGAGTTATTCATCCTTGAAACATGTATAGCGCTAAAAGCGTTGTTATACACTGTATTAGCATTTCCCGAACACTGCATGGCTGCAGCAACTGCTACGATTGTCATTTACTAGTATTGTTGTTAGATGAAGCAGAAACACGTGAAAGTGATATCCACTGAGGTTTATTTATGCAATACTTAATGATATTCATTTTCCATACAATACTTAATGATATTCATATTCCGTAATATGCCTTCAGCTCAAAACTTCTTTTAACCACGAAAAAAAAAAGGTTGCAAAAAGTGACGACTATACTGTAAAGAGTGTTAATCATAATCACTGTGAATACCCCGTAGCTGACAATAAGGGGGAGGTTGATTTGTAAATAAATGGTGTATCGCATCACAAATATCATAGAGAAGGCTTATAATAAATGATGAAATAAATATCAAAACACAACAAATAGCTACAAATTAAATCTAAGCCTTTTACAGGATAGCTTACTGAAGTCCTTGAGTGGTGACAAACGGCAGAGAACTGCAAGTGATACGATGCTAAATACGGCTTCGTAAAGTCTGATGAATTTATGACGATTTCTAAACATCATTTTTTTTGTACTATGTAGTCTCCTTAAAATCAGGTGCTCCAGTTTAGTTGTTATGCACTATACCATTCAGATTTGGAGATCTGGGTCAAATCAACGTTATCTACAACACAAGTCGGCCTACTAGGAGGCATCTCCCCCAGGAAAAGACAATGAGCGTTCTACATTAGTCACAGGAGTTGCCTCGTACATTATACTAACATGGCGGAAGAGCGATGAAATGATATTCAAGTTAGACAAGCCGGTGATGATAGCATCAGTGTCCTACATTACACAGAGAAGTCACAATAATTCTATCTTTGATGAATATTGGAATATTAATATGTACATAATTGACACGCCCACACACACACACAACCTCAAATAGTCTTCAACCAAGTTTTGTGAGAGGGCAGAATAGAGTGCATGCAAGTATAATGCTATTTCTTAACCAAACCGTGTTACCTTATGCTCTTCATATCATCAACGGATGCATGGATTATGTGATGCATAATGTAAGCTCCCCCTCCACCTCCCCCCCCCCCCCCCCCAGGTTCTGTTGTCTTGTAAGCGGATTAACGTGCGGTTTCGGTCTATGTTTTGAGGCCTACATCTGACGAGTCTTTAGTATGTAACATATATGTAACACTTTAGTATGTATTTGTTGGCTTCTTAAAGACAAAATAGGAAGGAATCACTCAAGAATTATTTTGTTAAATTGTGCGCTTTATCAAATTTCACTAAATGATCATTATATCAGTATAAGAATGATGCATTTTCACATTTGTATGTTATGCACATGCACGCCTATAATAGATCTGAAGCTGTGATAACTCTCACTGCCAATGACCCGAAACGATGAACGACACAGGGCCCGATGGGACCAATGGCATGGAAGGCTCCCCAAGGAGCGGAAACTCGGGCATGCTATCAACCACTGTGCCCTGCGAGCCGAAGTAATCAGGGTATTGCAACAATAACCATTAGTATACACGGCACACACACAAAAACACACACAGACACACCCCCCCTCACACACACACATACACACACAAAAATAAACAAACAAACAAACAAACGAACAAACAAACAAACATCTACACACAACTGGACTGGAAGACCTAAAGAAGATAAACTTATATAAGGTGGTAATTGAAAAAATAAACAAAAACACTTACGGCAGAACGGGCAAGACGGAGAAATTCCTATTGCTATATCCACCCCTCCCCCTCTTTTCCTTCTTTTCTCTCTCGTAAACATACACGCATAACTATTATGTATAATGTACATTATACTTATGTATAAATCTATTGTGTAGACTCTATATATTTACATTTCATATGTGAGTCCTTTGAATGTTTCATACATTAGGTTATGAACAGACGTTTTCCTAGAAAGCAACAAAACACTGAGCCATTTTAACTATTAGATTAAATCTAACGGTTGTCTTCAACTCCAGGAGACAGATTTGCAATATTGCAATATGCTTCATAAACTTCAGTACACTCTAAAATGTGTAAGGAGAGATATTTGACGACATGTCCATCCTAGAATGTCAGAAGTAGAAGGAGAAATGGTCCAGATTCCATCAAAACAGGCGGAAGCTCCCAGAGAAAATTAAACATTCACTCTTGACCGCAACAGGGGTTCCAAGATTGAGCAGACGTCTTTGCTAATAATCCGATTCGTTGAAAAGCAGGAGCCAATAACTGGTGCTGCTTTAGGGCCCTCCTGATAATCGACTGGCAATGTGTCGCCAGTTCTTGTCAATGCCTTCTGTATAACTCAATCTACATGATTTTTTTTTTCTTTTTGGTAACGAGCGTTGTGGCAAATATCCTGCCTTTATTCCCATGATGCCAACAACGATTTTTCCTCCCGCGATCTTGTCACGGGCGCGCAGGAGTATTCATTACTCGCCATTAAGCATGCGTGCATCGTGTGCTTCCCGACAGAATTCCCTACGGCACCCATCTCACGAAAGTTGATGAAAACGATCATCAAGCAAGGATTAAGGTAGTTTGCGTGAAAACTAAATCTGCACATAAGTTTATCGTTCTTTTCGGAGAATTATGGATAAACTTATGACAAACAAATATTACGACGCTGGAAGAAAATAAGACTTCTTTCGCCCCCTCCCTCTCCTTCCCTCCCTCCCTTACATTGATAGCGATTACGGTTTGTATCTGTGTCATTGTGTATCTCTGTCAAATATGTTTTTTCACCGTTGTTGAATAAGCAAAGATATTCTTTATGATTTTAATTTTTTTCTTACTAGGGAGGCCTCTTTTGTTATCATAATATAACAAACGTTTTCCCCAACATGAAACGCGTTCTCATAACATCTGAGGTTGTTACATGCTGACAAATGAGAGCGATAATTAGACGTCAAAGTTAGAGACACTTGCGATATGAACAAAACACGAGGATTTTTTGAGCTATTTCAGGCCTCATTACCAGTGCTGCTAACGAACAGTACAAGGTTGTTCTTGCCATACAACCTCAAGGCTTATGACGGTTCTCTTCCTATAATCTACTCTGGATATTAAAGCCCCTGTGAAATTTTGGTGGTGAGCTCTATTCTGAGATGAAATCTTCAATGATTTTCTTGGAAATAATGATGGCGTTAAAAAAAAAACACACACACACACCACACAGATCTTTGAAACGACATGGATTGATGTAGATTTTATTACAAAGTGTTGAACATGTAGTCCGAGTATGTTTTTATAGATTAAAAAAAAAATCAGATGTTCTGCTGGGAAATTAACAAAGGACTGCAAGGACTAGATTTATGAAAAACACATGAAAAAACATGTGATTAAAGATGCTGTTTTTCCCAAGTCCTCCACAACATAATATATTTAACCAGTTTCGATGATAAGCGCACACGGTCATGATTAATATCACACGCTGGATGTGAGAAAGGATGATAGTGTAAACACCTTGGTACAATAATTGAGCTGAATGTTACCTTGCTTGGGGACGAGTAATTTCTAGACGAGTCACAATAAAAAGTTTAAGAAAAACAAGAGTATTGACAGCTACATCTGCTGGTGAAAGTTCATGTAATAATTATTTGTTTAATCATTGAGCATTACAATTAGCGTTACGGGGTTAAGGGGCTGTTGCTACTCTTACATATCGTGTCAGAACATTGCTTTACCTGAATGAATCTAAGTCACCCTGATCTTAGTACTACTGGCCTTATAAAAACATTCGCGACGACCAAAAAAAAAAAAAAGAGATATACTTTCGAGTAATTGCCGTCGTTGGCGGTCACGTCGGAACGTTGTTGCTACATTAATGAGGACATGTCTGCTCCTCGAACAACACACACTTTGCCAAGTGACACAACAACAACAACACTGTGTTTCATAACTTGCATAATTTTCGATTGATTGTGAAGTGATAATGTCTAATGAATATAAGTTAAAAGATGTCTTCATGACTTATATATAGATATGATATGATGGTAAATTATATTATATTATATTATACTATGTTATATTATATTATATCATATTATATTATATTATATGATATGATATTATATTATATTATATCATATCATATAATATCATATTATATTATATTATATTATATCATATCATATCATATCATATCATATAATATCATATCATATTATATTATATTATATTATATTATATTATATCATATCATATTATATTATTAATCCCAGTATTCATCAGCGTGTCCACAAAACAACACCTAAAGTTGTCAGACGATGTTCACTGTCAGCAAGATTGCTGACAGTGTCTGTTCACCAAAGAATTTCTCAATAAGATCTGATGCCAATTGAAAGAGTAAATGCATATGATTGTAGATAGATGAGATTGATATTTTTAAACTTTTCTCAGAACGAGGATTCACAATAACCGTAGGGAAAAACCATCAACAAGAAATTCTTGTCGTAAACCTCATTAGACTTCCGCCGTCCCTTTCTGCTCGGTCTGTCAAGAAAGGTTTATTCATCAAGGAGTTTCATTGTGCTCGCTTTTCTTGCTTTACTCTAACTGTTCCGTCATCTCCAGAAGAGCAATCAATTCTAATTTGCCGTTTGCCGCTTCGATGAAACGCCTGTTTGCAGGACGACGCATCGTGGCAGCCATTAAAGCCTTTCTCATTCCCCCAATGTGGAACGTAAACATGCACGCATTGCCAAAAATTATTTGATATCTGACGCAGATCATCAGAGTCCTTCTCCAAAAAGCAACAAAAATTAAGTAGTCTTGTGCAACGTAATTTTCCACTGTTTGTCTTGGTAACACTGGAGACGCCGCGCACACTTCCCATCTCTTTCTTTCTTTCTCTCTCTCTCTCTCTCTCTCTCTCTCACTGTTTGTATGTGTGCGTGTGCGTGTCGGTGTGTGTGTGTGTTGTGTGTGTGTGTGCGTGTGTGTATCTGTGTGTATAAGTTTGCGTGATATGGTGTAAGTATGATCACATCTTTTCCATGTGATTGCAAGCGTTTATTTATGCATTACTTTGACTTGTTTTCAAAAATGTGATATACATGAATATTGGAAACAAAATTTGATTTGAATTGATTTGAAATGAATAGCGTATGTGTGTGCGTGTGCATGTGTGTGTGTCTGTCTATGCGTGTGTGTGTGTATGCCTGTGTGTGTTGTGTGCATGACATTGATGTGTGCCTTTCCATCCAGTTTACATTGCTCTCTCCATGTCTCCCAGCTCCAGTCTCTTTCTGAGGGGCTTGTGATTAAAAAGTTCATTGTCCTGCTGTTAAAAAGGTGACATTATTTCAGTCATGTGTAAGATAGTAGTATAGAGATATATGGTCGCACAAGCGAGCAACAAACTTATATTGTAGTGTTTATAAAAACGTAACAATGAGAACGTGTATGTATGGGAGAGAGAGAGAGAGAGAGAGGTGTGTGTGTCTTTGTGTGTGTGTGTATATACCTGTTATACGGCAAATTTAGACCGAAATACAACCCCCGAAATCTAGTAATATATGATATCAAATAATGTATCTAATGATAAATTCTTTTTACAAATTTCATGTGCACATATAACAGGTCATTATAAAACGTTTATGCCAATAAATATCAATATGTATGCACGTATTTTCATTCATAGATGTATTTATGTATAGGTAGGCCTACCATGAGTATGTATAAATCTGCCAGAACTTCATTTGGTATTTATTTTAAACAACAGAACTAGGGCCAAATGAACGAATCACCTATTTTTAAATTATCTCATTGATTGATTGACAATTTATTCAAGTAGATTTTCTTTTCTCAGAAAGAATCAGTGCGGTCCGAAGAAGTTATTTTTGTTTTTAACCTCCTTTCAGCCTTGACTGATTACGTCAACAGTAAACACAGCTCACAGGCAATAACCCTTGATGGATATACCGTTTGTGTCTGACAATCGAACCTTTTTAAAGATAAAAAAGAGAAAACAAGAGAAATACGCTTACTCGGACTTGGCCTCAATTTACGGCGGATCGGGTTCTGGAAAATATCTTAATCAATCACGGGGATAGCAATGTTCGAATTACGAAATCGGGGATGCAGAATTCTATATAGGCCACATAGTATTCAGTAGGTGGGGCATATTGTAAAAAAAAAAAAAAAAAAAAAAAAAATGTGTTGCTTTATCCTGCCGGAAAGGGACGGATGTTGATTGAAACTGTAGGCGGAAAGAAGGCACACAGTGAAGCCACTGGCGTCTCATCCAGTGAAAAAACCTTCATTTAACATAGTTTACGGTACCATGACGGTGATGATGAGTTACTGGTGGAGCATCGAATATGCGTGACTTATCCTTCGCACTTATTATCACACCTTGACTTCTTTTTTTTTTTTTTTTTTTTTTTTTTTTTGCTCCTTTGACTGGTTACTTCATGAAGAAGATATTTCGGTGATGTTTCCTGGATGTTTTTGAAATTCATGATCCTTTGCTCCCAAAGGTGATTTGCACAACCCATCATTATCTATGGTTATTGATAATAACAAATGTAAGCCTAGGTACGTACTTAATTACAGATATGTTTGTATATAGGATGATTCCTGCCTTTCCCTGTCTGTCCTCAAAAGATACAGGCCTGACAAGAATCCAGACAGATTGATATTTGATCCTGTTTGATTTCATCATTAGTCCGTGGAAATCTGCTAAAACTAACACCAAGACTTAAAAAGAAATCACGATAGACTTTTTCTTTTTCAACACAAAGAGGAGGAATACGTAATTTAGCTATAGCAGTGTATAAGACATTGGAAGTAAACAAGAATACGTAAGTGATCATGTATGTACTTATCGTGACATCTTTTCAACAAAATAATAACTGATATCTATCCTGTATCATTTATTGATATATGAATATATAATATCACTGCATAAATTTCATACGTTATAGCGTATTTCCTGCATGCTAACCCAAGAAAAAATGACAGCTGTGATGTCTGCAGAAGTTCGATACAAGGAGCTTGAGTCTCCATGCGACCCTTTAAGCAGCTCAATTCGGGCATATAATATACAGTTCAGTCGCGGAGAATGTCAGGCGCCCGTCACTGCGTTAAATAGAAGGGAATGCAATAGAAAAACAGAAGCACACAGGCGCATGGTGATGGGTTGATGGTTTATCATAGCCTCGATCGGCGCTCGGTCTCAAGTATAGATATGATTTATTGTTTATCATGAATAAATTGCCATGTCGGGCGCTCATATTCTCGTCTCATGTTTTGCATTCGGACTGTTTGCGTAAAGAGAAGGGGTGCAAAAATAGTGAAAGGAAATCAATGTTAAAGGTACTATTTACCATTGGGAGCAGTGATTAAAGAATGTTCGAGATGTAACATTTGATGCATATGTGTAGATCAGTTATATAACAAAATATCCTACCATGTAAAAATGTCTTAATTAAGCCTAAAATATAAGGAGATATCACTATTTTTCTGACTAAATCATAACTATAGACGGTTTAGTCTCAAAACATTTTTATTGCAAATATTGTTCACATTTTGTATATTTAACAATACTTAACATACAAATACTGATTTATTTATTATTTTTTTTTTTTTTACAAAAGGACTCTTCCTTGAATTTGTTTTATCCGTTCTCATTTTCGTTTCATCTCTTGTAATTTGTATCTTAAGTATAATACCATTGTAAAATTAATGTGGAGTTGCTTCGTGTACATCTTTCTTTGCTTTACTTCCTTGCAACATGATAATATATTTCTACACGATTATATAATAATCTCCCGACTCAAATTCGGATGGTGTGTGAAATAATATCTGTTCAAAAAACATGTTAGTGTCTATGTGTGTATAAATGTTTTTACAAAGGGAAGATATGAAATAGATGGAGAGAGAAAGAGACAGAGAGACAGACAGACAGAGACAAAGAGTTGTGTATGTTGTGGGTGTATATATATATATATATATATATATATATATATATATATGTGTGTGTGTGTGTGTGTGTGTGTGTGTGTGTGTGTGTGTGTGTGTGTGTGCTGTGTGTATGAAGTGGTATCGTGACACAAAGGACACGAGAAATAACGCTTGAAATTTGTCTCCATTCTTGTAGAACACTTTGTCACCACGAGAATCATTTCAATTTTCTGCCTCGCCCGGATGCGCAGTCATTGCAATTTAGCCTACAATCCATCTGAAGATTATTGCAAATTTATGGATGGGGGGGGGGGGACGTTGGAATTTGCTTCCATTTGCTCAAAGGCCATTGCAGATGGCGAGGTGCGATAGTCTCATGAAATGGACAACGTGAAAAATGGAAGGAATGGGAAGAGATATTATAAGAGATATCAGGAATAGTTTGGGAAAGCTTGCTCATGCCAATGCAGGCCACAGATTTGCGTTAAGAAGGTTTCAGGCACTCTTTCAAGCTCAGACGAGAGAATTGAAACGTTGCTATCTCTAACACGCAGTGTTTACTGCAACAACATCATTAGGGTGCACATCTGGTTTAGACCCGCCAAGGTGCGATAGTGCGAACACCAGCTAGCTATAGGGTCCATTATATAACAATGTGACGTTGGGTAATGATTGCCTTATTTAGCGTTAAAGGTGTTGTAGTCGTGGCCCAGTATCTTTTCTCATTCGACGATCTTAGGTTTTGTGTTTCAACAATGCGTCTGTATTGTTCAACTTTAATTTGTTGCGTGATATTTGCTTTTCTTAATGCTGAATGTTTTGTAGTCGAGGCCTCAGGTGTTATCTTTTCTCATTTGTCTTTTTTATCTTGTATCATTGATGGTTTTTTTTTTTTGTAATGCTTGTCCAAACTGGTGCAGTAAGACATAAATAAGGACATCGTTGATGAGAGTCATAAAAAGGACACCGTGATGAGAGTCATATCGTCAGCTGTCAGTTTTGTGAAATGCATCTCAAATGTTTTGCGGTTACTTTTATATGTAAAGTTGCAACTATCGTTCAGTAAAAGCATCGATTAAATTTATCATTTTTGTTTTGCATTTACAAATATACTTGTATATCATAACAATATAAAATTCGAAGGATGAATGCTATGATGTCCAAGCAATTTTCGTTCATTAATGTCAAAGTATCTCTCAAATCCACAAGTATGGACACTTTTCATATTCCTTTTAAAAAAGAAATAGAAAAAATCATTTGAAAAATCCCCCCAAAATATTATATCTAAGCTGTCGGATATTAGCATCAAAAGACTTCAAAATCTTTAGCGCAGGCTTTCAGATTGTAACAGTCGAATTGAGAAGTAGATGTTGCTGTTGTTGTTGTTGTATTTCCTTATTCAGATAAAACATATCTGCAGTCTGCAAGAAAAATACAGTATGAAGAAACGGGGGATGTGTTGCCCGTTCAGCCGTATTTGCAACATATGACTGTTCTTCAACAGGGTCCCACATTTATAATACAAAATAGTACACTGTATACACTAAACATTCCCCCCCCCAAAAAAAAAAAACAACAATAAATGAAAATATTCAATATTCAGTGATAAGTAAAGAAAAGAAGAGAACGAAAAAGAAAAGGAAAAGAGAAACTAAATAACATTTAAAAAAAAAAAGAAGAATGACCCCCCAAAAAAAGGGTAAAGGAATCTTGATTCGTGTTGTACTCACCAAGGTCTGGATCGTAGTCGCCGATATATCGATGTGTCAGATATCGGACGACGAGAGCTGTAGAAAAAAAAAAAGAAGAAAGAAAAGGATACGGTTTATTGGGTCATCACCAATGCTAATCTAGCAATAAGGATTACAGTGGGATTTTCGCAAACATCAATTTGATGAACAAAGAATACGATTTCCAACTTTTACTCACAAATGCGGATAGAACTTCATTCTTGTTTTTGTTTGTTTGTTGTTGTTGTGCTGTGTTTTGTTGTTTTTTTTTTTTGGGGGGGGTCTTTTTCTCACACCGCAGAACAAGATAGAACGCTAATCAGATGGCTGTAATAAGAATCAAAAATTTGCAAATGTTATATCTTGATTGATGAGGAGAAGAGCTAATATCCGATGAATGAGGAAAATAGCTCGACCTTGTTTGACAACGTTAGTCCAGCAAGTCATAATTATTGATTGGGGATAAATTCGTTTATAAGCATCGCTTGAAAGGTTGATCCAGCCGTTTACAATCTTTTGGTTCCGGTCGAGGCAAATACAGCAAGGATAACCCCTATCCATGCCTTTGACAAACAAACTGCACGGTCAAATCAGCTTCTTTGTGAAACAATATTGCAAATCAAAGTGGATTTGATCTTATTGCGATTTCAATATGGAGGCGTTAGCGTCAAATTGATCTCATCTCTCCTAAGGCTTGTATTTCTCTCGCAGGGAGAAATCACCTATTGTTGAAGACTGGTGGAGAAAAATGCTGACAATATCCCTGTAGGTTTATGGCTCTGATGCAGAAGGATCACACAAACCGCCAGGATTTTATTCTTGAGAGGGAAAATTGGCTGTTAGGGAAAAGAGTCCATTAAAGGAAAAAAAATGCACAACAAGCAAGAAACATAATTGATTAGTGGTTCGTGATATCCTCCCTACTCAAGTCCTCATTCTCTCTCTCTCTCTCCCTCCCTCTCTCTTCCTTTATCTATCTATCTATCTATCTATCTATCTATCTGTCTGTCTGTCTGTCTTCTTGTCTGTCTGTCTGTCTGTCGATTGATCTTTCTCTTTTGCATCTTGAATGTATCCAATGTCAATATTCGTATTGCCTTGCTGGAAATAACAGTGTGATCACAATGGTAATGTTCACACAGTCGACTAGAGCTATTATGAAAACGCTCGAATTAAACAGTGCGAAGGTGATTTCACACGGTGGTGTGGTTTTATACAGAGAGTTCACATCCGTGCTCTGTTTCACGCTGTGAATTGATGATTCACAATGACATGTGTTCACAATGTTAGAATTGTCAAATTAAACAGTGTGAAGCGATTTCACAGTCTGTTCTCAATGTCTTCATACTGTTACACAGTATGTTCCACATTGTGGGACGCTGTATTTTTTCCAGCAGTCCAGCAGGATGTGTATGCCCTTATTAGCTTTACGTTAGAAACGTCAGTATGAAGCGCCATATAAATGGAATTATTATTATTATTATTATTATTATTATTATTATTATTATTATTATTATTATTATTATTATTATTATTATTATTATTATTATTATTATTATTATTATTATTATTATCTATCACAGTCATCTACCTATTCCTGCTTTTCTCTAAACTACAGCAGCCATCCAGCTAGTCCTGCAGGCAGAGTCTCTGCATGTTAGTCTCAGATGCTAGTTATTCACCCTGCCCTTCTTACTTCTTTTAATTAACACCCAGCCGGGTTTTCTTCATCAGCTACAAAAGTTGAAATTCCCTCGCATAAACAGTGGGATGACCCACTGCTACCCTCTGATTCCTTTTGTCGAAACGTTTTCATCAGTGAACCCCTCTTGATGGCTTCAGTATTCTCACCTAAATGTCTAAATCAAACTGACTGTTCATCTTTATTGTGATCTTCCAGCGCACTTGGGTAGCAGGAGGAGATGAAATGAGCTGGGGAAGTTGTTGGCGGAGAGGAGGAAAACATCGGACTGACTCGCCTGAGGCAGCAGCGCTTATTAACTTTCCAAATGCTGCTCCGATGTGCATCGTAACTGTTGCTCAACCCTGCTCGCCACAGAGGACAAAGCCCTTCAAAAATAGTAGTTTAGCGGCACGCATAAATCATTAACCTCCTTCTCGTCTGCCGTACACTGCCTTCCGCTTTTTGCTACCGTTGACGTGGCTCTGTCTCTGCGCCATTTTTGGCAAGGGCCATGGGCGTCTCTACAGATGCTTCTAATAAAAAAAATGTAATCCCATACCAAGAGCGCATCTTTCAAACCTGAGTGGGAGAGGGGCAGAATAATTGTTTTGTTGTAGCTCAAAATAATGTCTAACATTATGATCGGAAGGCTGCTGTAAGATTTAAAGCAACCAGCAGGAGGAAATCGAACGGTACTTTCTCTGTCACGTGAGTTTAGAGTGGTGCTGCCGTTAGGGTATATGTATTTCTACCATGCAGTGTCCATGCTACATGGGTTTATAGTAACCTCGTCTACAGCCACTATGTCTATTTTCCAATTGGTCTACTGGCATATCGTCTATTACCGATTAGTCTAATACCCATTTGGTCTACAACTCGTTTTGTCCAGTACCCATATTGTCTAATAGTCACTTTGCCCACTACCCGTATTGTCTAATACCCAACTCGTCTAAGGAGCATTTCGTCTAAAAAACAATTGATCTAATAGCCAAATCGTCTACACTCACAATGTCTATTTGCCATGTCGTCTAATATCTATTTTGTCTACTACTAGTTAGTCTACTCCCACCTCGTCTACAAGTCATTCAGTCTACATTCACTTTGTCTAGTTATCATATCGTCCAACCCTTAGTTTGTCCATACCCAATATGATCTATACCCATCTGGTCTACTCCCAACTGGTCTACTCCCAACTCGTCTACTCCCAATTGGTCTACTCCTAACTGGTCTACTACCAACTGGTCTACTCCCAACTCGTCTACTCCCAATTGGTCTACTCCCAATTGGTCTACTCCCAACTGGTCTACTCCCAACTGGTCTACTCCCAATTGGTCTATACTCGTCTATACCCAATTGGTGTACTCCCAACTGATATAGTTTTACTCTCAACAATTTACCCAAACTGATCATTTCCTTCTGGTCATGCTAATAATGAATATACCACTTTGTCTAGTGTCCAGTCCGTCTCACTGTCATGAACTATTCATATCAAACCCTGCCCTTGATTAGCACAAAAATCAATATTAGACTATTCTAGTTGTTACGATGTGGGCGTGTAGTTGGATGGATTATTATTCTTATGATTGTGTATCAAAGTTGAATGGATGGAGCGTTGAAGTTTGGACATATAAATGCTTATTTAGGGTTCCTCGCGAAACGTGTATTGAGTACATTGCAGGCAAGTAAATTATTCATCTTAGTAGTAGCTATATATTGCCATGAATCATATTTTTGTGTATATGTTTCAACCTTTTTTGGTGCATTTAACCGTTTACATACATCAGTACGTGCCAGACAGAATAAAAAATACTGATAATGTACTTATAAAGTGTTCCTTTTCATTTTTACCATTCTTATGATTGTGTATCAAAGTTGAATGGATGGAGTGTTGAAGTTTGGACATATAAATGCTTATTTAGGGTTCCTCGCGAAACGTGTATTGAGTACATTGCAGGCAAGTAAATTATTCATCTTAGTAGTAGCTATAAATTGTACATGAATCATATTTTTGTGTATTGTTTCAACTTTTTTTGTGCATTTAACCATTTACATACATCAGTACGTGGCACACAGAATAAAGAATACTGATAATGTACTTCTAATGTGTTCCTTTTCATTTTTACCATACTTATGATTGTGTATCAAAGTTGAATGGATGGAGTGTTGAAGTTTGGACATATAAATGCTGCATGATTGCTTCTGATATAAATTACACATCCAACACAAAAATAACACAGCAAGTTTTTCACACTGTGACATTATCTTTTTTTCCTAAAAAATTGTCATAATTAGAACATAAAAATTTAAACCAAACGGGGCACCAAGAGTGTTCAACCTATTTAACTGGGAAAAAAGAAAATGGATGAAGTAAACTTAAATAACAAAAATGTATATATATATATATATAACTCATATCTACTGCCAACTCGTCTACTGCCAACTAGTCTACTCCCAATTGGTCTACTACTAGTTATATATATATATATATATATATATATATATATATATATATATATATATATATATATATATATATAGTTGGCAGTAGACGAGTTGGCAGTAGACGAGTTGGCAGTAGATATGGGTTGGCAGTAGACGAGTTGGGTGTAGACCAATTGGGAGTAGACGAGTTGGGAGTAGACGAGTTGGCAGTAGACAAGTTAGGTGTAGACTAGTTGGGAGTAGATGAGTTGGGAGTAGACCACTTGGGTGTAGACGAGTTGGGAGTAGACCAATTGGGAGTAGACGAGTTGGGAGTAGACCAATTGGGTGTAGACCAATTGGGAGTAGACGAGTTGGGAGTAGACCAGTTGGCAGTAGACTAGTTGGCAGTAGACTGACTGGTTATTAGACTAATTGACCATTAGACAATGAGTTGTAGACCAATTGGGTATTAGACAAAATGAGCTGTAGACTATTCTATTCATAGACCTTATGATTACTAGACGAATGGTCAATATACATAATGGGTGTTAGACGAAATGTGACTTAGACAAATTGGACATTAGATAAAATGGCTAGTAGACGAAATGACAATTAGACTAATTGGCATATAGACAAAATGGTTGGTAGACAAGTTAGTAGTAGACGAAGTGGGTTTAGACGAGATGGCATTAGACTAGGTGGACAGTGGACAGGGTGGGTGTAGACGAGGTGCCAATTTACCGCTACATGGAGGTGATCGGTTAACATCGTACATCCCTGACATAGGCATCAAGTAAGGAATATTACCCCACAGATCTAATGTCGTGGATACATTCTTTCTAAAGTGCATTTGGAAATCCTGCAGAGGACAGCGTTTGCATCATTGCGTCACTTTGAAGTAAAAAGAAAAAGCAACAACAACAATGACAGCAACAACGAGGCAATATTCCTGTCCACATTCGTGACAAATGCGTAGCATAAACCAAAGCACTCTCAGATGCTTGCATATTAAAGTCAGCAGGTTGAGAATACATTCTATGAGGGCAGCATTGGGCTCAAACTAGTATCCTCTCCTACCACCACTCCTTTTTCTTCGAGGTGTCGTTCCTTCTCAGTGCAGGGAGGCGCCATTTGGCTTGTGAACGTAACGACATGGTTGACGCCATGTTGCCGCAGGGTGGTGCAAATTAATACTGACCTAATTATTGAAATGGGGATGTCAAACAAACCTTTCCCTTTGGCATGGTTGCCTTTTATGTCAAAACTACCCACAATCACACACGCTATAATATCGCACACGAGCTCGCACCACAACACACGACCACATCGATTCATACCAGGTGAGGCTATTATCGATATTTGCATGTATTAGGTTAGGTTAGTGAAAATGTGAGATTTGAAAACATGCATTTGTTTATTTTTTTTTTTTAAGAAAGCGCTCCCACCCCAAGCTCTCTCTTTACAAAGTAACATGAGTAAATGCCATTTTTTTTTTTAACAAGGAGAAACAGGTTGCGGGCAATAGCGGAAAGGTCTCTTGATATACCATCAACGTTGAAGAACGGAAATAATAATTTGAAAGTAAGCATGGCGAAAACCCCAGTCTGATGTTGCACACTATTAATTATCGCCTACCGCTCCAAGATACACGTATTCGTAAAGATTAATATGAGGAATTCAGAATTTCTTATTCTGTAATATGACATATTCTGTAATATGACAATTACCGATGAACAGAAAAGCACAGAAATGGAAAAAAAACTTTTTGAGGCAAGATATTGTGCTCAAGGTCAAAATAATGCATTACCACCAGATTAGTAAGCTCTTTCCTTTTCATCAGTATAGCAGCGAAAAAGAAAAAGGAAAAAAAAAATCAGCAGATACTTCAACATAGTATAAGAAGCTGCCAAAATACCCCATACTTTTTTTTCTTTTCCAATTGCATCCAAACTGTCCGGCCTCTAGCCGCGGCCCAAACCAGTAACTGAATATCAGAAGGACACTAAAGGGTTTTACAAGCAATGTAGAAATGACATCGACACCGTCTATGCCTCCGGTCGGTGGCCTATCAAACGAAAAGCGCTTGAAATTGCTTTCAAAACATACCGGTATCCTCAATCAAACTTCATCTGCTCTGAAAACTAATGCAATATCTCCATTTTACCCAAATGTTACCGTGCAACATCTCATTCATCAGGCATACATGGATTAAAAGCAAGACGAGAAAGACTTCATCCTTTGTTGACCAGACAGGATGATTCTTCTCGTATCCGAAGAAGATGAATTTCTTGAGTTAAAGTGGTCGTCGTGAAACGCTCTTCCCTGAACTTGTGGTTGATAGATAGATACAGAGATAGGTGCAGATATTTCAAATACAGAAAGGGAAAGAGAGGGGGGGGGGGGAGAGAGAGAAGGGGGGGGGGGTGGGAGGGAGAAAGAGAGAGAGAGAGAGAGAGAGAGAGAACAGTTGGCTATGATGTGAAAGAAGTTGCCCTATGCAGAAATCAATGTGACCGCGGGTCCTTCGTGGTACGTGGTACATTGTATTCAGCAATCCGGACATTGCCGGATCAACAAGTCATGGCTCCTGTAGTGCTTGGATTTCCTGTTTGTGTTCCAGTCTGCAATGTTGCTGTCATTGTTAGATGTGAAGGGCGAGGGTCTGGGATCACTGACGAGGACGAGGGAGGGGGCTCGTGTTACGTAATAACGTTTGACGCGGGGAAACAGGACCAATGAGTTTAGATCAGTATAAAGACAGTGTTGCAGACGCCAAGTTCTTACTGGATAATAGTAGAACTTTCTTAAAGTGACTAGAGAGGGAATAAGCAGTTATCTGAGGAAATTCTTGCAGTCTCCGTGGTACTCTTGAACACCTCGATGGTGATGGTCTGTGGTTGCTGTGCTCCTGTTATTTCTAGTACGATACCTAGTGCTAGTTTCTTGTGTGATTACTACCATCTTTAAAAACTAGTAAGATCATTGTTATCATTGTAATCATGTCGTCACCTCCACTAAGAGGCAAAACACGCTGTCCCTCGGATAGACATAGAATGGAGATCCCAAGTGTGAGTTAGTCACGCCGCACGCAAGTAAACAAGTAAAAGGTTCCACTTCATTCATTCATCACAAAGAGCAGATCAGCATATCCCTCCCCCCCCCCACCAACAAAAAGAGGAAGTATTAAAGAGAGAAAGAGAGAGAGAGAGAGAAGGAATATATAGAAAAGAATAAAAAAGTCTCGATACATGATAGGGACAAACTTTCAATAACTATAGGTCACTAACAGAACACTATCGTCTGTTCTGACAGCCGATTACAATCATTTCACTCGTTATTTCAGCAGAAGCCAAAGCAGAAGTTGACTAAATTTTGCTAATACATTTTCAGTGGACGAGAAAGTATATGCAACTATTCGCTGCCATTACAAGCCACACCGATTGTCTATTTTCTTTTCCTGTGCCAAGTATCCTGCTATTGGATCAACTAGTACCTGTACATGAGGTCCCTGCTCCGAGGGGCGCTTGCTATTGACCCCCTATATAGTTCTCTCGGCTGGTCTTTCACAGAATACTACAACGGTGATTTGTTCTACTTTCCAGATGCTTTTTAGTCATTAAACTACCCTGTGATCCGATTCCCATAGACATTGCCAGATCGTTTCGATGACCTACCCCCTCCACTCATTAGACATAAAAAAAAAAAAACGGGCAAAGACATTGAACGCAATGTGATAGGAAAATGTTGTTTGTGAATGCTCTGCCTCTGCAATACCATTGCCCAGTAAATTACGCAAATCACTTTAACTGTGTTTTAGATTAATATGCCTGTATGTGATGATCTTGAAAAAAAAAATAAAATAGAGAATCTTGATCGACCGATACGTTACGACTGAAGTTTTGCACGTTGAAGAGAGTTTTTCGACACCGAGATAACCATCGTATAAGCAGCGTCTTCTTGTTGCTCGAATGAAATATCGCACTAAACAAACACAGAAACAAACAATCAAAAACAAAAACAAAAAAATAAAACACACAAACAAATAAACAAACAATCGAAAACAATAACACTAAAAGTATGATGCCATCCATTTGATGTTTATGAATTTATCTTATGCCAGAGGCTGTGGGATAACACTATGTATCCATTTGGGATTCTGAGATGTGAGATATGAAGTCTTTTTATGAGCTTTCACATGATCGTTGTTAATCGAAATAAAATCACTTTAACCTCACCTGCGAGGGGCACCTTTAAGCCTTAAAGTGAATAGACCATAATGAACCTTGGGGGTATCAAGACCATCGCTTCATAAAGACATTGACATATGAGTTATGTTGGAAACGAAAAGGTTAATGCAATATGCGTTGTCATCGCATCATAGGGTACGCCCATCTCCTTGTCAAGACACAAACTATGGACTATGGGAGGTTTTAGATTTACATTTACAAATAATTGTGTCGCTGTCATCATCTCTGCTTGTCCCCTCTTCCTGTTGTTTCTCTTACTTCTTCTACTTCGTCTTCAAATTCTTCTTCTTACCCTCTTCTTTTCTTTTTGTCGATGAGTTCATGGTACTAATAACGAGAGGTTGATCAAAACTCTATAATAGAGCAGTAAACATAATATAGGTCATTTCATGTTCTGCTGTCTGTTCAAGGCAGTCAATGTCTCATGTTACCTTTGTGCCATCGTCTAGGCGCGAAAAAGAAGAACCCAAGAAAATATAATGACCAGGATGTCAGCCTCACTGGGCTTCAAAACACATCAATAAATTATCCTCGGAGATTTATTCAAACGCATACTCGTGGGGTGTACGGCATTTGAAGTGATCCGAAGTCTGCAATGGAATACATGTACAAGCCTCTTTGACCCGTCATTTGTAAATTTGTGTCGACATGACGTAAAGTAAGAACATGAGCAAATGATGTATACTGGTGCAATCAACACAGACAATCTAAACTTAAAGTGCTACCACAAATCAGAGAATTTGCAGCAGATGAAGACAAGGACCCGCCTTTAGACCTACGGAGATGGCAAGTATAGATCATCCCACATATCTATAGATGCTATAAATCGGATTGGTAAACTCTCAAATGCTGGAAGCTCTGAGTACTGTGGTTGATGGTTTATGGCTTGAAATAATGGGTCCTGCTGCGTATACCTTGTCAGAATAATGAAAAAAAAACTTCCTTTTCTACCCCAGCTACCACTTTCACAGGGCACGCAATAGTAGGACAGGTTAAGGTTTATCGGTTTATTACCTAACTACGTGATAGAATTAGACATTTGTAAATAAAGGCGAATGCAATCAGCGAGACAGAACGACTCATCTTTATCCACACTCAATCATGTACAAATCTTTGTAGTCAATCCCTCAAGATCTCGTAAAATGTGGGACGAGTCGTTCGTCGCATCAAAGATCCCAACAACCACACAAACTAAAGTACGAACTCATACCTATTGACTTTGAAAAGCAGCATCTTGTCGGTAAAGGCACAATGGATGGAGGAATATATATGATATGCCCTAAAGAATATGTAAAAAACAGTAAACGTCCATCAAATTCTCAATTGTACTTCCTTGTCTAGTCAAGATGAAAAACGTTAGACTGACAGTGAAAGCGTAAGTTTGGATGAGTTTTAAGGACTCTTACTTTGAGCTTTGGGAATTACATTTGATTCCGAGTCGAGTTATAAGAAGTCATTACTCATCGCGAGTTAGGTTCACGTGGAATCCAGCGAGGCCGACAAGGGGGTAACATTGCCAAGGAGCAACGCCTTTGAGAAAAGAGCTTAACGAAGTTTACTGCATAATGTATTAAAAGAATTAGGAATTCATCACCCCCTCCCCCGAAAAAAAGAAAGGAGTGATTGGTATCAGATCTATGAACCTGTATTATGTGAATCATATCCTGCTGTTTTATTTTATCAATTAAAGGATTACATCTTCGTACGAAAATTAAGCTTTTTCCTTGGTGGTCATAAATAAGAGACTCAGAAATCATCGATTCTACAGCTTACAATTAACTAAGTTTGGTGTTCAACAGGATAGTCCTTTAGGCCCTTCACTATTTATCATTATCAAAATATCAAGAATCTAAAGCACATTTTTTGTTGTCCTTCAGGGAAAATTAAGACGTAGTGAAATTTTGTGTATAGAACGAATGGAAAGCCACTCAACATTCTATACCTCACACAGAGCTGACAATTTGTCTTGCTCTCTTAACTTTCACAGTTCACATCTTTTTGTGTGTGTCTGACTTTCCCCCAAATTTTACTGATCTAGTTCTCTGTTTTTGTTCTGTTTTCATTCAAAGCAACTCAATATCAAGACAGAATTTCTCTTTAAAGATAAAAGATCTCCACTGTTTGGGACAATATTTGCATTATCATAATAACAATGCACACCGCGCAATTTGCATATATACTATACTCCCCTGAACCAGTCTGCTCATAAATTATCCTATACCAGACGGTCTAATGAGAATTATTTTACCCCTTCTGAGAACACCATTAGCTCGAATAATTCTCGTGCATCAGCAACTGATCAGTGCCAGATTTTGGAACTCCCCTGATGGTGACATCAAATATGTTCGAGCATTGAACGCCTCCAAAAATAGACACAAATTTTTCCTCCTAAATTTTTACCTCGTTCCCGTGTCAAATTAGTGACGTCACTCAACACTCCCCATACCATCGCCGCCATGAATTCGGGACTATGATATGGGTGTATGTCTACGAAGTGTTTACGATCATGAGGAATTATATACATTGAGATTACACTGATATTACACTTTTTCACCATAAAAACTATAGAACGATACATAACTCTATAGCACACATGTTCAATATTGCGATCACCATGCAGTCTTCTTCTAAGGATCCACATTCTATGATTCTATTATCATCCTTCGTAAGCAATTTATACATATCAAGATATTAAAATGAATCATCCCATACTAGCCGTATTTTCATTCTGTCCTTTTAAAACCTATTTCTCAGTTCGTGGTTCCAAACTTCATGTGACGATCATTTTATGCGAAGGACCTACAATTTACAAACATCTTGTTCCAGTGGACCGCACACGTTCCTTTGATAGTAAAAGATTAGAAAAAAAAAACTGAATGAAATTTGATCTGTAATTCCTTACATTACGTTGACCATGAAATTATGTTACTTTGTTGTCTTCTCAACTGACATGTTGAAAAAAAGAAAGAAGAAAAGACAATTACAAGAACCCATAAGACATTCACTGACAAGCTTGTCTCAATAGCAATGATCTTAACTGAAGAGAACTAACACTCCAATGATTTAAAGTCCAACTACCCTCCTCTCTTCACCCATTCCGATTTAGCAAACAACCAAGATAGATGAGATGTTATAAACTTCTTCTTCCGATGACTGCAATTTATCTTTTCCTTCAAAAACAAGCTCTTGAAAGTCAAAGTGAGGAAGGAAACATGATAATTTGTAGGCGAAACAACTAAAGTTTATTTATTGATTCAACTAAGAGGTACAGAAGGCATATGATGGCATATGACAAGGCATGGACTTAATATCCCTTTCGGTAATTTACCACTTTGTGGTTGGTGCTGGTTCCAGTTGACAACAATCAGTCCCAAGTTTTGTTTTGTTTTGTTTTTTTCGGGGTGGGCAGATTCCATCTCCAGATTTTCCGTAATCAATCTCAAAGATATAGCGACGTTCTCATAGTAACTCTTGGCTTATACAATGGAAGTTCATGTATCAGACAATTCGTTACACTAAATGTCATCCTTGGACTGTATGACTAATGGTCAAAGTGTATTCCACGGGCACAGTTCGGTCGGAATTTAGAGGATTTTAGAAATTGCTTCGTGCTCTCGCCACAACTGACCTTTTCTGGCAGTATGCAAATTTGTATTTCGAGTTCGAGCTCACCGATAGCGGGCCCCAGTGCACACACGCATTTTAATGCTACCGCTAACCATAGCTAATGGAATAAAAGGGCATTTTCGTGGACCTACGCTTTGATTGTAATTGATCGCAGGGACGATAAACTGAGTTATCATGGATGGGTAAAAGACCCAACATCGAGGCATATTTGGGTGCACTCTTCATCAGAGAGAAAAGGGGATAGAGGTGGGCGGGGGGGGGGGGGGGCTTAGATGTGGAAAGGACATCAGAGGGGAAAAGAAAAAATATAGGGCGAAATGGCGGAGCGCGTTTAAATCGTAGTTTCAGCTCTCAAATTGCTTTAAAACAGCGCGTGCTTAACCCTTAGGGAAGTGCCTAAAAGTTTGCCTAGTGATTGTTTTGAGCGCTTACGACATATTTGACTCGTATAACAATCGACTGACTAAAAATACTTGAATATGTCTCACAAACGTTACCCTAGAACCATGAATTACTGCTGTAAACTCTATCTCCTCCCTGAGTTCTCATTTCGATCGCGGGGTGGTGTCATCTAAGGCAGATCAAAAAGGCGTTTACTACTTGTGACATGTGCTTAGAACACCATACTCATCAAAGATGTTATTCGTGGGGAACGTCAATAACGCAGAGAAAAAAACGAATAAAAAAAAAGTACATGGCAGAACCAAACAAAAAGAGGTAGATCAATAGTGACGTCATAACAAACATCATATTTGTGTGTGTGTGTGTGTGTGTGTGTGTGAGCCAAAATATTTGTCGTGTTTTTGGTTGTTTCTTATTTTGATCTGTTCGTTCTACATAGTCGAATTCCATCATAGTCACAACATCTCCGCGCGCTTCCTGAGTGCTACTTCATCCTCCTGATCAGATTTATACCACTGCATCAATACGAGCCTCCCCGCCTCCACTTATAGCACTGCGCCGTGCAATATGTAGATATCATGCAGTAGTTTTTTCCCCCGTCATCGTCCGTCGGAAGAGATATATTTTTGTGTCTTTTGGTTCTCGGGGGGGGGGGGGGCGGGAGAAGGGATTTGCGATTTGGGATGGGACGAAGAGAGCATTGCCGTTTATTCCACGAGCCGAGAGGAAATAGGGGCGTAGCGACGCCGTCGAGTTTTTCGACGTCTTTCCTGTCATTGCCATTATTCCGTACATCAATGACATTTTACTGAAACATGTCTTTTTGGAGCATCAGCATCAGCTCCAATCTCCAAATACCACAGCCGACATTTTCCGCCTGTACGACCTGATAAATGCCCGCAGTAAATGAATCTACTTTTACTTTCACTTTTACGTGACCTTTTACCTTTGTGAAAAAAAAAGAAGAGAAGAGATAGAGAGAGAGAGAAAGAAAGAATTAAAAGAAAAGAACTGTGTGACTGGATACAATAAAATGTGTGATTTTGTATACATTAAAACTATACATTAGTGTTATCAAAATTTCAATTAACATCAGACAAATCTGAACTTGGACCTGAAAAAAAAATCGACGTTCTCGGAATAGTTTGGGGTTAGTTCTGAATGATATCGACTACAAATTCCGCAGGATCATCAAACTTAAAATAAATCACGTTCAGTCGCTGAGGGGAGTTTCCAAAATATGCCACAGAATTGCCCCGGGTTCATTACAAACTGTGCCAAATAAACCTTTGCTTCACTAAAAGTTCTTTAGCCAGGATTCCTTTGATATTCCGCAGCGCTCTGACTGATTGTAAATTTTATCGTCACCACTTTTCCCGTCAATCTAACTCGGTTGATTTTATCGGCACTGACACCCATGTTTACACCAAGGGGGTAATTAAAGAAATGAGATTCGTAATTTGTTGATATAAAGTCGACACACATCCGTCCATAATTAGTGCCAGGTACATAATTTAGACGAGGACTATGAAAATATACTTGCACTGAACGTCGGAGACTGTTTAAAGCTTCGGGTTGTAATCATGATATTCCGTAGCCTGCCTTGTGTATACCACAGGGAATGCTTGTGAGGTGCTTCGGCAGGTGAAAGAGGGTGAAATACGTTATGCGCTTTACCTGATGTCAAGAACTGTGTCATGACAATCTGCTCTTGAAGTAATATATCGGCCTGTTTGTGTGCCGCAGCATCTTCATTATCGTAACTCTTAGATCATCGTTTACACATGCGTAACGACATGGCGGTTGGACTTTTAAGAGTGTCCCATCCATCTTCAACCGCGAACACTCTTAACTTCCCGAGCCAGGAGTAAAAGGAGACAGCACCAATACATTTCCTAGTGTTCGAGTAGGCTTGAGTACGCTTGGGGCTCCGCCTGTTCGAACTGTTGTGAATGCTCGCCTGCTTAACTTGGTGTATGTGTGCTTTCCTCACTTTGGTCAGCTAAAAACAAAACACAACAAAAACAACCCAACCTTGCTATCTCCGTTTGCTATTTGTTTTGTTTTTCGCAGCTTTATAGCCTTTCTCTTGTGAGATCACGGATCATACACTGCCTTTTCTCTGCGTGAGTGAATCGCGAGTAAGATTGATTACGTGATAACCGAGAAGATGTTTGTCGATATGAATAGTCAAAGCTCATCCTACGCCTATTACAGTTCTATCCGCGAGGAACAAGACCTCGCTTCGTTAGACCGCAGCCTTGCCACCAGATGAAGATGGTTATCATCATTTGTAATACCTCCATCTGGTGACGTATAGTTACAACGTGCGTGGGGGGGTTCCAACCGCCAACCAAGCTCATACATACGTCAAGACCCGAAGGGTGCATTTATTCATTGACCCACACAATGAGGCACAGTGAGAGACCTTCAGCGCGCGCGCACACACACACACACACACACACACACACACACACACACACTCACACACACACACACACATACAATTACAAATCTACATCTATACACACAAACCAACTTCTCAACAAAGGAAACATGATTGCTCCTCTTTATTTCTACCTCATTTCAGAAGGTCCGCAGGTAAGAAAGTTAAAGGACAAGTTCACCTTCATAGACATGTGGGTTGAGTGAATGCAGCAATATTAGTAGAACACATCGGTGAAAGTTTGAGGAAAATCGGACAATCCGTTCAAAAGTTATGAATTTTTGAAGTTTCTGCTCACTCAAGGCTGGATGAGAAGACTACTATAGCTTGTAATGTCACATGTGTACAACGATATAAAGAAAGAATAAAGAAAATTCAACATATTTTCACTTTTCTCGCATAATAAAAGAACACTTGACTTCTCTCTTTCAGAAGGCAGGGGGAATAATATTACCCTTAACATATGTCAGTAACAAGTCGAAGAAATGTGCACTTTATTCAAAAAGTGGAATTTTGTGAAATTCTCTTTTTATTTTCTTTATATCGTTGTACACACATTACATCATACACTGTAGTAGTCTTCTCATCCAGCAGTGACTGCGCTTATACTTTAAAAAATCATAACTTTTGAATGGATTGTCCTATTTTCCCCAAACTTTCACTGATGTGTTCTTCTAATATTGTTGCATTCACTCAATCCACATGTATGTGAAGGTGGACTTGTCCTTTAAACAAGCATGTGGACATATTATACACCAAGGTGATTACTATCAGAATAGAACACACAAACAGAAGGGTGAAAGGGGTGTCTATGTACACCAGTGATGAAAGCAATAAGCGATGTTTACATTCACAATATCAGCATAGATTTGGGAAATGATTTGGTTTGACATTTTATCAACAATGAATTAATTTCGAAATAGATTTGGATTGCTATCTCTGAATGTTTAAGTCGATGTTCTTCTCCGCTATGTTACGAAGCTGTGATCCGTTGATATGGTCAAGTGGGAATGGGATGTTTTTTTCACTCCTAGCGGTGTGAAGTCCTTTCCTACACCTTGGTGAAATCCATCAGTGTTATGGAGAGGAGGAGGCTAAGGCTATGACGTCAGGGTTACAGACACCCACGTGACCACTAGATGGGTGTTCTCTAAACTATACCTTCTATTATTGTTCCTCCTTCAGCACTGCCGACCCAAACCGTGTCGTTATACCACAATACTAGTATGGGCATACAATGTCACTAATGCAGCACTAGACTTTTAATAAGAGGGAATAAGAGCCCACTATATAATGTTGTTTGATGTAACTCCTTTTGTGTCGTTTTTGTTGGCTTTTATAATTTTCGCATTTTGATTATAATGTACAAATTCAAAATATGATTATTGTCGTTTTGATGGAAATTATCTGATCAATAAAGTTTCAAAAGAAAAAAAAAGGGATTAAGAAGACAAAAGTAGATTTCATCCCAGGTTATGTAAGTACAACTGTACCAGGGAAAGGAGCATTAAAACACAAGCAAATCAATGGGTGCGACAAAGCAATCGACAAAAAACAACTCAGCACCTTGTGACGATACATCGTCATTCATTCTGTCATGTACACGTGTGTTGTGTATGTGCACCTGAGTTCGGTTGGAAAAGTGCTCTGGCATAATTGGTATCTGGATGGATCCGAGCTTTTAAACAATTTTATAACAAGCAGAAATGTGCATCGTTTAATCACTCCCTCCTGTCTTCAGCTTTCTTATTACTATTTTCTATTTCTATTTTCTTCTGTTATGAGATATTTCAAACTGTGACTACTGTTACATGCATTGTTTACTACAATATGTCAATTTTGTATAGTTCATGTTGTAATGTATGTTTAGTCAACTATTATCATGATTAATAAAAGTTTGCGTACTTTGCACTCGTTAAATGTGATGAAACAGATATCATCTATGTTTTTACATGATGATGAATTATAGTGCGTCTTGACATTTTTGCCCATGATAAAGATATCCTCCATCAAAGACATTTTTTCACTTCATTTCATTTAGTTTCATTTTCAACAAAGTGTAGAGAACGTAGCATGACGAAAGAAAAAAAATATATATATTTTACATACATACATATCAACACAATAGATTGAGGAAGAAACACATGCTATTTACTGCATAATGTTGAAAATGTTGAAAACGAAGGGGAAGCTAAAAAGCAGAGCTTGTGATATGCATACACCTTAAGACCATTGTTGATAAAGTACAAAAAATGTAGCCATTACAAATGTAACAAATAAAATTTGAAACCTTTGTAAGTAAAATAAGTATACCCCGAAACAGTAAATAAGTAACAGAAGTAAGTAAACAATTAATAGTTAATAATTAATTGTGGATTTCGTCGGACCTTTTTCAAAATCTTTCTTTCTTCAAATCCTAGACTTGACAATACAAAATTTGCAAAAGACAAGGACAGTTTGAAATGAACTCAAGATTATGTCTGCTTACTTTCTGAGGCAACTAATATTTGATGACTTGTTATGATGAATCTGCACAGTAATAATCACAATAAATAATGGCAGGATGTCAGAGAAGTCGATAATATCAAAAATTGTCAGCAAAGTTCCTCCTCCGTATCCCAAATGACTAGAAATTTACGAAATAATGTGAGTATAGTTTCTTTGATAAACCGTTGACGGACACAAGGTTCAACAATCAAACGTGTGACGGCTGATATTTAATGACATGCTTTATCACACGATGGTGTGATGACAGCTACAACCGACAAAACAAACATCTGTAATGAAAATAATGACTGCCCTTTAAACGTAAAGAGACAAGCAGACGTCATACGAGTATTGTGTGTGTGTCTTTGTTGTGTGTCTTTGATCGTATGCCTGCTTCATAGCTCATTCGTTTGCTTTAGAGGGAAGATTTTTTTTTTCATCGAAGGTACACCGGAATAATAATCATTTCTTTTGTAACATACATCCCTGTCAACAGCAGAAAGAAAATCTCGGATGAGAAAACGCCGTATAATCCCCTGGGTCCTTTTGCAAAATACTTGCAGTGAGGGATAAAATGAAATAATGCATTGTAATCCAAAGCGTTCATAAGCCTAAAACAGAGATCAGATATAATATCCTTCAAAAAGTCCTGTCAAATTCCCACTTTATTTTCTATAGCTCCGGATTTTAGATGAGATGGACGCGAGGAGGAAGAGGTATTAACATTTTCTAGCATTTCTCTGAATTGATTTTTGACGAAGTGTTTGCATGGTTTACCAAAGGTGAGAATTGTTGGTGAGAATTTCGGGCTAAAAAGAACAAGTACTCTTCGATATTACTGATTACTGCTGTTTTTGTTGTTGTCTCTTTTTTGTTATTCGTAGTGGAGGCTCACTGTAAACACATTATTGCCTATTTTCACTCTTGACTTACGATGACGTCATATACCATGTATAGGTATGAGGAAAGTGGCATGAAACACGAATGCAGAGCTGTATTAACGCTAGTTAAAATGATAAAGAATATTTATTTATTTATTTCATTTATTTCAATATTCTTTTAGCAGGGTAGCCCTTTCAGTTGGTTAACCGTTCTACCAAGGGAATCTGCTCACATTATGTACAGATAAAAATGGAATGAACATTAAAACAAAGTACAAACAATAAAATAGCCTACAACCACAAATACTCCAAAACAAAAATACAAACAAACTCAAACATATACAGCTTGGTAGGGCAATCCGGAAAGCATTGCCACTTCACCTACCCCCCTTGTTATCATTCAATACCTTCAGACTTCGGACTTCAATATCAGTCCTTCATACAAAAAGAACAAAATAATACATTCATATATGGACTTCATGATATATAACACAAAACAACACAAACAAACAAATCAGTTGATATTGATACATTTTCCATACCTCTAGGCATGCCTTCATAACCTATCAATCATGCTGAGTACCCTGCATAATTTTTCAAAAACAAACAATGACTGTTCATTGAATAAAAAGACATTTCTAGCTGCTGGAAAAAAAAAATTACTACTTAACACTCAACTCCAACCACTCATATTTTTATTACAATTATCATGTCTTTTCTTTGTTTTGTTACGTTGACTCTTTTTACTACTACCGTGCACTGCCATTTTATTGCTTCGATTCCGGTTTATTTGTTGTTGTTGTTTTTTCTGCAGCATCTTCTTCTTTCACTTTCTCTCCCCCTCTCTCTTACTCTCCCTCTCTCTCGCTCTCTCTGTCTTTGCGTGTGTGTGTGTGTGTGTGTGTGTATGTGTGTGTGTGTGTGTGTGTGTGTGTGCTTCCTCAGCTGTTGCCAGTGGTGATTGCTACAGCATTTGATGTCATTTCATTTTAATCATTTTTAATTTCTAATCAAAGATCCAACAACCATGAACACAACATGATTATAAAATACCAACTACTTCAAATGTACACAATGGATTGTAATTGGATTATCATATCCCCGTAGTGATGAACCAAGTCATGTGGAATCAATTATTATTGTATATGTAAATCAAACAATGGGTGAATAGGTAGGGGTTGGACATTCATACTCAAACACTTCCACTACTTCTGCAGCTGCTGTATAGAATGGGATTTTATTATAACTATCACCACTTGTGTACAGCCAATGAGGTACTAGGCTAGAACCTCATTGGTTCAGCAGAACTACACTGATTAATGCAGGCTGGTTTTAGCTGAAGATTTAGTTGATGACTACATCAAATGTTTAGAGATGTTTGAAATAATTCATTATAGAGTCCCTGCAGTAAGGTTGTACGTACATCGAGTACCCAGACGATAGACACACTGTGCAATACACACAGACAAACACAAATGCCCCCACACATAACCATTACTTACACAAACACACAGCTTCCTCACCACATTCGGAAATTAAACTACATGTACATGTTAAAATACTTTTGTCATTACAGAACCACACCTATTGCTGTACATACCAGTCCACAGGGGTAGCAGGTGATCTTACGGAACGAAGTGACATCGTGTCGGCAGCCACACTTACCGGCAGTTATGATATCGACTCGTAGATTGTATTTACATCAAGCTACCAACAAAACATGGTCTGATCGAAAAAAAAAAAATCTTCGTCATATGGGCCTACATGTACTATGAAGGCAGTGGAGCGAGATGATGAATATGACACGGTTGTCGCCCACAGTCTGTGAAGTGAAAAGTAATGGAACCTAAATGACCATCATACATACACATCTTCATAAGATCGTTCATCGTATCTTCGCAAATGGGCGTTCATCCTTTTCATGTCAAATCTTGCATCTGTTTGTCACCACGATGAAAAATTAAGAACCCAACAAACCCACACATAATGGGAAGGAAGGAGGGGGAGGGAGAGAGGAGGAGAGGGGGAGAGAGAGGAGGAGAGGGAGAGAGAGAGGAGGAGAGGGGGAGAGAGAGGAGGAGAGGGGGAGAGAGGAGGAGAGAGAGAGAGAGGAGGAGAGGGAGAGAGAGGAGGAGAGGGAGAGAGGGAGAAAGGAAGGAGGGAGGGATGGAGAGAGGATCACATGCTGAAAAGAACTCAGTGTCTCACAATGTGAAACACAGTGTGAACACATTGTGAACACAGTGTGAAATCTCTTCACACTGTAATGTGAACGCATTGCGAATCATAAATTCACATTGTGATTCATCAGTTCGCAGTGTGAATCTATTCACAGTGTGAAACAAGACATTACTATGTCAACTCTCTGTGGAAAACCACACCACAGTGTGAAATCATCTTCACACTGTTAAATTTGAGCGTTTTCACAGTCATAGTCGACTATGTGAACACATTGTGGAGACACTGTGAGACACTGTGTTCTTTCGGGGGAGGGAGAAGGAGGGAGGGGGGGGGGAAAGTGACTTTCATTTTCGAGATACATGATAATAGCAAAACATTACTTCTTAATTTCTTACTTCATCTCTCAGATCATGCAGATAGCAAGTAAAATCCTTTTCATATTTTTACGGCTATGATTTCACATTTTTCATGCTACCTGGTACGTGCTTTGTAGAAAGTGATTGATAAATAAGTGGTGACTCCTCACTTGAGCTTGAATTTTATGCTATACTGAATTTTGAGTGCTATACACAATCTCCGGGAATAAACGAGAAAGACTGCACCTTGCATTTACCCCTCCCCCATTAATTTCTCATTGATTCCTGATTCTCATGCACACACACCTCAACAACAAACACTTCCCATCTAAACCTGGTCTCCATCAAATCATTCTCCCTGAAAATGAACAGAGACAAACTAACATCACGTACTGCTCCGTAAATTGTCTGGTGTAATACGAAGTTAAGATGCTCAACCCAGCATGTGGGCGTGCACAAAATAAAGTCAACATAGCAATGATAGAGAGGAGTGGTATAGAGATAATTTTGCAGTGCTGAAATACAATCTACAGTCATTTAATTGAACATGACGTCACTACATTAGACATAATTTGGACCTTTGTTGATAAAAACACTTACTTTGCTAGTTCATTAGTAACGACTTGTCTTTCAGTCTTTATAACCATGGATAACTGATATTCCATTGGACAGACAATGTTGTCTTAAAAAATGCAACCCAATAAAGGGCTCATTTACACAAAATTAGATAATCGTTGACTAGCAGAATGAGTAATTTTTAACTAATGTTCTCTCAAAAATCAAACTTGACTCGCTCGTTTCCTTGATTCAGTTTGGCGGCCACATGCATCGCATTGAACAAATTCTCCACTACGATTACGTCACCACTGACATGTCATTACTCACGTGTCTGCTCTGAATGCTAATTGGTGTATCATTAGGGCCTAGGTCAGTCATGGCGTCATAGAATACATTATCATCTCAGAAGTTCTAGACAAGAATATGAGAAATACACGTAGTGCTCACCTTTATATGGAAGACTTACTTCATCAAGTTGTGCTATTAGCATAGGAAGAAGTGCCGTAAATCACCCCACCCCCCCCCAAAAAAAAAAAAATGAAACAAGAAAGAAACACAATTTCTTTGAATTGCAATCTTAAACGAACACAATAATACGCAGACAACACGAAATCACACAAACGCACACAAACATACAGTTGGTGTTATCACATTCATAATAACGTTTGAGTAACATGCCATGTTTTTCACCTAACTTAGACTAAACATCAAACGTGGGCACACCTGGCAGATAAGGAGAGCTGGAAGTAAAAACCGAAAGTAGAAAAAAAATCTCTTCTCTCTCATCCTGTGCTACCGGAAGGAGCAATCTTGCGCCACGTTTGATACTCAACAGCCTTGAAGATTGCATAAAGCAAGTCAGTTTGCCGCTCCTCCACCTCCTTTCTCAATACGCACACACATTCTGCACGACACCGCCCCGCAGGCAATGCCGGTCGAAGAGAGCCGTTGAAAGTTCACCGATTGATCACTGATCGACGGAAGTAGTACATGATCATATTATTCACCCTAATGTCATGTTAACTAGATGGAAAAACCAGTCAGCACAGGCCTTGGTTGATGGAATCTCTCTCCTGGTATAAGAGTGGAATAAATGTTATCTAATCTGTAGTCAATGAAATTATAGTAAAGGTTCGGCGAAAATTTAGGAGAGATGATATCACGGACGTTATAATCATTTGAATGTCAGGAGGTCAACAACCAGTGTGGGACTGCTGAATGCTGACCGGAAAATGAAAAGATGGCGTATTTGTCACATAATCGCGAAGGCGGATTTTATGTGTATTGTACTGTAGTTATATCTTTAGTCAACACTTTCTATACTTGCATTTCGCTGTGATACACACAGCACTGTCTGCTCTTCTACAGCCGAGATAGAAGTCATTAGCTTAGCTTCTTAAATATTTTTTAAAAATCATGTTCTGGTAGTTTTGGTCATTGAAATGAGAGAATAAAATAATACAGGGCTTGGTATTCTGGTCATACAAGCTATTGGAGTTCACAGTTAATCTGGACATACAGATAAAGGGTATTTGCATATCGTCTCTTGAAATTGATTTGTAACTGATTTGTTTGAAGAAAAAACGGATAGGTCTTCAGGAAAGCTATGTTGTAATATATTCATGTATTAACTAGGTGCATATAGGATTAACACACAAGTGAATGTATATTTTTTCAACCAAATTAACAAAAGACATTTATGCAGCACTTACATACAAATTACCACTTCCCCTGCATGGCTGCTTTCAACTGCACTTCTAGATTAAAGATAAATTCATGTTTTTCGAAATTATACGGTTCTGAGGTAATTACAGACTATTGCTAACTGTGAAGGGGCTTATTCTGGTGAGGATCACAACTGTCTTGAACAAAACGTTTGATTGCTATGCTTCTAAATGATATTTTTGATATATCATAATGACTCCCTGGTGGGGAGTTCTCTTTTAACACAGACACACATTACCACTAACACTTCCGCTTCCTTTCAATCACAACTCATCACTCAAGTATACATATAGGCAAATATCCTGGCAAGATTCGAAGGTACTGGCACCGGTCTGTGGAAATATCAGCTCAAACCATGACATGGACATGAACTATATTATTTCCCTTTACCCTCACTCATGCTGATTGAAGTGATTTCCTTTTTTCTTTTTTTTTTTCGAGACTATTTTTTTTTATTATTATACGTTGTCATTTAAGTATGGGAGAACTTCCAGTACAGTTTCGCTGCCGTTTGATTATGTTTGACTCCTTCAAAACAGTAAATTTCTTAAAGACGTGATCATCTTATCCGTAGAATTCCGATGCAAGCATTTTACATTACCATTAATCATTCACAGGAAAATACTGTCCATACGCTCTTATATCATCCACGTAAAAGTGACAGAGGAAAAACTGTCCGCAGACGCAATGCCTATAGTTATTGGTCTGCTTGACCTGGTCTTGAGTGGAAGCAGAGTTGATAAACACATCGTAAGCCTTTTCCTCGAAAAAGGACAGAGAATAAACACACAGACAGCACACACACATACACATACCCTTGTTATTTTGCAGAACCTTGAATGACATCGCAAATTACAGAAATATAACCATATATCTATACTCCATCTTAATAAGTACATGAAAGCAAAAGACAAGTTAGATGGTGATGTGTGAGCTTTCCTTCATAATATCTTCCTCTATACTCTGAGACTCTAAATCTGAATAAACGGAGTAAGGCAGTAAAAAGCAAGGAAGAGACATGTGTGCACACATCAGCCACAGACTTCTGCGACAGCTGACGAACCTATAGTTACTTCAGCTGATTGAACTAAAACGTGACGAGAAGAGACAATGTTAGATTCCGTTGCCCAACCAGTATGACAAAATATGGCACGGACAAACTCAGTGACATTGCTTTCAATGCAACGCAGAATGGCTGTGATGACTACATATAGATACCTAAAACGACTGGAAAAACAACTGCATACGTTGCATAGATATTCTAAGCCCCATACAATATCAGAGTCTATTTCTACTATAATGGTGAGCGTCTAAGATTGATGGCAAAGATAGAGCCTCAAACAGGGCGGGCTCATGTTTTGAATGAATGAATGACAGCAGGCGACAAGTGCTGAGACCAAAGGAATCTCCCGCAAGCCCAACAGGGAACGGAAATGAGACCCGACGAGACCCAACTCATCGATGAAAGAAGTACAGAATAATAAAGGGTAGATGGATGAAAAAATAAACAGATTTATATATTATACAGGTATATTGTAGAGGGATAGATATCTTTAAAAAAAAACTATATATTCATATATTTGTGTTTTTGCGGAATCATGATAATGATATACATAATAATGATGGAAGTGCGGCGTGACGAGACGCGAATCAATAACGCGCAACAGCTGGGAAAAACTTCCCTTGACTTGCCAGGTAATAAATGAGAATAATGACTCTAAATGGCAAGAAGCCGACAGTATTCAGAAGCATATACCGTCACAAATTGAGCAATGTCAGCCTATAAGTTTGCGGATTGTTAACTCGCACACGACCGCTACTAAAAAAAAAATTAAAAAAAAAACCGTTTAAAGGTAACCTTATACGTTGCGCTGATGGTGACGACACGATTAATCTAATGTAAAGAAGAAGAGATGAGTTTCATGAAATCAAGATTACACTTTTTTTTTTTCACTTCAAAAAGATGCGATGAAGGTTGAGCCACTGTGATATGCAGACATGCAAAATGATACTGCCCTAAACATGAACTTGTACTTCACGTATTTTCAACGTGTAATATCTCATGTGTGTAACAGATTGACTGATTTATTTTTAAAATTCGGTAGTTGCCGGGCATAATATTAAATAAAAATGAATGTACGACTGCGGCGAAAGTAGCAAATAACCAGGCAAGCAGACAAATCAGACAAAGAAAGTAGAAACAAAAACAAACGAACAGGTTGTAATAAAGCTAGAGCTGGTATGGAGGGTAAAAATCGAAATTAATCAAATTTCGCCCTCAACCTTGGCATTCTGTCCTTGACAATGCATAAGCGACCTGTGCTGTGGTGTGTCAGCGCAGTTTGAACGCGACTCCACCTGGGCCTGTTTTCCATCTTCTTTTTTTTACGCCAATTTCAAAAGAGAATGGTTCCAGAATTTCAGCTTGATTCTATCATTCTGCTGGACTTGTTCTTGTACATTCAAAAAATGTGCATTGTGAAGCTACTTCTTGGTAATTTAAGAGTAAATTTTATGCATTTTTAAAGAAATAAGAAGCTAAATCTCTGATGTAATAAAAAGAAATCATTAACGAGCAGTTTGGAGTTTAACGTGAGCGAAACCCCCCCCCCCCATAATGTTAAACCAAATAGTCGTAGAATACACGACGACGTAGTTATTTGTAACTTGCATCAATCCGTCTTAGGGAATTAAGTAAGTGTTCATAACACGTAAAAATGATTAGACACATTTTACAATCGCTCAAACACCTTATCACCACTTTGTCACACAATGGTCACCAGAGAAAACGAGCACACAAGAGTACATACAGTTTGACACACACACGCCAAATGGCACGGCTTTCAAATGATCCCTCTGAACTCGGCTGTAAGCCCAGATTTATGACGGCTGAATATGTGCAAATAGTAACGTCGGTGTAGCCATGTACTTGCAAACTCACGGGTTAATGCACTGTCGTACACGTCTTGCCTCGAATTATCCACCGGAAGTCTGGCTATCTTTGAACGATGTGCGTGACTTGGTATCAAATTCCCCCCGTTACAGTATCAAGGGCTCCTCATATGACAGTGACCAATAGCTATAAGGTGCAGTATCTAGACCTACGACGCATATATTATTTCAATGAAGAATTTTCATTTGTATGTGTGTGTGTGTGTGTGTGTGTGTGTGTGTGTGAGTGTGTCTACGTGTGTCATGAAAAATGTGTCAAGGTGTTTGTGTGTGTGTGTGTGTGTGTGTGTGTGTGTGTGTGTGTGTGTGTGTGTGTTTGTGATGGCGTGCAGACAAGAGTGTTTAGTGATTTAATTGTCACTGTAACTGTCCCATCCCCGTCCCTCTCATTTTCTGTCTGTCTGTCTGTCACAGGGCTCCCCCTCCCCATCCCTTTCCCTCTCTCTCTCTCCTTCCGTCCCCAGCCCATTTACCCTTACCCTTTTCCTATGCTGATTATTTTGCCTACTTTCTTGGGTCTCACGCCTATAATGTCAACCGCTTATCCCGACATGTTTGTACAGTTGTACCTGCTTTCTATCATACTTTAGAAAGCCTTCGAGATTTTGCTGGCTTGCGGTCCCTTCCTCAGCTGACAAGCGCACGATGTTTCATCATTTATGTATCTGAAACATGACCATAGGTCACGTGTATTCACCTGCTGAAAGGCAGCTATTTTCAGTTGCATACAGGCTTTTAGTTTAAAGCAAAACTAAGGCTCCTTGCGCTCTTATTGTGCACACATAGAAGATAATTCTCTTTGTCAAATATGCTGTCACAGAAATAATGATGATGATGATAATGGTAGTAATAATAATGGTAATAATAATAATAATAATAATAATGATAACAATAATGATAATAATAATAATAATAATAATAATACAATGATAACAATGACATCAACACGAGAGCGAACTATTGGGTTTATTTCCGAATTTAGGGCGTATTTTTTTTTTTTTTTTTTTGGGGGGGGGGGGTTGTGCCTTCACTCCTCACAGAATTTCATACAAGAGAGTAAGTTCGCACTTCATTAAAAGATCCCGCGGAATACATGCGTTGAAGATTAGATAACAGCTCAGGTAACCTCCTCACATCCCCTTAAAAAAAAAAAAAAAAAAAAAAAAAAAAACCTCAAAACATATTTGAAGGCAAACAATACCATTCATCGATCATCGTGAGACGAGTGACTTATCCTTCGAAAAATGCAGTATCTAAGGAGTTGGTCTCAAAAAATGAAACCAACTCGGACCCCACATAACATGTCTGTTTCCAGATATTATCAAGGCTTGTAATACAATACGCATGGATCTGTCACACTTTGAAGAGTTTACTCCCCCTGTTTCAAGTTAGCCGAGTTTGAATCCTGGACTCCCTTAGCAGCAATGCACCTCAAACCAAGTGTCAATCGTTTTAAGTAACCGTGATGGAAAATGAAATCTCAGATTTTGACAGATTAGAAACTGGACGGCCGAAATTTGAACTTTTCTGATGACCTTTCTGTAAAGGAATCTGTGTTCACAGGATGACGTCTTGATAATGAGACAAGGAGAGAGGGAGAAAGAGAGGGAGGGAAAGGGGAGAGATGAATGGAGTGAAAGGGGGTGGGGTGGGGTGGGGAGAAAAACACACACAAAACTGGCGTTTGCAATAGTTGCCTTGTCACACTTGCGGGGTGTAGACGAATTCGAGCCCGTCTTATGAGAGTAAGCTTGAAAATGTCAGAATCCACACACCTTGCACAGATCTCTAAATTGCGGAGAAAGAGGTATATCGGATGGTTTTTAAAGGGTAACTTCACTCCAGGATCGACTTGAATCAAATACAAAAGCGTAAAAATCAGACGAACAAGACTACAGCTTTCTATAAAGAAAACTAATGTAAAGCTTTAAAAGTCTATTGTCTAACTAGAATTGCATTAGGAATAGGCTCGTGTAGTTGGTAGGTAAAGAATAAACGTGTGAAACTTGCGAATCTACTGTAGTTGCTGATGATGTATTTTGTGCATAGCTGGTATACAGCTCTTTCAACAAGTCCGCAAAATTTAATTCTAGATAGATTTATGGGAGCGTCGATAAACATGATTTAGACATCCTAATTGCATTTTATTTTTTTCCTAGTTTGTTCGTTTCTGTTTCGTTGTTGTGCTTCCATTTTATTCTCCACAAGTGCCAGCATCATTATGAGTTAATATCTATGGCATGCGGAAAGGTGACATAGACAGAACCAAGAATGTGTGCAGAATTTCTCCAACCTAGCATGTCTTCAAAAGTAAAAGAATCAGGTTCGTTGGAAGTATCAGGTAACGAAATATGCAGTTGCATGGGTTGGGTGGTTTTCTTTAGAAGAATGCTATGATTCCACTTAATAACGACAATCTATGAATAACTTGACAGAAATAGCAGATTAAAAAAGACTATGACATCCGATACGTGGATGTAGATGTAAACTGATGAATACAATAGCATGAAGATACACCATGAAATAGATACAGATAGGGGCAAAGCGGAGGATAGACGTTGCGACCAAAGGAAACAAACAAAGAAAGCAATAATCGAATTCTCGTAAATCTGCGAAAGAAAGCTAGATCTTATTACGACCAAAATGAAATAGGAGGGGAACGCTGAGAAAGCCTGCGGGCAGAAACAACAAGTCAGCCCGCCAAACAAGTTATCACCTTTCCGATATGAAAATAAATGCACACTTTAGCGTCATCACCTGTACATGTTGGCAATCATAGCCCACCGTAACATCAAAAGTGTCAGATGTGTGCCAACAACCCGCAGCAGGCTTCTCAACGGGCAGGCTTCATTTCCGTCTCGAGCTTGCTGGCGGAGCCCAAACGACGCTGCGCTTCTTCCGTCCATTCAAACTTTTATTCGTTTGCAATGAAAGAGGGAGAGACGGGGGGGGGGGGGGGCAGAGAAGGAGAGAAAGAGAGAGATGGAATGAGGAAAGAGCTGGAGGGAAACATTATGCTTTCGAGGATAGAAACGACTGAATAGCTTGTTACACGCCCACAGTCGTTTGAAAATAATTGCAACCATTGAAATTCTAGGCACATGAAAGTGTGAAACCCCATTGACGCTTGAGACATCTTTAATGCTCCAAAGAAACTGAGAATACGTAGATGCAAGTGTGAGACGCGCAGAATGATCCGCACAACGAGCATGTTATTGATGAAGTTTTTTTTTTTTTTTTTTGGCTTCGGAATAAAAATGAGTTGCTCGGCTATCTTTGGGAGGAATAAATGGTTTTGCAAACAGCATCGTTTTGTAGAAAACCCTAGATAAAGTTCATCCGAATGAATATTATGAAAGCTTTGATACCAAGTTGTCATTGATGAAAGAGGGAAAAGTGGTCACACCTCTTGCGCGGTGTGGTAGCAGACTTGCCATCGGTAGACTGCATTCATCACTTTTACCTCTTTGCTTATGTCAAGTTTCTGACCATTATTTTTATTATTACGAAATCCTTGGTGCTCCATCAGTGATATTACTTCATACGTTTTGAGAAAATGACATGCAATAATTACGTATCTCTCAACTTAGTGTATAGCTGTTATTCATCATATCAACATAACGGACGCATGTACGAATCACATGCATATTGACAAAGGAGACCATCGTCGCTTTCAAATTTGGTTGCATTTGGGCATAAGGCAAACTTTCCGTGTGTACTCAAGTTCATCTCTTCATTTGACATTCTTGTTAATGATCGAATTTATCGTGTTTGCACACACTCATCGAAAAACACCAATGTGATTATTGCCAAGTGGTCACTGTAAGTAACTGGACTGACATTTTCACACCTCATAATGTTTTGTTTACTTGTCGTTGGCGTAATTAGCCAAAGCTCTTCTCTTTATGTGTGTTGGCAAAACCATGATGAATATTTCCGATGTGTTCGCTAATAATATTTGTTGTGTTGGAGAGCCGAGTTTCCTTTGCCCACTGCCCATCAGATAATTATCACCTGACACCAGGTGACAGTGGCTTACTGTGCCAATTAGCCAGGCCACTGACCCTGGGATGTCTTGGTCAGTTCGCTTGACCATAATTTATACGTTTCACTCGGTATCAAACCAAATACGATGTTTGTCCCCTTTAATTTCGTAGCAAGACTCTACACATAAAAACACACTCTCCTACAAAACTTGATAAAACATTTCGTGTTTGTTCGAGCCATTTATTCTAGTCAGTCTTGTTCTTCTCTTACCTTTTTTTAATCTTTTTTTAAGGTACTGAGTTTTGTGCACGTAACGTCCTCCTATATAGATGCGTGTTGAAAAATTCTGTCAAGTGATGTGGATTTCTCGTGTATGGCAACCAGGTGCACTGAGGGGATTTCCCATTATCTGTCTGCCCGCTTCTTAAATCCTTTATGCGATGACTCACCAATCTTGTGTTGATGAAAGAACGGCGCACGATGGCTTGATTTATTTCTTTTCATTAATCCTCACTTCATACATCTGAGATGCTAACCATTCACACTCTCTCTATGTTCACTTCGTCGAGCATGCGCGCTGTGAGACTGATGCGAAGGGGCGGTTATTACATGGTGATTGGGCGAGTCAGCATATCACGGTCAAGTACAAGTGTAGAGCGAAAGCAGCTCATGTTAAGAGGTACTCGTGTTGAAATTGGCTGTAACTGTCTGCTCGTTTGGATTAGATAGACGACGTTGAGTCCATACATACTCTCTATGTGAGTCTTTATTGGCATCCCCCCCCCCTTTCCTCGCGTCTCCACTGCCTTTGAAGCCATCATGTGCACTGCCTTGGGGATCCCACATCCGAAATGCACTGAAGGCTCAATGTAGAACGATGAAAAAGAAAATAGTGAGTCATGACAGATCTGTGTCGCACATGATTCAGAGTCGTATGTCGCATTTAAATGGAAATCTCAGGCTTTTGTTTTTACAAAGACATATTCAATGACTACAGATATGGCTCACCTACAGCCACTGATTGAAGGAAAATTATCAGTTCTGGGCCCTGTTTTATGCAGAGTTATAATCGATCATATAGTTGATTTATATCATAAGTCGTATGGCAGCCTGTGTGGTAAGGATATTTATACTCCATTATATCTTTTGATAAAACGGGGCCCTGACGTGGTGAAACTGGTCTGGTATCCCACTCTCCTTTTTCGGACATATGTATCCGTCTTTTACTACAAACCCTCTTTTTAAAAAACAAAGTGTCAGAATTCGATTCACAGGAGTTGCAATATATGTATGACTCGGTAAAAACGGTGCAAAAATACTCTTGATTTTCCTGGGTTACAGCTCGTTATTCCGAAGGTTCGTTATTCCGAAGGCTCTTTAGTCCGAAGATTCGTTGTTCCAAAGGTTCGTTATTACGAATTTCATTTTCGGATTAATGAATCTCCGGAATAACGAACATTCGGAATAACGCCACAAAATGTTCGGATTAACGAACCCTTTTTCATTTTCGGATTAACGAACCTCTAGGTATACGGAATTTGTGTGTTTCGGATTAACGAACCTTCGGAATAACGAACCTTCGGAATAGCGAACCTTCGAAATAACGAACAGCTCCCGTTTCCTGATGCTTTGTAAATACTAATGCACGGACGTTTCCACGTTTTGCACCAAATGTGTATGATACCATTGGTATGAGCTTCAAGTTTGATAAAATCGACGTCATCGAAAACGACATCTGCGGATGGGTTTTAGTAAAGAATTGGAAAGTTTGGTAGCTGTGGATTCATCCGTCTTTGTTCCCTATAACCTACAATAAAAGATTTAAAAAAAGCAAAATAAAACCATCCATTATATTCAATCACTACACCCGTTGGGACTATGAATTTGATTTCTGTGAATAGACCACTTAATCGCGACATCATAAAGACTAAAGTCGCCATTTGAATTAGCCATTTGAGACTGAAGAGGTCTCAATCGTACAGTGAAGCTGTCTTGATGGAAAGTGATTAGCATGACGGGCATGGTGGTAGAGTCGTGATCGTGTGTCAAGGCTCACAGCCCCATCCACGCCCAAACACTCTACATACATGATAACAAAGTGCAATCATGTCATCAGGAGTGCGCTAATTATACACGCTAATCGCAAGGGGGTGTTGCGGCAAATAATTTCCTTCCTCTAGTCCATGACTTGGCTTGTCTTAAGTCCTCCCAGGTCTCCGTCCCATCCAGTATCCCGAGTCCAAAAAGTCTTGGCAATGGCAATTAGGAATGTGAAACCCCCGTCATCCGCTCGCTTCGAGTCAGGGATGACTCAACACATACAGTTTGAATGATGGCAATAGAACGTGATCTCACGTCTAGGTGTTTGGGTGTGGATAGCATAGAGAAACCACTATCCGTCATGATTTTAAATTAGAAAACAAGCATCACCATTCCCGGGAAATTAACTTATCATAATTGTCCAAAGGAAGACAAAAAATATTGTGATAAATGTCGGCATCACTTGTCAAAAGAAAATCAGTCTGCTGGATCGGTTCCATTGAGCTAGTATTATTCAAAAATAGTTATGTCACTGTGTTTATGAGCGGAAAATATGAAAATGGTCATTAACGAGACAATAATCTCCTTGATGAATTATCGTCTGTCAAAGAGTGAATATTGGAACGACTTCTTAATATCAAATGATGGATTGGCTCTCTTCCATATCAGTCATGTATCCCCATAAAAGAAATGACAATTGTGATATGAATATTCTCTACAGAAGAATTAGACCACGTATAAAACAACAGAAACAAAAAAAAAATTAATGAGACATTTTATCTGGTAATTTGACTGTCGGAAATAATCACGGTAATTTGCATGTTGCTAGGTCACCTGACAAAGCGTGTTCCAGGCTTTTCAAAGACTTATCTTGAGCGTAATTATGATTTGTGACGTCCCTGGGATCAAATGACTACTTCGGTTAGGGTAAAACATTTTAAACTTTAAATTCTTCCAAATACATTCTTCATGACTTCTGTTTGACATGCATTCAGGATGGCGTGTTATAACACTTTCTGCAACACAAAGGAAGATGATCCCTCTATCAAAATCCAGGAATCATGCTCATGGACTATTTTCGTTCCCCTCCCCCACAATTAAACACTGGATGCGAAGTTATCATCAAGTCCAGTCACAAGGTCCTAGTGCGGCATAATGTTGTGTAATTTAAACTCGTTTATGCAGTTCCTATTTTACTGAATCTTTCGCAGATATGGTAAGGAGACCTACTTTAACGAGCTAAATATCATTTACAAAGAATTCAGTCCTTAATTCAGATAAATTCTGCTTTGATAATTTTTCAAACAACAATCATCCAGGTTTTTGAAAAAAAATGCTATTAGACAATATATTTTTATCATAGGGACTGTCATAAACTCCGGAGCACGTGCAAACCTAGTGTTTACGTAACATTAGCAATATCATTATTCTGTGTACTCAAACAAAGAGAAACTGGCCAGAATGCACATGATTTGCTCAGTATTTCACTAATAAATTATGTGTACTATTACAAGCCATTGTTAAACCAAAATATATATCTAAAAAGGGGAACACTGGAGGATACGTACATAATATGGAAAATAGACATGATTAAAAACTAAAGAACATGTTCCTCAGGTGCGATGACTTCTCGTTAGACTGACCTTTAATACTACGAATGAACCATTGCGTGTTTGATTTACATAAATAGATGCGAGATAGAGGTTGAACACTGAAACGAGTCGAGTGACAACCGCAATACACAGCAGCCATGCGAGGATTCTTCTCCTCGGAGGGTTTGGCAGGAATAGCGACTGAAATCACTTCTCAATGGGCGAAAATGTTCAACCACAACGAAAGGCTTGCTTTCTTTGGTTTCACACCTTTCTGGTGCCGAGGACAATGAACAGTGAATGGGTCTTCTCTCTAAGCATTTCGGTGGTTTGAGGCTGATACACCGAGTCGCGGATGACGGTTCGAGACAAAGGTGTTTATCGCAAGGATTTGGAACTTCATTCTGCGTCGCGCGACCATGACGACACAATGCCGTCACACCTACTTGCGACTTGGATAACAGAGTTTAGACACCCGACATAACAAAAGCACAACCCATAGTTCATCTCACACTATGCTGGCATCGCTCGAGAATTCGCAAACCGAGAGTGGAGTGGGAAACAAAATTCCACCAGGGCCTCAGGAATTGAATTCTGAAAATACTTGCTCTATATTTCGGCACCATATTTGACTTTCAAGTGTACTCCGCACATTGATGATCTCTGATCTCATTACATGAATATTAGTGAGGTGCCACTTGTCACGGAGGGGGGCGGGGGCGGAGGAAGCTTGCATGCATGTGAATTTCTGCCATAGAGTTAATCAGGGTACGTCGTTAACCCGCTAATTTTGCTGATACCGCTAGTGACAGTACGCGCTGAGTCAACGGTAATCCTTTAAACAAAGACATTCACAGAGCAATGGATTTAATGATGCCATGATGGGGTTAAACGAGGCCAGACAAAGATGGTCTACGGATTCGCATGATTGCTATATCACTAACACCTGACTCAAGAATTTTGGGGAACACATGGTGCAATGGCATGCAATAAGTGACTTTCTTACCTGACTTGCCTACCCCTCTTTGTCCTAGGATGGTAAAACGAATGTCACGCTGCATTTTAACTGGTGACTGTTTGTTCGAACCCGTCATGATGATACTTTTGTGTCTCCAAGGTCCTAAAAACTTGAATGAACGTGGCGGATGTCACTTCAACTTCTTTTTTCTCTTGATCGGGGTGAGGTTTTCAGGTGGATATGAAACAAAGCTTCCTGATTATTACTTGCTCCAATTTTCCGTGTCCAAGGAACAGAACAAAATGTACGTCTTTATTCCATACAAATGAGGGTATGAGCGCCGGATGAAAGGAAGATTTTATATCATACCATTTTCTATCTAAGGGAAATGAGAATGTACAGCGAGCACGAATTACCCCCTACAGATTACAACTTTAGAAGGATTTCTTTCTCCTACTGTTCCTCTCGTGTCGGGCACGTAGGAGAGTTCCACATCAAGAAGACTTCAATAACATCTCGGTGTTTGAGAGATAAAGCAAGTTGCTCCTCAGTGATGGAACAGTGAACAGATCCCTGGTCCCTGGAGATTGCTGCAAGCCTGACAGCTCTTTCCTCCCCGGGCAAACTCTTTCGTCTCTCAGCTCTCAATCGACAAATTCGAAGTGACACGAGTATTTCGCAGAGTATCCAATATCTCTTGCAATGTCACACGCCAAATAGGCACCCTACTTGCTGTTCCGAAATGTTTTGTGTCCGACAATGACATTGGCTGTTGAAAATGAAATTTTCAATAGAAGCTCAAGCTTGTTCCAATCTTGAATGGTGAATTAGGTCCCACGCTATTATAGTGTTTCCACCGGGATGTGTTTCAGAAGGATAAGTTTTGCAGGATGTACACTTCTTGAAATAAGAATTTTGGTGCATGAGTGTTTCAGGATGGGCCAACCACATCCACCTTCCTTACACTGTCATGAATGTTTCCTGCATGGTAGCTACAAACTGGAAATGACGAAATGAAACAATGGCGCTATACTGGCGGAAGTACTCCTAAACCTCCCCCCTCTAGGTGAAAGTCATTGAACACTAACCAGACACAGATGCACAACTAAGAAGAACTTTAGTGGTCGTAACGGTTGACAGGATGCCAGAAGAAGGACCTGCCTTGCTAAGCCGCCGTGCAAAAGTGATGTGAATGGACCGTAGTCAAAGGAATCTCGGGCAGCAACACACGCGATTGGACAAAGCGTTAGTCACTTTTTGATCAAGAGGTGGCGCTCTGATAAATTAATCCCAAAACATAGTTTATCTCCTCGGAGGTAACATCATGCGAGCACACGCAAAGACATTTAGTCTTCTCGTCGTCAAGGTGTCTATCTATTCGCATATCAATTCATCCTAAGTAGACTCATCATTGTGTATCCTCATTCACTCGTTCGAACATCCTTGTGATTTGATATAAAACAACCTTGTTCAAACCCTCCAGTGAGAAATCACTCCTTTTGGATATAGATTGTATTAATATCACTGATTGCCTTTTGTCAGGTATACAAAAGCTATAAAAAAGTCTCGTTACACTTTGTAACGTTTTCATTATTATTATTCGTCTTTTGTCATCCTTCACAAGTCGATTTACAGATATGTGAATCGATTTTAAGTCTCGTATTTTACCCCGAGGCCTCGATCCGTGTCAAGCTGCTGCTTATGATCGCGGTCTCCTGCTGTTCTGTTATTATAATAACCAAAAATGTTTAATTTTAAAAATCAATTTATTCAAATCCCCCTCTGTTATATTTTTTATCTGAAATTCGTTTATTGGAACGACATGATATACTCTGAATGAATAATCAATTATTATTTACATAATCTACAGCTGTTGATTCAACGAACATTTTTTTTTTTTGGTGAATGATATGCTACACGTCTTATACATCGAATACTGTCATGTTCATAGTGAGTGTGTATATATATATATATATATATATATATATATATATATATGTACTTTGAATTAACTTGTAAGACAGTATGCTTGCTTGTGTGACGTGTAATGTTAGTTTATAAATATGTGTATTCTTTTGTTATGTGTGATTTGGAAAAAGGCAGAAATAAAATAAAATCAATCAATCAATCAATCAATTTGTTGAAATGACATGCAATAGTAAATATAATATGTATTTGCTATTCAGATGCAGATGTAATCCTCTTCTAAAATATAAAATTTACGTCATCTCCCTGTTGATGATATCAAGTACTGACTGCCAACTCCTTGGGATTTCGCATTAGCAGAATCAAGTGGAGTCGGGGATTACGCACTGATTGATCAAGAGAGGGCGTTATCTGATCGGATATCTATCATCATTTTATTATACATGGTATGTATTACAGAATATGCGAGTAAATCCTTGAGAATAGTTTTCCAGTCGCTCTGTCAGGAAAAGGTTGTCATCTCGTCAAGCACCATTACGTATGTTTATTATGACGGCCCTTGCAACGTTGAACACGTCGTGAAAATTAAAATGCAATAATTTATTGTATCTTACCTCTAAAAGATTTATAGATTTTGTTTGAACGCTATTGTTGATCTTTCGTAGAAAATATAATGTAACCAAAATTGGTTTACTGTATTTTCGTTTCTACATTGTATACTTAAAAAAGAAAGTTGCAGAAATAAATTGAAATTGAAATTACATGTATACATACATACATATAGATAGACAGATAGATAGACAGATAGATAGATAGATAGATAGATAGAGGATAGATAGATGAATGGATTGGTAGATAGATAGATAGATAGATAGGTAGATAGATAGATAGATAGATAGATAGATAGATAGATAGATAGATAGATAGCTCTATGCGGCGTCTATACGAGAAACAATACTATGACATGGATACTTTGATCCGCGGCGCTTATGCCAAAGATCACAGCGTGATGCTGAGATCCCAGCAAGACTACACAGATTATTTAGCTACTGTACAAATTCACGCAATAAAAACATCATAAAAAATTTCGTGTTCCAAATACGGCCATTGCTGACACTGCCGAATTCGAAATTCTTACATGCAGTGAAATGCGTCGTAGAGGGCATTCCTGCATCGATCGCGCTGCAGTGTCACCCCTCTTGGCATTTCCTCTTTTGTGTAGTTAGCTACCTAGGGCAATGGCAAGTGATTTTGAGGGCATAATGATTGCATCGATATGCCATGTCTAAAAGACAACGGTGGATGGTGACAAGATAAGAGTTTATATGATGTACTCATGATCGTTCCGGTTACAGGTTCGTAATTTCGAAGGTTTATTAGTATACACACTTCTTTCTCATTTTCGGATTAACGAACCTTCGAAATAACGAACCTTATTCTATTCATTCATTCATTCATTTTTTTTTTTTTTGGATTAACTAACCCTCGGAATAAACCTTCGAATAACGCGACAAATGTTCGGATTAACGAACTCTATTTCATTTCTAGATTAATGAACATCTTGGTATAGAGAATTTGTGCGTTTCGTGATAATAGACCTTCGGAATAACGAACCTTATCTTATTTTCGGATTGACGAACCTTCGGAATAACGAACATCATCCATTATTCCAATAGAACCACCTTTTCAGTCCCTGTGTCATGAACTCGCTCTTACGAGTGGTAAAAGTAGTTTGCATTCATTTTAAACACAGATCCCTGTATGTTCATGAAGTGCCACAAAATGAAGATGATTTTAGACAAAGGGAGTCAACGCTGTTCAGAACATTTCAGTACACTTAAAGGGATCGTATAGTTTTGGTTGAGACCTAACTGCAGGATTCTAACTTTTTTTTCGTGAGATAATGAGAAACTTCTTATGAATTATGAAAGAACATGTAATTCCAAAGAGGGATTCAACTTTTATTTGACACTGATGGAAATTGGTTTTGGAAATGGCTGAGATATCTAAAACGGAGCAATGCTAATAAAAGATGAGGCCCACGTTTTATTGGGATTTTTCGTTTTGGATGTGTCAGCCATTCCAAAACAGCTTTTTCAGCTAATAAACTTTGAAATCCTCTTAGAATGGTATGTTCTGTATTATTTCATAAGTGTTTTCTCTCGCAATAAGTTATAAGCTCAACCCTCATCTCCACCAATAGTTTACCATCCCTTTAACGGTTAACCTGTCTTCGAACCAACTAGAAATTTGCTCAGCTGAGCAAATTTTAGCGTGCTGGACTGTTGACTTGGCACAAAGGTGCTACTACAAGGTATATGTATAGAGGATTGTGCAATGGAACCAACAAAAGTACTGGTGAAATGATTACTTCAGTTCATGAGAGTTTCTGCCATAATTGTTGCAGAATGTTAGTTTTGACGTTGAAAATGTAATAAAGTTAAATACATGTATTTACATGGGAAATATAAGTGTTTCACTTCTGATGAGCGACGTTTTAGTCATGCATCTCCTACCATACAGATATCATAGTCATCACTCTGTACATGTAGAAATCAGTGTACATACTGGCAATAAACAATGATCTATTTACGAAACATGATCGCGCCTAATCGAAATACATGTGGGTAATCATGATAATCGAAGGAAACTTGAAATAATATCCGAAGGAAGAAATTTCACTAGATCACCGCCAATCATCAAAACATTTGATCACTCGAACTGAAGCCAAGAAAGTCAAGATCGTGTAGAATTTAAGAGCATCATTATAGAAAAGACATTTTGACAAACATGCAAAATATCAGTCTGAGAGATTTGCTTATATTCTTTCGTGGTTTGAATGCTAAGTAAAGAATTTTTTTTTCCTGAAATAGCAATAAATACATTCATTTTATCTTGGAGAATGACTGCTTTCTTTTATATATATTTTTTTGCTGCACTTTAAATCAAAGCAACATTAAAAAACGAAACGAAAACTGTAACACTTCTTACAAAAACAAATAACCTATCAACAGTGTATACAAGCTGTCCACTTTCGATTTATGTGTCTGCAAGGACTAAAATGACATTCCCCTGACGAGCAGGCCAACTTCAAAAGGTCTACGATGATCTGAACAATCAAATAGAAGTCACTCAAAGTTCCAGTTCCACCTCCATGGTTCCAGCTTGCAATGCTAACGAGGTTAAACATGTCAAACAAAGTTCGATTCATGATCACTTGTATGTCACGTAAATCTAAAGACACCTTTTGTGTCTATTCAAAGAATTCAAGGTAAGTTTCAGTTTGCACAGTTCATACACCCGTTTGTACTTCGAGCCAAATTTTTACACAGTCTGCTCTGGGAAAGACTGAAATATATGTGCTACATGATAGCCCTTGTTTGCCAAACTTGACGGGGAACTCAGAATGGCTTATTGTGACTTAAATTGACAATTCACCCAATACTCAGTTAAAGCATTATTAGCGATATCACGGTCCAGTTCTCATAATGGAAACTCACCATTTTAGTATAATAGTGTTGAGTGCATTGAGATATTACTCGCTTCCATCGAGAAAGGAAAGAGAGGAAGGCTTAAACAGTGCACATGTAAAGCTCATACCCCTCGCTACTTGGCAGGTGGCGTAATTTTGAAAGAGCAGTACTTGCCAATAAAGGAAAGATAATAATTACCTATGTTAAACCAAGCTTAAGGCTTTTTTAGTGGGTCCCCCATCTCCATCCTTTAATGTATATATCACAAAAATGCCTTTTTTTCTGCAATCCCCTACAAAACTTTAATGTATCCTCTGTTTTCATTGATTACTTATGTTAATATTTCTTTACTTTCATGTACATTGTGCCTATATGATATGTTGAGATGGAAAAAAAAAATAAAATAAGCTCGAACTTGAACTTGTACCACGCACTTTGCTCATGAAAAGTAAAGATTGAGGTTCTTTATCTGCAGCTTCTCACTCAGTTATTTTGTTTGTTTTGTTTTGTTTCATTTCCATCTAAGAAGATGGCTGGATAGCCCATATTCAGCTATATGCACTGGTCTTCCATGGGGTCTAGATGGAGGTGAGGCGGGACCACTTCACCGTGTTAGACACCCTGCTCTTTGCGGTGAATAAACGAAGTGGAATCTTTTACGTACATGAGTTGTGACTCTCTCACACACGGGACCTGTCCGAGGGACAGAGTGTTTTGTCTCTTGCTAGAGGGGACGATATGATTACAAGCAACATTGCTCAGTCCAGACTTTGGAATCGAACCAGGGTCCTTTGGATCTGGAGGCAGACGTACCACCGACTGAGCAAACTCATCTGATGATCATTTGCTCTGACTTTGCTGTGTTTTACTTTATTGCAATGTTGTATCAATTTCGCATAACTTGTGTTTATGTAAATGTTTTACTGTAACTCCATTTTTGTTGCAAATGAAAATAGATGAAATGAATGGATGAATGAATGAATGAAGGCCAAAGAACTGAAACTGATAGTGAAAGCTTCGAATATTTCTGTCATCTTTCAGCTGCACCGCCTGTAGTGGGACCAGTCTGCTTTATCATTCCAAACATTGTCAATCCACCAGCAAAAAAGGAAAAAAAAAATGCCCCATGGTCATCTAAAAAAAAAATAATGACTGCATCGGTCATGTGACATTGACGTCCTTATTCACAGAAGATAATGTGCTCAAAACATTGTTACAATTTTTTGAGCTTCATAAACAAAAATGTTATGTCATGCATTGGTTGAACACTTCTCACTGCATCATAATGAAATTTCAGGACTGTCGCCACTAGTGAAAATTCAATTTCCACAATAATCTCTGGCAGATAAGTGTATAAAGAATATTTGTCCATGAAAGATATTACTTTCTCTAAAGAATGAATGCAAGTTATTGTACAGTAATACATGGAACTACTACAAAGTATAGCTCAATGATCAAACCGATAGCAGGCTCGTAGGACTATACGTGTGTATGTATGTAGGTATGTGTGTGTGTGGGGGGGGGGGGGGGAGGGTTCAAGGGGCGCAGGTGAGGCCCCCACCCACCCCTTATATTCCATCGACTTGTTACTGACACATGTAATGTGGATATTGTTCTCCCTGCTGATAAAAAGAGTTAAGTCAGGCGCTCTTTCATTTTACTAGAAATATGAAAATATGTTGAATTCTCCTTATGCTTTCTTTATATGGTTGTACATAATTTAGTAGATTTAAATTTGTTTGTTTTATTGTTTACTGACCAAAACTGACTTTTTATGTCATTTTTCTAGTCAAACATGTGAGTGATGGAGGGGGGGGGGGGGGGAGTGCTACCCCAGTATCAGCTTCCGCGACAGTAATTGGTATAGAATGCACTACATTGGATTTAGCTATCAAACGATCTAAAGAGTCAAGAAATATCGAGCAATCGAAAAAAAAAAAAACCCCACAACAACACAAAATAGGATGAAAATGAACAGTGCTGGAAAAAAAAGAGGACAAAGCAGGCTGACTTGCAGATTCAGGAGCGGTGAGAAATACCTTGGCCACACATTGCAAGTCTCTTTTCCCGTCATTCAATAGCTTTATTCACACACCCAAAAAGTCGATACAGTTGTGTAAAAACAAGCATCTTACATTCCATCTTTTCTACTAATAGTAGTATACCGCGTCGCAAATTGTGTCACTACCGATACATCACGTGTAACGAGGTCCGGTATCAGCCTCTGTCTTCCTCAATATATGTTTATTTTAGATCGATAATCCTTCAATTTCCGCGGTGGCCGTGTGACATGCAGGTACATGAACCGTAATATAACACACCGGGCTCCCCAATGAGTGCTATACACGCGCCAGAGGGACAGTCACGATTGACATGGCAACGTGAGAGAGTGGGCCATTGGTTGCTTTGTGAGCGTACGGGCGCGCCTTGTCGTCTGCTGTCATAGGATTGCCTCATCGAGACTCCAGGCGTGCTTGTTGCGACAGGCAGCGCAAGTCAGCGAGTGTTCGTTCATAAGAAACTCTAGCGCACTTGAATTCCCGTGGGCAAAAATAGCCACGGTTCTACACCGTTCGACCACAAGCTTCACTTGCGGACGGGCTCGTGTGATAGGAGGAGTGCTTCTCTACGAGAACATGGGAGGAATATAGCTACCCTGATGCATTCACGAGATATGCATATGATCGTTGAAAAGCACCAACGCGTCAACCGAGCTTTGAGGAAGTATTTCCTGACAATAATGAACAAGACCTGAGAACTCTTGGATATTAAGAAGGAAATATATACGTTCTCTTCCAGTGAAAGGTATGTACACGATTTTCTAATGCACTTTATTGCATTTGAGTGAAACACAAACGGGTGTAATCACAGTCTAAACAAGGAAGAACGGATACATTGATAATATGCATTTCTGTAGACAGGAGATAGTGAAAGGAAGAACTTAGTTATTATCACAAGGCAAAAGCGGAAACCCAAAATGGAGAGGAAGGGGAGGGGAAGGAGAAAATGGGACAGCAGCCATTAAAGGCCTAGATTTAAAGTCAGGATTCTCAATTTACTTACCCGCTGTGACAGTGACACAAAAAGTGCGATGGGCCATCTCCCGGAACGCAATTCTCGAATTAATTTTTGTATATAATTTGTACATATTAATCATCGTAAACCTTGAAAAAAAAAAAAAAAAACACCGCCGAATGATGTGTTCATGTCAAAGACCAAATTAAATGTCCTGTGGATTGCAGATGCAGAGTTCATGAATAAATTTATGGACTTCAATGTTTTGGACCGCCGCCGTTTTATTATTGATAGATCGTACAGTATGATTACAACTAAATAGTAAGGGTGATACGATCAGAATCCCAGAAGCACGCCCGCATGCAGAGGAGGATGAAAATGAGGAGATTCGTATCAGTTGTGTGACAGTGAGGTGGGAGGAGCAGCTGCTAATGCAATGGATGTCACTGCGTCATTATCAACTTATCGTTTATACCCTCAATTTTGTCCAAATTGTGTGCAGTCTCAACCAGTGATCCTGCGAGGTGACACAGTACTCTGTTGTACTCTGGTTTTCAAGGCTTTATAGTTTGGCCATGGAGCTCCTGCAAGTTGTATGTAGATCCATGGTTGAGACATCCGACTATGTCGTTTGCACCAAAAAACCGGTAAACATACATGCAGTTTGGAGATTATGTGTGCTATAAATGGTATAAAGGCAATGTCGTAAGTTTGTTTTGGTTGTTCACCTTGCATTTACCAATCATTATGGGTAGGAATACATTCAAATCAGAACTCTTGAGCTCAATTCAGGTTTCCTCATTGTCTACTTTTCAATGCTACAAACCTGTGAATGCTTCTGGCAGTTTCCATTGTGAGCAATTTGCGAGTCAGACACTTCGGCTAATCGTGATATACTTTCGTGGATGCATTCACTTCTATTTTTATCCATTTACAAGTGATACAATAAGTATTGTTGAGCTGTCGGCCACAAGGTCTTGCCACAGACACTCAAAAGCTCCTACAAATTTTGCTTTTGTGGGTTATCATACTTACAAACTCGTATAAGTTTTGTCAGTCAAGACACGCGACTCGGCGTCTTGACTGACAAAACTTATACGAGTTTGTAAGTATGATAACCCACAAAAGCGAAATTTGTAGGAGCTTTTGAGTGTCTGTGGCAAGACCTTGTGGCCGACATCTCAACAATACTTATTGTATCACCTGTTAAGTGTTTGTTTGACAAGAAATCGAAGAAAACTCTAAACAAAATCAGTCCCACGTTCTCTTAGTTTTCTTTGATTTGGTTTAATTCTGCACATTTTTCCCTCCAGATATAGTAAAATAAATAGAAACCGTGGAAAATAGAAGACACAACTCAACAGAGGAACTGTCATATCCATTCTCTCTAAACAATAAACGGCAAAGTTGTGATTTTGCATATTACATAATTCAGTCATTGAGAGAATACAATATGAAAACAATACAAGAAAAAACCATCATAGCAAAGTCTCACATATAATAATCTATTTTGCTTGAAACATGCAATACCGTGTAGTACTAAAATCAGACAGATTGAATCGTGAGGGCTTGCACCAAATCTAGCAAACGATAAAAAAGTAACGGATGGTACAGTTTCAGTTTATAAGATGGGCCTTCTGAGATATCCAGAGCAAGTAATTCTAATAAAAGGTGAGACCCACCTTTTATTTTGATCACATTGTTTTACTTTGTTTTGGATATCTCAGCCATTTCAAACCCTATTTTCATCATATAAACTTTGAATTTCTCTTAGAATTATACGCTATGTAGCATTTTATTAAGTGGTTTCTATAGTAGCCTATCTCGCAAAAAGTAAAAAGCTGAATCCTTATACCTCCACCATACCATCCCTTTAAATTTCCATTATTTTGTTTTCATGCACTAGTGATTCTGGAAAGTGAATTGTTTATAAACGACGCTATAGTCACAGTCACGTATAACCTTTTGAACTCTTTTCACATCTAGGTCTGTAGGACATTACGTTTTAGAGTATTTAGACATTCAAACATTGTCATAAGCTTGTTACGTCATTGCCTATTGATTCTAGTCAGTATCGTGCAAGGTCTATCCGGATTTCAGAATCCCGTAGAGAATGTATGAATTAAGTACGTTCCTGATTGTGGTCTATTGTTCACTCGGCTGTTCATCACATTTTACCACTTTTAAGATTGTGTCCTTAGCTTTCGATTCTCGTTTAAATCGAGAAGAATTTCTAACACTGCGAACTTCATCCCTCTTCAAAGCCTTCTCCGATATGCCGGATCATGCTCCGGGTTTTCTTTGACCCACGACTTCAGCTAGAGTATAGTTGTCACGTTTGGGGTGATGTTGGATTCGAAATTTAAGTAAGATCGATCTTTGGTGGTTTTACATAATGCAGAGTTTAGCACTAACGTGGTTGTAGGTCCTTCACAGTCGGCCAATTCGGAAGAAAGAATTAATGGGCGTCTTAGCCTGTGCCCATGAGGGGATGGGGTGGTTGGTTCAAAGTTCAAAGTTCAAAGTTCAAAGTTTATTTCATTTTTCAACAAAAACATATGTTTCACTTCATTTAGTAACAGAAAATAAGGTAAATAGAACATAGTGAAATAAAAAGACTACAACAATTGAGAACCTATAGTAATCATACATTGTATTGCAAGAAAGAAACAGAAGTGATCAAAGTAAAATACATGTATACCGTTGTTTTTTTAAATGCGAAAAATGGAGGGACCCACATAAAAAGGTGGGTTAGGTACATCATGGACCCTAGTCCATGGGTACATCGTGTGCTGCATCCAAACACTTTCAAAGGTTATTGAACGAACGTTACCCCTTGAACACTGTTCTTGATATTCATAGTCCTAAGCAAGGCACCTCCTCCGAAGTTTTACCCCTTCTAAACTCAAGGTGTGGTTACTTTACGAAAAGTCGATCATTGTCATGGTGGTAAGGATGTGTGTGTCAGAAGGTGTTAAAATGGCAAACGATAAGACTCCTTCCGAATGATCTTGATGAAGTTGAGCGACGACATTGCAGGGCGGGTGGATTCCAACAAGGAACTTCCAAAGACCATTGTCAACATACAGTTTTTGAACATGGCTTGCGATCGATATTTAAATCCAAGTGGCTTTATCATTGTCAGTTTCATCACAATTAGACTTAATCATTGTATTGAAAATGACAATAGAATAAGACTTATGTCAATGATGATTATTATCATTTTGATTATTCTGATCATTGTTATTAATATCATTATATTATTATCACTATTATGTATATGACATCTGTCTCACTGCTAATGTACGCACTGCAATAAGACGAATGTAGCCTGTTGTACCACTGCTAATCACCCACGGTTCACCCTCCCATCTCCACACACACACACACGCAAACTCAAGAGTCTGAAAAGAGAGAAAATCCTGTGGTGTACATTTTGGATAAAAACCATCCAGACATTGCATATAACTGGAATGGTGTCAATAGGGATTTACGCCTTGTAATCTCGAGAGAGTTTTTTTTAATCAAAAGACGTAAGTAAATACTAAGATATAGGAAATTCACTCAGTACCGTTGCCTTGGGGACTGGGAGATTTAGCGCAGCCAGCCTGCCTTGTGATTGGTGAGCCACAATGTCATAAAGAAATACTAGACGTGACGTATATCGGATGTACAGCTTTATAGTACAGTGTTGACATGTCGCGGCGTGTCTCACCTTTTTCAGGCAAGTTAAAGGTATAGGAGCGCACAGTATAGGTGTAAGATGCGAGCTCACTTTGCGAGACGTCGTATTACTTTTATAAACCATGCTCGATGCTTTAACCAACACTGAAAAAAAAAACAAAAAAAAAAACTCTTGTCTTGAGCGTAAAACGTTTGTGTTTTCTATCCTCGAAAATTAGGTATTTTCTCATTACTATGTAACCACGGAGAAACACTTAAAAACTGACTAAACTTGCTAAAGAATGTTTCATGATGATAACAGAGTGCTTTCAGTTTGCTGTGAACGAGGAGAACCTGGTATGGCTTCCAGAGTTCGCAACTTGTTCGCCTCTAGCAATGAAAATCCGAGTAGCTGGAGTACAGTTTCCCAATACACATACCTTTCGGTGAAGTGGCTATTCATAAGCACGTCGGCTGCCCTTGTACTCCCATTCCTGTGGGATGTCGTCTATACTGTATGCTGAGATTACGACGTGTCTGTACGTTTCACTCAAAAGCCGGTTGATTGAAAGGGACAATTACTGTAATGAGAGGACACTTGTGCCATATTCTCATTGGTGACATAATGCTCTAGTTGTGAATGTGATATGGAATCCAGTGTGGTGCATGCACACATGTTCGGACAGTAAGCAGCGCCCGCCTCGTTCCTCCTTCGTTCCTCTTGGCCCAGATGTTTTCGGCCTGTCTGGCAGTGATGGGGTAATTATGATGATCCATTAGTCGCCATCCCAAAACAGTGCTTATTTCCCTGGCTCGATAAGACTATGTGACTATGCTGGTCTTGAGATGTGTTCAATGCCTGAACCACGGATCTCTCCTTACTCAAATGAAAAAAAAAAATGTGATAAGAATCCACGAAAAAGAAAGTGAGTCATTGCATAGTCCATCTTCTTGATTTTAGTTCAATGTAATAAAATTCAATCATTTTCCACACAATAAAAAGGATAAAACCTCATACAAAGCAAAGATATACATTTCACATATCATTGCAATTGGTGTAATTGGCACATACATAGGTCCCCTACATACGCAAACTAACGAGAGTGTTTTTATCACAGTGATGTTGAGCCACGCTCATTACCTCGTTCATACTCCGAACCCTTTTCTCTCCCTCAATGAATGGAACTGATCCAGTCTTCCGCATATGCTTGACCTTTCATTGCAATTAATTAGTGACTGTGTAGAGCGTATGACCAGGGAGGCTCGTATTCTTTTGAGATAACGCAGAGTGAACATATTGGATCTTTGTCTCTATCATCGATTTGATGCCGCGAGAGTCGAGTCGACGAATGACCGGCTTCTTGGATGGGGATATGTGGCACTTCAGCTGTCTTCCCTACTTGATACAAGTTCTTTTTACATATCCTAACAAAGAAAAGAGCAAACAACAACATTCAATAAGAAGAGAAGACAAAAAAAAGAGTAACACAAAAACACTATTTGCTTCAGATTTGGAAGTGTCAAAACTCGTCATCCATTGCCAGTGAGAAGGCAAAGTTTTGACTAAGTTTCCTCTGCTTACTTTTCATTAATATGACATCTTCCTCTTTTTATGATAACATAAAATGATATAGCAATTAAGGATCGAGAAAAAGGTAAAAAGTCAAAGGAAGAAAATTGGACTCGAATTGTTAGGAATAAGATATTGATGGTCTGTATAAAGAGTATAGCTTGATGCTTTGGAACGCATATATAGCGAACTCAAGAATAAATCAAATGACACAAGACCTAACAGCCTATCTGTTGTTATTTTAGTTACTAATTTCGTTTGAACTTGATATGATTTCATGAACATGGCTAAGGCTGCGGTGATATCACCAGATGCATGAGTGAACCGATTTTCTTACAAACATTTGAAAATAATCTAACTTATCTGAAACAAGCATGACATGATACACTTCGATCACGGCGGTGACCCCCTCCCCCCTCCCCCTCCCTCCTCCCTCCTCCCCCCACTCCGACCGTCTCTATTCTCAGACGTGACAAAATAATTTCACACGAAAGCTTTCCAAGAATAAGCTTTAGCAGCACAATGACTGCACTGTCAGTGATGGAGAAGATGATTCTGCCTTCGGGAAGGTCGTGAGTTTCAACGAGGCAGATCAAATGCGAAGTGAGTTGACGAGATTTGTGTAGAACCGAACAGCTTCACAACACTGAGGAGCCACACAAAATGCATTGCAGTCGTTCCATGATATTACGGCTGTCCTGGTTAAAATGGGTTTCTCGGCCCCCGTGTAAGTGTACCAATAATGTAAGTCTCTTCAATATGCTAACGAGCAGGATAAACATGCACCAGTTTCACACAGAAGACACGTGTGATACGTTTGGCGAAAGGATATAAAACGACATGTACAAATTTAACTCGAAGCGACGTCAATATTCTTAGTTTCAAGATGTATCCTCTGCTTGTTTACACAGATAAAATCTCCATCCATGTTAGTTACGCTATATGCCCTACTAGTATTATCCGTTTATATCTCATAATTATAATTGTCTTTTTCATAGGATCATACATATCTCACATGGGGTAGAATTGGGTCAGTTTGATATCCCTATAATTGTCTAAAGGGTATCATCCTTTTTCAAATAGTATGAATTTGTGTATTACTGTCATTAAAGACTTATTTTGCTTTTTACACACAGATTGACATTGTTTTGATATTGCGATGTATAACTGGATGTCCTTGATTCCTTACTTTGTGTATTTCAAATTAATTGTACTTTGTTGTTCTGTTGCAAGGCACCCAAGAATAAGAGTGTATAGGGCCTAAACCACTGTTGGGGCTACCCTGGGTAAAGAATAGGGCTACTGAATAAATAAATAAAGAGATAAACATACTTATTTATTATTTTTAGGGAAAGAATTGATGTTGATATGAAAAGCGAGACGCCAGACCAACCTCAACGGTCGTGAATTTTGCGTAGGGTCAACAGAGTCCAGTTTTATGGGAATTCGGTTTGACATTGCAGCTGACTTTCCCATGCCATGTCCCTTTCGAAATCGGACTATAGCGAAAATAGGAAAATAGGAAATCCAAAGGGATTCGGACGTCTGCTGTGTAATTGGGGTCATGCCACGGCCTCCATGTCAAACTTACTTCAGAGAGGAAAAGGAGAAGAAAGCCCAGATTCAAAACTCTGATGCTTTTTTGCTCCTTTCCTCCCTTGACATTTGAGGGACACGCTAGGGACGCCCCCTGTCCGAGCCGTGTTCCTGTGGTCATAAGGAGTCCACACCGAGCGGATGTTGCCATCAGAGGAGGATGCGTCAAATTCTGAGTTCTAACACTGTCTCATAGTTTGGCGGTCACAGATGTTTTCTGAATTTTCCTGGCATTTAATATAATTCTTTCAACTACCATCAACTGGTAATACAAGTGTTTACCATGGTTTTCATACAGGTTTGATGATAAACCTAGACCCTTAATCTTGTTTCATAATATGATGTTTACTACATGAATTCTTCTATTCCAGTATCCTTCGCCTTTTTTTTTGGGGGGGGGGGGTGTTTTGTTCATTAATCTGTTTGCAGGAAGACGTGAAAGAGATGAAATATATCTTTTCATTTTTTAAGTTAAAGGGGAAGGCTAGTAACCGATCAGTGGGAATCAGTGAAAATGCTGGGAGATTATTGTTCCAATCCTTATGGGATTCATTCAAGAGTTCATTGTATATCTATTGTGGTGTGAAAATGATTTGCTTCAGAATGGTCTCATATTCAAGTAACGTGCAGATTAATGCTCCGTCACTGACCAGGGACGCTAACCTGGAAGCATTAAACTGCACATTACTTGAATATGAGACCATTCTGAAGCAAATCATTTTCACACAACAATAGATATACAAAGAACTCTTGAATGAATCCCATAAGGATTGGAACAATCATCTCCCAGCATTTCCACTGATTCCCACTGATCAGTTACTAGCCTTCCCCTTTAAAGGACAAGTTCACCTTCGTTAACATAAGGATTGAGAGAATGCAGCAATATTAGTAGAACACATCAGTGAAAGTTTGAGGAAAATTGGACAATTGATGCAAAAGTTATGAATATTTAAAACTTTTGTGTTGGAACCGCTGGATGAGGAGACTACTAAGGCTTGTGATGTCATATGAGTACAACAGTATAAAGAAAATGTAAAGAAAATTCAACATATTTTCACTTTTTTCGCATAATAAAAGAGCACTTGACTTGCCTCTTTCTAAAGGCAGTGGGAATGATATTACCCATAACATATGTCAGTAATGAGTCAAGGGAATGTGTACTTTTTTCAAAAGATGAAATTTTGTGAAATTCTCTTTATATTTTCCTTATATTGTTGTACGCATGTGACATCATACACTGCAGTAGTCTTCTCATCCAGCAGTGACTGCACAAAAACTTAAGAAATTCATAACTTTTGAATGGATTGTCTGATTTTCCTCAAACTTTCAATAATGTGTTCTACTAATATTGCTACATTCTCTCAATCTTTATGTTAATGAAGGTGAACTTGTCCTTTAAGAGGGAACCATATATTACAAACAGTGAAAGGAAGAAAGACCTCCATAATTACGACTAACTATCAGGAATTCCCAGGGACCTTCTAAAAATGACCATGACGTCTACAGAAACACATAAGGCTGAAATCATGTTTCGACCAGAAAGAGAAACATCTTTGCTAGACGCATACCTTGACAAAACTTGTTGAAGATATATTCCTTTTATAAAGAGATAATGATGTATAAAGTGTTTGTTAACAAGCGTAGAAACAACAAAGTCTCTGTCCGCAGTCTGAGTGGTCTTACATTAATGTTTAATGGCCGTCGTATGATATTTAAGCTTTAAAACTGTCTGCTCTTTTTTTTTTTATTTTACTGACAAAGATTTCAGCACTATTCGTGTAAGTGTATTGACAGTAAGGCTTACCACTCTGAGTTTGATGTCTAGTATTTTGTCCAGACTGTTCCTGATTGTAGCCCTGTTGTACAGATAGGGACCTATAGATACTTCAGATCGATCACGTCCACCCAGCTGTTTTTTTTTTATTCGTCTTGAGACTGCGAGCACCCATGGCATCCTCATTAGTGTGGGCATCATTCCACCTGTGCTGAGGGCGTGAGAGTTATTAGACCTCTTTGGAGATCCCTATGCTTTATTAATACCTCAGCAATGGCAGGTTCACATCTGTACACATGCAATAAGAGTGATATCGAAACACACACACACATTTACTTTTTGGAAAGTACCTACGCTGCCGAATCCCAACATGATAAGGATATGCGTGAGGAATATAGCAAAGAAAAACAGAGGGAAGAAATGCAAATGGGGATCATTTACTTCATCGTGGTTGAACGTGAATTTGACAATAAGATACCCCTCTAGAATACTCTTTGATACATCAATAATTCAACAACATCCTCACCATCCAACGTGACAAAGTGGCCGTATTTTTTGACCACATTACTTTCAGTGAACATGGGAAAACGTCCACCGAAAACGATCTCCATAGCTGCCGCCCTGAATGTCCCCCATCGCTTGTCGAGAGTCATTCTCTGGTTGTCATGGGCTACCTAGCGACGGATGGGAATGAATACTTAGTACTTCAGTCGAGCTGCGATGTTTACACGATGTCTTTTCGAGTTCGATCAACCGTAGTCGCTGGCTCGCCATCTGAATACCGGCGCCAACACACAGAGACACAATGTGTAATGAGACTAGACATAATTCAAGGCCGATCTCTGATGACCACTGCATGTTTTACTTTTCATATGGAAATGACTGAGTTCGAGACTGGCAGAATCTAAAATGCCAATATTGATGTTGAATATAAGGGAAAACACAAAATAAAAACAAATTCGAATTTGCGGTTGATATAATGTATCATGGTCGAATTCAAAAAATTCAAAAAGAGAAGTGGAGAATCACAGATGACGCTACATCTCCTAGCTGACAGCAATTCAGCAGTATTCCTTAATTTACGCTGAAATCAGGGAGACGCCTTTCTCCCTGATTTAACTTTCGAAGGGGGACCTAACCACAGCTGCCCATGTATACAGACGAACTCGGGATCTCTATATGAGACAGGTTGAATACCCGTCAGACAGAGCGACTGGCGAGAGGCATGCCATTTCATGACGTCACTGGTCGTTTACTGAAGTCAATTGGAAACGTTGGGAGACGACATCAAACTCTCTCGTTTATCACCATGTTTTACAATTCTATCGCCCACCATACCCCATCAACCCTCTCCTTATCAACCCTCTCCCCATCACCCATCTCCCCATCACCTCCTCTCTCCATCATCCCCTCCCCCATCAGCCCTCCCCATTACCCTTTCCCTCCATCCCATCTCCCTATTACAATGTACCTCTTTTTACCCGCCATCCCCCTCTCCTCTTTAAACTCCTCCCCTTTACTCCTCAACCCCACCCCAGTAACCCTCTCTCCATTACTAGTACCCCTTTCCCCCTATCACCTCTCCCTTTTAACCGTCCCCATCGCCTTCTCTCCCTGTCATCCTATCTCCACTAGCAGCCCCTAGCCCCTCCTCCATTAACCTTCTCCCAATTACGCCTCTCCCCCATCACATCCTCTCCCCATCATCCCCTCTCCTCACCATCTCCTCTCTTCATTACTCCTCCCCATCACTTCCTCTCTCCACCACCTCTTCCCCTCATCTCCCATATCAGCCCCTCCCCATTAACCCTCCCCTTATGGAACAAACACAGGTTCACACAGCTACCTATTACCCCTTCCTCCCCTTTCACCTCCTCTCCTCATTATCAATCCCCTATTTACTCTCTATCCCCACTGCCCCCTCTCCCCATCAGCTCCTCTCCCTGTCACCCCTCACTCTATCAACCCCTCCCCCTTATACTCCTCTTCCATTAACCCTCTCCCCTTCACCCCATCTCCCCTGTCACCTAGCTCCTCTCCCCTTCACCTCCTCTCCCACCACCTCCTCTCCCCACCACCTCTCCCTGTCACCCCTCACTTTATCAGCCCCTCCCCATTAACCCTCTCCCCATTGCCCATACCCCCAACACATCTCCTCATTACCCAGCTCTCCCCCATTACCCCCTCTCTCCCATCACCCCCTCCTCTCTACCATCGTGACCATCATGCATGCTGTGGAATCGCGTCTACCATTTGATATTGACCATTGCATCGAATTTCAAAGCATGTCAATTTCTTTTAGTGTTAAGGTCTTTAGCGACTGACTTGGGTCAGACATTCTGTAAAGTTTTTCACGGGTTCGCTGCATTTCTGCAGGTTAAAAATCATCAACTTGAAACTGGAAATGAAACTGAAAACTTCATAAATTTCACAAATGTCTCCCCGTCATTCATCTCCTTCATAACCTCCTCTCCCCATCACCCCTCTCCCCTAACAAATCTCACTAAAGTCTCAAAGATGCCACGATGAGCCATCATTTCACAATACAAATTACATAAGCATATCCGATTCATAATGACTTATATTATGATTTACAAAGAAGAAGAAGAAGAAAGTACGAGAATTGTACCTTTCGTATTGTCGCTTTAGAGCTACCTAAAAGTCTACCGCGAGAATACCTAGAAGGCTACGACGATCAAATGAATATTTCTTTTCAAGCTAACGTTGAAAGAAAAAGAGAAGAAAACTTCTCAATGTGATATCGAGAAAGGATTTTAGTCTGAAGCGATTCCCAACGGTGAGCAGAGGACACGTTCACTTTGAGGATCGCGGAGCATCAGTGCCAGGCGTCGAGTCGCCATGTGCACCGCAAATAATGCATTTGTACTAACTATCTATTCACCCCGAGATTTACTGAAGGCTATTCAGTATGACCGTCACTGCAATGCACTTTAGTGGCCTTAGTAGTAGAAAAGCTTTTCTTTCGTGTGAAATGACTATTGATAAAAAGCGTGTTATTTGCCTGAGCAGCTTAGGGCTGTTGACAGGTCGAAGTAAACTGGGGCACATTTTCCTCTCGTAACTTTACATCCAATAAATGTTTTAAAAAAGAGAGAGGAAGACTTTTTTTTTCGCAAAAAAAAAAAATGATTAAAGCGGAAGACTTTGGAAGAGTTGCTCTACAACTTATTGCCTCTTGATGATGATATAGTTTGCCATCTGAAACAGGCCTAAGAAGAACTGGTGTACAGTGTGAAATCTGTAAGAATCGGACTATTCACGCCGTTGACAATACCACCATGTTTGCATTTTCACTTCAAGGTGTCAAACAGCTGATAGTGTCAGTATTCACCAATATTTTCTGTCGAGGAACACGGATATTTTCTTTTTATCTGCCTCATGAACTTAATGCTTCCGGTTACAAAGTAAAAGCAGCTGCGTCACAAGCACCGTTCTCTAACCTCTCTTTCATGGCAATAACAAGAAAGAAGGTAAATCAAAAGATTGAAAGGAAGAAACAAACGGAAAGGAAATTTGTCGATTGCAAAATGGATTGCATACGGCACAGATAACAATCGTCATTGCAGATAACAGGGTGACATATAGAGGTGTAATACATTCAATGGAGAGACGTTCGCTTGAAACGAAACCGTTAGGTGCGCGTGATATGAGAGCATTCGTCCCAATTGGTTTTTGAGATTGTGTTAGCCACAAGGTTGTCAAATTCTATTTTCCTCTCACCTTACTTCGTTTCGCACAGGGCTAAAAATCATTAAAAGGAATGGTCAGTAGATTCAATTTATCGCAACTGATGGACAGATTAACTGGAAAGATTCAATCTAATCTTTCAGTTTCGTGAAACGGTTTTTCACTTGCCAAGAACTATGATGAGTTCTAGAGAGATGCGAGAATATAGGAGATGGAATTATGAAGCTTTGTTATGGGTGTTTTTAATATTCATTATGTTTTCTTTCGTCTCATGTTTGTTTATTTCCACTGGTCGTATATTGTAGTAGGGTGCTACTAACTATGGCAGATGTGCGGATCCTTCACTCCTGTTTGGTTGGTATAGGAAATCCATACAGTCTGTATAAAGTTTGTCAGTGGAGAGCATGTTACCCCACCCCCTTGCAGACCCACAGATAAAAAGAATGTTAATGGTTCTACTGGTAGTTTATAAAGACATATGTTACATAATTATGATCTCTGTGTTAAACATGATGATTGATAATGCTATTTCTATGTTTAGAACGGTCATCTTAGATATATTCGCAAATGCCAAAATGGCCAATAAATATTGTTGAATAATGTGTACCTTGTAAGCCGTCGTAAGTGCAGTTACAGCAAAATTTCACTTCCAGATAAGCACAGAAAGGATAACTAATTGTGTATGTCATTATTACTTGAACGAATATTATTCCACGAAAGAGATCACACTTTGACAATTTACGTTTGTCCATAAGGCAGCTCCGGCACCATTTTAGCCCGATTTGGCCTTGGCCAATTTCACGTCACCACTTACTGTAGGAATCGTTGCGTAGCATTCATTGTTCATGGCATACTGTCGTGGTGCCGCCGGGATAAAATTCCTTCCTAGCTTTATGTTGACAAAGCTGGCTTAGGAGCCATTGGAGCGAATCATTTCGGAAAGGTACATCACACCGAGTGGACCATTTCCCATCGTCCTAAAGGGAATTCATACCGATATTGTTCATTTGACTGCTCCCAACAGCAAACAGTGGCAAAGTCAGAGCGAGAGATCATCCTTCCCGGAAGTTGTCCTTTGCCGTCGTCGCAGTCATCGTCGTCAACGCAGCATCAGTCGATATCGGTTTGGTTCTCATCATGGTGTCCTTCATCATCCGAAAAGCCACGCCGAATGACTGCGGACATGTATTGACTCTGATGAAGAAACTCTCTGCACTGGAAGGATTCGCAGACGAAACGAAAATTACCGAAGAAGGTTGGTAATACCATTATTTTGAAAGGAATTAATTAACTTTTACAGCTTGAGACTAAAAGTGTGTGTGTGTGTGTTTTTTTTTAAAGAAGACAAGTTATTTCCGTCAATGTATACAGTATACGAAAGACGGAGAACGGACAAAACTGATCTAAAATTTTGCAAGATATCTTGAGACTGTTCTTCTTGTACAGACACAGAATAAACGAATATGAGGATTATAATGATCATCAAGTCAGTCTTTGATCAAGATATCAGTCCATATTTTCTTTTTGATTGCCACTTCATTTCACTTGCAACAGGCCATGAAAAAGAAATCACAAGGCTCTTACAAGTACTTTACATAAATATATATTTAAAAATAACACAATGCAGGAAGTGATAAGAAGTCATTGATAATCAAAAATGTAGACTCACAATCTCATAAAGGTACTGTCGATTTGAAGTACATGTACGAATAGATATTCTCGCAGATTCTGTAACGCCATCTTTATATGCATGCGATTGCAGTGTTGTCACATTTTGTTGGAATGAATTCAAGTGAAATATGACGTCACAGCAGGTTTGATAGTCCACTTCGCATTCGAGATAGGCCTATTTTTCTTGCGCGAATATAGTTAAGAAAACGTTCAGCCAAACAAATTTTTTCCTTTATAGACGGGTACTCTATTCACTACCATGCACAATGGGATAATAATCGCTGTCAGCATGCAGTTGGAAGGTTACTTATTCAGATTTATCGTTGCTGCGATCGTTGCATAGTGACGTTTGATGAAAATGAGTGCATGAGTTGTCCATTGTGGGATGACATGGTACTTAACCATTCAGATACCCTGAGGTCAAGGTCAGCATTTTTTAGGTCATAAGGTGAATGTCAGCTTCCAATATTCGTTAACTGAAGTTATGGATGACAACATAAACATAAAGTGCAGATTTGTGCAAATTCAGCTGAAAGCTAGATGCTTTTGTCGAAGACTACGGTCAATTCGTAAGCAGGGATGTTCGTACAATGAAGTCGAAGAAAAAGATCCCTATTTTTTTTTTTTAATCAATGCATATCATCTTTTTTTTTTAATGGCAGTAGTGTGGCAGACCACTGAATTAATCCGCTTACTCGTTACAAATTTCTTTATGGGCGCCATGTTTATAAGCATTGCTTTGAGTGGATTTTTTTTTTTTTGGCAAAACATAACACTCTTAATGAATTCTATTGCAATTTACATTCTTTGAATAGTGGTGTCCAGAAAATTTTATGATACCGATGATGAAAGATAACTTAAAAGTAAAAAGTGAAAACGAAAGTAAGAAATAATGGTCAAATTCTAAAATTCATCCTTTCTTTAAATGAACTGACCAAGAAAGAAACCAAATTCCAACAGTTTGGTAATATAGTGAAGCTGTATAAACCATTAATGTCAAAAGGTCAGCAAGTTTGCAGAATGAGAGTCTGGGGAGTTTAATGCAATATTTAATGGTTTGCCGAGAGATTTACAGTATGTGCCTAACAACTCTGTCACATCATTGACAAGAGACGTTAAAAGATATATTAAATGTCTCGCACCTGTAGATATGTAGGACACCGCTCCCAGTTATAGTGTATATGCAAAGGGACGTTGGCTAGGTATAGTGACGACAATGTTAAAGTCGTTTTCAATTTTTATTGAATGATACTCCAGTAATAATCGCCATTTTGTGATGTATTTACAACTGCCTAGATTTTTATAGCTACTTCTAAATGTCGTGATTGGTATTTCTTCTTCTCCTCCGTATGGCACAACGTGCCTGGTTGATACCGTTTGCTGACTTTTGCTAGTCACCTTGGACGAACCATGAGCATGAGGGGGCAATATTATTCACCAGTTTTCTGATGTAGGCATGTTGGAGACCAACATCACCGGGTTAGCACCCTGTGGTTTGTGTTAAAAGCTTACCGATCTTCTATCGTACTTTTTGACATAACAAAAGTCTGAGTTAATAATTCTTCATTGAAAGAAATGAAGTGCTGAGAAAATGAAACAAAAAACCCACCACAGTCAATTACAATGTCATCCCCTTGTCCTTGTAAGCACTTCCCATATACCTCCAGCTTCCCACCCCCCCCCCCCCATTTCTACAGCCATCCCATGTAATACTGCTAAGGCATTATAGCAATGAGAGCTACTCTCCAATATTATTAAGCTCTTAATTTACTTGAAGGGCATATCATATAGGTAGAGTCGTTTTTTCATGTGAACTGGACCCTCATCTTGTGCGAAAATATATATTTTTTTTTGTTCAGAGAGAAAAAAACAAACAAATAAAAATTGAAAACCTGGTGTTAGAAGAGAAAATCCGTTGATGAAAAGAACAGAAAAGCAAATCCCTACCTAGAAGTAACATTGCATTGTGAACAAAATTATGGCAACATACAGTGCCAATTATGTTAAAGGGATGGTACAGTATTGGTGGAGATGAGAATTGGGCTTTTAACTTTTTGCGAGATACCAAGAAAACACTTATGAAATAGTGCAGAGCATATCATTTTAAGAGGATTTCAAAGTTTATTTGATGAAAATCGGATTTGGAATGACTGAAACATCCAGAAATAAAGTAAAACAAAGCGATCGTAATAAAACGTGGTTCCCACACTTTATTAGAATCGCTCTGTTTTGGATATCTCAGCCATTTCAAAACCAATTTTCATCAAATAAACTTTGAATTCCTCATAGAATTACATGCTCTTTCATATTTCATAAGAGGTTTCTCATTATCTCACCAAAAAATGTTAGAAACCTGAAATTAGGTCTCAACCAAAACTATACGGTCCCTTTGATATAATCAGGCTATTTTCTTTTTATGTCTTGTTTGATGAAAAGTCAAAGAAAACAGCTTGCGGCTGCTCAATCCGTCTTTCTCTCCCCCTCCCCTCTCTCTTTGTCTGTTTTCTTTCTTTTTTTTAGGGGATGTTGTTTCAAAAATATCTCGGGTTATTGCTTCTCCTGACAAGAAATGAGGAAATTACATTTAACTTGTTAGTATAATAATTAGAAATAAATTTGTTGTGTGTATGTGTGTGTTTGTTTGTGTGTGTAATCTTATCGCCTGATCTTGATCTTCACAACTTAGTTCCCACTGAGACCTAGTTTGCGTTTAATTACAGTAGGTTCCATCTTACTTTTTTGCATCTCTTCTTAGTTTCTTCATGGATTGACCACCACGTTCTACATTTTGTTTGTAATGTTATATTGTACATCCTGGCTGGATACCACGCATCATAGTATTTTGTTATATTTCATGCATTTTTCCTTGAAAAACTTAAATGAAACGGAATGAATCGAATCAAAATCATAATAATATGATGTTTTCTTAACACTTTCCCTGCTAAGCTTTCACCCGATGCTGCAAATACTAGATCTCACAGTGATTACGAGGCATAAACCATCAGCAAACGATAATGGTATTTTATTTATGAAGCATGCGGTAAAAACAGGAATGGTGCTTTTTACCGGGATTTAAAAAAAAAAGGCACGTCCGACATTGAAGCGTGAAATAACTCGATAGGGCAGCTTTTTCTACCCGCACTGTAAAAGAAATAGTGATAGAATTGTTCCCTTCACAAATAATCTTCTTAAACCTTCCTCTAATGATAATGGGGATTTGTTGCTGAGGCAGAACGTGTGCTATTATGTAGTAACAGTCTCTAAGGCGTAAGTTGTATTGATATTACCCAAATCCTCTTATTCGGTATGTATAAAGAAGAAAAGAAAGGCCATATGAGATTGTAAGCTGAAACACGAATGTTGACTGGATGAAATATAAATTGGCCCCGAGACATATGAATGTAATTGCATTTCTTGTTTTAAAGTGACACTCACTCGGTCAGACATCGTTTGCATACTGGATTGCCGCCAATTTCACTAGCCGGCAAAACATAACAGAAACGTTCTACTAGACTATAACATAAGCCCTATTTTCATTGAATTCCTCCCGATCTGTTTGTGTTTGCTCTTTGAACGTTGTTCTATAACGACACACCTATACAATATCTCCCTGTTCCCCCCCCCCCCCCCCATTGTTCTGTTGTTACCTGTACTTAATATAGGGACTATGATATGATATATATAAGGATTTCAGTGTGTTTAGAGTCTGGTCGTACGGGGTAAAAATACCCAAATAATGCGTAATTACAACAGTAACTGACTGATATAATTTCCTATCCTATGAACTATACATCTTTGTTACTTTGTACTTTTTCATTTGTTTAGCTTCACTAAAATCTACCCAATGCTGACACTATAGAATAAAAGGGAAGAAACTGGGATGCATGGCCGAGTACCCCTCACGTGTAGCCATGTTTCATGAGGATATGAGAACATTAATAAAACCACAAGAAACCCCGAGACAGTATTATGATGTTTTTAAGCGCTGGGCCACTGTACACAATGGGCCATTGTGTTTGACGTCTCCGAAAACTCTTTACTTATGGTGCCCTTTTTGTGCTTAATATTCCCAGGGCAGAATCACGTGGCAGAGGGAGAGAGAGTAGGGGTGGGGGAGGGGAGGAGAAACTCTTGATGTGGTAATAATTACGTTCGATTTTTTTCTTGTTCGAACTCTGTGCTTAAAAAAACAAAACAAAACATATTTAATATTGTCTCTCCACGATCGCTATTCTCTCACCCCCCCCCCTTTCCCCACCCTAGCTCTCTTTCTCGATCGATGCTTCCCAGCGTGAAAAGTCTTTGCACTTTCTGGTAGTATGTAAATGTGAATACCCAATACAATTTGGAACATTGATTCCTCTAGATGAATAAGTGAATGTCTAACACCGTGTCCTTGCTTTGCTCAGCGTGATGATTATTAATTGCAGGTGTTGTAGTGATGCGCATGCCCAAAATCCTGGCATTAGCCTTCAACCGCCTTTTGCTTTCACTATCTGTGAGTCTCACGGAAGGTCGCTACTTCATTAACCATCGTTGATCAAATTTCACTTCTCCTTCAACTCTTTTTGTGCTATGAAGTCAAAATGAGCACAAATTTCATATTCATACCTATAGGCCTGTGGACAGGAAATAAACGTGGTTTAAGGGAAGTCTCGTCCCTAGCTCATTGCATTTCAGTTAGTTTGTATTATCAAACACAAGTAAACAAACAAACCACCGCACACAAAACAAACAAACAAACAAAACCCATGGACAGAAGAAAGTGACAGAGATCGTACAGTGGGAGTGTATTCTGCTAATAATCATCTTGTCCATTCCCGCTAACGATAAAGGCATGCTTTATCTGTCTTTATCTTCATCTGTCCCTCTCTTGTGGTCTCCCGCGTAAGAATGAAACGCAATGATGACGATAATGACCTGAATTGATTAACAGTGGGAGGGAGAAACTGATGACTTATTTCGCCGCTATCATGATCAGATGGAGATTGATAGGAGGTAAGGAAAAAAAAAAGGTTTGATTATGTTTTAAGAGCAAACTTACATCCAACACATTACATTCGGTTCGCGTTTCTGAAGATAGTATAGCCGAGTTTGCCTGGCATACAGTGAGGGATAGCTTTGTAGCAGTAGGGCAGCCAGGATTTCAAGATTGAGACCCCTGTCAGTGCAGTAAAGCAGGCAGGGAGATCATGGAGGTGGGGGGGGGGGGGGTGAGGGTGATTACTTTTCTGGATCACATCAAGTCACCTGGAAGGTCAAGAGTAGGTCACAGATAATGTGTGAAGACAGGAAGCCAACTACTTCCCCTCCTGCCGCTAAGTTCTATCTAGAAAAATTTTATGTTGAACACCCACAATGCTTTTCAAATCACCCGTTTACTTTAATGGGGGCTGCTGCATTTAAAGATTGCAGACCTGATTCGTCATGCGTCTTTTAAAGATTGCAGACCTGATTTGTCATGCGCCTGTTAAGGTTAATGAACCATAAAGAAATGTGATCAATGAGAAACACAATGTGAGTGGAATGTGGTAATTGAAATAAGGAGGTGGTTAGAAAATTACATGTATATCCTTCACCCCGTAACTTGTAGATGTAATGTTAAACCCATTTAGCAATGATGACTCTGTGAAAAAGAGGAAAATATTGTTGCTTATCAAATAGTTACTAACAAATAAGAGAGATTTTCATCATCGCCATGTGAGTGTGAACGATATCTGTTTTGTTTGTTTGTTTGGTTTTTTTTGTTTGTTTTGGGTTTTGTTTTTTTTTTTTTTGGGGGGGGGGAGGGCTTAAAAATCCAAAGCTTTCTTAGCTTGCGCAAATGCAGGACATTCCATTTTCTTTATTTCAACCTTTAATTGTTTAAGTCAGTTTGGAAGGTCTACATGCATAATAATGTTTTCCTTTCAGTCACACGTAGCTGTAAATCATTTCACCGCCTGAATTTTAAAGGGACTGTACAGTACTGGTTTAGGTGGGGATTCATGTTTTGAACATTCCTAAGTGAGATAATGAAAAGCCTCTTATGAAATATGAAAGAGCATGTAATCTTAAGAAGGATTCAACTTTTATTTGATGAAAATTGGTTTTCGAATGGTTGAGATATCCAAAAAAGTGCTAATAATAAAAGGCGACATGCCACAACTTTATTAGGATCTCTTTGTTTCACATTATTTTTGGATATCTCAGCCATTTCAAAACCGATTTTCATCGAATAAACTTTTGATACCCCTTAGAACTGCATGCTCTTTGACATCTCATAGAGTGGTTTCTGAATATCTCGCAAAACATTAAAAGCTAAATCCTCACCTTGACCAGAACTGTGCACACCCTTTAAGAGATGCTGGTGTTCGTAATTCATCTATATGATCGATTCTCACAGTGACGTGACATTCTCTGTTAATTATGCGCCAGTCATAATCAAATCGAAGGTGTCCAAGGTGACGTCTACTTGTGACCACCACCCTTCCCCTCTCCCTACTCCCTCCCCCCCCCTCCCCCCTCTCTCTCTCTCCCTAACGTGTTTGCTTAACATTCTGTCTGGTAACTCAACGCGATGAAGAATAATTTGCATAGATGAATGCTTGTCATGAATGAGGAGCAGATCAAACAAAGAACAGTGACGTCTCATCAATTCTGTATTTTTGTAACGAATATGAAAGATATGACAAGAATTTAGTTTCTTTCGGCCTGTTCACGGTTACAGTTACTCCTATGTTGATTTTTACTGTTAGCAAGTTGCGCCTCTGACTTAATTGCCTCTGACAAAAATTTTTGGTTGCTAATATTTACTCGAGCCATGAATCGTGATGAAAAAATATTTATTCGTGACTTTTACAGACTAGCCTTCTTTTACGACAGCACAAAACCTTCGTCATCGATGGTAAGGTCAACTTAGAACAGATGCTTTCATACTGGTTGAACGAAAATTTCACGCCTGAAAGTTTCGAGCACGAACCGCATTACAGCCTAACACAAGCTATTTCCCACCTGATATCAATCTTAATTATGATTCGTCATAATTAAGTAATTTAATCTGAAGATGAAGTGATAAAATAAATCGTTTTGATACGAACGCGGCAGTATGGAAAAGGAGGGAAACTATCAATGATCTCTCTTTTGATATTCAGTTGCCATTGGTCAGTTCGGGATGACCTGTCCAAACAATAACTCGGAGGGATTGCACTGAAGGCTATTTCTTTGTTAACGCCATTAACGTCATAATACGCTTCTGCGTGTTCGTTAGCTCGCACAGTATGAGTAATCGATCATTCCCAATGGCGATACATTTACCAGAACAGAATAATCTCGAACGTATTTAGGAGGACAGATACGTAGAAAGACAGAATTCTTTGCGCATAGCAGGAGGTCGGTCAACAGGCGGACGTGTGAATTATGGAACAGACCAACAAATCAACCTACTCGTGAGATGATATTATTTACTGGCAAAGAAGCAAACTCCCATCGCAGTGTACTGACAGTGATAAATTTGTTCACTCATCGTGCCTTTCAGGCCGCGGAGATACAATTTATTCTTGCTTATAGGTATATTGATTACATTTCGTTATTCCCAAGGTTCGCTACTCCGAAAATGAAATAAGCTTCCTTATCTGGAAGGTTTGTTAATCCGAAAATAAAATAAGGTTACTTGTTATTTCGAAGGATCATTAATCCGAAAACGAAAAAAAAAAAAAAAAAAAGGGTTCATAAGTCTGAACGGTTGTTAGTACGCACTATCTAGTTCCTATCTTCACATTGTCGGATTAGGCTACGGTCACAACACAGAGCGGCGACCGACCGATTTGTAGCCTGCTCGGTCGCTGCTGAAATTTTGGCACCGCTCAGCAGTTTTTGGAGATGCTGAGCAGGCTGTAAAACCCTATCGATGGCCGAGCAGTGCCCTGTCGATTTCCCGTCGGTCACCGATCGATTTTCAGTAAAATTTTGGCGAAATATGGGGATCTGCAACCCGCAGAATCCAAGCAGTCACCGAGCGATGCCCCATCGGCAACTGGACGATCTCCTACCGGCCACCGGCCGATTTTTACGAAATCGCCCAGCGACCGACGGGTGATCGATAGGTCATCTACCGGTGACCCGTAGGCGTACCGACGGCCACCCGCCGGTCTCTGCCGGAAATTTCTCAGGAGCTACCTGTGCTTACTAATGTACCTATGTGATTTGTGATGTGTTAATTAATCAATTTATTAAGATAAAACTCGAGGCAAAAGATACGAGTTAAATTATCAACTAACAAACCTCAGCTATGTGATACCACAGATAACTAGAAATTTGGAAATAAAACAAAAGGGAGGAACATCCAAGATGGAACAAAGATTAGAATAGATTAGATTTTTCCAAAATATCTTGTTTGCTTCTATATTTTACAGTATTTTTCTTTTCCTATTTAATTTCATATTTTAATTTTTCTCATCTCTTGTCATTCATTTCTTCTTCAATCAATAGGCCTTTAATGAATGATAAAGTAACCAAACCATATTTTACTACGTCAACATATCAACACTAACTTTTAGCTTTCATCTCTTTTGCCCCAAAGTGGTTGCTTCTGACTTCCATGTCCCTCATGTTGGTTGCCGAGATGTTGAGATGCTGAGATGTTGGTGGGGTTTCCTTGCCTCTTATCCCTCCCCCTGCTTCTTCCAAATTGCGCTAGATTCTCTTCCCCATCTAGTCCCTGGTTTCCTTCAGTGCTTCTGTCATTTTTACCTTAACATTTTTAGTCCCTAAATCGCTCGACGGCGACCGCTCGATCTATTCTGTTGGTTTTCTTCTGTGCTGTTGTCATTTTTGTCTCTATTATTTTTGTTCCCTAAATCGCTCGGCAGCGACCGCTCGATTAGGTCAAATTTTAACTCCGCGTTAAAACTTCAGCGGCGACCGACCGATGCCCTAAAAATCAGTGGCGCCTGGTCGGCCACTGGTCGGTCACCGGTCGTTGTCCGACCGGTTTTGGCTAAAAACTCGCCGACCGGTCGCCGAGCAGGCTGATTTTGGGGGTTGTGACCGTAGCCTAACGAACCTTCGGAATAACGCACCTTATTTCATTTTTGGATTAAATAACCTTCGGAATAACAAACATGACCTACAAGTCTGAGGGATGTTACTGCTTGACGTGAAACAAATTAAGTCACCTCAATGCCTATTTTAACAGCATGGTTACCTCAGTTTTTGTCATGTCTCGAATTTGCGCAGTCAACCTTACCAGTGAATAATCCAGTTTGATAAGCCCACATAGTACCTTCAATAACATTCAGTCTATTCGATGACTGCCAACCTAATCATAAAATGTATATATCACAAAGGTAAAGATCAGTTGGGCATAAAACTAGTGTGAGATTAAAATTGTCAGAGATCTTCAATGTTTGTTTGTTTTTTTCTCTCCCTCTCTCAAGATCTCAGACGAGATGGTTTTGGTCCCGACCCGGTCTTCCAATGCGCCGTGCTCGAGAAGATCGATAATGGAGTGAGTAGCCTCGTCGGGTACGCCCTCTATTTCTACGGCTTCTGTTCTTGGAATGGCAAGATGCTATACTTTGAGGATCTCTTCGTAGAACGGGAGTATCGCGGTAAGTGAATTAAAGGGATGGAATCATTTCAATTGAGATGGGGCTTCAGGTTTCCAATATTTTTTGACAATGACTTTTTTTTTTAGCAAGGAGAAACTTCTAAAGGAAATATGAAAGAGCAAACAATAACTGTTGTAAGAGGAATTATGAGTTTATTTGATGAAAATTGGTTATTGAAATGACTGAGGTATCCATCTCAGCCATTTCAAAACAGATTTTCATCAGTTTCCTTTTAGAATTTACTTTTAAATTGAATAGAATATGATTTTCTCTTAGAATTGTTTTCTCTGCAACACTTCATAAAGTGGTTTTTAGATATCTCGCAGAAAGTTAAAAGCTGAATCTTTACCTCAACCAAAATTATATTATCCCCTTAATGGAGTAGTTCTTCGAGGTACTCAGAAAAGCACTACGTATATAACATCTTCACTTTCCCCTCTTCATTATACATTCTGTGTTGATTGTTTACCAAGGAACTCATTACGTTTGTACAGTACATTCCAGAAGAAACACACCAGGGGCAGTATAGCCTGGGTAAATATTAATTGTATAGTCCTCACTCCGAGATTAGCTATTAAAGGCAGGTGTGTGAATGGTACTCCACAAGCAAAGTGAAAACGAACTGTATAGCATCAGAACGATGTTACATGCCAGGGTTACATGCTTGCAACTATTGTCACGCTTAGACTGGCTGCAGTGTGTGTGTGTGTACATGGGAACCGAGAATTCATTCAGACAAAAAGAAAAGGAAAACAAAAATCACAATTAGTCTCTCCTGTTAGTATGATGGTTACATGTGATTGTGTAATACACTGTCCAAGAAACACACTCACATCACCCCCATTTTGAGATCACTTCATTGGTTACAAGTCAAAGATCGCATTATTTTTAAGATTTTACTTCTGACTTTCTATTGTATTCAGGGCACTGCTCCTCAGTATAACATTGACTTACTCCATAATTACATTGTTAGATCTCTACGCTCATCCAACTCCGGTTCTGTTATAATTCCAAGATTTTCTACAATATGGGGCACTCGTGCCTTTGCCTATGCTGCTCCCATCTTGTGGAATAACTTACCTCCAGCCATTAAAAAAAAAAAAAAATGTTCTTCATCAGACTCCTTTAAAAGCAGTCTAAAAACTCACCTGTTTAATGCCTCCTTTTGAATACTTATTACTTTGAATTTTGTATGTTCTTTACCTCCTTCACTTTCTCTTCCTTTCGCGCCTAGAGCATTCTACAGAGTGGATTTGGCGCTATATAAATCATATCAATTATTATTATTAATAGTGTGTGTGTGTGTTTTTGTTTGTTTGTTTGTTTGTGTGTGTGTGTCACTGTTTGTGTTTGTTTGATGGACAACATCACATGCAAATGATATGTAACCTCTTCCTTAGATGGAACCATTGTCTCGTGTAACTGTGATAACTGTGATAACTGACCAAAATGTGAAAAAGCTGACAAGTTTTATGATGAGGAGAGGAAAAAATTATGCAACGCTAGCTTATTTGAACTGAATTCACGTGCAAAAAGAAAAAGAAGAAGAAGAAGAAGAAGAAGAAGAAGAAGAAGAAGAAGAAGAAGAAGAAGGAGAAGAAGGAGGAGGAGGAGAAGAAGAAGAAGAAGAAACAAATGCCCAAGGGTTTCCATGTTTTACCAAAGGTTCTACCAACCATATTGTTCATTTGAAGATACTGCTTTGACATTGACTGAGGAATACATGAATCGTGCAGTGTCAGTTTCTGCCTCCTTGACTGCTGTATTCACTTGTTCGCTAGTTTTCGCACATCATACCAAAAGTCTAGCCAACATCGACACATATTATTCAACTTCTTGCACGGTGGTATATAGGCTCATTACACAGTTTTGCAGAACCGTAAGATTAATACACAAACAAAATCACGTACCGTAAATCCTTTTCCCTCGCCAGAAAAAAAAAATCTTTATGTTATTCCTTAGCGATTAGAAACCACGAGTCCTTTTCATGCATCATTTTCCCAGGGGTTTTTCTGTCTCAGCTTGCCTGGGAAAATACCAGTTATTTTTATCCACCTGTTCCGCCACGGTGATGATAAAAAGATTAGTATCTCTTCATGGATGACACTCCCTCAAGGGTTACAAGGGTAATTCCCATTCAACAAAGTAAGCAATCGCCTTTTAGAAAATGACGCATACACAAAAACAAAATTATTGTTATATACGCAAGGACTACAAAGGCACCTCATGTCAGCATTATGCAACTTTTGAACTGTTATATTTGAAAGAGTAAACCATTTTGGATGAATAGAACGAATGTCAAACGAAGTCAAAGGAAGATTTGAATACTGCCAACAACATGAGTGAAGCAAAGAACGATGTCTCGTTGGTGAGTAGACGAGAGTTAAAGGGGCATCAGGTACACCGCACAATCACATGATAACATTCCAGGATATGAAGACATAGTCAGTTTGAAATGGTCATTTTAAACATTATTTCAGACCATTCACTTTTTACTTACATTTATTGGGGTGAGCTCTCCTTTTGAAGTCTCTTTCCGGTGCCTCATGTGTGATGGACAGTACATTTCACGTTATCAACACAGCTAGCAAAAATTTCCGATAGAAAAGATTTATCCACTGAAAAACAAAGCTAGTAAAACGTGGATCACTCAATTAATAACGTTCAAACAACATTATCATCCGAAGACTATCTGTACATACAGCTGTAAGGTAGACATATATGCCGTTAATTGCAATACAAGTACTTTGAAATTTATTGTACAGAGGATATGGATATTATGAAATAGAATAAGATATCACGCCATTCATTGAACCTTGTTTCCAGGAAAATATAGTGACAAAAACAACACACGCAGACGCAATATTGCCAACAAAAGTATAAAAACGTGCACATACAGAAAAGACGTACCAAGTGGAGAACACAATGACATTAAAAAAAGAAGAGAAGAAAAGAGAATTGAGGAGTCAAGAAGAAAGAAGAATTCATACTGTCATCGATCACACATCATCATAAGAATCCTTAAGACGTCCTAAACACAAGGAGGTAAAGTCCCACTTTTTAAGAAAATTTCATACGATTGTTGCTGCTATTTGATTCATGTCTGTGTGAGTTAGTGTGCAAAACAAAAAACAAAATAAAAAATTAAGCATGCATGAGGATTTAGAGACAAGCGAGTTTTAGGCGAGTCTATGAGGGGTGTAAGTGAAGACGCGTCATATGATTTATTGCTATTTGCACAAGCTTACCTTAACATTATTATGTCACAGTAAACATTCATCACATATGCTATATGTAACATTTATACAATAGTGTAGATTCATGCATGTCGCCACTGAGTCCCACAAGGCACCACTTTGGCACCACTTCTTTTTCTAACTATGTGACATCATAAATCCATGGGTCATTCGTCCTTTTGATGACGACAGGAGCATTTTTCGTTCACACAATAAAACCGAAACGTTAGTATGCACCTTGCATTTTGGACTATTACATACTTAGAATATCATCATGATTAAGTGCAATTAGTATCTCTTTGTATTAATAAAACACATTTTCATGCAATTCAAAAACCTCAACGCACATCTCAACCGTGGCTAATATTCCAATGAATATAAATAATACTTGCTCACAGAACAAAGCACAGCTCAAAGTTTCTTGATGTTATTGATGATGGTTTAACATGACATGGTCATCTAACCACACTACAATATCGATCTCTTGGGTCTTAGGTATATCTCAAAACAAAGGAGAGGGATTAAAAGCGATTAAGTTTTTTTTTTTTTTTTCTAGGTATGCGTTCTTCTTTTCTATTCGACAAACCCTGAGACGACGTCTCTGATAACGGTTCTATTATTAAGTATCTAACAGTGGATTACCTCGAAGAACACCTGATCTATATGTCTTGTTATTCCTCTGAGAATACATAATAACAGAACTTTTGTAATAATTATGTGTGTGATATATAACGTAATATGTTACGTTATTAATAACCTTCATATTCTCAGTGACGTGGAACAGAGGTTTTCAAGAGTAGATTCATTACAAGAAAGCTCGAATTTCGATGATTAGTTTTGCAGACACATAAATCTTCCCGTGATAACCAGACCATGACGTGAGATTAACCAGGAAAACAATGTGAATGAAAAAAAAAATACAATTATGATTCAGACGACTCGTGTTTATAATGTTAGGTGTACTGATTTGGTGGATGCACACTAGTGTGAGGTATGGGAGATTGTTTTCTTTTATGCTATGATGGTTTGTTTCATGTTCATTCCTAACATGGTTATTTCCGTATCTATACTGTATCTATTTCTGTGTGGGGGTGGGGTGCAACAATATTTATGTATGAATATACCAACAATCGGCTCCCTGAATTCTTTCAAATTTTAGTATCCATTCATATCCTACCCGTCATGCAACAGATTATCATTTGAAAATCCCAAATTTATTTTAGCTCGAAATTCCACATGACATCGTGGTCCAGATGTATGGAACTCAGTTATGACCAGGGAGGTGTCTCACCTCCCTGGTTATGACGCAGTTCCTCTTTACATAAAAACAGTTCCTCTCGCAATGTACCATTCGAATGAGAAATCACGCCTTCAGGTTTAGCTCCCAACTCCTAAACACAGTACATTATCGCTTTTCTTCCCTTCTCTTCTCTCTACTATTCCTAGTCGGGTACCCCCTTATTCTTGTCCCTTATTATCGGTTGTTGTTGTTGTTTTTTGCCTGTTATTTTCCACCTTGTGTTGTCCTTTTGGTCAAATGACATTTGAAATACTTAAAAAAAATAACTTTATTTGTTCTGTGTGTGTGTTTTCTGTTCCTTCAGTTAAAAAAAAAAATACAAAACTTAATTTTACAAGGCGTAATGTTTAGAGGCCGTTGTCCAAGTCAAGCGATTTGCTTATTGATAACGGTCTCCCCACCTGTAAAATATTTGCCACCGAATATAATTTGTATTATTTTACATGATTACATATTTGTATAATATGTGAACTATTGTTTATATTTTCATGACTTATGAATAATATGTTTTATGATATTGTCATAGTTATTTTTCTTTTATGTACAAGACAAGTGGAGAAATAACACTTACTGAAACTGAAAACTGAAAGAGATGTGACATATAATATAGTATACAGGGACATTACGTGATATTATAAAGTGCCTTGGACGAGGTGGAGCAATATGAGCGTTGATATGGAACCAAGAATTTTACGATGCATTTAATCATTCGTGCTTGAAACAGAATGAACTTTCCAATGCAGTATCTAGGTTTAACCTGCTAGAATATCGTTGTAATTATCATGTACACTGCCTTTCTGGAAAGCGTCCATCACACGGTCATGGTCACAAAACAGCGAATATAATTTTGACGCTCCGGAATTAGGCTTGATTAGATCTTATATCCCAATACATCCGGTATCGCATCGATTGAGAGCCGATGGCAAGGGCTTCCGTTTCCAATTGGTTCCCAGGGATAAATGGGATGGCTGCCAGCCAGCCCGCGCTCACTAACGACCGCATCAAGGCTTATGCAGATTAGCAGACACACATACAAACACTTGCAATTCATTAAACTCGGGGAAAATTTGTTACATCTCACTAGTTCAAGCTCGTTGGAGCTGACGTCATAAAGCAAAACAAGACAGAGTGAAGACTATTAGCTCGCCCTGATGGGAGACCTGCATACGGCTTATGAGATAGAGAACCAAAGAACAACTATTTTCAGACAACTGTCCATCTAATCCGTTTGTTATACATTGAACTAATAATCGTGTTTTTTCCCTCTTCTTTATTTCCCTTTCAGGAATGGGTCTTGGAGTAACATTGATGCATAAAGTCATCAAGGTAAGTACCTCACAGGGGTCTCTGTAACATAATTATTCCTCTGAGTAAAAACACAAAGCAAACTACGCAGAAACAAAATAATGCATTCACTGGTACTGATAAAATGAGGACGCCCCCCCCCCCCCCCAAAAAAAACCCCAACAACAACAACCAACAAAACAAACGAATTATGTCTCTGTTAGCATGAGAAACTATTTTGTGACGTCAATATGATATGAAAATATTTATGTTTTGTGCATTTTGCTAGAGTGCTGTTGATATTATGCAAAGTGTTCACACAAAAGTAATATTATGTACAACAGTTTTACGTAACTTTGTACATCATTAGGTTACATGTTGATGCATTTGATTATTGTAAAAGCACAACTCTTCTTCGATTATTTTTTTTCCAATTAGCACCAAAAATCCTCTTTTAGGAAAATTTTAAGGAAAATTCACCGTTTAATAAACCATTCCAACAGTGAAACTTCTCAGTGTTTTTGTCATTAAAGAAAATGAGTAGTACTTGTAATGTGTCAGTACTGTGTTGTGTTTCGATATAAAAAAACTACTACATTGTACATGCAAAATGAGGGACTGACAAAGAAATAGGGTGCACATCGGAATCAAGAAATCTGTCGAAGTACATGTATGGTGTCTATGACGAAGATCGCTATTTTAGAATTCATGAGGACGAGACAAAAAGTGTAAATGACTAGAAAGACTAGAAAGACTGACACCAGTCAGACGCAGGCACGTAACATAATTATACACAATTATGTACAATCTCTTTGTATATTTTAATAGGACACTTTGGTGTCTGGGTTGGTCCAATGGACCAGTGAACAAAGATTTTTTTTTTTTTTTTTTTTTTTTTTTTTACTACCGAGTATATTTTCCCCTCTACAATCTTTTTGTCGTAGATGGCGGTAGACCGTGGCTGTAAGTGCATCCAAGCCTGCGTGGTCGAGTGGAACACCGAGGTACGCCAACTCTACCGGCATCTTGGCATTGAAGACCTGACGGAGACAAAGAAGTATCACCTGTTAGCCTTCACGGGTGAGAAGCTCAATAAGTTCGTCAAACGAGAATCCTTCATCAGCAAAGACATGATCCTCAAGGCAGAGCTGTGAGGTATGGGGACTGAGTGGTCATCGCAGGTGTGCTACCAGGACTGGTCGCGAAGTGGACGCAAGAACCTGCTGATGGACAGTAAGAAGCGGGTGTCTGTCGTCACACGCGGCCGGTTTGTCGTAGAGGGGCCAACTGAGGGCGCTCTCTACCGAGTCCTCTTGACAATAAGGAGCGATGATATAAACATATTTTCCTATATGAGTTTTTCTGGCTGTGACACCTTTTGCCCACTGATGTGCATTTCGAGTCAACGGAGCACACCACTCTCTCCTTCCTATGTAATGGGGCAGCTCTTGGTCTACTGACATAAGGAAACGTATGATGATGTCACTGTGATAATTATTGGGGAGAGGGTCCCATAGGGCTATTAGGTGCGCCTCGATAAAGCAATCGGAATCTCTGATATAAGACACCAAGTTGATATGGTGCTGGAGAGCCGAGTGGGAAGTTACATCAGATCATGACACTTTTTTTTCTAGAGTTCAACCCAACACGTGGATGCTTGATTTTTCAGTTAAATCAAATATGTTTTTGCAAGGTGTTTTCTCTCCCTATCTCTCTCTTCACTTCTTCTTTATAGAATAAAATATGTGGTACGAATATTATTTTGGTGTCGTGAATACAGTATATATTTCTCTAATTATGTCTGTTGCTCGAAAGCATCAATGGAAGGGTGATCAAAATGATGTCCAAAGAAACAGTGTATCCTACTCATAGCATTTTCCAGAAATGTATATATTGTGAGCACTATAACAATTATATCGGTTATTCATACAGCTTTTTCATCTATGTGAGACGTTATCTAAAAAAAAAACAACAACAACAACGAGAATGTTTGATCTGCTGACATTATTTATGAATGAAGAAATGTCAGTCTAAAATATCAGGATATCTATTGTACCGTGTAAATACAGTATTATGTAAGTTAAAAAAAAAAGTTTTGAAAACGTAATCATTGCAGCATCAACACGATGTGATGTAGTATGTGTTTTTGTTTACAGTTACCTGTGGGATTGAAGTCTAGCCCAAGCTTGCCGAAGATGAAGTTTTATAGTGAGATATTAAGCAACCACGCGGTGTGACTCGTAGACCAAAAGTACACGTATACTAAAGACTTGTACAATGTAGTGAGAGAACGCATGTGGAGCAGCAGCATCAATCGAGGATTATCTCCCGGGAGCCTGGCTTGGGGCGCGGAAGTGCTCACAGTCATGATATGAGTGGTATTTTGATCAGTACTTGAAATGAAAATCTTCTGTCTGAAAGTTAGTTTCTTAAAGTTTATATATACAGTGTAGTTCGATTCCAACAGACACACGTTGAAAACAATACATCCTTACACACTTGATGTCATTGTTTGTGTCCCTTTACTGGTAATGCGTAGCATTTGGCTGACCCATAACAGAGCTCCTCACAGCTGTCGCCGACAAAATAGTCTGCAAAGAGGCTTTCGGAAAGATCGGGACGCTAATCTTTGAAATTATTTGTAGAGATTTGACGCTCTTCCTTGAAAATCACGACTAATGATAACAAGACTTTTTTGTATCAAATGAAACTTTATCTCAGAGGTGATGCACTATCATCAAGCTGAACACTTATCCGAACAATATGACACAATAAGTGACTCTCATTCCATGTAATAATCGTGGTCATGGCACAAGGGATGGAAAGTTGAAATGCATCCAAATCTGGAGAGTGCGTTTATAGGATTATCGTTCTCACATTCATGATATAAGTCAAGAATCAATAAACTGAAGAAAACATAAACATGTATCGTGATGTCGACTAGATATTAATGCCTTAATATGCGCACAAATCATCATGTAGCGTTATGAACTATTTCAGAAAGAAACGCTTTAATAGAAAGAACGCATCCTTTTAAAAAGAACGTCGTCATAACGAGTATCTCGTAATAACGGAGTTCGCCTGATGCATGGATGATGGGTTGATGATTGGTACTGTTTTTTATGTGTTTTGTAAATGAATTTTGCTTTGCACTTTATTATTACACTACTGTATCATCTTGCCAAACTCATAGCTTATATGACTACGTTTAACTCAAGGAAGACTTTTTTGTTCATTATTTTATATTGGTATATGCACAAACATTGGCACTGCCAATCAAACATGCAGTAGTTTTTGTAACAACGATGCCGCGTCATCGCCTGTTTCAACCAATCAACTGATTGTTAACGAATCGTAGTTCCAAAATGTATCGCCCACAGTCTGTCGAAGTTGCGTAATGTGGGATTGGAAAAATCAAATGAGTAAAACAAATCTATATACTGTATGCACAAAGCTTTTGCTAAGAGAATATACGCTTAGCTTTCCTAGCACACGCAATTTTGAAAACTGTTCACATTGTGACAGTACGTATATTGTCGTGTTGATGTTGCTTTGTGTTAGTGATAACCTTGTTGCAGATGTCAGAGTGTTGTTGTATTATAGCGATGTGATCTATTCTTATTCCTCGAGTGATTTTGTTACTGCTATTGAATAATTGTTAAGTTATGATGTATGTAAACCTATGTTTGTCATCTTCTGTGTCATAACATGTGTAAACACAAGCTCAACCTGTGAATATTATGCAGTGAGATTTCCTGGTACACTGTAGTGATTTGAGTCGTTTTGCTGCTTTCAATAAGCCAGTTCGTAATCAACTCATTTGCAGAGCTTTGTACGAAATGCCCTTTCTTTTTTTTCTCATTTAGTGAGGCACTTCACTCGTTTTCAAAGCGACATAATGCATAAGTTTGCCCAACGTAGCAATTAATGAAATTCATATCCAAACAAACAAGAAATTTACTTAGACCATGTGACCAGAATGGTCTCGTCAATTAACAATTTGAGAAGCAGGCGTTTCATTTTTTTTTTTTTTTTGCATTGAACGTCTTAACAAACATTTTGTAATTATTATTGCCGAATACTAGGTGTTTTTTCCATGTGGATTTGCTGGCAAGCAACGTTTCTAAGGATTGCACGAATAATCAGTAAATATTGTTAGTACATGTACAATACATTGTATTATCTTCTGCTCATGCGCAAAGTGAAACTACGAACTGGCTTATTGAGAGAGACATCGGGCGAGCACCTCAACTTAAGTATGTGAATGTGAGAGAGTGAGGACAGAGAGCAGGGAGGTGGGACAGACAGACAGACAGGCACACACGCAACACGCACAACGCACACACATACACACACACACATACACACAGACGTTTGGCGTATTAGGGCTCACACCTGTAAATAAAATGGACTGTCCCAGACCCCTTCACAAATTCGTACCAAAGATACCAAAATAAATGAAGAAAAAAAATAATTAAAAATCAATGATGTCGTTTGGCAAAAAAACTGAATAGCTGTAGACATTGAGTATGAATTCCTCTACAAACTGCATTTTGGTTGGAAGATGAAAGCTTCTCTGATGGAATTTGAGGGGACTATATTTCATTGGGTACGTGTACGGAAAATAGGTGATTTTCTGAGTGACAAGAACTTATAGTCTGGCTTTGCGGACCCTTGGACAGAATTAGAGCAGAAGAACCCACCCTGGAAATTTGATGGATGAAAGGGTATATCTCACTTATTCAGGCTAGTGAAGATGAAACACCTCATTTCTCCCAGCTATTTTACAGAATTTTTTGAAATTTCAATTTTAACACACGTCTCTATGGGGAATTATTTACCCGTGTGAGCCCATTAGTGCCGGTGGTAGCGGCTGGTACTAGTAGTATACCGCCCTCTGACGTTGAATGACGTTGAACATGAGTTGGACAGTTGACAATAAGGTATGAGTAGTGAATGCAAGAAGTATATATATTTCCCTGATAATGTCAGGTCTCTGAAAGAAACACGACAACATCCTCGCTTTACAGTGGGACACCAGAAAACAAGTGAATTTGCCACTTTTCTAGGTACATGTATATATTTGTCGCTCTAGGTGAGAATAAAGAAGAGGCTGTAGACGTAGCTTTTGAATCCTCACAATTTGATTTTACTTCTTGAGCTTTCGGGCCCTGCCCTTTATCAAGACTGAGGACAAATCGGACAAATACATAACATGGATATTATATTTAAAAAAATAATGATGATGATCAAGACAATAGTGAAAATAATAACGACAATGATAGAGGCAGATATAGCAGAAAATAACAATACTAATAGGAGTGTAATGCGTCAATCTTATAACATACAATCACAAACAAGCAAACATATAAACACGTACAAACATGTATAACTAAACATCTGCGCGCACACATGTACATATAGATACAAATATGTACGAACATACACACTTGCAAGTCTCCACACACATGTGAAGACAGGCAACCATATAAACAATAACGGCAATTAATAAAAATCATAATAGTGATTAAATTGAGGAGTGTATGTATAAATAAACTGAACATAGGCACAAAAAAAAAGAGAGCATATGAGTAGCATTCTTAACCAAAAACATATGTATAATAGTGTGTTTGACAGCATTAACGGGTACAGGAAGGGAAAAACAAAATCTATAGGTACGTACGCACCTACACAATCCTAAGATGCCACGACCCAGGGGTTTAGCAACTGAAAACACACCTTTCACACTATACAATGTATATGCAAGAAATGTTGTGCCAACGTTTAAACTTTCAGGTCGTGGAGACACTAGATATAGGCGTAAGACAGTATAATTAGTATTTCACGGGAGACGTAGCTTCTTCTTCCTGTTTCCCTTATTTTATGTTCGAGCTCTCGCCCGTGTCGGCCTTCGTCAGGATCTATACAGACAAACAGTATGACAAATGTGCCACTGCCAGCGATATTTATAACATGACTTACATGTACATGTATGTGAAATAACATCGCTACAAAGCTCGAACACAAAATAAAGGAAATAGAAAGAAGAAGCTACGTCTCCCGTGGAATACTAATTATACTGTATATATATATATATATATATATATATATATATATATATATATATATATGATTATTTCTCTTTTTGTTTTCTTTGTTTAGGGACCCACACGTCGTAAGATTTGCTTCTTCCCCCGGCCCCCCCCCCCCCCCATCAAATCATATTTCATTTTTGTCATTTTCCTGCACAAAGGCGCACGCTCACACCCACACACATATTACATGTATACACACTTACACACATACACGCAGATCGTGGATGTTCAGTTCAATTTACGAACGTTAACTCTGGATTGTATCATTTACCTGATCTTGATGCGTTTAATTATGATTAAAAAGTGACATTTTTAACTCTGCGCTCTAAGCACTAGATTATCTTAACTTTTGTACTTCATGACCAGTGATAATCCCCCATTCATTGTGCGCGAATATTCCCTGTTTCTTTTCTTCTTCTTTTTTTTTTTTTGCATCAATGCACCTATGTATGCCTACTTCAAACGAGTCAAATACACAAAAATCAAAATAGAACGGAATGAATAGAGCAAGTTTCTGTGCATGGCATGCTGAACCAGGGACTCGGGTAGGAAGCCGGATAACATCTCTTTCCACCTCCCTGGCTAAACTGCATAGTCCAGTCTGCTTTCATGTCGTTTAGATCGCTTATTGGTGATTGATGATTACATGTATACTCGCCTACAGGATGGAAGAGGAGTACTCCAATTGGTTCGAGATCAATCCCCGCATCGTCGACATCATGAAATGTCGTCAAGGAGCCCGAGGGAGGGGGGGGGGGGGAGGTGATGGGAGCATGCGTGGAGGAGGAGGAATGAGGAGCGGATGGCAACCATTCACGTATCGTGTTTCAGGATGTCGAGGAGGTTGAATATTGCTCAGGATTAGGGCGTGTCGGGAAAGGGGAATGCTTTGTTATTGCTGTTGAGAGTGTACCCTACGCATCATGCTACCATATCATTGGTAATTCAAAAGCATGGAGTTATAATACACATAATTCATTGAATATATCATATATATCATTCAGATATCAAGTTCAGATTGAGACAGACATTAATCTAGACTAATAAAATTACTGACGATGGTAATATCTGGCCATGGTCACCACAGGAAACTCGCTTACCAGGAGGACACGATGCCTTAAATACGATATTGTTATATTAATCACCTTAACTTCAGATTGTCGTTGGTAGTGTTGGATATTCTTTGCTGTGTCACTTGTATGACGCACACGCACTTACGCACACACAGTTTCAAACAAAAACAGCAAGCACAAGAAAGATAGTAACCTCTCTTCCGCCCCTTCCTCTTACCTGTCAATATTCCAATAACCTCACACTCTGTGCGCACTCCCATCTTTCTAGGCAATGGATAGAAATGCTCTGTTTTGCTCCAGGCGGATGCCTAGGCATTGTCTGCCAAATTGTGCGTGCTCTGTGCGTGCGCACGATTGCTCACCACACACGATTGACACGAGCTTTTGGCGACACCCGCATCCCAACACAAAAGTGATAATCAATCTGCAGTTTTCGTCACCGCGACACGAATGCTAATCGCATGTGAGGCGCGAAACATTTGGGATGAGGTCTGCGTTCGATTCACGAACGCACATGATTTTACATTCGTTTCAACACTACTAGCTATATACGCAGGAGTAACTCGGTAGTCGGAAGACTAGCCACATCATTGTTCTCGCTGCGTTGGTTCCTTCCACGAGTCTTTGAATTTTACGTCCGCCACTCCGACGTGTCCACGTTCTTTTTCACAAACCCCCCTCAGACGTTCAGCAGTAAATATGTCTGGGAACAACAATTACGCTGTCGTGCTCAATTTCTACGAGAAGATTGATCCTCCGCCAAATTTCCCGACCTTCGTTGACGGATGGCACAATCTCGGCAAGTACGTCAGGAAGCTAGACTACTTCATTGCTACCCAGCTCCATCGCAACGTCGACGAGAATGGTGAGTATTCGTAAACATTGTTTCGATACTGAAATCGAAGTTGACAATGACATCGAAGCCGACGTCGGTATCTTTGTAGTTGTCTCTGATGCGTTTTCATTCAGCAATCATGAACCAAAGTTACGAAATGGCATTGAAAGAAACCCTAGAGATGTCAAAATTATAAGAAAATAACGATGTATTCTGTCAAACGTAGGGAAAACAAGTTCTCGAATAACCAAAACATACTGAAAACCTTTTAATGCAAACTAAACTTTGATTAACTTCATTCTTGAGACTGGAGGGTAGATCCGGCCTACAAATGTCAGATCATGGCTAGTGCAACCGCTGAATCGAGACCAGTAGAACGACTGTGGCCCAGACTTAGGTTATACTGTAAAGCAGAGATACATCATGGTCACATACACAGGTAATTGTCAGTAAGAATCAGGCACGCTGATCGCTGGTGTCACCAGGCATAGGAATATAATAAAAATCGATGGTTCAGAACATTTAGACCCAGGTTACCTTATCATCTTAGGTTTCTTTTTATTCATTTTTTTATTTTATTTCATTCTTCCTTTTTTTTTTCAGCTAACATAACACAAAATGAATAAAAAAAAAATAACATAGGCATGTATTCGACTTTACATAATAGATAATGTTTAACAAATAAAAGGTTATACATGTATACCGGCAAAATACAAAGTTATGTTTGGAGAGTTATGTTTTAAATCATTAAAATTATCATTTTGTTTTGCAAGATTAATAACAGGTAACGAAGGCCTATTCGATTGATCGATAGCAAAGAAAATATACATTTTTATCCTTAGAAGATGCACCTAAAATTGACAGATGATAAATGGATGATGAACTAACGTCCAGCAGATTCATCTTTGCGTCGGTAGTTGTCACGTGACTTGCAATCATTGCTGGACGATGGCACATTTAACCAAATGGCATGGGTGCTATCTGTGTAAGCAAAGCTCATGTCTAATTACCCAATATTTAACCATCCAAAGCAAGGAGACAACATTGTATTCAAAACAAACACCTTGAGATGAGCGATTTTTTACCTTTAAAAGAAGCGCCAACTTGTAAGATCTGATTTCATGGTCTGATTTTGAAGGATAACAAGTGTGCATTAGACTTCGTGATCTATTCATCTCCGAGAGCTTTAAACATGCCATTTGAGGAGAGCAATTTAAATTGTGTGGATGTGAATAAGAATGAAATATGAGGATGTTATTATTGGGAGTCGCTGAAAACGTTTAAGGGAATGTGAAAAGATGTTAAGGAAGGTGAGGGTAAGACTTTGGTTGGTGTGTGTGTGTGTGGGGGGGGGGAGTTGAAGGGAAAGAATTGGTTGTAAGGACGACACAGCGGGAATGTCTCCTTCGTATCACGTTCTTACCTCGCACGATCACTGCCAACGAGTTGCAATAATACATTATGTCAACACATCGAAGGCTAGAAAATGTGCAGTGCTGGTCACCAGTACATCTTGTCAGAGTCAAAGTACTTCTAAACTTTCATCGTGGTTTCGAACTCAACAATGAAGAATAAATATCCTCAGGTGTTGCATTCAGATCGTGAAAAACCTCTTCCCCAGCTCCATTCCTATCCTGGACAGACGAAAAAGAGAGATGATCTAACCCTGAGTGTACTTTGCGGTAATATCAATCTCCGTTTGAGTGATTTTATATTTCCTATGTTTTTGATAGACCTTGGAGCAAGAGAGCAAAGAGGAAGGACGAATTTTAAAGAAAATTTAATCACCTGTGTTGGGATAATCGGTGCATGTATTATCGCTATATCATGGATATTAAATTGTACATAATGGAGGTTGTATGTACTTTATCAAGCATGACACATGCTGTATATATATATATATATATATATATATATTATATATATATATATATATATATATATATATATAGATAGATAGATAGATAGAACTTTTGATTGATAAAATAATGTATGATTGAGAATTGGGTAAAAACATGTATAAAAAGAGAAATGGAATTACAGTCAACGCAACATCTCATCAATAGGTCATATTTGTTAATTTTTATGTTCACACCTTGATTTCACGTATGATTTGCAGTTCGGATAAATGAAATACGTAAAATGTTGAAACGAACTCGAAAATATGATGTTCTATGCATTATCTCACAATTATAAGATAAAACTTATCCTTAAAAACCTCTGTTGAAGTCAGTTGTCATAATCTGACATCGAATTAAACCAGATATTTCGACTGTTACTTTGAAATGCTTCGACAATGATAAAACTCCAAAGTCAACATTTCTCTTTTTTTTTTTTAAAGAGCAACCTTGAAAATGTGTATATGTTTTAAATCAAATACCATTGATGTGCCAAATCTATTGTGCCCGGCAATCAAGTTCATTCAGTGTACAGTGCAGATAAAAAAAAAACAAACAAACAAACAAACAAACCTATATCAACTTCCGAAGACTGCAATGGAATGGTACCTCAAGTCAAATGAGGATTTACAATTAGAGTAAAAACAGACACGGAGAATGAAATAGGTCTGTAAGAAAATCGGACATCATTGTAACTACGTTGTGGAGTTTTAAAGTTATTATCATTTTATCTTTTAACGAAACGGTGCTGTCAGCTGCAACCACAATTTAGATGAGGTGACGATATCATCGTCTCATAATTTTGGAAAAAATTGATTTGGAAATAAAAATCATGTTTGTAGCAACTGAAAATCCCTGTAACTACGATGTCAACTTTACTGAGTTCTTTCTCACTTTTAGAGCTTCCATGATATTAAACCTAAAGGACAAGTCCACCTTCATAATAACATGTTGATTGACTCAGTGAATGCAACAATATTAGTAGAACATATCAGTGAACGTTTGGTGAAAATCGGACAATCCGTTCAAAAGTTATGAATTTTTAAAGTATTTGCGCAGTCACTGCTGGATGAGAAAAATACTACAGTGTATGTTGTCATATGCGTACAACGATATAAAGAAAAAAAAAAGAATTTCACAAAACTTCACTTTTTGAATAAAGTGCACATTTATTTCCTTCGACTTTTTACTGCCATACTTTATTAAGGGTAATATTATTCCCCCTGCCTTCTGAAAGAGAGAAGTCATGTGTTCTTTTGTTATGCGAGTAAAGTGAAAATATGTTGAATTTTCTTTATTCTTTCTTTATATCGTTGTACATATGTGACGTCACAAGCTATAGTAGTCTTCTCACCCAGCCCTGAGTGAGCAGAAACTTCAAAAATTCATAACTTTTGAACGGATTGTCCGATTTTCCTCAAACTCTCACTGATGTGTTCTACTAATAATGCTGCATTCACTCAACCCACATGTCTATGAAGGTGAAATTGTCCTTTCAAAAACAATGCGATAACGTGTCATTATATGTCCAACCTTAATATAAAAATTTTGATTTTTGTTGCTTTATTACTATCATATTACCAACGCACTTGAATATGTAGTGATGTTCCTTTTAAAAGTCCACGACTTCACTCTGACCGTCTTCGTCTTTTTATCAAATATCAACATCTATCTCCATTATATATGTATATAGATATGTACATAATATGTATTCAAATAAAATGACATATTTTTATGAAATGAAAAATATATATACATATGTATATATATATACATACATATGTGTGTGTGTGAGTGTGTGTGTGTGTGTGTGTGTGTATACTGCCATTTTCTGTTTCGCTTATCTCTACCCCTCCTTTCCCAACTTTAACTTTATACAGTACCAAGTGCATTATTATGTATTTCATGTGTTGTTTTATTTAGATTTTATTTCAGATTCTCCTTTTGATAATAGAGTGCTTATAGAGACAAAAAACTAACGTCAATATTTCTAGATATCTCTAAATATTCTTCAGTAGTATCAACATGAGTACCATACCTCTTGTCTTGATATACCTCGTGTCTTCTATCCAGATGTGATCTATAAAAATACTAAATCACAGTCAGTTTTAAATCAACGGCAGAGATATGTTACTAATTTCATGGACAAACATTTAAATTGAAATCTTGAAATTCAGAATTTAGTTAAAGACAGAGACTGATGTATAGGTCCTTTTAACCACTTCGAAATTTGATAATTTTCCACGAGGCAAAAAAAAAAAGTAACAAAAATCCTAAACATGTTTTCGTGGTATATTTTCTTTAAAAGTAGCAGAAAATGTGGAATACACCTGCATATTGTTGACATTAAAATACTCTTATGCCCTTTTCGAGACGCAAGATAATTTAGTTACATCGAAATCAAGTCTTTACAGAAAAAAGAAACTTTCTGTATATACACTGTACTGTACAAATAGCGTCCTATTATTGAATTTTACAACGATCCAAAAGTTTGACTGCGTGAGAGACAGCAAAAACAACATTGGTCATTGTGTTATTGTTATCTTAAAAATCACATTTCTCTCTTACCATTTCCTTGAGAGGGAAATTTGATTATGGGGCCATTAAATAGTCATAATACTGCTTGGGTGATGTTGTTGCCTCTAGCCATTCAAAAAACTTAAAAGTAAAAACATCTATAGCGTATGTATTTTTCACATACAACTGTTTTAATCACGGACAAAACAAAGGAAGAACAAAATCAAGAAACCAAGCAATTTCCTGGGACGTCCTGACATTTTGCCTGAACACACCTGCAGGCCGCCTGTTAGGTTTCGCATTTACAGAAATGTAATGCAAATATCTCCGGGGTAGCATGCTAAATACAGCAGCAACCTAACCACTGGGGTTCATAGGCAGCTTGAACAGGGCGCTTTTTGATCACACAATGACCTGATGTACGGGGGAGACATGAAAGGGAGAGAGAGGGCGAGGGCGGTAATAATGGCGACCAACAGCCCACGGGTACACAGTAATGTGACGGCTCTCCAGCCACGAATATTTTGACCGAGTTGAATAGGACATTATCACACTCGGTCGATGACATATACTACATTGTGTGAATTTTTTCTATGATTTTCTCTTTCTTTCTTTTTTGTACGAGCGTCGTTTGCCCTTTTTTAAAAGGTCTTTTGAGAAGAATGAAATTACTTCCACCGCATTGCGAACAAACACTGTAAAATCAACCTTTGAAATAAACGGTGAAATAATGGTGAACCATTCCACCGCAATTCCATCATTATTTAGTTATAAAATAAGAGGAAAAGAATCTACCAGTCTTTCGGAAACCCAATTCCGACTTTTGCTTTGTCTGTTTGGTAATTATTCATGACATGCAGTATACAGTAGTTGGTGTGTTCCAGTATGCCATCTTAGGGCCTTATTCTTATGCCATAACAAAACAAATATTCCTGTTGGAGTAAGTATTGTTTGTTTGTATTGTAAGTATTGTATTGCACGTGATCATATTCTTGGAACATTATGGGATTACAATCTGCCAAATTCTCATTGATTTATATACTTTTCAATAAAGAGCCATATGAAAAACTTAAAACAAACAATGTTACGCATTCACACAAGGATACGTATTTCCATACATATACAGAGGCCTAGAAAAATGTTTTATAATACATATATAATTGTGTATGTGTATATATATATATATATAGGTATATATATATGCCTGGTATGTGCATACTGTGTGTAGATAAAGATGTACAGAGTAATGTAGTCGTCATTTAGATATAAGAATCAACAATATGTGTCGAAATGCTGCTTCATTTTTACAACACACTCAACGTCTCATATTGATTATCATAATGTGTTATATTATAATAGTGTCGATATGAAAATACTTGATAAATGGGTATGACTTTCACCTTTCAAACCCTAGTCCGAGAATATACAACGATGAAATCACATAAATTATCTAGACGCTCAGTATGTAACTTTCTTCTCCAGTCAGACATGTCGGATGTTCTATTGTGGCGACTGTAAATAGGGCACGGTTTGTTGGCAAACAACTTGAAAATGCAAATCTTATATACATTGTAATCTACAAATTCCAACTGTGATTAAATCAGTGATGTTACAAAGTTTTAGATTTTCTACCCGTCTCGTTCACTATACAGTTATTGGAGTAACTATATCAATCAATGAAATCGAGAGATTATCAATGAAGTCGTTTGCATATATTCTACTTATGACATTTTAGGATACATACTCCATCCTGCCCCCCCCCCCCAAAAAAAATGTGTTTTTGGCTCCCAAATTCACCCTGCATCTACAGGCCCATTTCATTCACATGTAGTCGTCTTCCAACCATCCTAACTAGGACATCCACCTGTATTAAGTTTGTGTACTGTTTTTGTCTTTGACTCCATGTTTACAACCATTGCTGATTATATATTCCTCCGTCTCCCCAGAACATAATAAACTTATATTGGAAGAAATCCTGAACTGTTTGAAATTGGTTCATATTTCTTATAGACCACGTAATTATTGTTAATGTATTTTCAGATGCGCTGTTGAAAGAATTAAATAGCTGTTAAATGGAATCATATTAATTTGATTTGGTATCAAAATAGGACAATAATGAAAATTTATGTTCGGGTCTTTGGTAGACATGTGATGTCATCATCACATCCTTCTATTTGCATATCTGACTGATATGACTTTTCCAAGAATATGTAAAACTTCAAAATTCCACAACTTCCTCTTTTGAAGGATTTCAATGCCGTACACCTCTACGGTCCCAATTCTACTCTTATTCATGAACTCCAACCTGAACGTGGTATGGAATAGCTCTTTCAGCTATCTTTGTGATTGACGTTAAAAGGGAATAAACCCAAATAGTATATATATGTGGATTAAGTGCATACAGAAATATTCAATTCAATTCAATTCAATTCAATTCAATTCAATTCAAAATGATTTTATTTCCATATAAAGTAATACAAAGTAACATACATAACGCTTACATGAGTACATAATATTTAAAGGAACTTTGAATCACTTACGTTTCAATAAAAACATGAATACAATTTTTGTAATGGTATCAACTCTGGTTTGGATAAATTAACAAGTAAGCAATACAATCTTAATTAATAACTCTACATGGAAAAGAGGAATTCACAAGAAAAGCATAGCTTGTAAAATTTGTGAATTACTCTAGAAGGTGAATATTAATGGAACACATCCGTATTGTCTTAAGAAATTCGGACAATCTGTTAATAAGTTATGTTTTTAAACGTTGCCGTACCGCTGTCGCCAGAGAAGAAGACTAGAATTGGTGATGCTATAGTAGGACAACGATATTGAGGAAACATATAAAGAGAATTAAAAGCATTTTCTGATTTCTAGCATAATAAAGAGGCAATTGGTATTCAAATGTCAGTGACAAGTGGGAGGAAAGTGTGATTATCACAAAAATGGAATTTTGTTGAATTCTCTTTGCTTTTTTCTTCATATTGTTGTCCGACTGTGACATAAAAATATGGTAGTCATCCATGACCTTAAATTTTAAAACGGATTGTCTGAATTTCCTCAAACTTCACTGATGTATTTCACTAATACTTCTGCATTGACTCAAGCCATAATCATATTTGGGTTCCGAATCCCCTTTGATGTACATGTTGCACTGAAAACTGATGAAAGACCCTCGTTGTGAAATGGCTATATTTAAAAAAAAACAGAACAAAACAAAAATAGGATACCGGAAATAGCTGTAAAACTAAAAGAAAAATCCAAGTTTGGATGCAAAGAATGCATTATCTTTTCTCGTTATCACACACACACGCACGCACAAAAATATAAAATGACCTAAACTTCCCTCGATGATAACGCTTTGAATTCTTCGACCAATACCGTTGTAATGCCAGAGGAATGTCATGTACAATGTTGTTGGACATGCCCGTTATCATATTGTCACTTTGCCAACTAAAAAGAACATTGACTGTAGAGGGGAAACAATATATTCCAAAACGGAGGATGTAAATCGACTATTCTAGGCGATAGCGCAAGACAGTGTGCGTGGCTGTGCGTGTGTATTCGTATTGGGTATAGGTGGAAAGTTTGTGTATATGCGCATTTGATTGGGCGTTGGATGTCGCCACCCAGGGTCGTAGATTGGAACGATTAGATGATTATTCATTGTTGACTATAGTCTGGGTCCCAGAGCAACGCCTATTTAGGCAGTGGAAATGGACCAATTAGGGGCGTGAAACAACTCATCCTGTGATAAAGATGCTTTCCAGGGACTCGAAAGAGTATTTCGCAAGAATCATTCTAGTGATTTCACTGACTATATACGACATTTATTCACAAACTGAGTCTCAGATATGGTTCTCGGGATAGATGTTACGTAACAAAGCTGCAATAAAGTTCATCAATGGAAATGTCCTAGTACGAAATTAAAACAAACTCTTCGACATACAGGACCAGTTTTTTTGGAATGCAATAAACCAAGATAATTATAATAAGCAACATAATGATTTATTTAAGAAGCAGTATAAAAGACATCTTTTGTCTTTTTATCAAAAATTTCATTGATGTATTTAACTATCTTTTTATGTTTGTTTTTGTTTTTGTTTTTTGTTTTATGTTCTTTTGTGTATCTTCTGTATAAAACTGATTTATGACTTTTGAAAATAACTTAGATTCCAATTCTACATGATTTGTAACAACGGTGTACGCGCGCCTACAGGCCTTATTGGCTTTTTATGTGTACACCATTTTCCATTTTACTTGTTGCCTGTTGTAATTCGGAACAATTTATGACTGTAATTCCGATGTCGTTGTGGCTTTTTATATATCATTGTTTTTATGTTTCATCTGTAACACTGAATGCTAAATGTTTTTTTTTTTGTGATTGAAATGAAAATAAACGAATTGAATTGAATTTAATTGAATTGAATATAAATCGTTTACTAATGCCACTTATTTACAGTCACTATAATGCAAGAGCAAGGAAAAGTGGGTGGTTACTTAAAAGCACCGGATTTTTTTTTTTTCTGATGAAATTAAGATACCTTTGCAAATTATTAGTGACCAAAACTTCAAATCAAAATGTATAAAATGTGAGATCATAGATGTATCTTAAAAATTCAAGGTCTAGTATCAAATCAGTAGGTAGAGTCAATATGAATCGTAAGCTCACTGAAAACATACTCATTCTTTACAAAATATCAATGACACTTGTACAACTAATCTTTAACTCGAATACCGTGTGGAATTACACATTATAACGCCAAAGATTGTCTTGGTGAAGTGTTTGGCGTATCCTGCCCTCAAGAAACAGGTGGTTCGACTTTATTATTCAAGACTTTGCCAATGTTTACTGTCAGCAAAGAGTGTAAAACATGCACATCTAAATAAACAGGATATGGTGTGGTATAGCTTTTGCCCTTCTATCGGGGACAATATCAATCAGTAACAAGAACAACGTCAATCAAAAGAAAATGATTCGCTTTGGGGTTTTTTTCCTTGTAATTAAATTGTAATAAAAGCGGTAAATCACAACATGAATGTAGAACTCAATATCAGAACATTACTTCCGGTAGCATGGAGGGGGGGGGGGGGGAGCACAGCCGATTGAAGCTCTATGAATGATAACTTTTGCAAGAGGGCTGTCTATACTAGGGGATTATCACAGATACATACACTTAAGGCCTGGCAAAATGTGTCAATTATGTGAGAAACAAACTTAACTGAGAGCCTTATGTCGGCTAACTGGCGGGCTGGGACACCAGGCTGTCAGAAGGGAGAAAGGATAACGTTTGCCCGTCCAGCTGATCTCACGTAAAACGCTCGCTTCTATTCCATCTTTCAATCACTTAACACTCAAGCAGTCTCCGGGCACGACTATATGCGAATTCAATCAAAGTGTGCTGAGGCTGTGCCCTCGCACCTCTTTTCTTTGCGTGTCCAACTTAACGACTACCGATGTCAGAATTACCGTCACCATGACAACGGACTGCATCCCTATCCATCCTCATTATCCCAACCTAAAGTGGATTGAGGAACTGCCATTGGGCAGAGGATGTGAAGGCAGAAACGAACGTTGATTCATCGATCCTGACAGCTTGTATTATGATTTCATAATGGGGTTATATTGCCATCTTCCAGTTGCAAAATGTAACAACTTTGGGTTACTCGTTGTGATATTAAGTCTTGTTCCCCTCATCAATATCAGTCAATTAAAGCCACCTTAACACAGCGGATGTTTTTGTTCGTTTGTCACTTTGTCCGTCTGAGTTGATTTTTGTTGTTTTATTTTCAAGCGTCTTACATGAACATTTCAAAGCCATTCCGAGTCATCAATATCAACTGTCCACTATAGCAATATTCGATCACCATCGAAAGACCATTCGTTTGTCAGTACTAACATCGTTTTCTAGTATACAGCAATACATCAAAATGTTGGCATATTCCTATCATCCCTGCTGTGTCTGTCTCCTCTAGGTTAGGTCTTCTTCCTTTGCCAATAATTATAGTTGCTATTGATAATGTGACACTGAACATGTCCTCTTCCGGAGACTGCGGAGTAAATCTCTGCATAATACTTCACATGAGTCTGATCATCTCCTCTTTAAAGAGAAATAAGGATGAGAGATACAGAGGGAGAGAGAAAGGGACGGAGAGGAAGAATCATGACACGAATCTAGCTAAATTTCTTTGGTATCCATTCGTTTAGTTTTGGTTGTTGATGTTGATTGGAAGCTTCTGGAAAACGCTACCCCCCCCCCCCCCCACCTCCGACATTAGCTCTTCACAAGCACTCCTCAGTCGGTCACGTGCCGAGGATGAGAACTCGAGGAGGACTGTTGTGACTTTCAGATGATGAAAGTGGATCTGATGTCGTTGAAAGTCGGCTCTTATCGCCCAGACAGCCGTATTTGTTTGGCTGTCTGCTGCATTCTTCACTCCAGCCCCTCTCTCTCTTCAGAGGACCCACGAGGAAGATGAACCATCGGGGAATGAAATGGGGAAAGCCAGATTAGACTTTGGTGACATTCGTAAAGACCACGATTCTCCGTCATGATTGTCAGTAATCCCCTGGCATATGTCACGCGTGTATTCTCAAGAGTGCACAGCCTTGCCAACATTCTCCTCCGTGATACAACTCAGTGAATGTCAGAAAGTGTGTCGTGAGGTGAAAAAAAAATATGACTACAAAGTCTACAACATCAAAGGGAATGATATAAACATGTTGTAATTTCTATTGATTGGAGTGCAACGGTTACGGATTTTGAACAATAAGGGCAAAACGCGAACATTTGGGAAATAAATCTTTCGATGGAAAAAAGGAAAGGATTGAGAGTGACATTCGTCTTTATTTTCAGTTTACCATCCACCCCCAAAACAAAACAAACAAATCAACAAACTAAGAAGCAGAAGCTCAAAAATTGGTTTCTCCGTGTTTGTGTATTGGAATAAGCATTCCTCGTTTGGTTGCGAACACAGTCGCAGTTGTCTTGCGCCATAGATGCTCCACAGTAGAGCCTTGGTACAAGCCTGAATAAGTGATATCAAATAACGTTACATTCGTCAAAATGAATACACATAATATTTAATCAACTTCGCCCCAGTCGTTTTATGTTTATTGATCATAATTGAGGTTTCGAATTACATTCTCCACAGAAGAGGCACGCACAAATCCTCAGGAACACTTGTTATTACCAGCCCTCTTACTTCTTTGTCTGAGAATGTTCGTCATGTCAGAATCTTGTCTTGAAAATTTTTCAACAAGAGACAAGATTTTACTTGAGAAGGGACGAAGCCTCCAGTCCGTCTAAGAGGCTGTGTTTAGAAGGCATTGTCATCAACGTCTTAATTCTCAGCAAGAACGTGGGTTAGACGTTCTCGTTTTTCGAGAAAATTTAGACAGATACCATTAATATTTCTGGCAAAAGCTGAGCCCTGAAGGCTATCTAAATGTAGAAGCTTGCTGATTACAAAAGCCTGCAAATCATTAAACAGGTTGTGAAAGCTGTGTATAGTTAGGATTTGCTGTCTTCCTTTTCAGCATTTCTAGAGTGGAGTGACGTAATCGTGCACAGGAGACGATCGGGGCGGGCCAGGTGCCCGTCACCATGTCGCTCGTGTCTCGCAGCCTCTTGGGGCATAGCCGGGCAGAGCATTCATCAGACTTGCAAATAACGGGCGATGATCGATCGGGGAGGATTGGATTTCCTGCAATGAAATGTTTGCATCACCGTCTCCACATAGACTGCTTATTTCAAAGTGTCTTGTAAGAAGAAGGGGGAAGGAATTTGGCACAGGGCACTGTGACTATGTAAGGATTCTGACCAGGCGAAATGTGGCGATGAAAAACTAATGTCTCCTGCCCCATTGAATATAAGATGTACTTGAAAGGTTGCTTAGAGTAACGAGAGTTTCGCAAAAATCGAGATAGAAAAGGAAAACATATAGCTTTGGAATCTGAACTGCTTGGTGATATTATACGCTTTTATTTATTTTTTTTTCTGTAAAGAATATCATACAAGCGTATATATATAAAACAAAACCAACTCCCCAAAAAAGAGTTCCGTGCTCATGCTGTTCTTCCGATTTCCAAGGTAAAACGTCTGGAAAAGTTTACTGTCTACAACTGACTTGATTAAAATTGCCAGGGTAAAGTGCAAAGTGATTTTGAGGATACCTGTGAAAGGATGCTGGAGCGGAAGATAATCTATCAATTGGTCTTCCGTCTGCATCAGAAAACACAGGAAAGTCATCGATAGCGGAATATTCGTGTTGTCAGCAACTGTTAATCACCAGATACAGACAAATGTCACATTATGAAAGAGTAAGCGATATTGTGAAGACATGAATACTCTGTCGAAGCGTCGATCTCGTTGGTATTATAAGACCCTATCTTCTTGAGATTATCTAACTGTTAAAAACTTCAATGATGAAATGTGTTTAATCTGTCACGATTAAGCGCGTGAAACACAAGAGTTGTAAAATGCATAATCTCTGAACATGCCGACAAAATAGCGAGTGATATCTGAACAACTATCAGTTCCCTAAACGGAGGGGAAACAATGATCGATGAAATTAGCTCCACGAGGAGTCGAACTTTTCGTTCTTTGTTGACATAAACGATGACTCACAACATTCAGGTGTAGTATTGCAGCATGTTTATAAGTTTAATGAAAGAAAGGCGTGTTCTGGAAGCATACTGGTCTTCATATCAGACTAAGTTTGAACGCTGCGGAAATCATGATATCTGCCATGTAGGATTCAATGCAGTAAAGTGAAAGTATTCTAGCATAGATAGCATCATTTTCATTGATTTTAGTCCAAATTTACAGACATTAGGATTTTGAGAGATTGACATAAAGTAACGAGGTTTTAGCAAATTTTAATCGTACTCTTTGATATTCTTTGTTCGTCAAAAAACATTTGCATTGTAAAAATTGATATCACGCCATAAGATTTTGACGTTGCCGTATTTCTCTATGCATAGAGATCATGTTTGAGTATAATCTTTGTATTTGATGAGTTTTTACCGCACCTACGTGATACAGTCTGGAAGGAGGAGACTAATGTGCACATCTTTCATCTCCGACAGATTTTGCTTCGCTTCTCTTTTCCTGCTTTTATTTTTCCTTCCATATCTCACCCCCGTAGTACTTAAGCACGTAAGCGGGGAGGAAAATGGGATAGCACGAAGCAATATTCCGGAAAGCCCATCGAGGCCAGGAGGAGAAATGAGGAATGTTCGATGCCATGCTCTCCAAATCTTGCGAACAATAGGATGAGTCATGTAGCTAGGATCTAAAGAGATCTAGACATAGACTCGCTCTCAATCCCTCAGACGTGATTTCGCGTTAATTCATGTCAATAGGAAGTTTAAAGAGGAGAAAGAAAATAGTTCCCTTCTCCGGAATGTCTAGTTCATGTCTGGTTACTCTTTATCGTCTTCTTTTAAAGACAAGCAGCACACAAATTTGGAGTATGTAGGATGAGCACTGATAATAAAGTATCTTTAAAAAGCGGACATCGTTTAGAAAATGAAGATCAATCTCTTTCTTTAATAAACAAAAAAAAAAAAAAACCCTCTTGAGCAGGCCTTCAATATACTCATGTAGGCCTACTTCTTCTACCGACTTTTTTTAGTGATTCAAATATACCATGCTAGGAGCACTGTAGGTTGGACAGTGATAGGTATGTAAACGCAACAAAATGTGCGGCAAAACATGAATTATCAAAATCACAGAAGCGATGACTGTGATAAGATCCCATTTGCAATATTAGATGAAAGAAACAGATAACATGAACATAACATAAAATTATTCTCTATCTAATTTGGTTCGATGACATATTATAAATTACGTAGAACCTGAATACTAATGGTTGTGTCCAGGTTATGAAATTATAAAAAGGATGAAGAAAAGAATCTGCCCAAAAAGAGCGTTATATCAGGTTATTCTACTGTTGTTAAAACTGTGTCAACTTGACATAATTAGGCCAGTGGGTTTTATCATTCTCAAAGTGTACAACCAACATATTTTAAGTATATTGGAGCATGTACAAGATTCTGTAATTTCCCTTTTTATATTTTTTGTTTACTTTTCCCCTTATGTTAACAGCAAAAAGGTTATACATCGCAACACTTTATATTGTGTAGTTGGTTAACATTGCATGAATTATCATTACTGCTACCTTCCTACTCAAGTTCTTGTCAATACATCGATATTGTAAGAATAATAACCCTGACATTTTACGTGTATTTCGTTATCCGCTGTGATTTACATTGTCTATTGACATAATTTGACTTCAGCATTTTTTGATGATCTTTATCCTCTGTGATTTATAGATAGATAGATAGATAGATAGATAGATAGATAGATAGATAGATAGATTGATAGATAGACAGATATTGGTTTATTTCATCAAAGGGAAAGTACATAGCAGCCCAGAGGCTGATCTTTGACTATGTTATCGGCTTTTGTTATCCTCTTCGTCAAATCAATGTCAACGTCTCTCTGTGTGTACATAGATTCCAATTTCACAGTGAACAAGCCCGAAGAATGTTTCTATGAATCCAAGTGCATCTCAGCGGGTTGAAGGGTGTAGTGTAATTTGCTTGTTGGGGGAAGAGGGGCATATGTCACTTTTCTCCATCCAGAGAGATTCGGCATTAAAGGGAGAAAGTCGGTGCTTGTGTTTTTATCAAACTTGAAAATTTTCGAGGTAAAACCAAAACAACTGGTTTGTAGGTGATTTTCTCATCTTGAGGGATAAAATAATTAATGGGGCAATGATTCGATTCTTTTTTCTTTCTTCTTCACACTGCTTTTAATTTTGATTGTATCAAATATGTTATATTGCAGGCGGGAGCCATTCAGCGCTCTGAGTTCAGTTGACAGTGTTACATGACAAACGTTTCGTAGGAATTAGCGTTGGAACAACCATAAGATCCATTAATCTAAAGCAAACAATATGAAAAAAAAAGAGTTCTAAAATGAATATTGGATAGAACTTCCTCTCCTCTTCTTTCAAATCAAGAAATTTTATAACATCTTAACAGATATACGTTGGAAGAAAATGAAACCTTACATTTCAGGAACTTGTCTCTGCTGATGATGATAATGATGATGATGATGAAACAGCATTTATATAGCACCATTTATCTGTAGAAACATTCAAAGGCGCCCAGCTCCCACAAAGTGTCACACATCATCCACAAAGTTGATGGGAAAAAAACAACAACAGGTCTTTAGTTTAAATTTGAAGGTATTGAGGTTGGATGCACAATCGTATGACCTGGCCATCACGATAATGTCCACATGAGACTTCAAATGACATGTTAGTTCATTAAATTTGTATCAAAATTGTTTTGACATTGTTTTCTTTCGTTGTTAACGTTTCATGTAATTAATTTTAGAAGAAGTGTTATCTTCTTTGCAGCTAATTCCTCTTGATTGACTTTCTTTTGCACTATCTTTTGTGCTAAATGCAGGGAGGTACAAGTACATGAATTTTGCCACGTTTAACGACACGAATGAGATGGTGATGAAGGACATGTCGCAACCTTCCATCGAGCTCCTCCAGGCGCTGGGAGAAAGCCACGGTCCTCCGGGACTACAGACAAACTATCCTGGCAAGTACTTCTCTGCAGCTTCATTAGGAAAGAACTTTTATAAAGATATGATATATAAATATAGGGAAACATATAAACTACATATATTAGTAATATTGATTTCACAAGCAATAGCAAAGGAATGGTGATGTGAAAAATATACTCATATTGCTATAACAACGTCAATTCTTGTCATTGTCATTAGCATTATTATTAATAACATCAACAGCAATATTTTCATATCAAACTTATTTTGGCGAGTATGTAGATCTCTAATAAAAAGAAGTCATTCAGATGGAGATAGATAATAGATTAACTATGATAAAGTTAAAACCAATATCTCACGTTTCCTCGATACAAACATTAAAGAATCTGTGATGGCAAAATAATAGGACTTGGCCAAACATTTGATCTGTGATTTTCGTTCAAATCTTCTTTGCTCTTTTCCGAACTTCAAAGTCTAAGGATGTTTTCAAATTTAAAACTCTTTATGGAGTATTTCAGTCTGGTGTTTTGATTTTGATAACTCATTTGATTGCGTATATTTTAAGACCGATTTCTGTGAAAGGTTGAATTTTGGGGAGAAAATATACAGATGACCAAGACAACAGGTCAGAGTTAGAGAACTAGCAGAGAATCACTTGGAGCAGGAGGATGACGAAAGGAATGAGCAGAAGAAGAAAGGAAAGTAAGAAATTGCTAGAATCTGCCAGAAGAAAGCAGAAGACAAAAGAAAAACGAAAGAGGAAAAGCAGTTACTGTAGGAAACAACCACAAGCCAGAACATGCAGAAATCGTAAACTGAAAGTGATGTTGAAAATAATATATGGTAACTGTATTATAGTCAATCATGTTTCATTTTTTCCTTACTCACAGGAGGCTATCACGAAACAAAGACGAGTGATGGACCAGTAGCCCCAGATCTTCCCGCCAAAACCGAATCCTGCTTCTTAATATCTTCATTCAAGGTGAGCATCTGTGCTGCAAATAGCATTTTGCAGCCTTGTCTAGCTCCACGTGACGCTTACTTTATTTATTTATTTATTTATTTTACCCAAATTGGCTCTGTTCTCTTTCTTCTTCGTTTTTATGCATATCTTTTTGCAGCAACGTTGTACAGGGTTCGCCTGCTTACGCATCTGTTCATTACCAACAACTAGAAAGGCCATTTAATTAATTTGAGCAGAAATGTGAAGTTCAAAAATAATAAGAGCATGTATCTGTATCATTCAGGCTTTCTTGGGTTGGAGGACCGTCCCTTTGATTATATGAAATGCTGATTTTTCGCACACATTAATGTTGTGGTTTTTTAGCGATAAGATGGGATGAATTAAAAAAAAAAATGAAAGAAGAATATCTATAGTACCACCCCCCCCCCCCCTCAATATACACCACACTGGATCGAAGTCAAGCCGTTACAAGAACTTCGTTATTTCACATGAATTACAGGAATGGAGGAAGAAGATTACTCTCGGAGAGTAAGACATGAGGATGAAACAATTTATAATGGTGAAATTTCAACTTACTTCATTCAGTTTGAATATTTGAAGATTATTTTCTTCTATGAAGAAAATGTCACGCGATTATGTCATATGCATGTCCAGGTAACGACTGACTTGGATGAAGTTCCTGCTGAGGAAATGCTGGAGGAACTTGTTGGCCTCGAACTGTTGCAAGAAAGCGCTGCAGCATCCGAGCAGTACGAGATCGGTCCTTGGGCCCTGTACCGGCGCTTCACTCCAGCAGTCCCTTTCCAACCTTTTGATCTGGTCTTTCGTTGCGAGTTACAGGGGCTTGGCACTAATACGGAGCCGGCGTCGGATCTGATCGAGAAGCTCGAAAAGGCCCCAACGCTGGAAGGCGTCGAGCGAGCCCACACGGGGCTCTACGTCATTGATTCGGAGAACGTCGTGGAAAAGTCCACAGAATCATAGACAGCGCCACCTAGTGAAGGTTTAACGCTAGCGCATAAGATGTATCATGCATGAATTAAAAACGGTAACGGAACAACTTCTCACTGTTCGTGCTATCAAGAATAATTTTTCGTTTTATTCAGAGACATTGCAAATATTGTGAGTTTTTAAGTATGAAGCAAGTAATTGATATCAAAGCGCCTTGAATCTTCATCATTTTAAACTTGGTGAACCAACGTAACTTTCTGTACCTAACACACCATTGTGAATACATGTATACTGAAGTGGCAGTGCATGAAACGGCTACGCAACTCGACAATGTTGACATAACCACTAGCATGTAGAACAGTAGTTTGGTATACTTAAAGTCATTCATGTAAATCATTAGAGCCAAAGGCTTGCCGAGCAGCAAGGATAAACATTTTTAGTGTAGCAGGCTAATTCCATGACAATACTCAATCAGGATTATTTTCGTCTGGTATGATTATGGATGTATCCGAGTACAACGTAATATGACAGAGGTTTAATTTATGCATAATAATAATTTTCAGGCATCTTGCAGATGAAAATGACTTCAGACATACACACAAAATATACACACAAGATGATTCAATTTTGTGTCTTCTTTCTTCTGTCTTTCTTTCTTCGTCGCCCTCTCCTCCTTAATTCTTCTTTCTATCAGCAGTTGTTTTACTCGACACTGGCACAGCGTAAATCGGCAACCGTTGTTGTTCACTGATAATGTGGGCCAGGCCAAGCGATTGACTAGCAGTCGATCGACTGTTTTATTATTTCGAGCAGTTGATTCTTGTTTATGACGGAGTGAATTCCATTCAATGTTACGTGTCATGCATGAACACTACACAATTTAAACGTTGAGGATTTCGTATATATTATGCATACGGAACAGGGAATATTAAAGACTGTGTTTATACCTATCCATCATCATAACATGAGTCTGTTCAAAGCGTTAAATCAAGGTAAATAAAACTGCAACATTAAGCTTCATTCAAATGACATGATTAGTAGACATACACACAAAAAGAGTATGCACAATGTAAGGAGTTTCTTTAAAACTGGATATAAACGACGAGGTTACAGAATATCCTTGTTTCAAATGTTTCCAAGAAACGTTGATTGATATTGGTCTAAAATGTACAAACAAATTAAATGAGCTGATGTTGTCATCGCATCAAAGATCTCTTTCTGGTTTTACAATAAAAGTATAAAAATTCATCTTCATTTTCAATTTTGTGAGATAATCATGAAAGGTTAAGACTTTGGTCGATGATTTAGCAATTCTATATTCCTTTACAAGATTATAATTTGTGAAAAGAATAATATTTTATCTTCTCTTGGATGTGAAAAAGGACATAATGGTGATTTTTGTGAACAGGATAATAAGAAACTTTACGGACGACATCATCACAGTCTTGTCATTGTCATTTTGAAGTTTATTATGAAAATATGAATGAAGCTATGCGCTATACCCACTTGTCTAATGTTAGGTTTTCAATTTAGTGAACTTCTATCATTCTGTTTGTTTCAATATATTCTATTCACTACGGTCCACTCAAACGAGAAGTGGCGCTTTTTTTAACCTTGAGCAGCTTATTTCTGTCACGTAGTCTTAGCGAAAGTGATGTAATAGTGCCATGTTACAAGCAAAGATAGACATCTTCCGTCACCTACAACGACGTACGAAGTGATCAAGGATCACTAGCGTTAGAATTATAGGGAGAAAACAAAAATTCATGGAACAGTATAATACTTTATTTTTGAAAAAAACCCCATCAAACTGATCTTACCTGAAATATGTCATTCCAATGAAACTTATCATCTGCAAAATCAATGTGTAAACAATTCGATACCGTGGTGGCAAAAATCGTTTTACATCAAAAGAAAAAAGTGAAAGCAAATCTGACATGAGGCATATCTGACAGGAAATCTAGGTAGTGAATAAGAATAAAAATGAGATGTAAACCTGGACAAATCAAAAATAAAAAAGAAGTAATTTCAGTCGAGTTGTCAGCACCAGCTCCAACAGTGCGCTATCCGATGTACTTTGTAGCGCGTAGATGTACATAGAAGTAACATTAAGACTCTTGTAAATACACATTTGTCAATGAAATGCAAACTATAACAAACATGTTAACCCGCGCCTTAACTTGTACTTTCATCGCAATATTGCATGCTGCATGTGAAGATTAACATGTTTAGGTGTTAGTGTCATTGTTTTAGACTGAATGGTAGTAGAAGCATCGTCTAAAATCCGTGATTATGCCAAACGATGGACATGTGCGCACATTTTGCAGGCTGCTTGAGTGTGTTGATTATAAAAATGAAATGATTTTTGGTTGTGACACAAATTGGCAACGAACCTGATTGAAAATTCACCAATAATTCTCGACAGTGTTCTTATCAACTTACTGCTCTGCTAGTTTTACAAAGAAAATAGATACAATAGTCAGAATGTCTACTATGTGGCACAGAATTAAATCAGCGCTGTATTTCATCCATACTATATCGTCATGTACTCAATAGAGTAGTAGTAGAGTATGCAAAATATACTAACATTGCTTCCAATGATTGATGATATCGTTTGTGATTTTATCTTAGCGATCAAAATGATTTCATGGCATTACTTTTGTATCTTCCTAATAATAAATGATGTAATGCAAGTGCATTTTTGGTTGTTGCTCATCGTCATTGATTCCCGATGCTTTCCCAAAAGAGCTCAGAGAGAGAGAGAGAGGGGGGGGGGGATTTTAGTATGTTTTAAATCTCCACTAATTATGCGCGAAAGTTCTCCGGTTTTATCCATCTGAATAACTCCATGTGCAGTGATCTCAAACAGGCTGTCAAATTGACACGTTGAGCATCTACGCAACAGAGCCACAAGAGGGCGCGCGTCGTATTGTTATCGTGTCGGAGTGAAGACACCTCCTAGGAGCCGACAGCAAAACTCCGCGTACAGAGGCATAAAACTTAAAGGGATTGCATAGTTTGGTTGAGACCTAACTTCAGGTTTCTGATATTTCTTGTCGAAATAATGAGAACCTCTTATGAAATGTGAAAGAGCATGCAATTCCAAGAGGAATTCAACGTTTATTTGATGAAAATTGGTATTGAAATGGGTGAGATATATTAAAAAAAAAAAAAAAAAACAATCCTAAGAAAAGGTGGGACCCACATTTCATTACGATCACTTTGTTTTACTTTGTTTTTAGATGTCTCAGCCATTCCAAAACCGATTTTCATCAAATAAACTTCGAATTCCTCTTAGAATGGCATGCTCTGTACTATTTCATAAGTGGTTTCTTGGTATCTTGCAAAAAGTTAAAAGCCCAATCTTCATCTCCGCCAGTACTTTACATCCCCTTAACAAACATGGCTCAAGAACATAATATGAACATCAAGAATAATCAAGTAACCAAGCACCTTTTTAAACCGACCCGTATACTGTTCTGTTTTTCTTTTACAAGAGTCTACTTGTGCTGTTCGAATGTATATACCTTCCTTGATTATCCCTATATATATATGAAGAGCTTGCTTCCAAAAGGCGCTAAATCCATTATTTTCCAATGGATTTAGCGCCTTTTGGAAGCAAACTCTTCATATAATTACCAAGGGGCCTATGACCGTCGCCTATACTGTTTTGTTTTTCACATCTAGAAAAGTCTCTTTGTGCGGTTCAAATACCGTCCTTGATTATCCCTGTATTGAAATACATCTAGTAAAGTACGCGCTCACTTATTGCAAAGCCAGTGGTCAGTGGAATATTTAAGGGAAGGACTCTTGCACATTGTGTAAGTATATAATAATAATACAACATAACCCTAGTTGCATACAGCTCTTCATGGACTTAATGACATGATTATCCCCTAACAGCCACTAACATACCGAAATTGGAATTCGCCTTCTGGTCAGGAAGGCAGCGAGAATAGGTAGTGACCAAACAAGAAGAGATAAAGTTTTCCGGAAATTCATGATAAAGGTGTGTGTAAGTGCATGTGTGTGTCTTCGTGTATACATAATACAGTACGTCTGTGTGCGTGTGTGTGTGTGTGTTTTCGTGTGTACATAATACAGTACGTCTGTGTGCGTGAGTGCGTGTGTGTGTGTGTGTGTGTGTGTGTGTGTGTGCATCGGTGTGTGTATGTGTTTGTGGTTGTGTTTGTATTATTTTTCATGTTACCTGTGGGATGTGATTAAGCTGTTCATTTCTTTGTAAACCTGATCGCTTTATATTCCCGGTATCAAGGGATGCATCTACAGTTTTAAGGATTTAGGACCGCAGACAAATATTTGGTAAAGTTATTTCGAGAAGCAATTCTGAATTTAGCCGGTCTTTCAGAGTTATTTTGAGCGTTTCTATTTACACTCCTTAATTGTGATAAAGAAAACTCTTGCAGAATTCGGGGGGGGGGGGGGTACAAAGGTATACGATATACACGATTTTACCGCTCAACCTGTGCATCTGATGCTTTAGCACATTGACTACTTAATTAAAGGTACAGTTTACCTTTGGGAGCAGTGATTTAAAAAATGTTCGAGATATCATATTTGATGCATATGTGTTGGCCAGTTGTATCACAAAACATCCTATCATGTAAAAATTTTGCGATAAAGCCTAAAATGTAAGGAGATACCCCTATTTTTTTCAAATAAACCATAACTGTAGACGGTTAAGTCCAAAAACATTTTATTATAGCTATTGTTCACATTTTTTAATATTTAACAATACTTAACAATGATTATACTGATTTAGTTTTTACATTGGTTGTTTCTATCCCTAATTCACATTTTAGAACTCTTCGAAGCTCTAAAGCTGGGTTTTTAGTTTCATCTGCAAATGGTAAATTATGCCTCTAAAAGAAGCAAGCTCTTCAGTAGATGCTGCGAAAGTTGTGATTTAAAAAAAATGACCAGTCGAATAAATTCATTTACCTCGATGGAGTATGCAGTGCAGTCATTGTCTGTAGCTATTTGACATCTATTTCCAATGTCCATTCTATAAATGAACTAAAAACTATTTTAAAATTTGAATTCTTTGCATAAAATTGACTTTCTCATGTATTATACCGCACTCATGTCTTTTGTTTAATGTCGATGATATCGCAGATCTGAATGAAAAGCTTGAAAATGGTTTATCAACATTCTAAATTTACAATTTAATCGATTTTTATTCATCGCATTTATTCATGACGAAATTTTGTGACTGTGTTAATATGTTTCCATCATGTCAGAACAGCAAATGAGCAATAAGATAACGGAATTTTCTCCAAGTTATGGAATTACAAACTGTCCGACTGTGCGAAATCTAAGACGCAAGAGGCATGGTCTTCGCCTGCTATTTTAACGGCGTGGTGAACAATCACATACAGATAACAAAAACTCCATTCAGTTGTCGGCTAAAGTAGGCATCTCGTCAAAAGACGAGCGCTCAGTTGAGTCAGTAATTCGTGCTATCAGTTATTCACACTCGGTACACAAAACTTCGGGTAAGTATCCTGGAGCACAATGGAACAGGATATAAGTTGGTAACTGAGCATGCGCCATTTAACATACCTCATAACTTCGCCTCCCAGGAAGCGATGCACATTGCATGGTCTTCGTTTATTCACGTATAGCTGTGAAGTTGGGAACGTGCGTGTTGGAATCCAACATCTCCAAGCACTGGTGGTTGGCAGAAGTTTTCACGGTTTTTTTCTGAGACTGCAGCAAAATGGCGTCCAACACACCGGAGATTGATATCTTCTGCAAGACCCAGGAGTACAAAGGGATGAACTTGATGGCCATGCAGATGCCTGAGATTTTTGAGGCCCTCCAGCAGTGGGAGCCACGAGAAGACGATGTCTATGTCGTCACATACCCCAAGTCGGGTAAGACTCTTCTCTCCCTTCCTCCATCCCTCTCCATACCTCCCCCCCCCCGCCCCACCCTCCTCTCACTCATTATTACACATGGTCATCCGTGCATAGATCAATGTAGTCCACACAGTCTCATACTAAAACATTTATCGCCGAAGATTTTTCTTTAATGACGAAATGAACGCTTCAGTAAGGAAAGTAAAGAAAGAAGCCAAATGAACTGGAACAGAGAAGAAATAGTGGACAATGAAGGTCCCATGCCCACAAAACACTTTTACTAAAGCGGTCTAAAAAATCAGGCTAGTTAACCACAGTGAAGATAAAATTTGATCATTGTAGAGTTGCCATAATCCTTTTTTTTTTTCTCCTGGTAATGTGAGAGTTCAAATTCATGAAAATCTTCGGTCAAGTGTTTAATTTCGTCGATGTTGGGCAATTTGTCAATCAATGTGAGATTTGCCATAATCTCCCTTTTTTGTAATGTGTGTCAGGGTGGATCCAGGAATTCCGTAAAGGGGGGGGGGGCTAAAAAAAAAAAAAAGAGAGGGGCAGACCCCCCCCCCTCCCATTTTTTTTTCCTTTTTTAAGAAAAAAATGAAGGGGGCGCGCCCGGTGCGGCCCTGCCTGTATCCGCCACTTCGTGTGGAGAAACGGAATATGATTTAGCTGGAGAATCGATGGGACATTTACTGGAAAATATATGACAGATTATTCTTTCAAAGCGTCTTTTTGTGTTACAGACAGCGTAAACTCACACAGGGTTAACACGACGACCCCAAGTAAAGTTCAACGCAACTTGCAACTGATTGTCACTGGCCAATCAAAATCATTGTTGCATGCATGTCTTCTTAATAGGGCAGACCCTGAGCCAATCAGAATGGTTGTTTCAAAATTAGCAATTATTTGCAATTGATTGCAACTTTCTTGCAACGGGGCCCTGGTCTCACATTTCTGGTGAATTAGAGAAGTAAATTTTCAACTTGGGGAAAAGAATTACGCATACTTTGATCGCACCGTCGCGACGCGTCGGAGCGGCAATATACTTCTGTGAAAGCAGGGAGGTGAATCCACCTCCTTGGTGAAAGTGTATCGATGCAGGGAGGCGAGAGAAGAGTCCCACCTCCCTGATCGGTGGTGTTCAGCACACACGTCTTTATGCCTCTCTGGCCTTGCATAATAAGTACATTATTTGTATCAACCTATGGCTCTACACTCTCTTACAGCCCCCAAAAGTTACGGCGTAGAGCACTCGAAGAGACAGACCCTATACTTCGATGTACAGTTTATAAATTTGGGGTTGTTTAGCATGGTTACTGAAGTGACAGCTCACCATTTAATATGACAGAAGTACTGTCCTAAAACGGTATATAATTATTGTAATGTGATAGTTCCTTTAGAGTTGTAATATTAATGCCCAGGTGAAAAATGCCGTCAGTGAGAGCTTATTTCTTTAAACGGCTTCTTTGTAATACTTTCCGACTCTGTACTTTGCTGAAATAATCACAACCACATTTTGTTTTCACAGGAATGATACTCCGAAACACAGCCCATAGATAAAAACAAACAAACAAACAAACAAGGAAACAAACATGCGTTGGCCTCACACCATGATACACATAATCACACCATAAAGTTAATTCGTATATAAACGAGAAAAACAAGTGTACCGATTTCATTTTAAAAATTCTTTAGAAATCTCTTTTGGGAATCTCAGGTTTCTTGTATTTTCACGGAAAGTTTATGTAGCATCTATAGGAACCTACGTGTGTAAAATAGATGGGATGTTGATGTCAATTTTCACTAAATTGATTTTTTTTTTAATATGAAATCTAATAGAAAATATTATATATAAATGCATATAGATATAAACATACATTATGTTTTCGCAATACGCTCTGTGATTAATTCAAGGTGGGAATCTGTCTTAAAGGATCAACAATATGCACAATCATTTGTATGGTAATTTACGTTTTCATATTTGTCAACATTTAAGCCTTTGGGAAAATGCTATCAAGGAACCTTTATGTTTCCCATGCGGCGTCCCCGCCTGTGGAAACTGTATACCAAAGTAACAATGTATGAGAGACTAAGATTGCGTACCCCAAGCTTAGGTGTATCTTCGTCAACCTTTCTCATTGTCGAGGCTGGTGGTAGATTTTACTTAAATGCAAATTAATGTATACCTGAAATCTTCTTATCTCAAAGATGTGTTTTGAATTAAGTAACCTTATCATCATTGACACGGACATAATATAAGAATGTAAATTATGAAGGTGAAAAAAAGAATTGTAAAATTGAATTAATTGAATCTCTTGAATCAGATCATTGCTTAAGATACAATGTTTTCTGATCTATCTGCCAATGAGTACAATGTTCCCAAATTTCCCACACAATAGATGGACAGAAGGTTAATGTGGCGCACAGAGGGTTAATAGTACAAAGGCAGATATACCTACGTGGCCACGTTTATATGGGTGCTGTTCGTTATTCCGAAGGTTCGATATTCCGAAGGTTCGTTAATCCGAAGGTTCGTTAATCCGAAACACGCAAATTCCCTATACCTAGGGGTTCGTTAATCCGAAAATAAAAAAGGGTTCGTTAATCCGAACATTTGTGGCGTTATTCCGAGGGTTCGTTATTCCGAAGATTTGTTCATCCGAAAATGAAATTCGGAAAAACGAACCTTCGGAATAAGGAATCTTCGGACTTAAGAGCCTTCGGAATAACGAACCTTTGGAATAACGAGCTGTAACCGTTTATGTAGGTCATTTTTATCTGAATTGGCACACATATCTTATGTAATGTCTTAGGATCTGGTATAAGTGTGTGTGTTTGATCGGTTAAAGGGATAGTATAGTAGTGGTGGAGATGAGGATTGCGCCTTTAACCTTTAACAAGAAACCACTTATGAAATTGAACAGAGCATACCATTTTAAGAGGATTTCAAAGTTTATTTGTTGAATATCGATTTTGGAATGGCTGAGTCATCTAAAACAAAGTAAAACAAAGCAATCGTAATAAAAGATGGGTCCCACCTTTTACTAGGATCGCTCTGTTTTGGATATCTCAGCAATTTGAAAACCAGTTTTCATCAAATAAACGGTGAATTCCTCTTGGATTTACATGCTCTTTCATATTTCACAAGGGGTTTCTCGTTATCTCACCAAAAATGTTAAAAACGTGAAGTTAGGTCTTAACCAAAACTATACGATCCCTTTAAGTGTACATGTTCGAAAAGTTGACCCTCGTTTATTTCGTATCAGCTTATCTCATGATAAGAGTCACAAACATTCCAAATAAGGCATGGTTTCAGAGGCAAACACAAACATGGGTGCATGGAAGATACCATGTGACCCTGACAATAGCAAGGCGTACAAAACACCAACCATTCAGCCCAACTCCATAATGAGAATTTTTGGATTTCTTTGTGTGAAATATTATGATGTTGTATGCACACAAACATGGATATGGATAGGCGCATAAAATATCCGCATAGGTTCACATGTTCAAGCATGCATACACACATATATAATACTTTTACAGAAGAAAAAAAAAACAACGCTTGTATACCTGCACACACTTTTACACGCAGTTTACAGACATGTAAATACTATGTCCCATTCAATATGAATACTTACAAATTCATTGTCAGATGATAAACTCTACAATCGGATAACATTTTGAACACCATGAAACCAGGCATTGGAGTTGTCTTTACTTTCTGACTTTCTTTATCATGCCAATGTAGGGACACACTGGATCTTCGAGATCGCCTCCCTGATCATGAACGACGTGCAAGTTGACAAGATCGACCGCTCACACATGACGTACGCCTTAGACTTGGCCCTGGCGTCTACCAAGGATGGTACCACAAAAGTGATTCCGGGTTACAAGGCCATGGAGACCTGGTCGTCACCACGTATTATGGGAACACACGTCCCTGAGGAGTTCGCACCAGAGCAGCTCAAGAAAGCTAGGGTATGAATGTTGAAGTCAGGACCATAATTAAGTTGACATAAAGTTTCCATTTATACATTTTATTTTGTACATCAGATTAATCTAGGCATTTTGGTTTGCTCAATCCTCTATAGTCTGCCATAACTGCGCACTCAAATTCGTATATATTTTCCATACGTTTGGGGTTTGTTTGTTTGTTTGTCATCATTCAAAAATCAATCGAACAGGAGGATCTCAGTTTGACAGAATTAAAATAATAAACGTTTTAAAGAACATTAGTTCGTAAGATCAATCGGGGCCTCGAACATGATAGCACTCAACCTTTCTTACCATTAAGTCATCTCATAATGTGTTAATTAACTTTTAATCAGCCAGTATTATCTTATCTGCTTACATCCATTGAGAAGATCGTATGAATAGTTATGAATCATAATCAACATTATATATATATATATATATATATATATATATATATATATATATATATATATATATATATATATATATATATATATATATATATATATATATATATATATATATATATATATATATATATATATATATATGTATAATATATATATATATATGATCACCTTAATTTGATTTTGCAGTTAATTGATGATAAACAAAAATAATGATGATAAATAATGATCGATGGAGATATTCCATCATTTATATAAAAACTATTTCACGTCCACATTAAATTTATTGGAATATCAATATCAAAATGGTAACAACATTACACGGATCTTTGTCTTTGCCCCCAGATCATCTATTTCTCTCGCAACCCGAAGGACGTGGCGGTGTCTTACTTCAAATTCGCTGAGCCAGCGTTGCCCCCGGAGATGGAGGGTTGGAAAGGCTTCGTTCCTTTCTTCTTGTCCGACAAAAGTAAGCCCAAAAGTTGTGGCAATCTAACTTAGTTCAATTCAATAAGCTCGTCGTATTGATATACACGTCTGTTAACATTTTTAAACGTTTTTTGTTGTTGTTGTTGTTTTGTTTTTGTTTTTTGTTTTTTAACTCCTCATAACGTATAACATTATGTGGATGCAGTTTTCTGGAAACCATAACAAAACAGATAACTACATTAATAGCTTAGGGTCTTGTAGTTCATTAGCTCGAAAAAAAAAACACCTATGAGTAATACAACCAGTTTTAGCGATCAGACAACAAAAATGAGTATTCTTTAAATCATCTTCTTTAACCTTCAACGTGTGAGGGTTATTTACGTGCAGTCATTTTTGCAGTGTAATAGCAGAGAACAGCTATGCGTATACAACCATTCAGAACACTTTGTTTTCATGGTTATGCCCAAATCATTACCAAAGATGCTGCGTCTTACACTGAATTTATCAGCTTTGACCGACTAACCCGTCATGTTCTTCAATAAAGTATTACTGAGTCTGTCATGATATCAATCAATCAGAATATCAGTGATTTTGTTTCAAATTGTATTCGTGTTTGTAGTGTTTGGTGGGAACTGGTTCCGACACGTTAAAGGGTGGTGGCAGCACCGTGATGCTCCAAACATTCTCTTCTGTAAATACGAAGATTTCCACAAGGTAAGTCGTGATCAATACTAGATAATCAATATCAATAGTATTGACACATCAAAAACAAAGAGAGACTTAACCATTCCTTTCCTCAGAACCTTTCGCCAACTTTTTGATGCCATTTTTTGTTTTGTCTTCTCGGGTCAGTTATGAGAGCCAAAGAATCACCATTGCTGAAATGTAACGGTAGAACATTTGGGTCTGCATCTAGTTTAGTCCAATTGTGTATTAGGATTATTTCTTGATGGAATTTGTACAGAAATTAATTTGTTATCGTTGTTGTTTGCATTTTGCCCTGTGTTGTTTTCAGCAAGTTTTGTAGTTCCCGTTTTAACGTCTTATTACCACCACACAGGGAATCCGTCAGCGTGGTTGATCATCCATACCGGATCGAAGAATAATGTTTCAACGCGTTTTCATCACCAAAATCTGTTCAGAGAAGTTTGTAAAGGTGTTTTGATGAGATTCATTTGTTTCTATCACTTTCCATTTACATCTATCCTTCCGAAATGGCTTACCTATGTTTTCGTGTTTGACACTATCCCCATTCCTCCTACTTTGATTTTTTTTTTTCTAAGGACCTTCGGGGGAGCATCAAGCGAGTGGCGAACTTCCTGGGTCGCAACCTGACTGAAGAACAGCTGGACAAGATGGTGGAGCTGACTGAGATGAAAGGTATGCAGAAGACGTACCAGCAGATAGAAGAAACCATGGGTGAAGACGGCAAGGCGGTCACAAGACTATTCGGACAACTTCCCTATCTCAGGAAAGGTAACAGGAATCACTTTTATGTCGACTGCATACAAACATGTTTACGAAACGATACTTGTCAATACTGGTAGATTACTACATAAGCATTATCGGACATTAAAAGGCAGGCTGTATAAATCACGCTCCTTCCCGATCCTATAGACTTCAGGAGAACAGATCAACCCTTTTGTCCAAAATGTGATTTAGGATCCTATAGCTACCCACTAATTCGGAACGGTTCTGGCAACAAAATTGTTAAACATGTTAAAAGCCTAATTTTCTGGGAAAGGAGATGCTGTTTTTTGTTGTTGTTGTCGTTCTTGTCGTTTTGAATACCTTTAAAACGAGTGGTTATTAAGAATAGAACTGAGGTGTTATTCAATCTATGTTATTTTAAAAAGTATTGTAATGGGTATTTTGTTGTCAGTATTATCAACGATGATGGCGCCCTATCTGCACTAAACGTATCAGCAGTGACGCTGCCTGTTTCATGCTGTTAAATGTCGTATATCTATAGTTTTTCAACAGAAATTTCACCCCTTGTCTCTTGGCAAACATATCGAGTAAATAACAAATTTGAAGAAATTAGTACAGTCTAGCCAATTACGATATACTGTAATTGTAGCATTTCTGATCCGTCGAAGTAAAAAGAACATCAGGAGCACCATACCAAGAAAGTCGAAGTGTTCGGACTAAATTTTAGTGTCCGTAAGAATTTTAGTATAGAATATAGTAAAGTCCAATTAGTCGTAGATTTTGTCTGTAACGTATCCGACTTAGCTTTGAGCTTCTTTCCTTAGTCTCTTGTTTTTGTGCTCATTTTGTTTGTTTACCTGTTTGCCTATTTTATTCAAAACGATCCATGAGAGACCCAACGATGACATCATGTCCATGATAAGAATTGGAAAACCAATTTTCTCTTTTACTACCGTTCATTACGTACCATGAGTCTGTCTAATAAGATTATTAATATCCTTGTTCTTGCAGGCAAAGTTGGAGGATGGAAAGATCACTTCACTGTGTCACAAAACGAACAATTCGATCAAGTCTACGCCATGAATATGGAAGGCTCTGGGATCGACTTCGAGTTTGAAATATAAACCAAGTATAACATATTTCCTCAATGATACTTTTTACTGAGTATGTACCACTGATTGGCACACACACACACACACACACACACACACATACACACGCACACGCACACACACACACACACACACACACACACACAAGCATGCACTCACATACACATGAACGCGCGCAGACATCCACATTTCAACCACCTATACACAATATAAATTACAGGACGAACAACATAACCTTTGTACATACACAATGTCCCTACATGCACAAACCTGCAGTCTGACTAGACAGGAACATTGTTAAAACATCAGCGGAAGGCAGACCCTGTTTCAGTGGAAACAGGTATGAAATATAAATATAAAGTTTCTTATATATACTAGTACATATAAAGTGAATATATTTCCGCTATACGTTGTGGAGGGAATATAAACTTATGTGTAAGTTGCCGCATTGTCTATCATGAAACCAGAATTACTGCAAGAGACGGTGATCACCACATCTACCTCGCACTTTTTGCTGCTGCCAATGATGTCGTCACCTTTCTGTTTTCAACAATTATAATTCTTAATGTTATGCACTCTTCTCATGAACTCCAATAGCACGTTGCTATCATTGACTAAGTTAGTGTAAGCAACTTCAGTTTCACCAACCTGACAAATTTTGAAATGATATCAAAATACACATCAAAAGTTGAAGGAAACGTCGCCATTCTTTACCTACTTAACCAGTCGCCTCTAATACACAGTGACACTTCCAGTAATAGCACGTTGATACCCATGAGCGGTTGTTGATAAAATGTAGAAACCTTTAGCCATCGGGAATATAAGTCACAAAATTAAAGTTAACCCATATCTTAGACCTACAAAGAGTGATGTCATTAATATAGATTTGATGCTTATGGGGCAAGAAGGTCTCAGGTACAAGTATTGATTTGATTCTATGAGCTAAGTGTCATTTCTTTATAAATTATGCCTCGACGTTGTACATATCAAAATTATGTCTCACTATTGTAGTATTTGCTCACTATTGTAGTCATGTTACATAATTATTACAGGTGTTGTGTTGATATACAGAAAACTGATCCATGTTATGTTGAGCACTCAATCCGTGATGATAGGGAAATCGTTATTCTCATTGTGATGAAGACTAATTTATTGACTACAACTGAGTCTATTTTCTTACACACACTATGATAGAAAAAACAAACAAACAACGAAATCATATGCTCTCACCATATTGACAATTAGAGCAAGTCGCAATGCATATATACACAGTGTAATTACATTCATGTTATTCTTACTATTGATGTTATTCTTAATAAAGTTGTTTTTTATTCAGTACCCTCAGTGCCATTATACTCTTTGACATTTTTACTATTCATACAGCAGCAGTCGTGAATGTGGTGATGATGACCGAGTGTAAAATTTATTTTTGATGTGTGTTGTTTAGAAGGACTCACTGACACTTTCACGGTTGTAACAGTTCCGTGCCATCTTGTTCAAGTTTGTGAAAAAAACTGTTTTATTAAGGCTTGTCAGTGTCAGTCATCCGAAAGAAAGATAACCCCATCTGATTATGTTCTGTGTTGAGGGGGTTGTTCTGCAAAGAGAAATTAACACATTGAGAAGGTGCAATATATCTTCCCGTTGTTATCCAGCATGGACTACGCAAAGAGCAGAGGATAGGGTAAGATCCAAGAATCCCCAAAGGGAGAAAATGAACACTATGAAGCATCGAGTAGTTCTGACCTTTGTCAATATCACACCTTCGACAACTATTGGGCATCAGTGTTACTTTGAGAAGCCCAAAAAGCAGACTGGTTTATCCAAGGGATAAATCACCATAAGAAGAAAAGACATACAGAATAACCTGCACTGGCTGTGACAATATTACTATCTTGGCAAGACATGGATAACAATGAAGAATAGCTCCAAAGAACACAAAAAAGCCCCCAGATTCAACGATTCAGCTCACTTTGCAATGCATATGAACGATGACATCTGGAGTAGTTACACGTATAGAAAGAGAGAGAGAGAAAAGGAGAGAGGGAGAGAGGAGGATAGATGGAGAGGGGGGGGGGGGGGGGGGGGAAACAGAACGAATCCGATGCTATGGACTTTCTAGCCTTTAAACAAGGCGACTCGCTCTGCGTGCCCCCGTATAGCGCGTTTACCCCACAAACCTGTTGGCCGGCGAGCGGAGCGAGCCGCCTTTATCCACTCGTTCAGGGATGTGTACTTTTGTCTTTGTTGCAACTGATTGACAAATTGCCCTACATCGACGTAAAAAAAACGTCGATGTAGGGCAATTTGTCAATCAGTTGCAATGAAAACATCTCGACGGAAGAATTTCATGAATTTGAATAACAAAGCAGTACCCGCTGCATGCTATAAGGATTAGAACCAACACTTGCTGTCGGGCGAAAGCTCGGTGGTCTAGTGGAGATGACGCCTGTCCGGTGATCAGAAGGTCGTAGGTTCGAATCCTGCTCGAGTATGTACGCCCATGATTTTTTATCATGGCTACTACTAAAACACTGATTAATTCAGTGCTTTTTTACGTCGATGTAGGGCAATTTGTCAATCAGTTGCAATGAAAACATCTCGACGGAAGAATTTCATGAATTTGTCGTTGTTGTTGCTTTATATTCTTTGACAAATTTGCGTACAAATTTGACGCAGAAAATACACACGGCACCAAGGCAAGCCTCGTTAATATATTATGATTGGTTAACTATTCTTATTTTACTTAATATTAACGAGGCTTGCCTTGGTGCCGTGTGTATTTTCTGCGTCAAATTTGTACGCAAATTTGTCAAAGAATATAAAGCAACAACAACGACAAAAGTACACATCCCTGAACGAGTGGATAAAGGCGGCTTGCTCCGCTCGCCGGCCAACAGGTTTGTGGGGTAAACGCGCTATACGGGGGCACGCAGAGCGAGTCGCCTTGTTTAAAGGCTATGGACTTTCAGGTCGAGACCATGTTTTGCATACGGCACTCAACTAGGCCGGCTGTGAGTCGGCCGCCCTCTTTCGTCGATGGACGTGAATTATTTCAAGCCTGTAATAAGAGTTTCTGAGAGAGGAAAAACGGATGATCACTACATTGAACTGCATAATTGGCATTAATTTAATGTTCCTTTAGATAAGAGGAAAATCAAAGAGACACTCTGACATGCATTCGAAATGCACCTAATTTCCAAAATGTATATCATCATAACCCAAATAGTCTTCAAGAAAAGTTTTTTTTTTCTCTTTCGTAATTAAAAAAAAAAATGTAACTTGTAACTTGCCATCGAAATAATTATCATCTCCAGCCCTAGATAGATGTTATTTTTTTCCAAGAGCAAGTAAAACCAACAAGATATTTCTCTATCTCTGAATTTACTCTTCTAGGTGCCATAAACATTGCAAATAAAAGGAGACGAGAATCAGGGAAATCTCTAACCTTTCACGCTTCTCTAATCTAGACGATGGCGCAATACGTGCAGTTTATGAAGAATGGGGTCCATCGAAACAGTTACTTCAAGAGTTTATATTTCATACATATTTATGTATAACGCCCATACTGCTATGTTTGCAAATTGCCATACAAAGAAGGAATCAATGAAAGTGTTCATGCCATGTGAATAAATATGAGACTGGGTGAAAATTTGATGGATCGTGTAAAAGAGACACATATCTTCTCACATTTTCATATAATAAAAGGTGTATATATATATATATATATTTGAAAAAACCATATTGTCTCTCAAATATGATTTAAGTCACGTTATTAGGAAAACGACTGATCCCTCCTAATCATTATCTTGCTGGAATCCCCTTTAGGGTCCAAGGGATGTCGATTTATTCAAAAGGATCCCAATGAGAGCCTTGGGGCACGTTTAATGAGAGCCAGAACTATTTAAATTTCTATTATGCCCTATCATCTCTCTATCATGTACAACCAAGCTGAAATTGTATTTTGTGTAGATAACCAAAACATACCCATTGCATAGAACGGTGAGCTGGCTCAGTCGGTAGCGCGTCTGCCTCCAGATCCAAAGGACCCGGGTTCAATTCCAAAGTCTCACTGAGGTTAGCTACCGTCCCCTCTATGTAAGAGGTAAAACACGTTCCTCGGGTAGGACATAAAATGGAGGTCCCGTGTGCGAGAGAGCAGGGAAGTGGAAAGAGAGAGAGAGAGAGAGAGAGAGAGAGAGAGTCGCGACTCATGCAGTTAAAGGACCCCGTTTCATTTCATTATGACAAGGAGCAAGGTGATGTTTAAAGGGTGTGTACAGTTCTGGTCGAGGTGAGGATTTAGCTTATAACATTTTGCGAGATATTCAAAAACTACTCTATGAGATGTCAAAGAGCATGCAGTTCTAAGCGGTATGAAAAGTTTATTCGATGAAAATCGGTTTTGAAATGGCTGAGATATCCAAAAACAAGGTGAAACAAAGAGATCCTAATAAAGTTGTGTGTAAAGGCATGTCGCCTTTTATTATCAGCACTTTTTGGATATCTCAGCCATTTGAAAACCAATTTTCATCAAATAAACGTTGAATCCTTCTTAAAATTACATGCTCTTTCGTACTTCATAAAAGGCTTTTCATTATCTAACTTAGGAATGTTCAAAACATGAATCCCCACCTCAACCAGTACTGTACAGTCCCTTTAACCTGGTGAAGTGGTCCCGCCTCACATCCAACTGGACCCCATGGAAGATCAGTTGGTGCAGCAGAATGTAAACTATGCAGTCATCTTCTCAGATGGAAAATGAAACAAACAAACAAACAAACAAACAAGCAAACAAACAAACAACAAACGGACCATTTGGGGGTTTCACCATAGTTTAAACTTTCTGAATCATTTAAAACACAATTTTTATTATTCATAAGGATTGCCTCAAGGACCCTCAACGATGCAAAAGTTAAATCATCCAATTTCGGATGCAGAAACCTTGAAAAAGGGTAAAAACAGTCTCTGTTTGATTGTTTTTTTTTTTCAACATATATATATATATATATATATATATATATATATATATATATATATATATATATATATTTATAAGTAATATATACATATTTCATTTTGATACACGGAAATACAACAAAAAAAATCCGATTTGGGTTAACATTTTGAGAGCCTTCTTGAATATTTCAAATTCGTCAAGAATGCAAGAGTTGCAAATTCAAGATAGAGTAAAGCCACTACAAAAAAGAAATTATGGAAATTCAAGTTTTTAGCGTTCATTTTGGCGGCCATCTTGAATCAAAATCTGACTTTGGAACCCAATTTGTAATCTTATGTTCTGCTGATTATGTCGATTTTGTAGTAGACCTATTGGTATTCACCACATAAAGGAAATTATGAAAATTTTATTTGTTGAATTTTTTTCACTATTTATAGGAAATTAGGAAATTTAAGTTTTTGGCGACCATCTTGAATCGAAATTCGATCTTGGACATCAGACTGAAATTATGACTATTTGTTCTTCTGATTATGTTGATTTTGTTGTATTGATAGCAGAATGCTGATGGGTAGGGGTTTTTACCATCACAGTTGGCTCTGCAGAATGGACTCCAAGACTAGTGAACACAAAACATGCTGCTTTGGGACCCTTTATTGTGTTCTGCTCAAACCTGTCTTTGCAGAGTAAAACAAGAATGTACAGTGATATGAACAAGGGGTACATATTTCGTGTGTTTTTGTAAAGACTTATCATAAAGAGGTACTGTAGTGGTCGTGGTAGTGATAGCTAGGCAATAGGCCTATACAATGAGTCAGTATATTGAGTAACATAAACATAAAGGACTTAACTTAGTGATGACCGTTTTCTGTATAGCACCTAATTATTGGAGGCAATTTTAAAATCTTTTGCCATCTTTTGTTCTTTTTTGTGTGGGAAAATAGTTATCGGTCAAAGTAACTTTGTGTTTCTATAATCAGGTGTCAGACTTTCATCTCTTCTTGAAAGGGTGTTAATATAAACATCTTCAATACGCGCGCTGAAAACATCCCGCGAGACATGACATAATAAGCCTATCAGGAGCTTAGTATCTGGATATTACGTGACTAATATCTATTGTGATGGTGGCCATTTTGGATTCCATTTTTGCTCATTTGAAAAAGTCGCTCACTACCATGTATGCTTTCCATTCTTGGTTTAATCTCCCGAATCTTAGAGCACAATTTTCACCTTACACCAATAATATTCCATGTTTATTTTGACTATTTCTAGGTCAGATGTAAGAGTTGAATCGTCAAGATTCGGATTCAGCACCCTGGAACCAGATGGAAACCATCATTTTCTTGGTGATTCATCGTTATATGAAAAATATTTTGGTGGCCATCTTCAATTCAATTCAAACTTTATTTTATTTTTTGAAAAGAACATAAACATTTCACTTTCTTAGGTAACAGAGAATAAGGTTGCATAATCAAAACAAAGTAAATTGAGAAAAAATATAATTGTGGAACCTTTGAGTAACAAATACGTTGTCATGAAAATTGACTGACTGAAGTGATAAAGACGATACAACAATACGCAAAACCTCGAAAATGGAGGGACCCACTAAAAAGACAAAGCTTGTAGAATGTGGGCGCCTCAGGTATATAAAATGTCAAATAGAAAAATTAGATAATGCAAAAAGGGGGGAAAAGGTTGGGAAAAAAGGTCAGAAAAAAAAAAGTCTGGAAACCCACTAAAAAGACAGAGTAACAAACAGACACACATACACACGCGAATAAACATTAAACGAGACTGGGAAGACGAAACTAATAAAGGGAGACTAAGACCATGAAGACAGAATGAGACAAGACTAACATAACAGGAAGACAATACAACGGACAGAAAGGCAAAACAGATCCAGCGATGCTCGACAGATTGATATCGAAAAAAAAAAATTACAGGATGCGTTAAAAGGATACGGAAATATAGAGAAATAGAGAGAAATAGATGCAAAAGCAATATAAATCAAATCAAATCTACTCCGTAAGTGTCCTAGGACAACAGAGACAAGAAAATACGAGACAGTGTAATATATCATTCGTAATCCAAGATCTTCGAAAAGGAATAAAAATGAGCCAACAGGTTAATTCAATTGTGTGGGATCATAGAATTGCAATAGAAAGGACTTTAATCGCCTTTTGAATGAATATATAGAGGGGGCATTTTTATATCATTATTCAGAAAATTCAAATAAATTGGGCCAGTAAAAATAAGTGTGTTCTCAGCAAAAAATCGTTCGTAATAGATGTAAATGAAATTCATTGGAACGTCGAGTGGGATACTCATAGAATGATTGATTTCTTAGAAACATAGAATTGAAAATGGACAGTAGTGAGTTGTTGCTGTACATGTACATAAATTGTCCCAAATTAAATTAAAAAACAAGTCTTTGATTTTAAGCAGCTTATTAGAGGCAAATAACAAATTTGAGTGGGAGGGTATGGAAGGATAACATATGACACGGAGAGCTTTCTTTTGTAGAAGGGACACGAGTGACCCTATCCAGTAGGTTTTGCTGAGTGTTGCCTCAGACTAAAACACCATGATTAAGATAAGGCAATATCAATGACGAATATAACATAAGTAATGATTTTTGAGGGATATACAATTCCATTCTATTTATAACGCCTACGCGAGATTGTGTTGCAAATATAATCAATGTGTAACTTCCAGGAAAGTTTGTCATCAACTATAGTTCAAAGGAATGTAAAATGTGAAACTCTTTCTAAATGAAAATAATTCAAAACTGTTAGTAGCTGTGCTCAAAGTGTCAACAGTATTTCTTAAAATCACATATTTCGTTTTTTTTTTTTTTGGCATTCAACGATAATTTATTGGATCTTACCCAATTATACACTTTTGACTTTTTGAACAAGAAAATTAACATCATTGTGGGTAAAAAATACATTAGTATCGTCAGCAAAATGGATAAAGGAAAGTACTTGAGATGCCTGACAAAAATCATTAATACAAAAAAGTAAATAATAGTGGCCCTAATAAAATCCCCTGTGGAACGCCGCATTTTATTTCTCTTATTACTGAATAATAATGTCTTTGATTGTAACAAAATGGCTTCTATTTCCTGAGTAACTGTTGAACCACTCCAAGGCCTTCCCACGTATTCCGTAATGTGTGACTTGTGGAGTAAAATATCGCGATCAATTTGTGTCGAAGGCCTAGTCTTGAAAAGCTGAAAACCCTCAAGGGTACAATAAGGTGGCCTAGCTCTTCCAGATTCAGATTCATGCCACCCTCGAAATAGGGTAAAGCCATCATAGGCCCCTATTTTTTTTTTTCAATTATCACCAATTATATATTTTATGGATAGCATTTTGGCGGCGCTCTTGAATAAAATGCTAAAACCTTCAAGGATGCAAGAGTTGCAGCATCCGTGCAGATTCGGACTCGGCACCTTCAAAATAACAACAGCATCAAGAACATAACAAACAACGCAACCCATAAGGCGGAATATACAAAATCTGACTTCGGCACCCAGTAAAGAGGTTTTGCCTGTTTTGGTAGTACACTCAAGATGGCCATTCATAATGTACATTTCTGACCAAGGAGCGCCTTGTATAGGCCCTACCATGGAGCTACCTCCATGCTGTGACCAACCTTCTGACATTATTACTCTGACAAGGGATGTAAGCTAGAACATACTGTTCTATTTTAGTGCTTTTCTCCCACCTCCCTGTTCTGACACCAGTGGTATGGTGTTCTTTACGAAGCTTGGGTTGGCTGCATGTAAAAAGCACGAGCGAAGGTCGCGATCGCTGGCGCGCGCGTAATTACGATTCGGAGCTGAATCGTTTTGTTTTGACAGACGAACCTTCGCTTGCTCGCTCAGCGCAACGTCCGCAAACCGGAAGAAGAGATGCCTTCATCATCTACCGAATTCACGTCAATTCGTGGCGTGAATGCGTGACTTACATTCCTCTTGCTGGTCAACTGTCTCAACTGCTTCTATATGACCCCAAAAATATACTCTACCGTCATCTTAGGATTGTATTTCGTGCACATTTTACATTATCAGGTATCACTGCTGCGGATTTCTTCTCTCAGCATCAGCTCCTCGGTAGTCCCTACGTACGTTCGCGTTCTGTGCTGCTGACGAGTGGAGAGGAGGAGAAGGCGGGGAGAGCTGTGTTGTGAGAGATCAGTGGAGTGACCCTAGACAAGTTGACTGTCATTTCACATATTAAATAAACAACAGTTGCCCCCTGGGGTGAGTACTATTTCGTTCAGGTTATGAACTTCCTTCGGGAAAGTGTTAGTAAGTTCTCATTTATCATATATGTGTCGTACAGCATTCTTGTAAAAAGTAAAATCATATACGGTAACGACCAAATGAAAATGGTGAAAGAGTCGCATTGTGACTGCGCCACCTCCCCCTGATGCAATGTGTATCGGATTTGATCATGGAAAATAACTCCATGGTTTCATCGCAACTATGCATTGCATGGCAGTGGGAATTCAGGCGGTGTCGGTAGTCTGTGACTATTTGGCCGTGTCCGTATCGTGTGGTCTATGCTGTCTGTCTGCTGTACCGTCAAAATCCCATAGGCGTGCCTAAAATAGATCGATTTCAACAAATGTTAAAATTTCATTCACTGATTGAAGTCGGAGTCACTTAATAGTATAGAAGGTGTATGCTATTCATGATGTTATAGATCATCATGTAGGCCTTTGTGAGATAGCTTGCATTGAACCGTTGGTAATATGGAGATTTTTGTGCCTGATTTTTTTTTATAAGCTGGATGATCATGGAGCTTCATACTCACAGCTCCATGGTTGGATGAAGGTGGGGCTTCCTTTGTTTACCAATTGTCTGTGCTGATCATGTTATGTCAAATACTGCTCGAGTGGAATACCTACCCCTCACAATCATTGCCCAAACTATAGCATGCATTTAGCATACCATGAATGGAAACAGTAGTACAATATATATTTATGCCCATTTTCTTCTTCAACCAGTTTGAAATTATGGTTTCTACCTAGAGGTTATTATTAATTCAAATTGAATATTTTCTCCTCTTACCCATCTCTTTCAACTTTGCTGTCTTTCTCTTGATTTCAGAAGTAATTATATTCCGACAATTTGTTTCTCTCTTTCTGTCACATTGACCATGAAATGCTTAAGTAAAGTCAGTTGTCAAATTGCCAAGAATATTTTAGCAAGTTTTATAATGTTGATAGATTATATGTTTCATTTCAAATTTTACTGCTCAGCTCAGTTATACATCCTAGGGTCCAGTGACTAACAGAACTTGATTATGAAGGGATTTTTTTTTTATTTCTCTGTATTTATTGTATATATGTACTTGATTGATAAGATGTAGGTGTAGCTCTCTGTTTCAGTAGGCCTTCCTTTAGATTGGGAAACAAATCTGCCCTATATCCTACTCTTCATTTGTCAAAGAGCCTTGTCTTATTAGCATATAATCTCGCAATATACTCCACCTTGTAGGGATATGTTTGGATATGATTACAGGCCATTAATTTCGATAGTGTTCAATATCTCACCATGATCTAATGCATCCAAATATTTTGAAAAGTGTGTACACTTGTGGATTTATGTAGTTCTCTATCTGCATGGTTTGTTGAATAAGAAAGAAATGATGTACAACTAGTGTTAGATATTCCTTCTGGACACATACAGTGTATCATACAGTGTAGCCTACATTTTTTAGATAGAAACATACAGAGCCTTTAGGTTAGTCATTAGTAAAGCTTCCATATTGTCAGTATATCAGAAATGTACAGTGAATTTCATTCATACTGCTCTTCGTGCCTTCACTTTATGCCCATAGGGTTCCTGTAACCATTGATCTGTTACCAAAGCTCTTTGATCTTGCATAGGAGCCCTCTGTTGTACTTTGGAGGAAATCAATACTTGTCGCTTCAGCTGGGGACTTTCTTTGTTGTCATGCTTTACCATGGTTGATTATTAGCCCCAACATGTCAATAATCTATAATTCACTTTGCAATGGCGCTCATTGAGTCTTGGTCGTTCAAACAGCATTAGAGGGCAGTGTAGCATCTATGCATTTTTTTTTCAAAATTTTTTTTCAAAATATAGAATTTACAGAGGGAGGTTACATCAATATTTGCTAATATCTTTGTGTGTGATATAGTGAGTTTATGGTATATGGACTATTTTTAGGTCATCGGGTGTGATTTAAGTCAAAGTGTGGTGGTCATTATAGAGTATGTAAGTGTGGTATCTTCTGTCTTGAGTATGTATGGATTCCTATGATGATCCTGTAGTTTGAATGAGGTATATCAACCTTGAAAGACAAAATAGAGACAACATGAAGTCACATGCCTCAAGATGCATCGGAAGTATCAATATTTCCTTGATTTCTACTCACTATAGTATACAGATTTTGACAAGATTGAGACAAGTGAATACTGTTCTTCAAGATTTGCATTTCAGTTGAGTCATTCTGTTTAATATGTCAGATGTTTGCCATGGGGAAGTTTACACTTTCAGCATTGTGAAGTGTTAGAGCAAATTAAGGTTATATCTTTATCTATGAGGAAAAAATATCAAAACAACAGCAATAACACAAACAGGGTGCTCACACGCAAAACACAAATAGTGAACACCTCCCCCCCCCCCCCCCAAAAAAAAAGCAATTTGAAAAACCAGACAAACCTTGTAAAACTGAAAGGGCAGTGAAGTGGTACATTCTCTTCTCAGACCCTGTCAATCCTCTGGTTTTCAACTGACAAAATATTTTCAAAAATTTGCCTGGGGCTTTTAGGATGATCACATGAAAGAAGGGCCACCAATGCACAATGATGGAATGGATGAAAAGCAAAAGGACTCTTTTGACAAGACATTTTTGGTAGTCCCACTTCCCACATGGTGATGTTAGTGTCTTGACAGTCTAACTATTATGAAGGGGGAAAGGCTGTTTTGAATGGTTACCCTTTCTTGCTGATCCTGGTAGGCAATGAATGGCCGCCTGCTGAGCTAAATACTTGTCATTTAGAGCAGTTATCCATTGTCCCAGAACGTGCTTTCTAAGACCTATTCATTCCATTTTAGTCCTCCGGCAATCCACAGGGTACAATATAATGGAAAGGTGATGACTGTATGCAAACACTTGAAGCCAAATTCCTATAGTTGGGAGGGGGAAGGGGTTTGTAGTCAGTCATGGGGTGTCTAACTTGTTGGCAGCCTTTGTTGTTGCTCTGACTTACAGTGGGTTGGTACCTGGAGGCAGTGAACTTGAAACCATGGGGTTACACTGTACCATAAAGAACCGAGAACCCTGCTATACTAGTGTGATAGATTATACCAGGTGTTGTTTACCCGCTCTCTTGGAATAGATTAAATAGTGGTTCATTTTGGCTCAGTAATATTTCTTTTAGAGTGACATACTTCCATTCTATTACTGTTTTACACTGTAGGATTTGATATATTTTGACAAGCTGTATATGTCTAACATGTGTTGTCATTTTCAGAACCTAAAGGTAGTGTCATGTATGAGGAGGAGACTTTCCACAACAAGTAAAAAAAAATGCAGGGTTTTTCATCAGGTTAATCATAACTATCAAATTTCTTGTAGTGTTTCCTCGTTTGACAGAGAGAAAAAAGATCTAGTACAAAGTAGATATAGACTTTTTATTTGCAGTAGGGCTCTGCTGACTACATGTAAATATAATGTAACTACTACAACTTCATGTAAGTATGTATTATCAGATTGTTGATTGCCTGCAAACAGTACTTTACTAACCATAAAATGTTCGTAATTTACCAATATACCTCTGATTTTGATAGCCTAAGATTTGGTACAAAATGAAAATATGGCCAAAACTTGCTGATGAGTGATGACTTTTTTGAAGCTATATACTCCCTATTTGTCTTCAAGATGCCATTAAGAAAGAGTAGACTACTTAGTTAACCAAACAGAACAGGGAACATTTCAGGACAATGAGACCGAGTGTTAGAAATTCATGGAATATTATAGATTCTTCTGTTTCCACCGACCAATGATGTCCATTACACTCACAGACTTTTGTCACATCTTCATACATACACACATAGTACTGTAGAGTACAGTGATGTTATAAGCTTTTGTCAGTAGTGTGGTAACTTCAAAATATAGCCCTGTGTTTTTCTTGCTAAATCCAATGAGACTAGCTTTCAATAAAGAGCTATTAAAGTACTGCATGCTGTGGTTTGGAAGCTATTCACTGAAGTCACTGAGATGATTACACAGGATAGAACAAACAAAAGAAAGGGGGTGAAGAGGAAGTGGGAAAGAGAAAAAAATCTGGTAAACAAGAGGAAGTAAATTGCTTGAAAGCACAAAGGAATTTGGCAAAATGTAACTGTTCAAAAGTACATCAGGACTATTTCTGGATATTTCAGTTTTGTCTTCAGGTTGCTTAATTTTGGGGAATTCCTTTCTTTATCTTTTTAGGCCCTGTGAATCATAGCAACAAGGTATGGTATATCCAGTATACTGGGAAATGTGTATTTTGGCTGCCGACATAAATTTGTATAACAAATACAGAGTGAATGGTGCTCCCTTCTGTACTGGCTATTTTCAAGGCTTTGCACGCATGATGTCTGTAGATGGGTAGTTGCTATTGCTGCAATATTCGTGGATGTCAAAGAGGAAATGAAATGACAACTGATATCGGGGTGTAGGGGATGTACCGTATGTTGTTCAAATTCTATTTTTTCCCTTGCTCTATTGTACATTGTACACTGACAATGACATACCATTGTACACTGTATGAAGCTTCTTATACTGCAAGGTGTTGTTTGCCTTGTGTCTGTGATACAGTTTCATTCAGTTTACAACCTCTGATAAGGATCTGGATTGCTCAGTTTTGTTTGCCATGAGTTACAGGTTTGTAGCATTTCATTACCATGGTGTACTTGTGTACATTATAGTGATTATCTCTTCTTGCATTCCATATGTGTGTTTGTGTGTGTGTGTGTGTGTGTACTTGTTTTTGTGTTTGTGTGTTTTGCCATTTTAGTGTCATTTATTCAGAGGTTACCAACATTTTGACTTCCTGACAGATTCATCTTTTACCAAGTTATTGCCTGCCTTATGGGGAGTATTCTCTTTGAGATGCTTTACACAAGAAAAAGAAAAAAGAAAAGAAAATTAGTTCATGAATCATAATGAGAGTAGCTGTATATAGACAGGCAGAAATAAGGTGTAAAACAGGACAGGAGAGATCATTCAGACACACAACCATAGATTGATTCATTCACTACCTGCCTTTCACTTGCGTTCCTCCTCTTCCTCTTCGTAGTGAAAGAAAGCATTCAACCAGGACACTACCATTATTCATGTTCTGTGTTTGCTTTTGATGAAAGCTCCCACGTGAAGGCCATTGCATAGTGATCTGAATGTATTCAGGGAGCAGCCATGATAACATTTTGGTCACTTCATGTTTGAATTACCTTTGCCTGGCAGACTCATTCCGTCTTATTGTGTATTGTAAATTTTGCAGGAGGAAGAGTAGGACGAGTCTGTTGTTCACTAACTAGTATTAAATTTGGTGTGTTTTTTTTTTTTGTACTTTTAGTAATATGTGAGCGTAATCTAAATATTGCCAAGTACCAGAGATTACATACGTACCAATTGATTTGTTTATACACATCTTGGGACCCTTCTGTCAGAGAAAATTGGTATGCAGTGAATACATGTACAGTGTATGTGTTTTTTATGTGTGAAAGAAAGAAGAAGAAATGTATCACATCTTGTCACTATCTTTGTTGTCATGTTGGAAAAAAAAATCAAAAAATACCGGTAATCATCAGAGTTGAGTGAACTTACAATGTACATCACAAAAATATGAGTGTCTTAGAGTTGTGAGTCTACTGAATAACTGATAGTAAAGCAACAGCAGCCAGCATGCACATACAGCACAGTAGGTAACGATATAGGGCCTATTTAAAATACATTTACTCGCTACATGTTTATTATGCATTTGGGCATATTGCTTGTGACTGGGTGCATGCAGAGGACAGGGCTTACTGCTCTTTGCATTGATTTCTTGAGTGATGAATCATTTCAGATCATCAGCCAGGCAAAAGACTGTGCTAATGTTGTCCTTTTGTGCAGTGAGTAGGAAGTTTGACATGAAAGTGGCTATGATAATTATATTCATGAGTGATATATCTGTCATATTTCGATATTGCAAAAAGAAAGCCCTCAAGTAGCAGTACTAGAATATAATCATTTTCTAAACTAGGACATCAGTGCAGTGATGTCCAGGCACACTCAGAGCTCTTTGTGTCGATAGGGCCAATACAGTACCTCAAGTGAATACACTCAGGCTGAAGTGATAATCCAAACAGCTATTAGCATAGTTTACATTCCTATTCTGTAAAGTAAATACACTTAACTGCCTAGTGCCATGATTATATATAATCCTATGGCATCCCCTCTCATCATACAAAAAATTTCATTGATATGTTGTGGATGGCAATATAAACATCAAGTTTGCTAAAATGTCCTCATACAGAAAGAAAGGTATGGGTATATTCAAAAGACATTTATAGTGGGGGATGTATTTCAAGCTTGCTGATCACAATGATCTTATTTTCTCACAACAAACTCGCTGGTAGGGAGAGCCACACCTTGTTTGGTCTCTACCACCTTCTGAATATGCGATGAAGTCATGGCTGCCTACTCTCATGCCGTCTGCACATATTTGAAATTTACCCAATTCTAAGACCCGAATTCATGAAGGTGGTACAATCTTATCCATGGTTTAAACCATGGACAAAGACCATGGGGTGAAAAGTGTAGCATGGAATATTTCGTTACGAAATCAGTCATTTCGTTGACGAAATGATTAGTTTGTAACGACATGACAACATTTCATAACGAAATGATAATTTTGTCAATGACTGATTTTGTAATGAAATACATGTAGTCCATGCGACACTTGGCGTCCCATGGTCTTTGTCCATGGTTTAAACCATGGACAAGATTGTACCACCTTTGTGAATTCGGGCCTAACTGTTTCGCTGTGATTAACGAATTCTCACGCTGAACTCATGAAATAGAAAATTGAAAAAAAAATATACCTATTGAAGTCATGACGACAGTTTGCACAAATTGACATTGTCATTTAAGCTCCCTACTGTGCAAAGGGGAACACCCTCCTCTCCTTCTATACCATTCCCTCCATGGTTAAACCCCAAGATATGCTGTTCTAGTGACAGGGTTTTACAATGTTTGTTAAAGACTTTGGTTAAGTTTGCTTATGAGTGTTTGATTCATGTGGTAATTGTGGTTTTACACACACATTACCATTAGCCAAATAGTAACATCATTATATTAAGCTCTTGAATTTCAGTGTGATCATTTTGTTATTTAAATTGTTTACATTGCAGTGAAGTTTGATGCTTTGTTTCCAAAAGTGTGCATAAATCAGAAAAAAAAAATCTATCAGGCAATTATCCAAGATGATAATGAATAAAAGCAGAAAACAAAATTGATAAAGAGATCCATTTATCTGAAATTTGTGTGAGTTTTTTTTACCATCAATATTAGCATTAATCCATTAGAGAGAAGGTCATGATGTGTCTTTAAGGTACATGTATTGTAAAAGTAACATTTGATGTGCCAAACGTGTGTATGTCAGTATGATACTCCAAATGTATGGCCTAACATCAATACCAACATCCTAGATAGATTCCTTTGTCCTTCTGTTTCCTATGAAATTATTAAAAAATGGATGAGGTTTACCTTAATTAGAGCTACACGTACTTCATACCAAACAATGAGTGTATAGATGCTAATTACAAGTGTGCATGATGCATGACTGCTGATAATATGCCTTGTTTCTACTCCTCTCTCTCTGTCATCCAGGTTCATCCTGATGAGACAAGAACACAAAGAGCATGTAGCTCCATGAACCATGACCATGCGCAGATGGCCTCCATCTGGCCGCAAATCGCACTCTCCATCATCCAGTCACCATAGCAACAACAACAATAACAACCTCCATTATGGATCCTCCTCCAGCCTGTCCAAGACCCACCCCTCCCTGCCCGTTGCCAGGGAACGCAGGGCAGTAAAGCAGGACCAACATTCTGCACATTCCTCCAACGCATCCCTACCTCTCCTGAGCAGATCACATATCCATCTTTATATCATTATAGCTGTGGTCAGTTTTGTCCTGTTCTCTAATACGCTGTATGCTGATTTTGTGCATGATGACATCTTTGCTATCAAGAACAACAAGGATGTCTTGCCCTCGACAGCTTTATGGAAAGTTTTCCAGGATGACTTCTGGGGCAAGTCAATGAGTGACAACACAAGTCACAAGTCATACAGACCACTGTGTATTCTCACATTCAGGTATAAATTACTTCCCCATGTACATTAGTAAAGAGTATGTGTATAGGGAAGTGGAATCAGAAAGTGAATTTTAGCTAGGATGAGCTGTACATGTTGGGAAGATTTCAACAGTTGCAAAACTCTTTTGTATTCAAAACCACACAGGTAGAGGTACTGTACAGTCATTCCTAGCACTTGCCTAGATTATATGACATTGTATAATTGAGCAGGTGGTGGTGGTGGGGGGGGGGCAGATGTGGTTGTTATGGGTCTGATCTGATTCTCTGCCCTTAAATTGAACAGATAGATTGGCCTGCTAACAGCCTATGTCCAAGTGTCAGTCCACCCCCTAGGTTATTGATTGGTGCCTTCATCATCCCACGAGCATATGGTGCTCTATCCCACTGTGTCCTCTGTTAAATTAGTTTTAATACCTCCGCCCTAAAGAGTGCAGGATTCATTATTATGTATTGGAATTGTCCATCCATCTCTACTCCCCAGAACTCATTAACATAATCTATCTCTTGGGGAGAGTTTGTTAAATACTACATTTGGTGTGGTTGTGCTGATTACATTCTGGCAGAGATTTCTAAAGGCCAAACACCAAAGGTTTACTCACTGAACCTACACTTGTGATGGAGATGATTTTTTTTTTCAACTCAGAATGTGGTATAACAAAACAATTTGATTGAAATGGTAGAAATGGATTCAGTGGGCATACTTGACTCGTATTGCATGTGCTGTAGGTGATAAAGTCATAATATCCAATCCCAGGATCAATAAACTATTGTTGTGCAAATGAAGGACCAAACTGTAGGCACTATGTGAATGTCACATTGGAAGGTAGAGGGAGCTGTGCCCCCACTACAGTCAATTTTGCTCTTTTTTTTTTTTGTTAAATGATGAACTCGCACATAATATCTTGACATGGGGACCTTGCATAAAGCTACCAGTACATGTCCAATTTCCCAGTCCATATAACTTTAAATGGTATATCATTGACATTATTTATGGAAAGATATAGTCACAAATTTCATATGAAGGAATATTATGTTTACACAGAAGCAGGCTGTAATTCAAGGCTATTATTGTTTACCATGAGCAACTTGCCAGTTTTCAGATATTAGTATTCAGAAGGTGGCAGACTGTTGTACATACAATTAGGCATGGTTTTCTGTAGATTTAATTAAAGCTATATTTATTTTTTCTTCTTAGAGGGTGTGTACAGTTCTGGTCGAGGTGAGGATTTAGCTTTTAACGTTTTGCGAGATATTCAGAAACCACTCTATGAGATGTCAAAGAGCATGCAGTTCTAAAGGGGTATCAAAAGTTTATTCGATGAAAATCGGTTTTGAAATGGCTGAGATATCCAAAAACAAGGTGAAACAAAGAGATCTTAATAAAGTTGTGGCATGTCACCTTTTATTATTAGCACTTTTTTGGATATCTCAGCCATTTGAAAACCAATTTTCATCAAATAAATGTTGAATCCTTCTTAAAATTACAACTGTGCGTACTCTTTCATATTTCATAAGAGGCTTTTCATTATCTCACTTAGGAAAGTTTAAAACATGAATCCCCACCTCAACCAGTACTGTACAGTCCCTTTAAATCTGTATGTATACGTTTTGCTACAAATAATGTATTTCCATGTATTGGAATATCAATATTTTGATTTCCTATATGGAAAAGAAAATCATATCATCCCTAATATAATACGTTTCACAGGCATGTTTGAATGTTCAATGAAGGAAAAGAAATTGTACTTATAATATAGGCCCTATGGAAGTGACAAAAACCATCACAAAATTTGTAACTATTGTACAAGTGACACAACCTTTGCAGGGAGAAAACTTCAGATATATCATTGCATTCACCACAATCAGTGGAATCAATTCCTCAGTTGGTAATCAGTGTGTGAAACTCACATGTATGCCAGAGTTCAGGCACTTTAGTGTACATCTAGTATCAAGGTTTAATAGGGGGATAGCTATAGACTTTGACTTGGATACAAGACATTTAAATGATTTTAGATTCAAGTTCTTGTGTTTTTAATTATTTTGTTTTTGTGAATTGATATTGCAGACTGAACTACCTAGTGAGTGGTTTGCAGCCATTCTCTTATCACCTTGTCAACATCCTCCTCCATTCCTCGGTCTCTGTGCTCTTTATGTACGTCTGTCAGCATGTCATCTTCCAAGATATTACACCAGCTTTTATCAGCGCCTTGCTGTTTGCTGTCCACCCTATACACTGTGAAGCGGTAAGCAAATTCCAAGTAAATTTGGTGCTTTTTTTTTAATTGTGATCAACATGCCATGCTTTAATCAAAGGCAAGTTAAAGACTGTTGTAATCATTTGTTTTCTTTCTCTGTTTTCTTTTTTAATGGTCCACATGTATCCCAAATTGTTGTAGTGATTGTATGCAGTTCCCTGGTATGTACCTACTACTACCACTACTACATATCAAATGCTTCTCTTGAAGACTACTTAAAGGGACTGTATTATACAGTACTGGTTGAGGTGAGGATTCATGTTTTGAACATTCCTAAGTGCGATAATGAGAAACCTCTTATGAAATATAAAAGAGCATGTAATTTTAAGGATTCAACGTTCATTTGATGAAAATTGGTTTTCATATGGCTGAGATACTCCAAAAAAGTGATAATAATAAAAGGCGACATGCTACGCCTTTTATTAGGATCTCTTTGTTTCACCTTGTTTTTGGATATCTCAGCCATTTCAAAACCGATTTTCATCAAATTAACTTTTGATACCCCTTAGAATTGCATGCTCTTTGACATCTCAAAGAATGGTTTCTGAATATCTCACAAAATGTTAAAAGTTAAATCCTCACTTCGACCAGAACTGTACACACCTTTTAACACTGAATCAAAATGTACTAAATGGAATTGAAAGCTTATAGTCTATCTGATAGTGATGGCACATTTTTCTACAGCCAGGATACAATCTATTTGACCATTCTCTACAATGTTCATTTGCTCCTGTATGCAAAGTTGTACTAGGCATATATCTGTTATTTTGTGTATAAACCATAAAATCAAAAGGTCAGGGATGCAGCTGCATTTTTCATTTATATTTCATGTTTTACAAATAAGAAAATGAACAAACAGGTCAGTGTTTAAATAAACAATGTAAGCATGTAAACTGTGTTTGTCTCTCTCTTTATTTTGTAAAATAGAAATAGAAAATCATTATTGTAAAGTCTTTTAAAAACTGTAAGCATCCATACAGAGAAGTAAGATTTTGATGCCACCAAAATGCTTTATAATGAAATATGTGAGAGAGATGAAGACTTGATTAAATTCTTCTCCCTTTCTCATCTCTTGTAGGTTGCTGGAGTGGTGGGACGTGCTGATGTCTTGTCCTGTCTCATGTTCTTACTTTCATTCTTAGCATTTATAAGGTAATGGTTAGACACAATTTAGATATCATGTATCCTTCCATTACACTTTGTAAGTGTCTCCATTTGTTTTCATATTATTCTTCAGCATGTGAGGGTAATGAATGAGACATTATAAGTCATCAGTTTCATTGCCAATTCTGAATGATGGATTCAGGGGCTGTGGACTTGGTATCTAATTATCATGAAAAGTAAGTTGCCAAATCTTAAGCAAAACTTACAAAAAATTCAATGACTACAGTATCATTACTAGTTTGTTTGCTCTGATGACGTGAGCAAATGGATATTGTAGCCATTGCAATTGTGCATTGTAATGTGGGACACACAATCATATTTTTGCACCAATATTTGTTCAGTCAGTCCTTTACTGAGAAAAGGTAATGAGTCATGCTTTAAAAGAACACAGTCTGTTTGTTTTCAGAGGGTGGACAAAGTGTAGCAGCAATTTGCTGTGAGTGAGATTCTTGTACTTGCCCAAGGTCCTTACTTTATCACAGCTGCTACATCATGCTTCTTTTTCAATCTTGAATGTACACTATGAACAAAACATGTAAAAGGTTGATGGTATTTCTTTCTTTTTCTCTTTCTCTGTCTGCATGTTTGACCTACAGGTATTCAAGAACAAAATGTTACCCACACCAAACTCCATCAAAATTCCATCTCTATTTCTGTGTGTTGTCAGCCTTTGCTGCCATGTTAGTCAAGGAGCATGCTGCTTCTGTGTTAGGAGTGTGTGTAGCATATGATATTGTGCTAGCATACCCTGGAATAAGTAGGTGAGTATTTAGACCTTCAAATCACATTAGTCACAGCTCTGCAGGTTAAATTGTGTCTACACACTTTGCAGAGAAACGTTCTGCTAGGACATTTATGCTGGTATATATTTTGTAGTATAGTGTTCTTTCTGGTGCTGATATCAGTTTGCATCAGTTACTTTTGTACTACTGTGTGATATAACTATACCCAAGTACTTCAAAATATTGTTAAACTATTCTTAGGTGTCAGTAGCCTGTAGAAAGATTTTGACTCAATCATGCATGCATGCATGCATGCATACATTGCAAGTTGGCGGTCTTCATTGTTTATGATTTGTTCATTTGAACATAAAGTTTATGCCAAAATTGTGTGGTTATAAAAATTGCAAATGGGTTTCTAAAATTTAATGCAAATTATTTGCAGGTTTGAATTAACCAAAATCTTCCAGATACAAAGTTATTGAGAAAACAAATTTAAGATATTCATTATGTGCATGTGATCATAATGTAAATTTGTTGATCAAGCATATTGATCAAGTTTTATGACTGTTCACTGAATATTACACATTTATATGTAATGCTTTATTAAGGTTGTATGTTTATGCCAACACAAGTTTGTTTATGGGGTATTTTGTAAATTATTTGTCATTTTTACATTATTTCATTTTGTAATTTAAAGGGGAACTGTTTTGATTACATTGAAGATATTATAGACACAATCTTCATAAAATTTTACAAACATTCTCATCACAGATTTATCTAAAGCACATGTTTCATTATTCTTCCATCCAGTCTACTGAGGCCCAGAGATCTATGGCAATCAGTCAAGTTCCGTGCTGTAGCTGTACGGTGTGCTGTTCTCTTCTGTGCTGTGAGTATACTGTGTACGATGATAGAAATGCATGCCTAGAGTCCTGGATAAGTGACCTCATCATATAATTGTTTCAGACAAGCTGTCTTTAGAATCTTTTTGTAGTCTCTTAACTCTTCGATCCTCAACTTCAGGTCTCTTACATATTCTGTTTTCTAGGAAATCTTGGGGGGAATGAGCTTTCGCTCACGCTGGACCAACACTGTGGAATTCACTTCCTTGTGAGCTGATAGACTCAAGCTCTATAACATCTCAGGAGTAATTTAAAATCCTATTTGTTTAGCAGTGCATTTTGAAGACCAGTGTCTTTTGAAGACAGACTTTCATGTCTTTTTTTTTTCTTCTGCTTCTTCATCTTCTTCTATTACGGTGATGTACTTGAAGGGTTTGTTTGCAAAAACCGATAAGTCCATTTTTGAAGATTTTGAAGTAGGTATCTGTCATAAAGTACAAAATAATACCTTTTAAATGATATATTGGTCACTACATATAAAGGTACATTTTTGAAGTTATGGTCAAAAGAAGCAACAATTTTCTTATTATTCTCTTTATTTTTCTTGACCTTTAATAGCAAATATCTCCATTTAGCAAATATGGACTTATCGGTTTTTGCGAACAAACTCTTCACCTGTATCTTCAGTCTGTTTGCTTTGATGTACAATTACGGCGCCTTGAGCATTTAATCAAAGTGGAGAACGGCGCTATAGAAATTGTATGTATGTATTATTATTATTATTATTATTATATCAACTGCTTTTGTGATGTGTAGCCCTCTAGTAAGATACCATATGCCTTGTGCTAAATAAATGTGTCATTAGAAGTAGGAGCTTTAGTGGATGCTTGTGCATGTAAATAAATATATTCAAATCATTTAATCCTTAATGGGCCAAGGCACCTATCTTTCTGTAATAACTTTCTCTCGCAAAAATTCTCTATCAACATTCAGTACCAGTAATTCTTCCAAATTGACATTGTTGTACTCTAGCAAGCCCACTCACTTGTGTGCCTCATCAGTCCAACCTGAGACCATGATGGCACAATAGGAATTAGGAGGATTAGGTAATCTCTGTGTATTGACAGTTAGTTGCCAGACATCTGTGCTGATCAGCGAAGAAAGCATTCCAGTATGTCTGCCAATCAGTGAGTAAAGCATAGTTAGGACAAAGAGAGATATGCATGTTTCAACCATGGACACAGCTGTTGTATGTAATAATTTGAAATTTGTTTGACTTCTTTTGTGATGATAGGTGTCTGTATTCCTTGGTTTCCGTATCTGGATGCTCAACGGCCATCTACCCCACTTCTCAGAGGAGGATAACCCAGCAGCCTTTGCTGATCACATGACCACAAGGTACCAATGTCTCATCAAATGGAGTGAGGAATCCTTTTACAGGGTTTACATGAAGAAGTGTATTGAAATCGTATTCTGAATCATCATTTTACTATCACATTGTTTTCATGCAAAATACGAGGATAGGTATACAGATTCTTATGATTAATTTCTTTAAAAAAAATTAAATCTGTATGACATCAACCTGTGACATCAAGACTGTGGTAATTTGCATTGATTGCACAAACATCCAGAAGCAGGAGTTAATTCTTAGTAGTTGAAGTAAAAGAAATAAAAAAGTTAGTGTCAGACTCAGCTTGAATGCCTGATAATGTTGCCGTAGCATCAAATTGATAGAGCTATTTTCAGTTCTCCAGACTGTACACTTCTAAAAGAGATATCATTTCTTCCATTTTATATATTAAGCCCCTACAGTACTTGGGTAGAAAAGTTGGACACAGGTAACATTTAGAATATTGGCTTTGTGGGGAGTCAAGTGTGAGAAAAATATAGCAAAATGCAGTAGGTAATTCTTGACAAAAAGTTGGGATATTGTGTGCAAAGTCAGTTGTGTTACAGTTATAGAAATATTGATAACTGATACTGATTGTATTTTAACTATTTAACCCATTGAGGACGGTTTGATTTTCCTACAACACACATTTCCCATAGATGCCTGCCGGAGTATACTTGGGACTTGTCATCAATGGGTTAAACTGCCTCTCTATTAGATATTAGCCAATGGACTGTCACATTTTTTAATGGTGTAAATACATCATTTATCAAATGTCCAGACCTACCCCCCCCCCCTTCCAGCCACTAGGGGGTGACTAATTTCTTTGTATGTTATTTCCACTCCTCAGGTTTCTAACCTACAGCTATCTTGTGGCATTCAACATAGGGCTGCTACTCTGTCCAGTGACTCTGTCATATGACTGGCAGGTAGGGAGTATCCCCCTCATTGAATCCTGGAGAGACAGCAGAAATCTAGCCACTCTAGCTGCTGTTGGAGGACTTCTCTCACTGGGACTACACTGTTTAGTGAGGTCAAAGGTCAGTGACTTCAGGAAAAGAAAATGTCTTGTTTCCAAAGAGCTTCTTTGTAATTGCAGATAATGAGAAACTTCATTGACTCATTGACAAAAACATTTGATATCCTAAATTGGCTGTATCTCTGTGATACAGCTTACGATTCTAAAGGCTGGCAAAGTCCATTAACTGTTACTTAGTCTGTGAACAAAGTTCGTCTGTTGACTTGTATGTTTTCATTGCAATCAAGAGATAGCAGTTTTCAAACACATACCTAATTTAATAGATCAGTATAAGTAATCAGTATTTCCCCATCTGCATGATCAAAAATTTCTCATGTTTTTGTCATTTCCTATACAATCTGTTTGAAAATGTTGTTAGATATCTCTGGAAACAGGGTGGTGATGTACAGAGCATGATGGTTCCAAGACGCCTGCATCTCATATTTCTGAACCTGTGCTTGCAAGTAGATGTACAGGACTTGTAGCAGGTGCTGTAGCGGTATCAGTGCATGGATATGCTGCCTTACCCATTGTCATGTATTGTTACAGCCATATAGCTAATTAAAGAAATGCTGTTTGTGTGTTGTGTTTGATTTTCAGAGTGATGAGAAGAGAATCTTGCTATGTGGTCTGCTGTTCTTGGCCATTCCATTCTTGCCAGCGTCTAATCTCTTCTTCAAAGTAGGCTTTGTGGTGGCGGAGAGAATCCTTTACATACCCAGGTATATACAGGGACTATCACATATACTATATGTGACTGTGCATCACAAAACCAACAAAAAGTCACACCCCTTGATTTTTATGTGAGGACTCAAAATAGGTGAAATGGGTCAACCAAGTCAGTTTGGGGTTTTCACATTTTATGAAAGAGCTATTCAACTTCTACATTACCCTGAGTTTAGGATCATAAAGTGAATGGGAAAGTGTGTTTTCAGCAATTTTTCTGCAACTCTTTTGTTGTAGAGTAGTGAGATCAGGTATGACTTTGAGGTCCCTTTTCATTTCTTAAAAATCCTTTGCACACTCTTCACTTTCAACTCTAATAATTTTTGAAGGGATAATGCTACTGCTTTGAAAGTTGGCACTAATAATGAACAGAATGTGTTAAAAGAGCATGGTTGTTGCAGCTTAATCTGATAATCCCTTCATTGTCTCTCCAGTGGTTTTTATCTTGTTTTTTGTCCCATTAATCGAACAGTTAGCACGTTGTATTTTTTTTTTTTTTTTTTTGGGGGGGGGGGGGGGTTTGTGATGCAGCTGAGGGTCAGATATGCTGTGCTTTAATATGAAGTACGATTTTTTTTTTTCTCTTCTGTGATTTGTAGTTGTACCTTGTAATCATGATGCATGAGTCAAATCCATTGACTTCAGAGCTGCTACATGTAGGATCTAAGCACCTTATAGCATTTGGAAATGGGATAGGACACCCGTTGCAAATGTACAATATTTCTTTTTTAGTGCCGTCAAATCAAATAATACTAATCATGTAATCTGGAAATGGAAAGCATACGGCTAAGACAAACTTACACGGTTACGTGTTGATGTTTGATCCTTCGCAAATGGAGCTATGCTATCAAAGCATGTTCATGTGTTTATGAGTGTCAAAGAGTAATTCTTGTGTTCTTCATTTCATGATTTCAAATCAACAGGCATAGTCAGATATTTTTTTTCCCAATTATGTTGCAATTGCCATTCATTATGTGATGTGCTTTCTGTTATTTTCCATCGGGTACAGTGAAATGTGTAGCAGTTAACAACACCCAATATGCACTCTTTAGATGACACAGAGCATGTTCAATCCCAAAGCATTCAAATTTTTAGATATTTCATCTTGCTTCAATAATATGCCACATTAATTTTTCAAGTCTTTTCTGGTCTTTTCTCCCCAACTAGTCTTGGATTCTGTATCCTTCTTGCCTGGGGAATCAGCAAACTCTACTCTAACACAACATGTCGAATGCTGCGTATTTTACTTGCATTCTGCACCTTGACAACCATTTTCTGCCTCTGTCAGCGAACATGGATTCGTAATGGTGTTTGGAAATCACGTGAGACTCTCTTTAGGTGGGTACAAGACTCTTGTAGTGGTGCAAACTGGATTCTGTGCTGTCAATATGCCATATTGAGCACAAAAAGTGTGTATCTTTCAATTAATTGTAGACTTCAGTAGCTTTAAAAAATAACCCTTGCCAAGAGTAATATGAGTAGAAGTAAATCACTAAACCAACCATGGCCCAATATTCCAGACCATCTTGGAGAATGAGGAAGCTATTGAATGAATCCTAATCCATTCATTGTATGCATGTGATAAATGAGCAAGTTGGTGATGTTCTCTGCCTACAGGTCAGGCTTGGAAACTCTGCCTCACAATGCCAAGATGCACTATAACTATGGCAACTACTTGATGGATTCGGGGTTTCCCCTGGCAGCCATAGAAAGATTTGAGGAAACTCTGAGGTGAGACATGATGAGGGTGGATTAAATCACAAAGTGTGGTGCTAAATATCATGTGGTGTCATTGGCCAAAGTACATTCTTCTCGACAACGTAGGGAGCTACTGCATTGATCACAGCACATTGAAAAATGATGTCCTTTAAAGGAAGATCACTCCTTAATCCGTTGAAGACGGACTGATTTTGCTACAACACGCATTTTGCATAGACGCCTGCCCCAGTGTACCTGGGACTCGTCCTCAACGGGTTAAGGAAACCTCAAATATCAGACATTGGTATTGTAAAACTAGCCCATGTGACTTCTTGTTGGCCTGCATGGTAATACAAGGTCACAAATATACACACACATATTGACAATCTATTGATATATGATCACAGTGTGAGTAAGTGGTACACATGTATTCGTAATTGGAGAAATTATAGTGCTACTTGCAGAGTTACCCAGATTGTCAAAATCAGTATCCATTTTATGCATGTAGAGTCACATTAAAACTGCATTGTCTTACTTTTTGCACCAAAGTTGTAGATGTCACTACTTATGCAGTACTGTTGGGAAAGTCAGAAAATGCAAAGCATTTTGTCTTTGCCACACTTGATTGGTGTAAAATGTTTGTGCTTCCTCTTTGGGTTTCATGAAATATATAGTGAAATATAATATATAATTTTCCCCCTTGCTTGTGCAGGTTACACCCACAACATGCTTCGGCCAACAACAATCTGGGCACACTGCTGAGCCAGGACCAGCCTGAACGAGCCAAGAAATACTTTCTCAGGGCTCTCCAGATTAATCCTAGACATGCCAAGGCTTACTTCAATTTAGCAAACCTTTACAGGTAGCTGTCGATATCTTGGATTTTTAATTCAGTGTACCAGTATTGACAGAGTTATATATGTACACATGTACGTTACCAGTGCTGATCCTTGTAGTACACTTCTTTGTTATTGGCTGTAAAATTTGTTTTATTTCTTTTTCACGTTGGAATACGCATTGGTATCAGTTTTCAATCTGACATCTGAACTCATATTCACAAGATGTCATGTTTGTTAGGTATTAGATGTGATGATTTGGTATATGTTTTGTCAGTGGATATTTTGAAGGATGTCACAAAAACATGGCCAAAGGAATAGATGGAAATTTTCAAATGTTGGGATCGAACATTTCATGTGTGTATTTATGTACTTGTAATTGTGAAACTTGAATTTTGCAGGAAGAAGAGATATTGCATCTTTGCTTACCTGTGTCAGACTGTTGTTTTATCCTCTTTGGGGAATTAGAAATGCTATCTTGGAGACTCATAAATAGAACAGTTAGGAGGATTCCATGGAGTACTTGAGAAAAAAAAATTATGATAGTACAAGTACATATCTTGTTTCTAAGTCTACATGCCAGTTTGGTATCTATAGCACAATTTTAAGTTTAATATGAAATTGTACACCTCTCTTTGGAAAATAATCACCTGTGAATTGAATATAATTATTATCTGTGACCAAAATTCACAAGGAAGGAATAGTGGAGACTGCTTACAACAGACCAGGGGGGGGGGGGGATTTCATGAAGCGTTTTGTCAGATATTTTGTCTGACAAACTCTTAAAAGCTACTGAAATCCTTGCATCTGATTGGCTGGGAGCAAATTTGTGCGACAAAGTTGTCGGACAAAATGCTTTATGAAATGCCCCCCCAGATTAATTCTGAGTTTACCCTATGAATTCTATGTCAAATTTTATCCCTCTCTTTACCTTCCTAAAACTGTTCTCTATTTTCTATCAGTGACAGTGGTGAACTCACTGAGGCAGAGAGGCTACTGGAGAAGGCTTTAGAGATTGACCCAGCCTCATGGGATACTCTCAACAGCCTGGCCTCCATCAAACAGAGACAGGGAAAGGAGCAGGCAGCAGAGGTCTACTACCTCACTGCCTTGGGCCTGGCAGAGGTCTCTGCTGATGTGCACAACAACTATGCAGCATTTCTCATGAGCAATGGTATGTCTTGACAATGTATTATCCTTAAACTCATTTCTCTCTCTGACAGAAAAGCCCTCCAGTGTATGTAATGTTAAAATATTTATTCCCTCTCTGCATCATGTGTGAATAAAAAACATCCAAGATGCAAAACATTCATTTCTTCTCTTCAGACTTCCATAGATCCTGCAACCCATGTTGGTTCCCTGGTCCTCCCAATGTATATTTACTTCATATTAATATCAAAATTAGAAAAGAAGAAAAGTTTCAGGCAAACATCAGACTTGTTTATATCACTTTGCACTCTCATACGTATTTGAGTAATTCTGCTGTTACAAGCACATCACCCCAGAGCAAAGTTTTAATGTTATTCCCGCAAGCACATTTGCCATCTGTTGTTGGAAGGACAATTCATCATGGTTAATATACCTTCCAGTCTCACGACTTCAACAAATTTGTTGAATTCATGAACTCTTGCTATGAATGGAATGCTAAAAAACATGGTATCTGTTTCAAACCTGATCTTGACCTGTGTCCCCCAGTGTGAAGATGTAGTTTATATCGATATCTGTTATGGTGTGTGTCCACTTGTTTCCTTGTGTGTATGTGTAATGTTAAGACACACTCAAGTACCACCTGTCTTATATGTCTCCCCACCCTGCTGCATCTACCAATCCTTGTAGATCGCTACCAAGAGTCTCTCCACCACTACCAAGAATGCCTGACCCTTGACCCCAGCCATTCCATAGCCATGACAAATATGGCCCGTCTCCTACGTCTCCTCAATAGGACAACTGAGGCTGAAGAAATGTACAAGAGGTAAAGGAAAATGCCTGGACTTATGCATCTTGTATGCAGTTATATTGTTGCAATGTCCTAGTTGTTGATAGGTTTGACTATGGCATCTTTTGAAGAGTTGTAGTGGGGATGGGTATTCAATGTACTCACCAGTGTTTATTAGTTTTTTATTAGTTTTTATTAGTGAGTGTGAGTATTTGGTAACAGTTAATCTCAGGTGTATTGCACTGCATTTAGACTTTAAACATTCCTCAACCAGTTGGCGTCTTATTTGCTGTTCTGATGCTATTCTTACTTCCAAGTAGGGTAGTGACATACATGTATTTTTTGATAGCTAACAGTGATGAAAATAGTTTACTGAGTGTCAAATAAGGAAAGGGTAATCATAGTAAGGAGAATAAGAAACTGATCCTTCTTAAAGACCTCTGAAAAGGGTTAGCTAGTATATTGCACAACAGCTGAGAAAAAAAAGCATAACAAGTGCATCAATGCAGAGCATTTTTGATGGTCTCTTTCTTTTCTTTATTCTCTAAAGCAGTGCCATAGCATGTAACGACTGTATATTAAAGTCTTGAAAATTTTTGTATTTGTGATGGTGGATACAGGAGGTATGAGTGTTGCCTACTTGTGATCACAATGTCAATTATAAGCAAAATATATTATATTTTGTTGTGTCATTGTAAAAATTAAAAGAAAAAAAAGGTATCAACACTTCAAACTATTACATACAGGAAGTTTCTACAAAGCAGTTAATAGAAAATTGCCATCACAATTGAAATCATTAGAGCAGAATCTTTATATCTTTTTCTCTCTGTTTTCCCGAAACCATACATAGAGCATTGTCTGTAGACAAAAGTGCCAAAACCTTGCAGAGTCTTGCTGCTGTATACTACAATACCAACCGACCTGGTGATGCCTTGATAATCTACCAACAGGCATTAGAGTTGGAGCCAGAAAACACTGACATTCAGCTCCAATATGTAAGTATTTATGGCACATTCATGGTGAGAATATTGATAAATCACCCTCCCTCCTACATCACATGGGGGAGGACAGACATGTTATATAAAATGCTGCTTTTTGTTCTATGTCTTCAAAGGAACATGATATGGGTAATATATTTCCTTTGGTACAGGGCTACCATATAAACACCAATGATGTACATGGCTGTTTTGCACATGATTCTTCTGCATAGTGTCTGTATGGATGAGAAAAGATGGGCTGTGAAATACAGCAGCTATGAGTGTAGCAATTATTGGTCCAGTGTAGGAGGAAGAATTGAAACAAGGCATGCTTAGAAAGACAGAAACAACAGCAAATGATGTCTAATGTAAAGTTTTGAACAACGGCTGGATAAACTGTTACTGATTACTGGTAAGAATTCATACATTGTAGATGGCATGAAAACATTCATGAAGTATAAACTTTGGCGTATGAAAATATGTGTCAATTCTCAGAAGTTGCCAAACAAGTAGTTCTATCACAGAAAGGCATTTTTAATGAGGCACAAATCTCTGCCACAAAATTTAAATGAAATTGACTTTCAACAGCCAGCAAAAAATAACATTATTTGTTCAAAACCGTCAAGCACACCAAACTTTTAATGTGTGAGTCAGTAACATTTTGTCCATTAACCCGTTGAAGACGGACAGATTTTGCTACAACACGCATTTTCCATAGACACCTGCCCGAGTATACTTGGGACTCATCCTCAGCAGGATAAAAGTGTGCAGTGGCATACAGTTTGCCTGTATGTATGTTTTGGATCTGCTTTGAAGATATTTTGTTCCCAATTTCTGTTGACAATTTATTTGGGGTTTTTTTTTTTGTGTTTGGTGTTTTTTTAGAGCATTTCTTTGTGTTAGGTTAATGCTGTTAAAGAGCACACACATAAAAAAGAAATGACAATTCTGTGGGTATTACTCTAATGTTGACGCAATGTTTGCACTGTTGAAATAAACATAACAATCATCCAATAGACAAGACCATAGAAACATTTGCCTCGTTTCTCTGTATGGCAGGCCCAAGTCCTGACACGCCTTGGTCGCTATGGCGATGCAGAGAGGTTCCTCCAGGCTGGCCTGCATCATGACCGTGATATGATCAGCTTCCGACGTCTTCTCTCCAGCATCTACAGCATCCAACACCAGTACACCAGAGTGAGTGAATCACCGTTTATATTCGACAAGTCCATGAAATCAGGAAAACACTTCTTTTGACAAATGATTATGCATTGGTTGTGAAGTATGAAGTTTGTTTTTAATTCATTCTCAGAATTTGAGCAAGTGAGTGCTTAAATATCAAATCATGCATTCAAAGTCAAAATTTTGCTTAATTTGAAGGATTGCCATGGAATAAAAATTATACTACTGCTAATGTTTGTCATCAAGTATAGATTAAATGCTTTTCAGCAGTGAGTCTGTTGTTTTGTAAAAGATTCAGAAGTCAGTGCAAAAGTCATTGTAAATGAGCAAATAATGATTTTGACATAAGTGCTTTGAACAGTTTACCTATAACAGATGTAAAATTAATATCATCACTTCATCGATATTCATGATAATAGATCCATTTAAAATACCTTACTGTAACTGACCCTTTGTGTTTTGCTTCTATACAGGCACTGCATGAAGTAGACTACATTTTAGACCACAGCGTCAACTTGAATGATGAAACCAAGGCTGAGCTAATCTTTGAGAGAGGGAATTACCTCAAGGGTCTTAACAGACTTGACCAGGCCAAAGAAGTATGTTTTCTCAACCTGTTTATTTTTTTTTTCTCTCTCTCTCTTTACATTCTTACAAACCTCTTTTTTTTTTTGCTCATACATGTAATTGTGTATATATGATTTTTTTCATAACATGGTTGTAATTTAGTCATGTTAATCTTTCAGAATTAGCACATTTGCAATTGTTTGATCAGATACCAAACATGTTGTTATTGAGTTTAAAGATACCAGCTCTGTGCTGCCATTGAGTGTGATGAGCATTCAATGTATTATTTCCTGAAAAATGGAAGCAGCTATTACACACCAAGTGGTGTTAATGGCAGTATTGTTCAACTTTTTCCTCAGCCATACAAATTAGTTCTTGTTTACACCATACAATGTGAAACATGTCTACAGCTGTGTACACCTCCCACATTTCCAACCTACAGACATACGAGGCTGCCTTAGCTCTCAACCCAGACATGGGATCATGTCTGTTGAATCTTGGAGCCTTACACCATATCAGGGTGAGTGCTATGGAGTAATGGTGATTGTGAGAACCCCTTCTATGCCATGCATACTTGTAAAGAGTGCTGTGATCGTAGGCAGCATGAAAAGATTTAGGGGTGTACTTGTTAGTATTAAATGGGTGTTCTTTGCTTTGGGATACATTTCCTCATTGGAAAAATTTATTGTTGTTTGTTTGATAGGTATTTCAATCTTGACACATGCTTTCATGGACATTGGAGGTAACAAGAGATACGAGTAGTTTTAATAATGATAGTTACTGCCTTGTTCTTAATTCAGAATTTCAGCATTAGGAACTGTGTATGTTCTTCGCCACTTCACAATCAACAAGCCATTTTGTCAGCTATACCATGAGGCTCCATCTTTAGTTTCATGGAAAATGATTCAGCCATGGAACAAATGTTTATGTACAGTTGAGGGTATCTAGATGCATGCTGTTATCATATTTCAGCCACCACAGCACCTTGCCTTAAATAGACTTTTTTTATGAAGCATATGGAAAGAGAGAAGGGCAGTAAATGTCTGTAACTGGCAACTGTGACTTACATTACTGAGTAACCCTCACGATTTCCGTGTATTAATTTTCATAAGACTGTATTTTTGAAGGAAGCAGATTATTTCATGATCCATGAACACAGAACATCTTTTATTCATCATAGTTGGGTTTCGTTTCTCTGTCTCTGTTATAGGGAGAGTACAAGCAAGCAAGGATATACTATGAACAAGCACTCATCTTGGATCCTGGTAACAGCATATTGATTGAAAATATTTCCAAGCTAAATCGAGCAGAGAGCAGAGCCAAGAAGAGCTAAGGAAACAGCACAACAAATTTTGCTTTCCTCATTTGTTCTGCTTATCATGTAGAGGTACAATCTGTTCTGTCAAGCACTGCAAGCAGAAACTTGGTGAAATTTTGTGCATTTGAATCGTGTGAAGTGCAGTGCCTTCATATTGTATTCAGAATCAGTTTGAAGCTGTTATTTGTGTGCACCATCTACATTGATAACTTGGGTTTAAGACTGTAGCCAATCAGAAATGCTGTTATGAATTACACTTGCTCTCTTTATGTTTTTTTTTTTCTTCTTGTGAATGCACAGGAGTGAATAGAGTGTGCAGCTAAAAACCCCCCAAAAAACATATCTGTTCTGCATATTATCTGATGGCAGATTATGAGTTGCTGATCTGTGCAGTTCAAATAGCTGTTTGCTTGCAAGAACCCAAACAGTCACTCTGATTCATACAGTCATCTGCACAGCGGATGGAAGACCAGTCCCAATGTACTAAAAAAGTACAAAGTATTACCAGCGGATATCATAGTTCATTGTTCATAGACCCATTTTATAAAACAAATAATGAACGGGACTACATTTTTTAAGTTAGTACAGATGCAGCACACTCTTGGGTATTCAAAGTGCTGCGCATGTTGCACCATTGTAAATACCCTCAAATAGGCTACATCTCCACTAAAGCACTCTCTCTTGTGCATAATTTATATGATAATATGTATTCATGTGAGCTGACAAGTGAGTATATTTGTTCTTTTATCCAGAATATAACTGTAAAGTCACTGGAGTTGATGTCATACATCAGAATGACAAGTTAGGGTTGCATGCTCATTTTTATACAGAACAAACATACCAGCATATTTGTTTAAATTTCAATTTGATTTGTTGTTTTTTGAATTGGCCAAGGCTGGTGCAGGCGCGGTGGAGCACCCCAATTTGCATCTCATTATCGCCCCGTTCTATTTGAATTTCCAACGGGCATCCACGGCTTCCCGAAACTGTGTGCATGAAAAAGTCAAATCTTTACCTTCTCCTTGTGCCGCTATGCGTGCCGCTAGTAAACTCAAACTTCCCACACTATCTAAGTTTTTAAAAACCTTCCTTTTGATGAAAAAAATATGAAATTTGCTGCACTAGAACTTGAGATATTAAAGCGTTTTGAAAATCACCTCTTGCAAAACATGCTCTCTGTTTTTTTCCGACTGGACTATGGCCGGGCTCCAATGTGTCCGAAATTGGCAACATAACTTCATCAGGCCTCAATCCATATATGGTGAAAGTTTTCGCTTGGTTCCACCTGTACTTTTTGAGAAATCAACTTGTTTCTACAGGGTTTGGAATAGAAAATTGTAGTCAGCGAAACAATTGAAAATGATGTCATTTCTTTTCAAGTAATATTGGGCATGCGTGGTACGTGAGATTCAGGATTTCGTGCTCATTGTTGGTTTGCATGTGACGCAGTCAATTTTGCTGAGCTGCTGCCGCGCACGCTGCATGCAGCAATGCGTTGTGTGTGCTGTGACATGCAATGCTACAGTGACGCGATTATATACATGGGACCGACCTACGTACGCTTTGCGTTCGTGTCATTTTTGACATCACCTTCTGTTTTTTTCCGACACAACCATGGCCGGGAATATTACGGTATGAAATTTAAAATGCAAGCAGATAAATAAATTTCGGTGTATTTTGTTTGAATGGCGCTTTGGTTACGCAATCACACTTTGTGAATTTTAGGATGATTTTCAAGGCATATTTTTGGCAATTTTGCTTGCCAGGTTTTCGCTAAAATTTCACATTTTATCATTGTCAAATCCTTTAATATGTTATATGTGCATATTCGGACATGTTTTCAAATTCAAACTAACTCAATTTTAATCCAAAAATAGGTTTCCTTAAATTGTTATTAGCTTGAGAAGTTGTTTACTTTTTCTCAACTACGCGAGTACATGTTGTTTACTTTATGCAAATGAGGTTCGGCTGCCGATGGATTTCTGCGAGATAATTGGGGTGCTCCACCGCGCCTGGGTGGAGAGAGAAACAGTTGGGTACAGCCTCTTGCATTTCAATCTAGCTCTGCTTCTTCTTATGTGTGTTTGTGGTCAGGAATACAGTTTTCATGTTCTTTTAACAAAAAATAAAGTCAAAGGTCATACAGTTTGTGCCTGCTGAAGCTGCTTTGATATACATGTAGCCGCATATCGTTAGCACATACACACAAAAATGTCAAAATTTCCCAGACCTCTAGAACAACAGAGAGATAGTGCTTGTATGTCCCATCGCACACAGCTTGTTGTTAATGGCTGACAGCAAAATAAAAACAAGAATAAATAAATGAAAAAAAATTAGAATAGATGATGAATGAATACAAATGTGAATAAACAGATAAATCTATGGTTTCAAATCTAAATTCATGTCAGGAATGTAAGGTAAACCAATATTGTTTTATGTGTGCATTAACTGGCATGTACTGATTACCAGGGACTGATAAAGTGGCAGTTCTCTTTAGTATTTTAGCTATGAAACAACCATCAAAGCATGTGCTTCAACTTGTGTAGAGTCAACTTGAGCATGTGTTGGACCTCTCTTGACAATTTATCAGCCCATCTAAAGTTTTCAAAGATTTTATGTTAATGTTTATTGTTTTCTGTTACTAGGACATTTAGTTTGCTATACTTCATGGGTTACATGTGTTCATTTTCCTGCCAAAGAAAATCTTGCCAAATTCATGTTTTGTATATGGATTGTGGTGTGCTGCATGATCATGCAAGGTGTTGGCAATATGTGAATTATTTCAAGCATTTTATATAAATGAATGTAATATACGTATGTCTACAAGCATGTAATGAATTTGATTATCTCATATCTGGTGACGTGTCTTTGAGGGACAGATTCTTCCTTTTTTTTATCTGCTTTGACATCTTTTATGTTTTATGTCTTTGTGATTGCTAGATCGACATTTTGCTTTTGTTAAGATCAAGAGATCTAAATGTAGACATATGCAGAGGATCAGCTTATCTATACTGTATAAATAAAAAAAAAAATCATGCTGCATTCTTACCTAGCTTGAAAAATGCACAACAGACACACACACATGTGCACACACGTGCACACACACCAGTGTACATATATCATATGAACATAATGATATGCCATAAAAGTGCAGATTGCAAACAGCTACAAAACAATTCATTATACATGTACTCTAATATTTTGTCTCATTATAATCCATCATTACAAATACCTTGTTGCCATGACAGCAGTTAGTTTTACCAGTAATTTTATTACACAAGGCAATCATCTTCATATTTCTGCACCTGATGAGCTAAAATAATGGTGACAGCTGATTCAACAGATTGTCACTTTAGCAGTAGGGTACTGAAGTGTGACACCATAGTTATTCATTGCCATGGAAACTGGTTCTAAACCTCACACAGACCAAATATCTGTGAACACTCTGTTGCTAACCATGCTCCAACAGAAGACTCTGCAACGTCAACAATTTGGTACTCTATAGTGCTTAAGGTTTTGTTCAATGCAGTATGAAAGATGAGCACACCAACATAGTTTTACCTGAATGATTATTGCCTTGTTTCTCCTGTGTTGAACCAAACTGTCACCCATTGTCTTGCAAAGTGAATGATATGAAAAAAGACAAACCAGAATTGATGAATGCATGTAGAAAGATTCGGAGAAAACCCTTTATACAGATTGTATTAACAGATAAAACATATATTAGGAAACATGGGTTTCTTTTATTACATGAATGATCAAGTCTTCTGCCCTTATGAAGATAAAGATTGACATATATCTGTGATCTCATCAAATTCTGAATATCTATTTGTGAGGTAAAATGTCTACTATGCAAAAATTGAATGAGTATTGTCCACTGACCTTTTTATTCAGTTTATATCATTACATTTGCTTTTGAATACTGTAGTAGTAAGTTGTTTGTGTTCCAAAATAAGTTACTACCATTACCTGTGTGTATATGAGTTGTAAAGCCTACATTTTATATCTCTGTGCAGCTCAGTATCATGGCAAGTTTTTCTTCTCACAAACACTATATACTGTACCTTGAAAGAGTCTGTTTTTGCTGCTAGATTTTCTATTAATTCCTGTAGTGTCTATTTATTCAGTTGGATTTACTTGAGTTAGTTTTACCTTACTGTATTCTGTTTCCTTTTGTGTAGAAAGTGTCAACTGCCCCACTAACTGGAGCTCTGTCTTACCTATATGCCTCAGTATATTCCAAATACTACCAAACGTTCAATTCTGTCAAAGACCAATTGAGATTTCAAGAAATATTGCCAGAACTAGACCATTGCTTCACATCATATCAAGATTATATATTATTAGAGATTGTAGAGAAAACTGGAGAATTTACCTTATCATGAAGACTTTCAGGTAAGACAGCTCTGATCCCTTCTTCTTCTGATGCTTTTGTGTTTGAGACAACAAGAGGGGTGTAGATCTAGAGTGCTCATAACTTTGTGACATGTGTGGTCATCTTCACAGACAAGTAATATATTTTCAAAACCATGTCATGCATGAAATCAAAATTAGTTTCAGTAACTCTGTGTCTTATCATTTGCTATGTATACATGTAGACACTAGATCAGTCGAGAATGAATCACCGTCATGTTTAATAATTGCCTTACATGGAATCATTGCTACCGTTCACATGTCAAATCAGTACGTAATGAAGTGAAACTACAAATTATAGTGTTCATTTTAAAAAGAGCAAGGAAAAAAATAGGGAGGCTTGTTGTTCAGCTTGGATGTTCTTCATGTAGGAATGTGGTATTACATTTTCATGTAGTAGGCCTACATGTATTTGACACACAACTTTTTTTCCTGTATGTACTGTCATGTACTTCCAATACTGATTTACTTCAACAAGCAGGCTATAAGAAGAAACCATTATTGAAATTTAATTTCCTTTTTCCCCCTCCCCTTTCTAGTATATTACATGTATTCCATAACAATGATTTGGAGAAATCTTGTTGCTATGCGAAAAGCTATGTGGGGAAATTTTATTCACTTTTTTGTGAGGCATTGGTGTAATAATCATTGATAAGTATATCTAACAAGATTTTTTTGCTATTTAATGGAAAATTATAAGATTTATGAATGATGTATATGTGCATATAGGTATCTTTTAAAGTAGATTGTGCAATATCATGATGTGCCCATTTCAAACTTGATGTTGGGTTATTTTTTTTTCCACACATCACTGACAAAGGGGAATTCAGTGCTAACATATATTGGGAAAATATGGTTTGAATTTTGTATTTGCCATTGAATGACGGTAGCTTTTGACATGTTGTGTAAGTGAATATAATCATTGCACCAAGACGTTCCAAGGTTTAAAGACCAAAGTCACGCTCTATATACATAATAAAATATTCTTGTTGAAAAATACCGATGCATCATATGTTGTGCAGCATGATGGGTCCTTGTAGTTTGCAGTGAAGGCAGTTCACCCCCAAATATATTTAAATTTGTATTGTAAGCAAAACAAATGTGCCAGACATTGACATGGGGGAAAAACCCTCCAGTCTATATAACAAGAAGTTTTATTTGCTGTCTTGCATTAACTGGCTTTCTGACATGCATTCTACAACCTGTGATGGATATTCACCAAGCTTGGCAGGTAACATCCCTATGGTGATAGGATTTCAGTTTGTTCAAATGGGCACCATGCCCTCCTGCTCCCCGTTCCATTATTAAGGAATCTTTTAGTACATTTTTATTTTCTCTAGAACCGGAAGTGAACAAGACAAGTTATTTTTCATTGCTCCATGAGCAGATTTATTAATAATATATACATGGTTTACATTAAAAAGTACACAATCATGTTTTGAAACAAATTACATCATCTCAAAATTTTTATGATCCAAAAAAATAAAGCAAAACATTTAAATTGTCATTAACACAAGCATTATACAAATAATTGTATTTTCTCTTCTTTATAAATGAACTACAGCAACTTTTAGTAAAACATGCTCTGTCTGGTCATAATAATGTGACCAAATTTACATTCTTTTCGAAATGTTTCTTGAAGATTTGTTTGGAAGCAACTATTAGTTTGTCTATGCGTGTAGGATAATCTGATAAGTAATAAAACCATGATCAGTAAAAAAAACACAAAACAAAACAAAAAAAAACCCTCTAGTAAAAGACAAAATGCATTTGCAGATGTATTTTCACAATACAAAGTACAGGTATTCGATGTACTGAAAATAGAAAATTTACTAGGTACATTTCTTGTAATATTTCTTAGAGATATTTAAGGAGAATTTTTTGTGGTGGGGGGGGGGGGGTAACCAATTTCCAATTTGTGACGGATTTTTCACAATTTAACCTTTTCCTTGTGAATGCATTGTCAAATTTTCACGATTGGACACCCCAACCCCAGAAGCCCCAAATAGGCACTCTTTGAAAACAAATTTTATAAAACCAGAAGTGATAACACTGAGTTAACACTCTTGAGTAAGTATACTGATGGGTGTAGATGAATTTGTTCACAACAGATCCAGGCCCGATTTTTATTTATTTATTTATTCATTCATTTATTTATTTTTTTTTTTTTTTTGGGGGGGGGGGGCGAATTTGTAGCCAATTCCGCATAGTATGTTTAATAAGATATAATACAAGAGAATATATTATATTCTCTTTGAGAATGCGTTGTCCAATCTTCACAAAACTTGGGAGTAATCATGGCTTGGGTTACTCGTAAAACATTAATAATTTTTATGTAGGCCTACAATAACGGGCACCATATCGGGAATATGTAGATCTGCAATCCCTGATAGCACAGAAGTGACAGCCCTTACAGGGCCACGACTTCACAGTGAAGAAGACGATGTCGGACTGTCCCGATGAGAAGTTGGTTCTGATAGTACACAGCCGTACTCGCCATCGAAATCATATTCCCTTCCTCGCTGTACGCCTCGTCTAACTCGTACTCTTGGTATGGTTCAGTGGAAGTCCTGAATCTGACTCGTATGACCTGTGTGATGGGATGAGGTAGGAAGGAAAATGGCCCGAAACAGAGTGAGAAAATTTAGGAAATTATTTTAAAAGAAAGACTTGAAAAGCAGACTACTAAGAACAACAATACGGTCACTGTCGTGCAATGGCTGTCTGAACTCTTAATATGGGGACTAATACAAGCCCGATCCTGAAATCATTGGACAAGGACTGGCAGACGTTCTTTCCACAGTGTTCCTTCTCTTCTTTCTCTTCTGATCCACAAGATCAGAGGAGGAGACCAACAATAGTACCGAATAATTAGATGTGTATCAAACAACAATAACAACAACAACAAACAAACAAACAGACAATGAGGAAGGACTGATTGATATACATTGCCTTTGTTATGGTTCGCCTTTGTCGATCTCATTCAGGTAGTCATTATGTCGATGCGTGGATACGGCAGTATGTCAACCCAATCATAGACCTACTACTTCCGCTTACTTGAAAAGTACAACAGTTTGGCGGAATAACGAATTAAAGTATTTCTTCGGTATTCCCTGTTTATCTATTTATTTTCAATTTTCCTTAGTTATTGGGTCACCATAAAATGAATCTAAAGATAAACTCAGGTTTCAATGAAGGTAGCGCTATATGCAACAATTATTTGGGCCTGTATAGGAAATTTTCCCTGGGAGTGCAGATATTTCATCATGAAATGGATCAGATAATAATTGAGCCAGGCAAACGATGCAGACGAGACATGGGGCCTTGGGAGATGTTTCTAGGGAAGGGGAATGTTGATATGAATTGCGTCTATCAGAAAATTATAGAGAATTTTGGTACAATGGCCTTTTAAACCGGTGAGACTATAAATATTTATAACGACCAGAGATGCGTGATCTATATTTTGGGGCGTATGTTTGCTGGTTTGGCTACCTTCCTTGACGTTACCTGTGATGGGCACGTTTTGCTCCTGTCTTCCAAGTGCTCCATAGCTTTGAACCCAACCGGATGACTTCCGGTCCAAAGGTCACCTTCGTCGTCTATAAATATATTATCTGGGGCTGTGCCTAGATGAATCGTCTGAATTGGCTAAAGAGAAAGATTGGCAAATAATTGAGTTTAATCGTATTAGCAACAGCTCTTTTTTCTTCAATTTTGTAACAGAAAACAAAAATACAACACATTGGCCGTGGAACGGGGGCGCTGCAACCCCCCCCCCCCCCACACACACACACACACACACATACACTTTTGGTTTAAAAAAAAAATAATAATGAGGATAGGAAAAGGTAATGAAAAAAAAAAATGCAACAAAACCCATGACTTCCCGAGCGTTTCGTCCGGAGAGGTACCAGTGACCTTTTACCCTCTTATAACAATAACAACAACAACAACAACAACAACAACAACAACAACAACAACAACAACAACAACAACAACAACAACAAAACCGAACGATCAGACAACAATCAGACAACAACACACACAAACACTATTTTCACAATTCTTAGTTTTGATGTTATTTCAAGCGACTAATTCAACTTCAGATTAATCATCTTGTTTCACGTATTTTGAAACAGAGCAAGGGGCACTTCCTTTTTTCCCTCATTTGCGTCACTGTTTCGAATTTGGACAAGGATACTCTTTGCGTGCCTGTGTGTGTGTGTGGGGGGGGGGGGAGGGGCACTAGTATATGAGAGAAAAGCAAAGGTTAGGGGTGGAAAACAAGAGGAATATAGGGGTGCTACGCAACATGATATAGATTTAAAAAGATTTTTTTTTTTTTTCAATCCGGTCTACATACACAATATGACTTCGTAATGTCAAACAATTATAATTAAAATGAAAATACGGGCTGTGAGTCACAGCTCGTATTTTCATTTTAATTATCCTTGTGACATGTAATAGAAGATATCTAGAAGATAATTATAATGATTATTACCAACCTTTTTGTTTTTTAGACTGTTATCAGATTCTCTTCGATAGATCTGAATGGCTCTCTCAAATGGCTGGGATACAAACAAATGTCTGAAGAACAAAAGATGGGAAAGGAGGACAAATATTATCATCATGCATTCGTAGTAGTATATCCCACCAAATCTCTTTTCGAGCACTTCATATAGCTGAAAGCTTAAAATGAATAAGTTTGCTTTTGTTTGCGATGTATGCATGAATTTGCATCGTAAACTTTTGATCGATTTGACTGTAATAATTATGTATGTATGTGTGTGTATGTGTGTGTATGTCTCAATACCGTACCTACAAATACGATCATACAGGCGTAGACATACATGATTCTTTCTCCATTTCTGCGATTTGTCATGAACCTACACCACAGTGCGAAAGTTTGTGTCCATTTAATCCAAACATGCAGATACACAAAAAACAAAACAAAACAAAAGGCTGACCGAGGTCTATTTCATGAAGACATATTTGCGCTTGTCACGCTGCAACCATTATGACGTCTATTCCTTACCGTCCATTTCTAGACAACTGAATCCCATTAGGTTCAAACAGAGCTTCACTGACATCCCTACAATATGTGACGTCACAGAAGAAGACGCCACCGCTTCGAATCCTCAGGAATTGTTCCAAGGTCCGAATAGCCGGGTTTAGACTCCTGCCGTCGTTGGTGAAATAGAATTCGTTCGGTCCGACGGCGACTACGTCATTCATACTGTATGGAAGATCATGAAAATCATATCGCTTATCACCTTGATAGTAATTACCTTCCTTTTCTTACCTTTTCTATGTAAAGCATGTCTGTTTCAAATTTCATAAACTTAGATCTTTCTCATGAGGATAATAATTCTTGTGTTACATTCGATCTTACTCGAAAAAGCTTTCGTTTCCGTGTATCATTACGTACCTAGGCGATATAGGCCTACATGTAGGTCCTACCTGCGCCACATTAAAGGAAAATCACCAGAGAAGAAAAAAACAGTCGTGAAAATAAATGATTTGAAAGGAAAAAGTTTGTTTGGCCCTTGGCAGTATACCGTCAGCAAAGTGCTTCTTGTTCTAGGAAGAATAAGATCTAGCGAAGTTTGCATACCTTTTCATGATGACATCTTCCACGCGTCTCCTAAAAGCCAAAGTCCTGGTTTTCCTCTTAAACAGGAAGATATCCACAACATCCCGTGCTACCAGATGGTTGACCACAAACAGGTGCACCTCACCTGAGTACAAAGAGAATGATAGTTTTTCGTTGATCCTCACGCAAACCTCTCGCTTTATCTATATCTTGGCGATCACATGCATAGTAAATTATCTCCCTTTGTTAAAGGGTATGGCTATGTATTTCATCATGGAAAGTATATTTTATTAGGGACTAAATGCTGGTGTGAAACATAACAATATGATCAGTTTCATTGTAATTCAACTTCTTCTTTTTTCCACTTTCCATGAGAACAGCTGAAAATAGAAGAACTAATTTATGGTCATTATGGGGTAAGGATTATAAATCATATTTCATGCAATTATACTTGTTGTCACGAGTGGAGTGACAGACGCTCTCCTCCACTGAGGTCAATTTGCATAGAATTTGTAAATAAGCACTTAAGCATGTAAATTGATGCAAACTGTTTAGCATTTCAATAGAAGAAATTCCAGACCGCTCTCGGTAGAGCCACGGTAGTGCTATGGGTGGCAAGGAGCGGCAGTATGACATCAGGCCTTGAAGGGGACATCACGCTGTGGTGCTGTCTCCGTGACACATTGCATGAGAATGGCCACTCGGTAACGGTGACAGGGGCCGCCACCCCAGTCAGTATTAACTAGAGATACCCATAGATAGTGGGTTTCCGGGTTTCCCGAAGGGTCAAGGGCCCACTGACACTGCAAGAGGCAGGCACATAAAAGGCGTCGACTGTCGACCAGCTCCGAGGCAGTAAAGGGAGCATAGACTGTCGACTGAACTTCATTCCTGGATGCTGAGGAGACATCGCGAAGACGTCCGTCGGGAGAGCGACCACGCGAACGGCAATCGCGAAGAGTTGCTACGACAGACCACGCGACAGTTCATACCAGCACCAGCGTAACGGGGCCCCGTCGTCGACCGACATCGTCATCGACCTGCATTGTCATCGTCATACATCGTCGTCATAAGCCATCGTCACGCAACGTACACCCGTGACAGCCATTCGAGGTGAAATGAATCCAATTTGAGTTAAACATAATCAAGTCCTAACAGCCAGAAAGCCACTGAGCAGGAATAATTTATGTTCGTTTTTTCTCTTTTTATAATTTGCTGTAAAACCAAGACCCACAGTTATAGACAATTAAAATATTTGAGTTAACTGAATGCACATTGTTTCCTCCGTTTCGTCTTGTATGAGTTACAGCCTGCCAACAGTTCTCAGAGGTTATGAAAATTTCTTTGTTCCGTTTATTTCCATATAAAAGGATGGAAATCGGGCAAATTCTGTGACACTTGTCTTCTGCTGAAATGAACATTCTGCGAATGTATTTCTTAGTAAAATGTATTGTGTTACATTATTCGTCCTTCTTTTTCTTCGCTTCTCGTTCTTTTCTGGTTCTAGGTTTTAAGCGGTCCTTTCTTTTACAAGAACTAGACATATCATTTGATTATAATGAAGGTATCTTAATAACCTCCCTTTTAGACAACGGATTATATATCACTCTCTCTACTTATTTAGGATTTTTATCTCTTCACTTTGTTATTGAATATCTATTAGGATGAATAAAAGAAGACAGCAGGAAAAACGATTTCTTTATTATAAATGGAATTCATTGCACGTTGTGTCATTTTGTGTACTCGGATGACTGGGGAAATTTAAGTTTTCAGGTTGGTCGTTGACTTCTATTTACACTGATGTTACGAGCCTATTTAATTCAAATGCTGAATGTAGATACAGAATTTGCCACATACCGCTCTCCTTGTCTACATACAAGCTTATCCCGTGCGGATGAAGATGATTGGGGTCATAGTTTCCTGTGATCTTGAGCTCGGTAACCTTACGAGAAGGACCGAGAAAATCGAAGCTGTATATATGACCTGGTTGGCTCTGCTCTGTCCTTTCCTTTAACGTAAGGTAACCCTGCAAGAGTAGATGTAGAAGTCTAGCAAAATAAATTGACAGTAATTTATCTCTTCATGAATATAATTATCCGTCACCAACGTTGGACGAAAAGCAAGAATGATACATTACAAGGGTGGGATGAAAGGACCTTTGGTTCAGGTTTTACACAGGGAACTTCTTCACTTTCATCTGGAAAATGTCCTATTAGGCTCATTCTTTTACTAAGTAAATTTATGTGCACGTATGGACTCATTGCCTTCAGGTTATGTGATAATTATTGGTTGTCAAAGAGCTTAAGTATTCCTTCTAGCGAGATTGTATTGGTATTGTATTGTACTGCACTGTTACACAGTATACTTATTATTCATGACTTTTTTTTTCTTTATTTTGCTATCAAACTGATTTTTCGGAGGTAATGAAAGTATATCAACTATGAGAGTGTCACACATAATGCACGACGGGACTTGGCAAACTTTGTTCAAATTGTAAACTAAACGCTAAATCACATAATACATCAAACCATCATAAATCAAATCTTTTGATAACGGCAAAAAATGTAGTCAGAAAAAAGGAGGTGGAAGAGGACAATACAAGATTTAAAAGAGAAAAAATTATGGCAATATAACATTACTACTAAAAGATCATCACATTATCAACATTCCGATTAAGAAAATAAATTATTAATATTGAGTCACAGTGCACTTTATATGCATAACTTACCGAAGATATCAAGGCCTGACCATCTGAGAGTAATTCTATATCTTCCGAGCCATTAGCTGTGCAATAAACCAAATGTCGAAAACATCAAAAGAAAAATACTCTGGAAACTATGCTATCAATAGCGTAGGCCTATTGTCATGCATGTTTTGTTTTCATTTATTAATCTATTTGGAATTGACTCTCTTCCTTCGTCTTCATAGAAAGATGCCCAATAGTAATGTGCTACTCCTAAAGAGATTACACATAGAACCTCTTTGGTTACTTTGTAGAAATTCTACAGACATCTTACGTGATTGTCTCTGTGTGTTTTGTTATTATTGATCATCTCACACTTTCTGTGTATTCGATTTCTTTTCTTCACAACGACTCTGCAGAATTGAAATATAGGTGTGGATATTAAAGCAGAATTATAAAAAAAAGCTTTATTTAGCGATATTCTTGCATCACGGCTCCATCAATGAGTACCGCATGCATTCTTTATTCACCAGAGTCTCGTATATAATTACAGACAATCTTACATGATATTAACTTTTTGTTAGTCGGCAAGCAATCGGGAAAGTATAACTGTGTCTGCCTTCCTCCCTTCCATGACCAGTCATCTCTTTATCTCTCGAAGTGATATTATCTTTTCGCTTAACCCTATAAAGCCTAAGGGGGGGGGGGGGCACATTGTGCCCCCTACCATAATATTATTTTCGTTTGTCACTCCTACACCCTTTACTCGATTTCAACCAAATTTGGTGACCTTACCTAAAATCTTATTGGTAACATTTTGATATATAATTTAGCTATGTCCGATATTGCTGGTTGCCATGGCAACCGTAAACTGACAACCATGTTCGTCAGATTTTGCATGATTTTCTGTTCCAATTTCAGTTAACAATATAATAATGGATGAAATGGGGTTTTTCTTGGCTGTACTTTGCTGAAGGACCAAAACGTGAAGTAATTATGGTTGTGAATTACCCTGAAATGGTCTTCTTATTATTTCCTTTATCTTTTATATGACATAGGCATCAAACAATTTTATAATAGAAATAATCGAAAACACAGCATTTTCCAAAGACTACCCTTTTATTTTGTTTTATCTTCACACAAGCTTTGCCTGTAATATCATTTCTTCATCATATTAACAATCTGCAAACTCAAAATTTCAATATTTTGGAAATATGAAATATGATACCAATATATGTACCCATTCCAAGCAAAACATCATAGGTTTCATATATTTCTTTATATTGTATTGAATAGCGCCCCCACATGTTGACCTTGAGAAATTTCAACAGCAACAAATAGTGAAGGTTGACTTGCTTTTCCTTTGTGGCAAATATGAAAATGATTGATATAAAATAAAAACATATATACTTGGGATAAGAAATAAAAAGAAAAAACATGATTTTAGCGTATTTCCTATGTATTTCTTTATATTTTGGTTAATAGCGCCCTCAGTGGATGACCTTGAGAAATTTCAGATGTTGGGTCTTGTAGAGTATGAGTTGCTCTACCCATGTGCCAAATATGACGGTCATACATCATATAATAAAGAAGTTATATAGGGGGGGGGCACAATGTGCCCCCCCCCCCCCTTGGGCCTGGAAGGAGTCAAAATAGCTTGGGTTTTATAGGGTTAAACTATGACTGTTGATACTCACTTATTCCTTGGATGATATGGCATTCCCCGGGCTTATGGTTGTAAACATACACGTGGAAACCGAGTGTTCTTCTGCAAAGCAAAAACCAGTAATAATTTAGCCTGAACGTGGGCTTACTTTTTTCGAAGCAAGGAAAAAGAAACACAAACAAACAAACAGAACCAACAATAACATTATGATTAATTGGAGTGACGATTAATTGGTGTCAAATTTAAAGTATCACTACCACTAAAATTATGATAAATATGCCTATTACTACTAGCTACTATTAAACTACTACTACCACTACTAGTACAACAACAACAACAACAACAACTACTACTACTACTACTACTACTACTACTACTACTACTACTACTACTACTACTACTACTACTACTACTACTATGGATCGAGCGCATGGATCGAGCGCATGATGCAGCTCTCCTCTGTGCTCGTCATTCAGCATTGATCTTGAGTGATTTATTGACCTGGTCTTTGTTTCAAAGTTGTACCATCCTGAAGAACTAAGCTCAGAGATTCTGCAGGACTTATTAGAGGACATATCTGCATTAAATGGAAGAGAATTTTGAAGAAATTTTATTTGTGAACCACGTCAGTTTCTTTGAGTTTGTGCTGGAGCCATGTTTAGCTGCAGAACCTGCAACAACTCCTTCAGTACCTGGCCATGCATTGTTTGGACCTACAACACCAGCACCTGTGGAATAAAAGCATCAGTCTGGTCTTCTGACAATGAGTCCTATTCATCCTGTTTTGGTTGCTACCCTTGGCATTTTAGCCTTGCTGAATGTGGGAGGGGAATGTGCTAATTTCCCATCCTTGCATCACATTGTGCAGCAGCCATTCACAAGGAAACAGTTTCTTCAAAGAAGAATTGCCTACTATGTGAACGGGTCAGCGACCTTCCAATGTCAGCTGCTGAGGGATGGTGATGTACACCCTAACCCAGGTCCTGATGAGCGTGAATTCAACAGGGAATCAACATGCAAATCATTATGTCAATCACAATATACTTCGCAAGATTTATTGGAGCTGCAGCATGGAAGTAATTATCTCCTGCCTAAACATGTGTATGCTACAATTAAGACACTTGGATTGAATTGCATAAAACCCACAAGGCGAAGCAAGCGAGGTGGGGTAAAAACCAGAAGTTGGCGCCATCACCAACGGGGTACGGCTCCTAGTCCAAGTGTATGTTCTTCCAACAGTAACGCTAATATCACACATCCTGCTGCTCAACTTACATGTAATCTTCCCAAAGATATTCCAATCTCTGTTATCACCTCATCAAGGCGTTGTGTCAAGCATCATAAAAGAAATAGGCAGTTCAGTAATCTGATTAAGATTATTCCCCAGTCTTCTTTTGCAAGTTATTTCAAGCTATGCTCTCTCAATGTGCGTTCCCTGCGCAATAAGTCAATCGCAGTGTTTGATTATATATGTGATAGTAATGCAGATTTGTATGCTTTCACAGAAACTTGGCTCACCGATAAAGATTCGGCTGTTATTGGTGATGTTGTTCCTACCGGTTATAAATTCAGTCATAGGCCTAGAACAGGTCGTCGGGGAGGTGGTACAGCATTGATGTATAGAGATTGTTTGCACGTTAAGAAAGTAGATGACGGTGAAAAACAATCATTCGAATTCAGTGTGTATAATATCACTATCAACTCTTTTCAGTTTAGAATTATCAATTTGTACAGACCACCTTATTCTGAACAACACCGAATTTCATTTGGAGTTTTCTTGCATGAGTGAGTGAGTTTCTGCAACCACACCTCTTTTGTAAAATCCCTCTTATAGTAACAGGTGATTTCAATGTTCATGTTGATGTGAATGATAATTTGGATGCGATAGCTCTCCGAGAATTGCTTGAGTCTGTTAGCTGTATACAGCATGTAGATGTCAGTACTCATACTCATGGTCATACTTTAGATCTTATCATCAGTAGAAGTTCAGATGACATAGTTGTTGGAAAGCCTTGGGCTGATTTATTGGTTTCCGATCATATGTCAGTCATGTGTCATTTGAGAACACAAAAACCATCAGTAAAAGTAAAGAAAGTTATGTGTCGTAAAATTGCATCAATTGATTTTGACACTTTTCAGAATGATTTGAGAGCAAGCGATCTCAGTACTTGCATGTGTGATGATTTAGATGAATTGGTCTCATTATATGAAAACTCTTTGACATCTGTTCTTGACAAACATGCATCACTTGTAACAAAATATGTGAGTGAGAGGCCCAAAACACCTTGGTTCAATGAAGATATTCGGCAAATGAAACGAAAGAGACGTAAAGCAGAAAAGAAGTGGATGAAGAGCCACAACAAGTGTGATCATGATGATTATAAGAGTATACGGACTATGACCTTGTCTTTAATGAATCGTGCTAGACAAGATTATTATAATGAATGTATAACTGAGAATGCTGCTGATCAGAAAAAGTTGTTTCATATTGCAAAGTCTTTGTTAAATATGAAGAAGTCCATAGTTGATTTACCACCACACATTGATACTGAAAATTTTGTAAATGAGTTGGGTATGTATTTTGAGCAGAAAGTAGTGAAATGTGTGAAGACATTCAGTCAAAAAGAGCAGATGGATTCCCCAACCAATCTTCTTATTCAGAAGTTCAAAATAAGTTGTCACAGTTTTCTCCGTTATGTGCACATGATGTGCAAAAGTTGGTTCTGAAGTTAAACAAGAAGACATGTATATTGGATCCAATACCCACAAAGTTAGTTGTAAGGAACATTGATATTTTATTGCCAGTTCTTACAAAAATTATCAACCTGTCTCTGACAAGTGGACACTTTCACAGGAATTGGAAGTTGGCTATAGTTAGACCATTATTGAAAAAGCCCGGTGCAGATTTACAGTTTTCAAATTGTAGACCTGTTAGTAATTTGCAATATGTGTCCAAACTGGTTGAAGCAGCAGTAGCAGGTCAAATTCAGCAACATCTTGTAACCAATGATTTACTACCTACGATGCAGTCAGCATATAGACAAAACCACAGCACAGAAACAGCCCTATTAAAGGTGAAGAATGATTTGCTGTTAGCAATGAATAAGCAACAGGTGGTATTTTTAGTTCTACTGGACATGAGTGCAGCTTTTGATTTAATTAGACACGACATTCTTGTGAATATTCTCCAAACACATTTTGGAATAACTGACAGAGCATTGTCATGGTTTGAGTCCTATTTGAATGATAGGAGACAGAGGGTTCAGGTCGATTCCAGTATGTCCAAGGAGTTTGATGTACCCTGGGGTGTGCCCCAAGGCTCCTGCCTGGGTCCCCTTCTTTTTACTTTGTATGCTAGTAGGTTGTTCCATGAAATCCAACACAAATTCCCAGAAGTAATGTGCCATACCTATGCGGATGATACACAGCTGTACATATCTTTTTCACCTACTGCAGCAGATGAGAATTATACTGTGTCCATTATAGAGCGATGTATTGTGCATCTTCACAAATGGTTATTATCCAACAATCTTCTACTCAATGATAAGAAAACCGAATTTGTAATATGTGGCACTCAACAGCAGGTTTCAAAATTACGCACTGAAAGCCTGAAAGTGATTGATGTTGATATTTATCCTGTTGAATCTGCACGGAATCTGGGAGTGTGGTTTGATTCACGTCTAGCTTTTGACAGACATATCTCTGAAGTATGTAAAAATTCATTTTATCATTTGTTTAATATTGCACATATTCGGAAGCATTTGACACGGGAAAGTACTGAAAAAATCATCCATGCGTTTGTCACAAGCAGATTGGATTATTGTAACAGTTTATTTTATGGCTTACCTGATAATCAGTTAGGTAAACTACAAAGGGTGCAAAATGCATGTGCTAGATTAGTTTGTAATTCTCCTCGTTTTTCTCATTGTCGTCCATTACTACGTGCATTACATTGGTTGCCTGTAAAGCAGAGAATCATATTTAAAACTCTGCTAATTGTATATAGAGCCATTCATGGTACAGCACCAGTGTACATACAGGAACTTGTAGAGTTAAAAACATCACTTCAAACATTTTATCATCTTCGGAGTTCACGGGATCAAACATTATTGAAATATCCATCGGGGAAATCAAAAGTTACTCTTGGTGACAGGGCATTTTTGTACGCTGCACCAAAATTATGGAATAATCTCCCTTTGTTTGTAAGACAAGCAGTCACAATTAATGAGTTTAAGGCCAGGTTAAAAAGTCATCTCTTGAAGTAGTGTATTTTCTGTTTGAATTTCTTGTATGCATGTCATTTTGTAATGCGCAGTAGAGTATATTATTATAGTAGCTGCGCAATATAAATGTCCTTTCATTATCATTATCATTACTACTACTACTACTACTACTACTACTACTACTACTACTACTACTACTACTAGTACTACTACTACCTGATACTACTACTACTACTACGGTAACTACTACTACTACTATACTATTACTACTAGCTATATACTAAAACTACTATTCGTTTTCACCAGTTCTATTCGACGCAGAGATGTGTGACCACATGATGTCAATCTTTTTGCCAACATTAGTGTCTGCACGTCTAGTAATCCATGATAACCATTGTCCTATAGGACTGACAGAGCAACTAAGTCATTGATATGATTTGCCTCAGTCTCCAGCAAAGTTCAAAGGCAACTGTTAAAGTGCCATGTAAAAACGAAATATTATCATGAATGTAATCGATTAGTTCTGAAACATTGCAGTTCACAGAATAACAGAGTAAAAAGAAACAATGATTATTAAGAAGGTAAGAAACTAAGCAGTCGCATCCACTTTTCTACCGAATACCCGCCTTACAAGGTTAATCACCGTGTTGTTTTATATCAGAGTGCCATGGAGAATCATGACATATCTTCCTTTGATTGGAAATCCGTCATTTTACATGTTTGCTTTTCCTTGTGAATAAAGAAGTGTGCGACTTTTTTTTTGTATCAACGAAATCACATTTTTCATGCAACCTCCAGCATACAAAGCACTGCATAGTTCGAACAAAGTATGCCTTTACAAAGATAATATGCATTCTTATATGCATCTGACACACGATGGCTAAATTTTGTACAACAGGTTTATGTATTATGTATTGCTGTTGACTCTTTTAAGCGGCAAGGAGGAAACAGCGAGAAAACATATTACATAAGAGACATCATTGCCTTTTCTCAGCCTATGCTTTTTGGACTTTGATCTTCCTTTCAAGACGGACAATCAATAGTCGGTGCTGATAGCACATCGTTGCCCCCTAAAGATGTTACCACGATTCGTATTTGCGACATTGCAGCTACCAATCTTAGGATCGTTTTGGGCTCAGTAAATCCTAATAGATTTTTCCCTGTCATAATTATGAAGGTTCGCTGATAAGACATAGCTGACAAATACCTGCTCACTTTCCACTGTGCTCAGTGAGAGTGGAGATTTAGTGGATGACAGACGAATTGGTCCCCTTCACAGACCTCGCTATTTTTACGCTGCTTTGGTCAAGTACATATCTCTTATACATGCATAACAATGTGACAATGAGTGAGCGAGACATGTGCATTTGAATAGTAGGCCTACATACGATCGCATCACTCGGTCAATGAGTCTGATCCAATCAACTTACATGATGATAAACAGATGCTGAAAGCACACTGCCAGAACACCCAGAGCGACGACTCGACGTCCCCACATCTTTCCCACCTCGTTCTCTGACAGTCACGAAGACAGTTCCTCCTGAAGACAACCACCAGCTTGCTTCCACACCACTTGGTCGTGAGGTTTGTGAAGATCTTCTCGGTGTGCTGTCGAATTCGCGAACACACAACAAGCAAACAATCAAACAGAAACCCAAGTGGTCTTCCCTTTTCTCGTCACTAATGAAGGACCTATTCAATGCAAATGCATTTTGACTTGGGTTGACTTATGATACTCTAAACATCCCTTTTGTGGCGAAAAAGGAAAGAAAAGAAAGAATAATCATCTGATTACCAGTTACTCAGATACTATGCCCACAATAAACTCTCTAAAGCATGATCCGTGGATGACAATCCCATCATCTATTCTGCCAATCACTGAGGTAACCCGTAAAGTACTGATATGATTAGCAAAAGTCATTGGAATGCAGCTTGTTCGTTGATCCGAAAATGAAATAATGTTCGTTGATCCGAACATCTGTGGAGTAAATCGAAAATTATGAAAATCATGAAGTCTGTTGTTTCGAAGGTCCGCTTATCCGAAAATAAAAAAACAAGGTTCCTTGTTCCGAAGGTTCTCTAATCTGAAAGCGAAAAGAAGGCCCGTTATATTACTAACGTTATAACTAACTATAACTTCCGGAATAATGAATCTTACTTCATTTTCTGATTGAGAACGTTCGAAATAACGAACCTTGCTTAACTTTCGGACTAACGATCCTTTGAACTAACGACCCTTCGGAGTAGCTAACTGTAACCGTTTTGTATGATACACCAAGGAGGTTCAAGAGATTGCTGGAGTCACAAAAGTCTTATTCTCTTTGATCCCATGTTAGATGCCGCCACACAAATACATTGTTTTTGGAATATGTGTCAAACTGGAGTTACCCATCAAATTGGGATAGACAATGTATAAATGTATCATTGACTCAGGTGTATCAGATTAAAGGCCTATAAACATAATATAACAAGCATAACAGCAAAAACAAAAATGCCTTGACCCCTCACCTAATCTCTTGTTATATAAATCGATCACCAGTCACCTGAAATGTTTGATGGTTTGTACCATAATTTCCTCTTGCATGGTCTAGAGGAACGCCCATTAGGCCTACAATGATCTTGAATAAAACTCAACTGAACAAGGGTGATTAAGCAAGCTCGGCGAGACTTTTGACACGGGTGACCTGGGAGTACGAATTGGGGAGCATTGGCTAAAAGGCATGGTCCCCATTCACGTGAAAAGAAACAACCATTTCAAGTTGTATTCACACAAACGAAACAGGATTTTTTTTAACGACATAGAATGCGAGTTATAGCATTTCAGAGTGCCACATGTTTTGCGATATACCAAAGTAGATAAAAAAAAACAACAACAGAAAGGCGCAGTTTAAAATAAAAGTCAAAAGAACGGGCATAGGGAACAAAACAAGAGAGGAAAAAGTGGGGCAGGTTGTAAAATTGAAACATGCAGTTCATATTATCTTGAACACGGGGTTGAGTCTTTCTGTCGCTTGGGTAAAAACAACTTTATGTTCTATACATCTACCGATGAAAGGACGCCCTCAGTCTGTACCTCGTATAAAATGCTTCACATCAGACTTTGAAATCGATGCATACTCTCCGGAGAAACCAAAGTGTGTTGCGTGTGATCGTTCATCTTCGATAGAAACGCCCTGTGTGCTCGCGGAGCCATCCTCTCATCTTCTTCTTGTCCATTATAGTGTTGTTAGCTTAGATGATACTTCGTGGGTGATACATCAAATTAATAGTGACTTTTACAATGTTTAACTAATTTGTAGTCCATTCTACCTTCTGAAATTAAAACATTACTGTTAACTTTAGTTCATGGTTGAAATATTTCAATAATTAACTTTTCCGTATCTGCTACTGGTTTATTCCAGGTCCTGTTGCATGTCGAATTTCACATTATTGTCACCGGAGGACATAAACCGAACTAAACGTTTTAAATCAAAGAATGTTTATGTTAACTTCTAAATTTTTCATTTCGGCGTATTAAAAGAAAAACAAACATCATAATGTGTGCAAGTGGGATAAATTGCGGATGTGATGGTGTCAGTGTGATTGTTATTGCTAAGTCTAATGCTCGAATAGGCCTAATGGTTAAGTGTATAATGATTTGTTTTTTGTAAGTCATTAGAAATAGTAATTTGAGATAAAATTGTGTGCAAGGTAATGAGAGACATCACTTCTACTTGTTTGCATGTATATAGTGTATGTGATAGATAAGTGTGTCGAGAAAGAATGTGAATATTCAAAACACATGAAGATTTTCCGAACATGTAAAGGCTTAGATAATTATTTTTAAGGCCATACTCCATCAAGCTCACTCTGTTGAGAACATGGAGTGGTACTTCCCTTGGAATCATCGCTCTCCCAATTTTCATGGTGCCTCATAGGCGAAACGTTTGCCAAGACTACAACCTTCGGATGGGAGGGGGAGGTTAGACCATCAGACGGTGCGCCAATAGACGGGTTTCAACGCACTGCTCTAAACAACGCCCGCGTCATTTTGAAGGTATCTATAGAGCTATCTGCGCGCGTCTATCTAATCAATAAAAGCCTCCGGCACTTGGACTCCCATGAGCTATTGATCGAATCTAAACACTCGAGCTTTCCGCAAGAGTAAATCTCCGGTAAGTCCTTTTCAAATCGATGACAAAACGCTGCCGATAAGTCGAGGCGAAGTGAAAAGGGGCGGTCTAGCAACCAGGCGTTGTCAGGATCGCACAAGCCGGTGTGAAAAGCCCCCTATCTGTGGGGAGTACAATGGAGAAACACGTCCAAAGAATGTCGATCCGAACAACCCACATAGACTACTGTTTGGAAAACGTGCTAGATCTTAGCTGCATTCGTAAACAACGTCTGTTATAGAGGTAATATGTGATGGATCCACCAGACGAAATGAATGGAAAAGTTTGACTCCAGAGAAGATATTCAAAAATATTGATAACTTGTTTCGTACAAATTTGAAGGGACTGCTTCACCAATGCCTTACAACAACGGGAAGTCGGAAGGAAGGTGAGTGGAAATCTTCTGAGTACACATTTTGAAGTATAGAAGATATGGTATACTTTATTACGCATGGTGCTTTATTTGCATTACAGAGAATCAGGATCCTTATGACCACCCATTCTAAACATAAAACTCAGATAACACGTTTGTCCGTATTAGAAACAATATGTGAAACCAATGTTATACTCTTCGTCTGTCTGAACCTTATGTGTCATGTCCGGTTCTGATGATGCATTTATGTAGTATACGTAATATCATACAATATCTGTAACGGCATATAGTTCGGCATAACTGATGCGCAAAGAATAATTCGAATGACTTAAATTTCGTGCACAAATGATTGGGCTTCGTGAGAATCCAGCCTATAATATGGATAACTTTGCCAGATATCATCTGGCACGGGTAGGTTACAATGTAGATACTCTTGTGGGTCACACTTCTGTATTATGTATCTACAAACTGTTTACCTCTTCGAAATTACGGTACAGGGAATTCATGATTACACATCTTCTTCTTCTTTTTTTTTTTTTCTTCTTCGTCTTCTTTCTCTTTCTACGAATTTACAGTCCACCACTAGTGGTCCATCAGCTTATTGGTATGGTTAAGGTTAGGGTTTTACTTCATGGACTCATTTTGTCCAGTATCTGTTCGAGGCTATCTCGAAATATTATTGCCACATTACTGGCATTAAAAGTATCACAACGGAGAATATTCCACGTTTTTTTTCTTCTTCCAGTAATTGAGAATAATGTGATTTTGTACCTCAGTGTCTTGGCCTTATATAGGAATGGACAAATTCTCATTGTGACCCGGGAATTGATCTCTGATTTGTAATGGACGATCTGAAATCAAATCAGACTCAAATCTTTTGAAAATAATATTTTGATTATGTTTCAATCATTATTCATACCCGTAGTGTACATTTGAATAGCTGCGGCCACGCCAATCTTTGTGTATAGGGTTATTCAGTTGTTTTCGTAATTTTTCAGAATATTATCTTCATGGAAAAAAAATGGCAGTCCTTTTAACTTTGGAACTAACCTTGTTGATGATCCTCTCGAACATTTTCCAAAGTATTTATGTGCTTCTTAGCTAAAGGCAGAGGCTCCAAACAGAATGTGCATAATTGATTCAAGATCCTAGAATAGTAAACCCAAACAGTAAACTTAACCCTCATCTCTCCCAACAATCCTTCTATACTGTATGGAATATTTGCATAGGTCGTATTAACCTATTGGTGATTATATCGAATGACAAATACTAGTACAGTATTGCATATCCACCTATATGTTGTGTACTCGCTAAGGGAGCTCATGTGCAATCGACGCGTAAACATATGACTGACATTTTCCAGTCACATATCGATTTACAAACCCCCTTTCGTTCAAGTGTAGGATGTGTACAGAGTCATGAACTTCACCTTTGACCCTTTTCCGCCTACCCCCATCTGTGTACTAAGCCACGATGATATTATATTCAGCCCCTTGTAGGTTGGTCGGCAGTCTGAGGCTGGATGAAATACAGCGCAGAAGAACTAGTGGATGTAAATCACTGGAGATAAGGATAACATCCGTAGTGTTTCAAGCCTTAATTTCCTTAACATACAACGTACTCACTGCATTTTTAAACAGAAGTCGTGACCCCCTTTTGCTGAGTGCCCCCTCTCGTTCTTCATGTAAATGAAAATATGAACTCACAGGCAAAAGAAATTCATAGGCTTATAGGCCTACATATTATCATCTTATACGTCAGCGCAAATTTTTCCACTTGACACCTCAATATCTACGTTCCCTTTTGTGAAAAACTAGTGATGCATACATTGTAGTATATGCATGTGTTATCAGTATGCATTTAACGACATGTCGTGATAGCAAATTAATAACACAATTGATCTTTGTTTGTACATGCATGTGTACTGGGAAACTTCATTATTAATTTTTGCACAGAAAATGAAAGTACTACATACATGTACGTCATCGTGTAGTTGAAGAATGGAGCTAGATTCAAAGGTTACAGTTCGTTATTCCGAAGGTTCGTTATTCCGAAGATTCGTTATGCCGAAGGTTCGTTAATCCGAAAATGTGATAAGGTTTGTTATTCCGAAGGTTCATTAATCCGAAAATACTAAAATAAGGTTCGTTATTCCGAAGGTTCGTTAATCCGAATATGAAACAAAGCTCGTTACTCCGAAGGTTCGGATTCTATTTCATTTCGGATCAACGAACCTTCGGAATAACGAACCCTATTTCATTTTCGGATTAACGAACCTTCGGAACAACGAACCCTATTTCAATTCGGATAAACAAGCCTTCGGAATAGCGAACCCTATTTCATTTTCGAATTAACGATCCTTCGGAATAACGAACCTTCGGAATAACGCCACAAGTGTTCGTAGTAACGAACCCTTTTTCATTTTCGGATTAACGAACCTCTATAGGTATAGGAAATTTGAGTGTTTCGGATTAACGAACCTTCGGAATAACGAACAGCACCCGATTCAAATGGGGATGAATTCATATCGACGTAATTATCTGCAGATGCGAGTAACTGGCATAAATTGCGATGCAGCAGTGGCCAAGATTAAATTTTCCATTACTGTAACAACAAACTAAGACATTGATTTCTGAATAACCAGGCCACAAAAGAAGGGGACAATGATTTAACATGAATTTCCTGAAAATACACTGTACATGGTAGAGAACTTAAAATAATCGCCATGACTGCAACGAAGGAAATTGCTAGATTGCTTGCAAAGACATTAGTACACTAAACTGGTCAACCTTTTCTTTAAAAAATGCTTCATATTTAGGCTTCCTGAATTAACACAGTTATTGAAGAGGTACATAGGCAACAACTGGTCAATTGCGAGTAATTCGTAGCTGCATTTTTAACTACAACAAACTTGACGAACCCAATATGCAAGTTTGTTTGAAACATATAGGATGGAGAAGAAATAACGTAAATGTTTATAAATGCGGACAACGAAAAAACAAACACACGGTTTCATAAGCAGATATCCTTTGTTATTAGGGATTATGTTTACAACCCTGGTTTTGACACCCTGATTATGACGAGTGTTTAACAAATTAAGAAGAAAAATCCCAGAATATAGACGTAAGAACAAAAGAGATTGCCCTTACCGGTTAACTGTGAAAATATATAGAGCACCGATTATAAACACTAATATCCAATTGGAAAACGAATCCCAGCTATCAACCCCCCCCCCCCAACAAAACCCCAAGTTTGTCGTACTGATATTGTTTTTTAATTATTGTTCAGTTATCATAGCTACTGTTACCATTTTCCTGTGACGCGATGCATTTTGAACCATTATGTAACGTAACCTCTCTGTTCACGTCATGACGCTTTATTGGCAGTTTTGTTCAGATATTGTAATTCCATGATAGTAGGTCCATGGCAATTGGAAATACAGGTTGTATTTCCATACACCTACTCTAGGTCCATGGTATTTCCTACCAAGTATAAGGCGATGAGGAGAGGGACTGAAGGGGTCACCTCATGCCTGATTTCTGATTCATACTATAAGCAATATCTGATTCGTGTGTATAAAATAAGTGGCCCTCACGGGGAGGAAACATACAAAACTTGGCGGATTGTAGTTATATGACCCATCAGGTGTCGTATATAAACATGTCTCGAGGACTGAAGTGTTATCACATGAGAAATCAAATCAACATTTTTTCACAAAAAAACCTCTTTCTATAATAAATTAAATTAAAAGATCATTTCTTCCTCGTTCCAACCTGAAGGTGATGTCAGTTGATTTTGATGCATCTTTTTGTCTGATATACCTACAAAAATTCATTCTGCGGACAGAAAGTTAGTAGGAATGGAGAGAGCTTTCAAAGGGGGATGATTGATACAAAATAAATCCGGTGTATTGATAATAATGAAATTACGTTTGATAATCCAGATAGCATGCGGACTCTGAATGCAGTCTGCTATAACAGATCGGAGATAAGAGATGGACTTTTATATAAAGAAAATTTACTATCCACAGTAAAACGACTGTTCCAGTATTTACCCCAGAATCCTCTTTGTTAATTCCCCCCGTTGATTGGTTAATCTCATACAGTACATTTCGTCAAACAACCAGAGCGTGATCGAAACTTCAAAGTAGTATAAATGAAGAAATGTTGTTAAAGGAGTCATTGTTCATATTTGAAGGATTATTATCTGTTCACAATGTCGTATTGATCTTACCGATTGTCATCACACACAGCCCTATAACCACACATTTAGCCCCGGGCGTTACTCGATGAAGCAGTAAAGTGAATCGAAAATTGGGACCAATTCCTTCTTCACGAACTGCGGAATGGCCTAACTTACGGCAGTCTTTTCGGAATTTCAACTTCTTTTTTTTTTTTTTTCTAATTACAATTTCGGCAGTACTTTGTAATGTAATATGTATATATATATATATATATATATATATATATGTGATTATTTATGGTGTACATTGTATGTTATGACGAGGAAGATGTGCCTGACGCATCTTGTTCAATGGGATTATTGTGGTGAGATTGGCTTTGTTCAAAACAAGCGATGCTGATTACAGCCTCCTGTATAGTCGATGAAATCAATAGCATCTCTTGGATGATTAAGTAACAATTAGACGAGAAAAATGTATAGACACAGATAAGTGAGTGGGAAGCTGTCCTTGAAGAGAGAGATAAATGATATCAGTATAGATAGTTACAGGATTTGAGATTGAAAGGTAGGGTGAGAGATAAACAATTTCAGTTCTATTATCGAGTTGATCTTGAAACAGGAGGGCGAGAAGTGTATATAGATCGTCACCTATAGATCTCCCTTCTTGACGGTGCTCTCAAATATATATAGCATCGCTGGTAGAATAGATAAAACCGACACAATTATGACGTGAAGAGGATGATGTTTAAGGGTGACAGCCTCTGTATTTGTTTTTTTTTTTTTTTTGTGTTGTTAATTTTGAGGTGCCCGTAGCGTAGGGATACATGGGTTGTCGGATTAATTTGATCTTAATTCGCTGCTCACCGCGGTACATTCGAGAACCGTACATAGAACCCGTCAGCCACATGTCAGCGAATATGACCATCGAAGCGCACGATTGTTGGTAACGTTCGACTCCAGTTGAGATTCTTTAGCTGTGTGTGTAAGGCTACTTACATAGAGATCAGTGATATGCCCGTAAACAGCTCGTTACGGGGATTCTTGAATAATCCGAACCGGGTTAATCACCCTTTCCCACCCATGGTGTCTCCATGCTGGGTCTTTGAATATAATAATGTTGTGAAGCAGAAAAAACATTTAAACCATGATGCATGTTTAAACCAACCACTTGTGCATTTTCAGCATAAGTTTCTGTTTTGTATTGTATTGTTTTGCTTTGTACGTTACTTGATGCTACGTTTTGGAAGCGATACACTCTCTCGAACAGTCAGGGTTATATTCTGTTCATTTCACACATCTGGCAGAGCTTTTCCTTCCTCTAAAACTATATGATTTTCTTTCCGTTATCACAAGATTTTTTATTGAGTGCTCTATTTTCTACATTATTTCTTAGGAAGCCAGTATGCTGCTGAACAATGAAGTCATGACGACAGCAAACGTCGGTTCCAAGAAAGGCTACTTCGCTACGTTCTTCATTCCACCTGCCGCTGACGATGAGTGTGTCTTCCAGGACATTGTCAAGTCCGAGAAGGATTGGCGTCCAGGAACCTCACTCAGCCACCACACGTCAGGCTCCTCTGTCCGCAGCTCCAGGTCACCGTCGCGCATCCGCAAAAACCGCGGTCAGGTGTTTCTCAGCGATGCCGCCAAGGGACCTAATCACGAGCTTGGTAACCCCGAACGAGATCGTGCCAGTACGGCGCGGAGTTCGAAAGCATTATCGATCATGTCGCTTGATTTCTCGGAATCATCTCAACCTCCACCACCATCGCGATCTGCTTCTCGGCAACACTCACTGCCTGGAAGACGACCTGGGTACCCTATCAAGTACGCATTCGACCAGAACAAGGCATTCGCGACAAGCAAGGACAGGACGCAGAAAACCTGTGAGGTTATCAAAGATTCCAGTCGTGGAAGCGGCGGTGCCGCTCAGGAAAGGACCTGCAGACCATACAGTGTCTATACTGTGTGTCACAAGAGAGACAACATAGCAATCAGTCCTTATGGTGAACCGAACTTGAAAGGAGCGGCAGGGAGATATCGTGAGCAATATAAACATCTCACCAATTCATATACATTTCCAGACGACGAAGAGAAGGCGTCCAGAGACTATGTCTTCCAGAAGTTCTTTGAAAACTTAACGCTTCGTGCTTCCCTAACTACAAAGAGTCCCATTGGTGTTTTGAAGAAACCTCCGCCAAAGCCTGTGCGGACACCGAGAAGTACGTTGGACTCCAAGATTACAAAACTTCACAAGCAGGCCCAGGATAGAATGGAAATGGTGCAGAAAGACTTGCCCGACCACGGGGAAACCAAGACTGAGGGATCGAGGAGGGGCGTGGAGTATGTCATTGCCATGGAAATGTCGCACAATCTCGAGAAGTATCGGCTGAAGCGATCATACAGCTTCCCGAGTATGCCAACAGTAGCAGTAGCTGCCGCCACCACCACGCGCCTGGACGCCCCTCGGTTGAGAACTCAGTCTGTCAACTATCTGACAATCGGTGAATCGTGCATCAAGGGAGGTATCGATTCTAACGTCTATGATCCAGAGAGGAAGAATCGAGCACCGATCAAAGTCATCGAAAGGAAACCTCGTGTGAGGTCACCACTCCTCTCTAAACTTTCGCGGGATCGCTTCTTGCCCGAGGCTATCCGACGTCGCGAGATGGAAAAGCAAGAAAGTCTGGCAGGGCTGCGAATCGGCAATGCCGGAGCAAACACTCCTGTGACGGACTGGAAATCAGAAACAACGCGACGACCCAAGTCGACAATGACCACAACCACTAAAATGCAGCTTGAATCGCACGCTTCAGAATCATCGGAAGGTGACCTGGATGACGAGGACATTTACCAACTCGAGAACGAAGATGACAACGGTGGGAAAAGTGAAGGCGAAGCCCCTGTAGTCGAATCAGACAGCCGGGAAGAGGCAAGTAACGTAGAAGATGTAAAAATCGACCCTCTCTCCCTAAACTCTGACCCGAATACCTCACAGGTCCAGGTAGATAGAGAATCACAGGAAAACAATGAAACGACTCAAGAGGGCGTCCCCGAATGTGAATGCGACTGCATCCAAACTCAAGGGAACGAAGACGCATCCGCGTGAGAATCTCATTCGCCGTCCGTGGCAGAAACTGAACATGTAGCAGAATTGGGGTCCACTGTGGTCCAAGAGAATTCACCAAACCCGAATGATTCGAACGAGTCTGACCCAACTCAGCTCCGGGACTGTAGCCCTGAACAAAATCTAGAAAGTGACAGCAATACTGACAGGACCATGCCACTGAATCTCACTGATGACACTATACAGTAAACCACTATTCATGAATAAGACAATCGAATCTAAACAGCGTGTTTACTCTTGACTCAGTTATCATGAAAGGAAATACATGTACACGAGAGGGTGACTTTTATCCGTCCACTTTGATTGAACGACTTGATCAATCTGCTATCGATTAGAATTGATGTCTTTGTATCATTGAAAATTAGGAAGTAACGGCTTCTGTTTTGTCCATATAGTAACTATAAAATAAGCCTATTTTATAATCCTCATTGTAAATTTGTATAGATACATTTTGATAATTACCAATTTGTATAGATAAGATAGATATTGGTTTATTCTGGTCAAACACATCGATGTACGCCATTTAAATCAAAACAATGTTTTGCATATTAAACATAGAAAGAACCAATATGGGCCTTACTACATTTTAGCTACAAATACAATTTTATTTCAAAATCCTATTATGAATCAAGGGCTAATTGCACAATAAAAATTGCGACTGAAAAAAAAAATGAATTGACCGACGCTGAACTGGTGTGTATTCAGAAGATGTATACAGTGTATAAACCTCTTACAGATCATCAATAATGCACAATGTAAACTTATCTTAGATTCAACATACCGTTTGTATGATATATTGTTACAACATTATGAGCTTGCCCCACATGATTGTTATAGTACCATGAAATGGAGGGACCTGAAAAAAAGAATGAGTGTCATCGGAATAAAGAATAAGTTACGGTAACATAAGGACTATATTGATAGATGACATGATTATTCTCGTGTCCAGTGTTAAACAAACCTGCACAGATTAGCAGTTGGAGGGATTGATGTGTGTATGTAGGTGTCCGTGTGTGTTCTCGTGTGTGTGTGCTTGCTCTAGTGGACACTCATCAACTGTGATATGACTTTAGTATGAGCGCGAAGAATATAGATGTGATAAATCAATTATGCATGTAAACACACAGACACACACACACAGACAAACACACCATAGCTTGCAAGCAAAAGGCGCTAAATCCATTGAAAAGTGGTGGATTTAGCGCCTTTTGGAAGCAAGCTCTTCAGTCTGTCATGCAGGTTACCACGCTATTGTCTAAAAATCGGCAAATTTGTAATGTTTGTGGCCCGAAAAAGAAATGTAGTGGCAGAAATAAAAAAAAAAGCATAGAAATCAATTAAAAAAAAAAATTATGTATAGGCCTATTTATTACAATTATGTAGGGCCCTATATTATATACACACGTACACACGTACACACACACACACACACACACACACACATATATATATATATATATATATATATATATATATATATACACATATATTTCATAATTGAATAAAGATTGACAGGTGCTGGCCTAATAAACTTCAAAAAGTCATCAAATATCATCATCGTTTTAATACGTCTTGTTACAACGTTACTTTTATAGCTATTTTGATGCTTAATTGATTAATGATTGATATTAATTTGATAAAAATATTCTGGCATAGATTTATCACAGAGACTACAAATCATCACCGTCAAAATTGCAAAGTTCATGTTACTAGCAGATACCCTGCGACCGGGACTAGAATTGTAGAATGATATCCCAAATCATCTTGCGCTAACAAGAACAATAACAAAACTTATTATAGCCGTTCAACTATGCAGATCTGCATTTAGAGGGCACATTACGGTTGTACTCTTCCCCATAAATGCTTAAGATCATCAAATAATTATTCATGGTAAATCTGTTGAGATGATTCAGTTATAAGAAGATAAGGTTATCAAGTTCATAAACTGATTTAGAGCTTCTTCACAAATTGCAAAATCAGAGGTAAAGCAGCTGAACAGCACCTTTACACCGATAATTTCTATGCCGATAGCCCACGGGCAATTCAGGGCTACACACACCTCTGCGACCGAGATCTTATCTGCTAGTCCAAGTTTTGCCGATGTGTCAAATTCATAATGAAAAGTCAGGATAACAAAGTTCACATCCCTTTACCTAGACTTTGTTAGATGTGCAATAGTAAAATTACGCAAATCATATTATTGTCAAAGTCTGATGTAAGTTAGTTGAAGTCTGCCAGCAGAGATATGAATCAAGTTCTTTTTGCTTATCAGTTCCTGGAGTAGCGACTTTTAAAATTTTCAACAATATTTTGAGGATAGAGAAACGCATTACATTCTCGATAAATCGCTGATATACTTGATCCAAGGTAGATTTTAAGGTCCTCAAAGCGGATGATATTTGTGGGTTTGTTCATTGGAATCCCTGTTGACTGATCATGCCACCAAGAGTTAACTTTTTTTTTTTTTTTTTTGGTGAAGTTTAGAGGTCCGACATAAATTTTTAGTTGCCCAGGATCACCGGCCCTCCGCTGATGTCGAGCCCCAATATCATGTTGCAGTGGCGGATCCAGAGGGGCGCATCGGGCGCGCGCCCCTCTTTATTTTTTGTTTAAACAAGAGAAATAAAGGAGACAAAATGGGGGGGGGGGGGTGCGCTAGGGAATTCCTAGATCCGCCACTGTGTTGGTCAAATCAAAGGAAACAAATATGACAAAATGAACATTTTCCTGAACGGAGTACAAAGTATCTTTGGTCTAATGACGTAGACGCATTTCGATGCGAATCGTGCACTGATTTGTTACTACTGGAGCAAGATAAATCCTTTTACAATGATTTTTGAAATTACATGTACCTTGTTTTGCTTGTGGTGGGGTGGTCGTGTGACGAGTCATGGTTTCAGAATTGACATACCAACAGAGGCCGATCGAACAGTTTACACAATTTTCACAAATTTAAAGGGAATATTACCTCTTGAGATCTGGTAACAAGATAATTCCATTCCAATACTGGTATAGGCCTACATACCTTCGACGCATTTAACACGTGGAATGTACTTTACATGCATTATGTGTCGCTATGTCAGGCAAGGCTCAGGTAAATCTCGGGCAAGCTTGAGGGTTGTCGGGGATAGCATCTTTGTTATAAGCTGATGTATAACATTTGAATGCGTTATGTTTTCTGGCCTATAGAAATCGTAGTACATGAACGTGTCTTTTTGGTGAACCAAACCTTTTTTTTTTTTTTTCATTCTCTCATGACCGAATAGCTTTGATATATTTTACAGAGAATCTACAAGAACCCAATCTTCACGTATAATGTCAAGCATAGTTTGAATGGAATCGGTCTTTCGATAAATGTATAGATGTAATGAAGCCATTTCAAGATCATTTATAATATATAGCAACAAAGAGAGTAACTCACTTGATCAGACGAGCTGTTTTGAATTTTCATTTCGAAGTTATTCTGCTGCCATCATGGCCATGTGGATGGTCCTTAATCGCATTGTTCTTTATATTTTCACCGATATTCCATCGACCTCTTGCGTCTACATTTTTTCGTACTGAATTGACCTAGAACACTCCACGACTAATCACTCAAGTTTTCACCTTTCAATGCATCTCATTCAGTTCGTATCGCTCCTTCTTCCACAAGAAACAGGTGGACGAGCACAATGTACCTCTCACATTCATTTCACCAAACAAACATATCAACCCATATCATATAAACAATAAGCCAGTTTGTAATTAGCTCATGTGCACATTTCCATTTTTTTTCCTCAGTTGGTTACGAACTCCATTCGTTTTCAAAGCGAAATATTGCATAAACTTGCCCTGACTTTAGTTCATGGTTCCGCTTTGTGTATGAGTAGAAAAAGGTCATTTGTATCAACAGGGCATGTTATTTTTTATATTCACCGAGATAAGTATTTGTGATGTAATAATCATTCAAGTAATCCTTATAAACTGTGTTTACCAGCACATCACCTGACAGCATAAGTGGTACAGTATTTGTCTATATAAATAGAAAATGATTGTTGATATATTTGATGCAAAATAATAAAACAGATACTTTCCCAAGTCTTAATTGATGGATCATTCTGGTCACCTGGTCTGTGCAAGTTCATTCTTTGTTTGAACATGACTGATGAATTCCATGAATTGTTACTCAGGCAAGCTTATGCATTTTGTCACTTTGAGAATGAGTGAAGTGCCTAACCAACTGAGAAAGAAAGAAAGAAAGAAAGAAAGGACATTTGTACCCATGTGCACATGAGCTAACTCCAAACTGGCTTATTACCATCATATACTTGGCTTTAATGAACACCAAGTCAAACACCATTTATAAAGATTACATGAAAAATCATCACATCACAGATCATTATCTCGGTGAATTTAAAAAGCAACATGCCTGTTATATGACATTTTTCTGTTGGTGTGCAAAGTGGAATTACAAACTGAGTTACACAGGCCAACAGCTTGACTCACCCACAACAACACATTCTGACAGCCTGCATAAGTTTCATGCCAACTTCACAAAGAAGAACCACACAGATGTATTTCGTGGCTAATTTATAATTCCCTAAGGCACATTTCCTGAAGAGCTTTGCAATATGCTCTTTTTATTGTAAGATGTGTTCACTGCAGTCACTACGGCAGCAGTAAAGATAATACTGTATATACATAATCAACGTCTAAAATCAGTTTTGTTTGATTGTGATTGTTGTTGAGATTATTTTCCTGTGGTATATTGTAGGGCATGAAATGCTGCATGTCTGAACCTATCATGTATTATGGATTTATACCCCTGGCATTCAATTTTGGTCCTGTGTCCATGATGACTTCTGCTGATGTGAACAAGTCTTCAAATCACAACTCCATGAATCATTCCATCGAAACATGGATCTAACTGTTTTAATCATTTAACATTTACTTTTTCTGTTAGGTCTACCACCAAGCTCCTTACCTAAAAAAAAGGAAAAGAAAAGAAATTATTCTTAATGTCATCGACAAAAAAGTTAGCTGGATACATCGTGGTATGAAACTTGCCAGGACAAGATAAACTACGTAGCTCAAAATTGGCAAGACAGGTTTTATACAAAACAAATCCACACCAATAGTTTCCTTTACTCTCAATCCGGAAAATTTTCCATGTGGTAACGACGATTGTATTGTCATATTATCTGAAGTATAGCACAGACTCCAACCCTAAGCATCTTAATGAAAAAGGGGATCAGGAGATTGAGTAATAATAGATCTAGAGTGACAAGACATTCAAAAAGAACACATTTTTTTCTATCAAACATCTCCAGAATTGATGATTTTTAGATCTATTCACATCAGCAAAAGTCAACATGTAATGGATGACAGCTCCCCTACCACAGGTTTAAAAACAAGTGTAAAGTGTCTTTCATTTCCAGGAGTGATATGGCTGTCTTCATGACAAAAAAAAAAAAAAAAACAACAACAACAACAAAAAACAAAAAGCAAAAAAAAATCTTCTGTGCCCGCATGTATTATCAGGTGTATGTGTGTTTGTACATGATTGCCTGTGAGTGTATTTTTCGGTGTTTGGGATTGGTTTGCTCACATTTTGGATGTTCTAACAATGGTCTACATGTAACTTGAGACAGATCCCTTTATTCACATCCAAGGTAAATGTATGTACTTGTTTTTCTCATCACCCAGTACACTGATTGCTGAGCAAAACATGCAGATTCAGAACAAGGAAAATTGTTTTGGGTGCAAAACATTGCAGGTCATATTTTATTTTTATTGTATTTTTTCTTCCTTTGTCATTTCACTGCACAAATGAATTCGTTTGTGCAAATGTACAATCCACACACAATTCAGTATCAACCAAAGTCGCTGCTACCCGCTGTCATTGTTTCTCAGGCAGTGTATCGCTGTGTCATCTCCTCAGTTTGCTCGAGGTCAGCGAACAGGTCACATACCAACATCAAATGTATATTTTCTTGAAAACATACCTCTTTTTTTGTTTTACTTTAAAACTTCACAAGAAGTAACGAGGGTGGTTTGGACTTCAAAATATTCAATAAATTACAGATATAAAACGCTGAAGTCTCCTATATCTACAAATCTCTATGTAACCTTCCTGCAAGAAACATTATACTGGCACAAAAAATATTTACTACTGTCTTCACAGATCCATAAATAATAATCACGCAACAAACGGCATCACACTTTTACAAAAGCAACAATTCCTACGACAAAGCAAACTGTGGGTGGAGTAGGATTTACAAACTGGCAATATAAGGGATGGAAATGGCAGGGTGATAGCAGGAGGAGAGAAAGGTGCATGCGATATAGTACTCATAGCACTACATTGCAACCCATGTCCCACCAGGTCTGTGACTTGATGCTTGCACAGATGCGTGAGTGTGTGTGTTGGGGGGGGGGGGTAAATCTGTTGAAAGGTACATTGAAGTTTTATGGAATATGTGTTCTCCACAGAGTCCATGAAAACATATCAATTGGTCCTGAAAGGGAAAATTACAAGCAAACATACAAAGACATTTTTTGTTTTATTTGTTTGATTGATTATGGAAGGAGAGGGAATAGGGTGTGGGTCAAGCAACAAGGAATGCTGTGATTTCTGAGACTCAGCACATTCACAATAAGTGCAGGTGTGATCATTTTGCAATGATAACAAAATGGCTACAGAATGTCTCAAGGGTCACACTACACAGCAGGTTAACATGTACCAGTTAAACATTTGTTTTCATTAAGTATCAACACAACAACCAATCTCGACGAACTTTTGCTTCACTTCTTTTACAAAGAATACACGACACAACTGTCAAGCATATTAAAGTACACATACATGCTGAATGACAGGCAAAACACTATATTTTTCCAGTACTGACATAACATCTATGTAACAATCAATTTACCTAATATGTACGAAAACCACCACCCAACGTTTTTATTGCATTTAGTTTCAAAATCAAAGGGTTTCACAAAGACATTGTCCTAACAGGGATACGGGTCAACAAGATATTTTTTTCACAAGTACCTGACTAACATCACATTTTTTTAATGGCTACCCTGAAGTTTACAATGACGTTGAATACATTTTTGCATTCAAACTCAGCCCTTTAAAAAAGCTTTCCATACTTGTTTTTAATGACTTTGTACTGTACATAAGGAGCATTCATACACATTGTTAACAAATAAAGATTGCATATAACTTTCTTTAGCAAAATTTTGGCATTTTGGCGAAATTGAATACATTCACATCACTTTAGCATCTAGAACATACTGGTTACAATATCAGCATGTCTTTAAGATCAGAGCTGCCTACATTCTAAAAGATGAGCAAAAAAAAAAAAATGAAAGGGTAGTTCATACATTCCATTACTACTCAGCAAATGAATGGAACTCCATGACTACTACTTGTGGCCTTTATACATACTCTTCTTCTTCTCTAGCAGTCCAAAAGCTGACGGTTGCAGATTGCACGGTACTCGTATGGCGTAATTAATACCACTTGAACGATTATACAAACCAGATGGCTTTTGAGCCAACAATTACATGTCACCCATGAACTGGACTCACAAGCATTGCATAAGTTTTATTTGATGAGGTTGGACTAATTAGCACTTCCAAATATATAGCAAAAATACAAGTACAAAAGAAGGACTCAAAAACATGGGGGGACATGAAACGTAATGATAGTATCACCTAACAAAAGTAATTCAGAAACTTTTTTTTTTTGGTGGCAAAAGGGTGTATATGATGATCAACCGAGACAGAATTTAGAGGCAAGGAGATTCAGCATGGGTATTTACAGTTGTGGGTTTATAACAGGACAATACACTCACAACACAGACTGCACAAGGCTACAGCCCCTGTGAATGGTTGGGGGGGGGGGGGGGAGGTTCAACAGGTCAATAGGTATGGATTGTGGTCGTTGCATTAATCAACTTAATTACCCATCTGTGAACTTTACCTACAGAATAAAGAAATCAGAGTCACAGGACCTACAGGCATTAAACAAAGCATATAGTTATCATTCAGTTAAAAGTCAACACATGACAGGATCCATGTTTCCAAATCCTTGGTGTGAAGAAAGGGGATGAGAATTCTTCAAGTGTCTCGGTGTGGCACTCTCCAAAAGAACATACTTTGTAGAACAGTGGATGAACCCCTGTACCCAGCTATGAAGTATCATCTGTGATACAGGTTCAGTGGTGTCAGACAAGTGTGAGATACAATGGATTTCCTACCTCACCTCTCCCCCCTTTCTCCTATTTGGATTAATACTGGTATGCTTTTTTTGTGAGAAATTTCTTTTAGTGATCTACAAAACAACAGCACCATTGGTGATCTGCATCACCCTGTAAAAGGTGTTTATTGTTTATGAGCATTGTTTCTATGTGTGAATAGTTGGGGGGGGGGGGGAGGGGGAGTTGAGGACCAGTCTATAAATTGTAGTAATTTGGATGCAGTAGCCAACTATGGTTTGTGAGAAGTATCATGATAACCAAATGAAGAATTACTATACTGCGGCTGGAGTTTTACCAGAAAACAGACCTGCCGTTTTTATCACAGACTGACTGGATGAACTTAAGGTGAAACTAAGTCAGGTGGCTCTGGACAGGGGAATAAAGTAATGTGGAGTGGTATACACAGACAGGTACAGCAAAGCTCATTCTCTCACTTGACGCAGTATTGTGGGGGAGACAAGAAAAGAAGAACAAGGACACACAGAGAAATACATGACAAAACTAGCTAGCCTTTTAATAATACCACACAGGAAACAGACAACAAAAGATTTACAAAGAGAGAACAAATACAAACATTTGGTTATAGGGTGGGTACAAAATGAACACTTAAAGCAGATAAACAAACATGACAGTAGCGAGATAAATGTTTCTTTAAATAAACAAAACAAACAAAGAAGAAAAAAAAAAACAGCTGGGTGACTGTTGGGAAAATAGAAAGAAGCAGTCATTTAGGGTTAGGTAATACAGTGAATGTTGACATCATTTTCCTTTTGGTTTTTTCCCCAAGAACCCCATTCCTTTTAAACATTTCACCACTTCCAGTAATTCACAGAACTGTTCAATACACTGTGTAAACAGAATTTCATGTCAAATACTAGGATTAATGGTGATGCTCATTTCCCAAAGAATAGGGAACCCATTATCCTACACGTCACAGGATACATTCGGGCAACAACTTCAAAGTAACAGTAATTTTCATGACATCATTGCAGAGTTAAATAGAAAAAAATATGTACTACTTGGAATGGTTTTCTGAGACGTCACATGCAAACCAGTTAAAACGTGTATGGAATTGAATGTTGACGATAAATTCAGAACATTGGCACAAGTTTACTGTTTGAAAAAGTTAAATACAGTGAAAACAATCATATTATGGCTGACAATATCTCGGATGGATAAATTTGATCAGTATTATGTAAATTCATCCATTTCTTTCTTATGAATGTGTTACAAAACATACTTCAATAGAAGCACTTTTGATTCTAGCCCTGTAGAATTGACTGTAAAGGGACAGAGAGCTTTACATGGAAAAAGGCCCTTATAATGTAAGAGAAAGAAGCCTCTACTATGATTGTCAATGTGACTAAGCTTTGGTGATAAAAAATATTCTTGTCACTCAGCAATGGCAAAATGAATGTGACTTGTTTTTTTATGTCATGAATGTCTGAGGCAAACCTGCCTAACAATGCATTTTCTCTTTCTATGCATACTGGCTATCAAACAGAAAAAGGAATTTCTTTTGGGAAAGTGTCAACACACTGGGAAAAAGTTGAGAAAGTGCACATTTTGCAATGAAGAGACAGACGATTGTCGGGGTTCTACTGGAGGAAAACACATGTCACATATTCCTACATAAAGAAACAATGTACAAACAAAACTTTTTGTGGGTAAGAAGAAAAAACTGACAAATTACACAACTCAAGTAAAATCTACACATATACACATATCGATGATCAACATGTACTGGTCTCTGTGTCACAAAGACCAAACAACTCGACATGAAAAACATGAACAGAAGCTATTCATTGCGGTATACCTTAACCCCAAAACCACTCTTGCAAAGATGAATACAATGGATGAATGAATAACAGTAGTGCTAGAATACTACAAACTTTTATACACTTTTACAACACACATAAAACAATTAGTAACTCTTTTTGTCTTCATGTTATAGGTCAATACCAACACTTCACAAACTACAGGTGGGCAACATCTTAACGGTACAGAGGTGAGTACTCAAAGGTCTTAAAGTATCTCTTCTAAAATATTATGGAAGTCACACAACAACCTAACAAACAAAGAGTTAGCCAGGAAACAGATCAACTAACACAGGCATTATACGGTAAAATTGCACTTCTCTGGCATTGGTTAATTGTATTTTCCCCCTCCTTTTTAGTATCACTGTATTCAAACATTCAAACAGAGAATACAATCATTTTTCAACAACTACTAAGTCAACAGAACCTACAGACTATATTGTTAAATATGATTGCATAGGTGTGTCTCATTTTTCCCTAGTGCTAAACGTTTGTCCAAGATAACCTGTATTCTTCTTTATGTCATATAAATGACTGGTTTAGGGATGAGTGCATTCATCCCATTTTGTTTTGTTTCTTTAAATCCATATTACTATATTATTATTTTTTATTTGTATGTTCTCCCATGGCACTGAGAGAAATAAAAGGAAATTAAAATCTGGTAACGAATGGTCACAAAATAACGTCAGATTAAGAAAATAGCAAGAAAATATCAAACAATCTGCAGACTCATCAAAATACTGTAAAATGATGTACAAGTTACCATCATAAAAGACTGTCAATTGGGGGAACAAATCAAAGAAAATATACTACCCTGACAGAACCTTTCTACAGTGCTGAAAGTTCAAATGATACTGTAGTCCAATATAGACACACAGCAGCTGGCTCTGTGTGAAACACATGGGTCAAGACATGGTGAAATACACAACTTTATCTACAAATAAAAAGCAATCCCACGGTGAACACACATATTATACATACATAGACATAAAATGCATGTTGTGTGTCTGGCAACCTCAAACCCTGAATAGTGATATGATATGATGGTAGTTTGTCTCTGCACATATACTCATCTAGTACTATGTCTCTTGTATTGAACTACAATACAACAAAATAAATCAGTGGGATTGACATTCCACTTGAGGGTTGGCATCTTAATTTTGTCCAATTTATCTTGCTTTGTGGCACTGAATTCACATCTTTGTCCAAATTGCCTCAATTCATTTGGTTAACACTGTCTAGATAATTCCTGATCAAATGAGCAGTAAGTACATGAAAACAGCTTGTCTTTATACTTGTTCCTAGAAGTGAAAATCAAAACACTCAAGAACTAACAATAAACAATAAGATGATACACAAAATGTACATGCACAATGGCTAGTTACACATCTCCGCACAATGAGACTACAATATTTGAATACATTTGAATTACATAATACTTTAGTTTTCTTTTTTCTTTCAAAACATTACTGTACATTTACATATATAGATGTCTCTTGACGATAGTCTTTTTTTGTGTGATTTCTGTACACCAAACAGAGAGAGGAACACATCTAGCAGAACAATCACAAGTTATTACACACAATGAAGCCTGGACAATTAATGGCATACTTGCCTTTCCACAGAAAAAAGCTTAATGTGTGCAATGATCTTTCTGGTTCGATTTTCTATTCTATGCATGTCATATTTAGGAAAGTCTGTCCCTACTGAGTAAAATGGAAATCTGTCAATCAACATTTACCAGCTGGTGGCCTAATACATGGTATCTGCTGGGGTCAAGAGAGCATTCTTACAGTGCAGCAAAGAAACGTGCCGACTCTTTACGCTTCTCGATCATATAGTCTTCACCTGGAGCACTAATATTCAATATATCTGGCCCATTGCCTATATGATGCATGAAGGTAGGTTCTGCTGTCAAACTCTATGGCACTTTCCTTTCCTTTCCTGACACAGCGAGTCAGTGTTTGCAGGTTCATTTTGATCTGATATAAGAAGTGCTACAACTTTGCTAGCACTGAAAATTGCAATATTTGACTATTTCTTTTAAGTACTTGATAGAGAAGAAGCTGTTGAGATACCATTTTTTTTCAAATGGCCTACAACTGTTTTCTTTTTTATATATATTGAGCTAAGCAGCAAACTATCAAAAAGTATACTTTTTTCTCTTTATCTCATTAGGTTTCCCATGAGATTTCACCCATGATATATTTCCTTGTGATACTGAAATGAGGTGTAAAGAAGAAATAGTCCAGACCTTAGTGCATAGTTGTCTTATTCCTCTCTCCTTTCACCATGTGCACAATTAAGACTCTATATATCCTGTTTATTGTCAGTAATATGGTGCACAAAATCCAAAAAGAGCTATGTCGATGCATTTGCTAATCATTGCTATTTCTAATCATTTGCTGTAAGTAACAATACTTCTCCGCTTTAAAAAAAAAAAAAAAAATTAAAGAAAACAGTGCTTTTCTGGGTGTGTCCGAATCAAAACCTACTATAGTACATGCAGACCTTGAGTAAGATGACATAATTCATAGCAAGTCCATGACATTCATTGCTGTGCTGAGCACAAAATAAATTAAAATCAAAAATTAAAAATTCACATATTTTTGTTTCCAGGTATTACACACACATACAAAGTATTCTACACCTGTCTTCTCATTATATGTTCCTGAATAGGAGTAGTACTTGTCAAAGTGATGAATATCAGTGTGGCTGGGCAGCTGATCAAAATGAATACTGTTTTCATTCCAATCCTTCTCTCAAGTAGACGTCTTTCAGACCAATATATCACACATGCCTTCCATAGACCTTTGGCTTTATTTTTCCCCATGCACTGATCTCTTATGAGTAATACAAGCTTGGTTTCTCATCTGTCTCTTGGAGATATGCCTTCCATGAAACCTGTGAAATTCTAGCAATGCTTTGATGGCAGCAGTCCTAACCCAATATCATTTTGTCTGTGTTTTCCTCCTTTGTGAATAGATGACTCAGAATAGTATTGTAAAACAGAAAGAGAGAGATAGACAGAGAGAGAGAGAGAGGGAGAGAGAGAGATAAAAAGGGAGAGAGATAGAGAAAGGGGAGAGTGAGAGAGAGAGAGAGAGAGAGAGAGGTCAGAAGTAAAGAATTACCCAGTTTGCTGTCCCTAAACTTATGTATGCAGACATAAAACATGAATTGACCAATGGAGTTCTGAGTGGAAAATTCATGTCAGATGGTATCATGTTAGGTGGATCTACAAGCTGAGAAAGATAGAATCAAAATCTGATTTTGAAATTTAGTGATGTCTAGTCATCTAAATATCACCAAGCTGGAGATAAACATGTGTAAATTCTTTGGTGAACTACTACCAACTGCCACTAAGGCCTCCTGATTCCAGTGCTTGTGCATTCCAGAAGAGGCAACTCTAAGACTTGAGTGTTTCATAATTCAAACAGAGATCAAAGAAGTATACAGCCTCGCTTGTAAACTTGCCTGATGATACAGTCAGAATCATATCGCTCATGAGATCTTGTGCATTTGAAAGAAGTAATATAAGTCTCTCTTCCAATGGGGACGGCTAGGAGAACTACAACTATGACTTGATAATGACTGAAAAGAGATGGTCTTCTACAAGGGTTGCCATGACAATCTCTTCAACTTTTGTCAGTTTTTGGTACCTGTATAGACTAAGTAGTGAGAACAGCTGACTTCATTCTTGTGCTCTGTACATGGAAATTCTATCCCACGACTATTTGGGAAATATGTTTCTTCTTTTGAAAACAAAACAAAAAAAATCAATTCAACACAGCAACAATTAAACTAGAAATCAACACTGCAAGAAAATGTACTACACAAAATTTTCAAGAGTCCATTAAAAATGACTACGATCTGGTACAGCAATCATCTGGTAACACCATTGAAAAACACACACAGAAAACATACTTTATCTTAAATACTCTGCAAAGGTCTTCATTGAGACGCACGCCTTAAAAACTTGAAACTTGTATAATTATAAATAAATAATGATTTAAACATACAAGAACTTGAATAATCAAAGACTTTGCACACCCTGTTTCTGTTCAACAAAACTGCCAAATGCCTTTTTTTTCCACACGGGGATACACATCACACAGTAATAATGTCAACTCCTGTTAAACATCAACTTTTAAAACACTCTGGGGCAATTTTCCATTTGAGGAAAATCACAAGTCACAAAGATGAAACTACTAAAAAAAATGGCATAAACTTTCAAAAAAGTATATAAGCTTGTGTAACATTCCATGCTTTTGAACAATAATAGAAATGACAATAATATGTAGGCTCAAGACAAATGTCAATAAGATTCAACTGAGGAGAAGCTTCATTTGACTACAGAGATCTAAACACACACACACATACATACATACATACATACACAAGCAAAGATTACGCAAGAATGATCCACTATACTATGAGCTACAGTTATCTGGATGATTAATTTCCTGGTTTATCCATTCACCTCCCTGATTTAAGCAACTCTCAAGTCTTGTGTTGTTGTTGCTGTTTTTTTCCTTTCATCCCTAAGTCTATGTGTTTCCTAACATTACTTGTGGCTTCTCGATTGCTTTTCGAACAATGCTGAAACAGTTTTGCAAAATTGCTACACACACAAAAAAAAAGTGTTAAAGAAGCATTAACTGAAACAGTGTAAGCGTTGGAATACTGTATAAATACACTTGTGTGAGGCGGACACATACTACCTAATAATCTGCTTTATGATTCTTGCTTCTGTTAACATTTTACTTCTTGGCGCATGTGGAGATACACGCTGACGTGCAAATTACACACAGACATTGAAGTCAAGTCAATAAACTTGTCACACAAGATAATAGCAAACCGGTATGGTTTCCAGGGGCAACGAGCAACGTTTACAGGCAGACGTCACATGACTTGGACAGAAGTATCGAGCGTTCTGATTGGTGGAAAAATAAAGAGAAAGAAAAAAACAAAGACAGAATAGAAAAAGCAGGGTTAGACAATGAAACATTAACAATGGCAAAAAGTAAACAAAGAGCGTTGTTTGTCGTGTCAATGATTCCCATGTACACAAGATTCCCATTTGAGGAGAGAATGATACAGAGTAAATATGGCTACTACAACTACAAAGCATGAGGACAAAAGGACTGCACTGTATGTTAAGACACAAATGTTGGTAGTCTTTTCCCTTACTGCTAATGACTTACTGCAGAATCTCAAAGATTTCATGGCAGTACTTTTCATAGAGTTTGATTGGGTTCAATATCTGTAACAGAAAACTTTTACCATGAACATAGACACAGAGAAAGCATGAAAGAGGCCATGTAAAATAAAGTACCATAAAGTGCTGAATGATTTATCAATAATCAAATTGTTGATAATTAATTTGCATACATTTGATGCTGTGATTGGTTGATATATGCAAACTGCTTATAAATGATATAAGTGATGCATAAGAAAGCACAACATCTGGCTTGAGAAGCTACTTGGGGATGTTTAAAGCTTGAATATATGATTGCAGTAGTATGATGAGCACAGCCATTTGTACAAGTCTCCTCAAGGTGGACATATATATTTGTAAAGCAAAGTAAATAAAGAGCACTATTGGGTTTGTGTTTTGTTTTAACATAAATCTGTTCATTTGAAATGTACTTGTCCAGCAGAAGGTCATCAAATCATCATCTGCCACACCCATTGAAAAAAAAATGGAAACAAAGAGAATTACTTTTAGCTGCATGTAGTTGTCATAACACAACACTTATGTATGAGCTCATAAAAAAACTTACAATAAAACAAAATGTACATATTTGTTTGAGATTCACATAGTATTAATCCCATGTGTCTGCCTTGTAAAGATCAGCTCTCAAAGATACTTCTCTGTAAGCATTTAAAAAAAAAAAGCCTGGAATTTAGTAAAGAGAAATCCATTTTCAGCTTTGTGCATCCCATTTTTAAAACAATTTTTGTTTTGCTATGACAGAATCTGAATCAATTGTCACCCTCTGTGCAAATGTATTGTAAAATTGCCACTGCCAATGTATATCTTAACTAACTTGATGGAAAAGGGAACCAGTGGGAATTGAACCTGTCATCTACTGCTTTCCGGGCAGCAACACGATGAACACAGAACAAATACTCAGGCTCTTAAATTTCAACATTTTAGTATTAAATAGCCCAAAGCTGCCACCACTTAATTTTTGTTCTGATCTAAAACAGAGCAAGCCTTTCTCTGAAATGACATGACAAACGAGCAAACAAGGCATACATACATTGTACATAACATTGATGAAAGAATGATGAAGGTTGCTATGTTCATGTCTATGCTGTCAGGATTTCAATTCTACCTCTCATATTGCCATTCCTCTCACAGGAGGTTTCCCAGAAACCATCTATTCTTCCACATTCTAGCATGTCACAAACACCAACACTACTATTATCATGATGTCTGTTCTCTAGACAGAATCCACACTTTTTTCCTTCTTCTTCTTACTACCTGGACGTATCTTTTTCAGACAAACACACAACAACATGATACAGTAATTTGTTGCAACTGTTTCTTCTTCTTCAAACAAAGAGCCAGCAAGGTAGCAGAAGTGAATATTTGGTTGGACTGTGAATAACATAATGATTAGCAACAAGCTTGTAGAGATACAATAACTGGGCAAAACCACTTACAAAGAACAGGAAGTAACAGCAAATCTATTTAAAAATGATCACAGCACAACAGTATGCACTACATGATTGGAAAGCTCTCCCTGGGAGTACATTAACTACAACACATTGACACACATTAACCATGCTTTTGTTTTCAAGGAGTTGGGATAGTAGTATGTGGATGTGGTTAAAGTGGAGGAGCATATCATTTACAAGACAGGCTGTGCACTTGTCCTTACTGGAAAACAAACTCTGTCAGCAAAATGGATAAACAGTTAACTTCCAAGACAATTTCAAGTCATTGTGTTTTATTCTTCTGTACTATCTCTGTTCATTTATACTGGTTGTAATGGTTAAATGCCTTTCCCAATGTGGGTTTTCCCCCCATACAAAGATGGATTAAAGTAAAAGGCAAAGCCTAGGCAGCATTTGCTCTCTATGATGAAGTGGTAGAACTGAAAACAGAATTAGTCACATGGTGCAGGAGTGAGATGCTGTCAGGGCAAACACTGTCCATGTGTGTTTTAGAAACACATCTTGTATCTAAAGATCTAGTGGTAGCACAATACAAAAGTGCCTAATATTAGCAGCCTCCTCTTAAAAGTCATCACTCTCTTTCATTTCCAAATCTGGCTTACTGGTTGTCTATGGCAGTCAATTCTGGGCATCTTAAGAGCCTTGTGGTAAATGCCTCTTGAACGGACTCTTGAGGCAGGGCAATTTAGTCCTCTCCCCATCTGTCTCCAAATGACAGCACTCTACATCATCACCCATCTCCCTCTCCCCCTGGCAATCCATCAACCCTCAGACTCACATCAAGCTCCAAACTGCTCTATTGGTAACACATTAAAGAACCAGAATGACCCAATAATCCTATATCAATGTGAAAAGAAGCTTGCCCAATGGAGCTGATCAATCAAGTAGTAGGCTACTAATGTAATCAGGGTAAAAACCAGTTGACCATCTCTTTCAAGGTTCCCCTTCCTACGGCTGTTGAGACAGGCTGAAACCTTGTGAATACCTTACATGCTGGAGGAAGACAGTATTTTGACATTCCAATACCTTAATAGGACTACTCTACTTCAGAAAAGCAAAGAATGAGTCCCTTCTGACTCTGAATATGCTGTGCTTAAATGACTGATTAAATACACAACAAATACATACAGATATTCATACGTGGGAAGCACACACCTATAGTTCATGAAGAGAAGATTTCTCTTGTAGGACACTTAAAGAAAGCAAAATAATTACTTGATATTGATACATCTATCAGGAAAGTGTGCCAGAAAATTTAGTATTCATACATCATTTCGAATCCTGGAGACTGGTAAAGTTTAGGGATGAGATCTACAGATTGCACAACTACACTTATGGCCAGTTCATTGCACAGCAGATTCTTGTTACATAGAAACCTACAAGCCATTGAATACCAAACATAGATACCAATGTTTTACTTCATGGACTGACTAAAAAGAATATCTGTTGGAGTGAAATGTTGCAGGTTCATTTTTAAACAAAATTCCACTGTACTGTTTAGAAATAGGAGGCACTTTGGGTATACTTGTCTTTTGCAAGGCACAATAACAGGGTTTCCACACTGACATGCAATATAGACTTGAGCGTAGAAGTGTGATGCCGTAGTCACAGTGTCAAACAAAGAATTGGATTCAAAAAGAAATTAAGCACAAAAATATATTTTCCTTCACTTCAACATTTTGAAGTCCAATTACACAGTCATGATAGCTTACTGCTCTGCAGAACACACATTCAAATATAAAATACCTTCCTTCAAGTAGTTTCATTAATGTAATGCCTACTGCTTGATACTGCTACAGTACAAGTTAAAATTTCATCAAACTCCCAGTATCCAATATAAAATTCTTTCATCCACCTTCAACCAATACTCTAACATGATGAATGCATCAAGAAAGTGATTTGTATCTTTCCGAGTCTGCATTTAACAATATTTCCTGAGATGGACAGTGAATTTTCTGAATTCAACATAAATAACAGTACACAAATTCTTTACTAAGCACGTGAACAGACTCTTCCTGAGATAGTGTAGAACAGGTCTATCAATCACTTAAGTACAATTTGACAGCATGTTCAAGTTGGCATCATAGAAGAGAGAATTCAAATGAACTGATGGTAGAGTTATCCTCAGACTTGGACCACAAGGAATAAAGTAATGGAATTTAAAACCAGTAATCCTTGGTTTCAGGAATACACAAGTTGTATCCACATCAAACTGGCAATGGTTGTGAGGCCAACTTCTTACATGTCTCCCACTGAACTATTCACAAATCTCTATTTCCTAGTTTGACATGAAATCAATATGAATATGATATACAGTAACATGAGAACCAAATTATTTGACCATTGCAACTACCTTGCAACTACTCATAAATAGTTACAGTTGCTCTATCATCCACAAAAATCATATTCTAATATCTATGCAATCAAACCAATGGGAGGGCAATGGGATGATTATGACATTTGTGTCTCCTCTTCTAATTTGTGTATCTTTGGATAAAACATGCTAAAGTTTAGTATTCCATAACTTTCTTAACTTTTGTTCAATTTTAACAAAACTTTATTTAGAAAAGTCAATTTGAACAAGGTGAAGAATAGAACAAAGAGGATGTCTTCTTCACCAGTGTGTAGAAGCTATGATGATAAACTCATTCACTCATCATTTGTATTGAAGCCAAGTCATGCCTATGCAAAAGAGCAAGCTATTGTTGACGATGTGTACTGAACCACATAGATGAATTCCAGGGAAATGTAAATATTTAATGACATCATGTCTGTGAAATTTGTAGATCACATGATACTTTTGATTGTGTAGTCAGTCATCATGTAAGGATTGAATATTACAGATTCATCATAATTTCATTTTCTCTCGCTGATACATGGACCAAGTTTAGAAGGGTAGCTGTCACTGGCTCCTGTCGAGTTTTACTATCATTTATTGCGTCCCCATCGCATTTGACACCAAATACTGTACATGTATCTACTACATACATGTACTGTACGAGCTGAAATTTTCGCGGTGGTCTTATTTTCGCGAATTTTGCGAATCGCCTTTGAACCGCGAAAATAACAACACGTGAAAATAACAACGCGCAAATAACTAAGTTCAGTTAGACCCTCGCAACCGCGAAATTAACAACACGCAAAAATGTCCTCCAAGTAGCAATTCGCGAAAATATCTGTACCTGAAAATTTCAGCTCGTACAGTATGACTTTTCCTGGGGGGGGGGGGGGCAATTTTTAGGCAAGACTGGGGAAAGAAATATTATCTCTGGCACCCTTAATTTGAAGGCATAAAAGTCATGATTTGCCAGGTGAAAGCATGCTATGTTTGATTCACAGTCAAGGTCACTTTAAATACTTCTCAGCTTTCATTTCCACAACTGTTCTTTTCATTATCAAATTTTCTATGCCAAATATATGATTCTGTCAATCAGTCAATTAGAGCATAAATTTTGAGAGCAACATCTCATCAAAAATACCACTGCCTGAAACATGACTGCATCATCAGTATATCCTATCCACTAACTTTAACTGTTTTATGATGTGTTTGTTCATCTATATTTGTCTGTATGCATGGTATGTCCATTGTATGCATGCATGTATATGTATAGGGCCATAATATGCCTACATGCATGTATATGTGACTCACCTTAGTAGGGCTTGCTGGCTTCTTTGGATCTTTTCAGCTGGACTTTTAATCTCTTGGTTCCCACAGAGAAACCATTCATGGACTGGATGGCAGTTTGTGCTGAAAGTGGCGAGTCGTAGCTTACGAAACCTAGTTCAATGTCAAGGTTGACAAATGATGATGATTTGAAGGGTCACAATAATGATAATATCTGTGCTTTCTTCATGCATGCATTTTGCAATATTCCAATTTTGTGAATGATATACTCACATTATCAATGGATTATAAGGTCTAGTAGAACAGTTTACTGCCATCATTTCCTAAACCTAGAGTAATGCACATATTTCAGAGGAAGGTTCTGCAAAGGTGAAAGTCCTCTGTGGCATGCTTCTCCAATGTCAGCAGAATTTTGGGTGCTTAAATGATTTGGTAAAAATTTACACCCATATACCAAAGCGTCAAACAGCGAAAAAAAAAAAAAAAGTATTCACTAAACTACATGGTTCTATGAATGACTTAGGTTCATAAGTGCTTTGAGATAGAAATATAATGTTAGAGGATATTGATAAATGTAGTCATGAAATCAACACAATGTTAACAAAAGGCTTACATCACATAATATATAATTTCAGTAATTTATGATAGCTGTACATATAGGCCTATGGCTTACAAAATTGTAATACTTCACATACACTGACTGAAGTATCCAACATTATACCATATAATGAAACTAAGCTGATGAGCTACACAATAATTTGAATTGCCATAAGCAGTAGCAGCAATCAAATATATTCAAACCACTATCACCATAACCTGGTACTCACCAAAACATTTGCTGAGGTTTGTGTTCTTGTCAATGAAGACTTTCGCACTAAGTATGGCTCCATACGGTGAAAACATGGAGACCAAGTCTGAGTCTGTGTAGTCTTGGGGTAGGTGGTATATAAACAGGTTGGCTCCCTCAGGACCTACAGAGATAAAAGTCACAATAGTTCTTTTTCCATGTTTGATTACCATGAGCTTTACACAGATTTATCAATGCCATGTCAAGACAAATTTGAATGTGTCTGCTGGAATAGTAACTGATTAATATTCTGCATCAAATATCCTTGGAGTAATACAATATTGGTCCCAGTGAAATCAACCAGTACTATACGAGCTGAAATTTTCGCGTACAGATATTTTCGCGAATTGCTACTTGGAGGACATTTTCGCGTGTTGTTAATTTCGCGGTTGCGAGGGTCTAACTGAACACAGTTATTCGCGCGTTACTTTCGCAGTTCAAAGGTGATTCGCGAAAATAAAACCACCGCGAAAATTTCAGCTCGTACAGTAACATGTTCTAAAAGCCACATTACAAGTGGCAATAATAAATGATTACCTACAGGAATGTGTATATGTGTGTGAGAAAATTCAAACATGATAACAATGGCATGTCTTGTATTTCAATGAGAATATACTCAGTATTGCTTGGATTCAGGAAATACTCCAATCAAAAACAAAACTACAGAAATATAAATACATATAGAAGATGGGATAGGACTTTGCTTGTTCACTTCCCTTGATTTGAATAGTAGATATCAAATCATCCATCTTTTGGCATCTCATACCCTGCATCGCAGAAATCATGAGTTTAGCAGGTTTTTAAGTTGATTCATTCATTGCTTTGTCAGTTCTCATGCAGGTCCAACATCTGTCAATCATACGTGGGGAAATGTTACTTTGCATCAGTAGTGGATTGGCTGAACCCAAACAAGGGATGCATATGGAATGGATTGGGTAAACTCCAACAAGGAATATATACTGTATCAATAGTGGACTTGGTAGACCCCAAGAAGGGATGTATCAGTAGTGGATTGGGTAAACCCCAACAAGGGATTTATCAGTAGTGGATTGGGTAGACCCCAACAAGGGATTTATCAGTAGTGGATTGGGCAGACCCCCAACAAGGGATGAACCAAGAGTGGATTGGGTGAACCCCAACAAGGGAATACCTTCTTTCTGTTTCTGATTGGTGGCAGCAGCCTGCTGCTGGAAAGCGCCGATGGGTCCAAAGCCGTTGGGGAATTGTGCTGTGGAAGCAAGAAGTACATTGGCAGGCAGGATAAAGCAACATGTCACAGCAAGTAATCTTAAGGCACACACAGCAACTACTCAAAGCAAGGCATAGTGCTTAAAGGGAAAATTAATTCCCATGATATTGACTTGTAGCAGCTCCAACTGCAAGTTATAGTATGTTGTTTCTGAGTGTGCAATGGTAACACTGAGTAAAATCTCACATATCTCAAGGTAACTTCAACGAAATATTCACTCCTTTGGTTATGATATACAATGAGATAATTTAGGGCTCCTTAAATAAAGGAAAAAAAATCAATTCTTGTTGAGAAGATGGGATATAGCCCTGTGGGGCATGGTATTAAGTTGATTACTATGCAAGAAAGAAGTCAAGTGAGGTAGAGCATCTTAGCAATCAAGAGTAAAGGTAAGAAAGACCTTGACCAGGTCTGAGAATCTCAAACAATGGTACATGTCATAAAGACATTACCAAATTTCATATACTATCCCAAATCTTCCAAATTCAGATACAAATCACAAAAATCTACAATGTACATGTATTTCATGCACTTATCTATGCATAAAGTGTCCTATTTTTTTTTTTCTCTCTCTCTCTCTATATATATATATATCATACATGACATCACTTTTCAATGCATTAAAAAGAAATGTTACAGAGCTTTATCAAATAGTCATGTCTAGTGAACTGGAATACATACAATGCAGATTTCGCTTTTAAATACAGGATTTGCTTATTTGCTTGTTGGAATTCCAAGTAAGGGACACATTACCCTAAATCACAATACCATCTGTATGTACTTCAGGAAAAATAATAAGGAGACACCTTCTTTCAGATTAAGACAAATAAGGAAACATTAGCAAACCCAGGAAATATAAAAGGCTTGCAGGTTGTCATGATAAATACCAGGGGTATATCATATAAAGTAAGCTACTAATGACTATGCAAAATTAAAATTTTCTTCACTGTTTATATGTGCATTGCACATGACTTTTTAAAATTCCATTGTTTGAGATGAACTGATCTTTAAGTCTTGTTTAGGGGATATTGAGTGCTTGACAATGAAAGGCATTCAAAAGAATTTCATTATTGAAAACCTTTGCACTTGAACACAAGGGGATTTGTCAAAACAATTTGTTGTACTTGAATGAATAGAGGGATACCAAGTAAAAATAGTTGTGGCATAGATAAAGAAGACAACACAAACAAATAAGACATAACATGGTTTGAACCTCATTAGAGGTGTCTTAATGGCTTGTGGTCATTTTGGCAAGCTTCTTACAACAGACAAAATCTTCTTTCAAAACAAATTTCTCTTCACCATTAAAAAATGTACCACATAAACAATGAATTACTGGTAGGTAAAAGTTTTTTTTTTTCCTCTCTTTCAAATAACAAAAAAGTGGCAAATGCAATGCAGGAAAACATAAAAACATTGATCCTAAAACCACAGAAAATATTGCAATTAGGTGACTTTGTTGAATTTGAGTCATTCCAGTTGTGAAATTTAGAGACATGTGAGTGAGTGTTAATCAAATAATGCCATAAAAATATCCACGTCATAACTTTTCTTGACCTCAAGTGGTTGAACTTCATCACAGCAAACAAGACATGAAGTAGGGGGTGAAAAAGCCACACCAAGCTTAAAACAACCGAATGAACAAATACAACCATTGATTGAATATGGGGAATTTTGGTTAGATTTTGATGATATGTTAACATAAAACACAACAACACGCAAAACACCAAAGAGAGAGGCCAAGATCTGGGAGGAGTGGATTTATTTCAATTTCAAGGATTATGGGAAAAACACAACAGAAAACGAGACGGCACTCTTCCCAAATTTCAGGATTAATCTGGTAAAAAATGGAAACCACATGGGCTGGCCATCCTAATGAGTCAACATGGCATTCACAGAAGTGTCATGCAATGGATTTCTACATATTCTTGAATTGGTTAAGCAGGAAGATCTCTGTAATACTGAAGATTTAAACTATTCTCAAATCTTGAAGACACTGCATGATTGGCAGGGGGAAAAAGAATGGGGAGAAAGGACATACCAAAAATGTGTTCTGCTGATCTTGTAAGGGGGCGGAGGGTGATCACAAAGGCTGATTTCTTTTCTTTAGACTTGCAGAAAATATACTTAATTATTTTAGTTGAATTAGATAGTTTGGATTTTAAAAGGGGAAAGGGTAGATGAATAAGAGGAAAACTGATAAAATATGCCACAATTATTTTCCATAAGTGCATCATATCTGCTCATTTTGGTACATTTTCTTTTTAGGAGGAAAAGACAGCAGTGGTTATATTAGACAACTTGAAATGAATTTGACAATCTTAAAAGGTCTCTTTGAAGATAATGATAAAAAATGAAAATAGCCAACTTGATTATTGGAGGGGAAACGCGTCAAAGCATATCATGCACCTCAACATCAGGCACGAAGGACTGCTTCCACTATTACATTACTGAAGACATTATTTTTATGTTTCTCTCACGAATATGTGAAAAGCTTTGGACAGGTAAAAAATAACACTTTGTGAGTGAGTCACACAGGAATGATTTTTTGATCAATTGATTTTCATATTGTGAAATCCATCTTTCTTATCCGCACGTTGGTGACAAATATTGGAAAACCTTAGTATTTTGTTGGAAAGATTTCTTAAACATCTGACTGATCACAAATCCTGTTAGTGGTACATTTAAACAAAGTGGTGACATTGTGGTTTACAACATGTTATGTGTATCCTTGACGAGAAAAATAAAAACAAAAAAGATACAATCTCCAGAATGTGAAGAACATGATTAGTCATACACTGTAGACGTAGAGTAAAACATGTAATCTGAATTTTAGTTTGCAGTTTTTAATTTGATACATAGCCTGTTTCAAATGGCTGACTTTTATACCCAGAGTATCAAGCGCCAACACATGATTGTAAAGCATTCATTGTTGCAGGGGAAGTAGATTCTTTTCCTTTTTTTCCCTGGGAAGAAAATGGGAATGACCTTACCCCTAATTGTAATCAATACCCATTATGATCAACAGCTATTGTTGGTTAATAATTTGCCTCTTTTGTTCTTTCCTCTGTTTTCAAAAATAGTTGTCGAGAAAAACCAACCTGCGTACTGCTGGATTCCTGAATAAGCCTGCGTCAGGGCGTTTAAGTCAATATTAGCTGTTGGGGTGGTCGTGCCCCCGCTTCCTGCCAAACCGGCTGCAGTGCCCAAATTACCGACCCCAGCGACAGTGGTGGACAGCCCTGTGCCTGGGTTAACGTCGGGTAAGATCAGGTCACAACCGGGGGTGAAAGTTGAAGGGTCATCATGGTTCAGGGGTGGAAAAAGACAGCAAATTTCTTTGATGGAGTTCAGAAAAAAGTGCATGCATTTTCTATCCTCGTCGACAGATGACTTTTTCTTTGTTTTTCATTTTCCATTACAAATTAAAATGGATGAATGATATGAATGAAAGAAAATGCTATTTTGAAAAATATGGTCTCGAGTCAGGAAATATTGATTCAATGGTGATGCAAGTGATTTGAAATAATAACATGGAAAAGAAGCCTGTTATCAAACAACTACGGTGTGGATGTATCCCTTTAAAGCTGTCAGGAATGGGAATGTATTAGCATATTTTTGAGAAGGACTCATCAAAACCTGCACAAGATTGGGATTCATATTTCTTCCTTATGTCTTTTCTAAACCCCTCCCCCATCTATCTTGTCCTATGAAGATTTTGATGTGCCTGGCAGTGCTTTCATAGTTCTTATTTTTGTTTGTTTTTTTAAATACAAACGAAGAACACAAGGTAACCCTTATTAGTTCAGAACAAAGCAAAACATCAACACCATTTGACCACAAACAATGAATTCAGTGTTGACCACAGAGTCACTATCTACATACACAAGTTGGCAGTGAATTTCCAGTAATGTGCTCTTCAAAACACAAAACAGCATGTATTGCAGCAATTTTTGACAGTGCTCCAAATTGCATTTTGTGATTTTGTAAAACACACACAAGTTAACATTTCTCCAAGAGTGAGAGGACCAACATGGAAATGGTAATTTGGTTTCCCCGGCATGACAGAACAATAAGAACAAAACAACTTGACAATGCACTTTCAGAATGAGAAGATTCTGTGGTAGTGACAAGAATTGTTTGTGCAAGTGAATGAAACATAATTTCCAGTCGTGTTAAAACAATAAGGTACAAACATGTTTGTCTCTAGAAAGAAGGGGGAAAAAGATATCGAAGCACCTTTGAACAATGCTACAGAATTTTGTGCACAAGTTTGGTGGTTTAAAGAGTCTTGCAAACTGCAATATCGCAATCACTTCAGATGCAAAACCAGATTGCATTGGCAGACTCTAGTGCTAAAATCTATGCCTATTCCTCACTTCCTTTAAAGGGATGATCACACACTGCTGTTAAAGGATAAAAAAAACAACACAGAAATCAACAAATCGAATGGGAAGAAAACGACTGGGGCGCAGAAAACAGACAGGTAGTGGGTGGGGGGAGGGAAGGGTGAGCTGGAGGGAGGGATAGCGCATTCTGTAACTTGCAATCAAAAGAAGATAAAGAAAAAAAATATAACAGTTCCAAAGGCTTTTGGGGACAAATACCTACAATTACAAGCAAAATAAAACACATGGAAAAGTGAACAAAACTCTTCAAATTTCAAGACAATTTCATGGTATCTGCAGCAGGAAGGGAAATTGAATGACTACACATCAACATGAAGGCAATGAACCAAAAAAAAAAAAAAACCCAACAACACACAAACAAACATGATTTTAAATAAGAGCTATTACAAACATAACTTTTACAAACAGGTTAGATATCATCACATATTCTAAAATCTTGCACATGAGAAATAATAACACTTCAGAGCAAGTTGCCCATTTCTTGCATTACTTTAAATAAACAATGCTTGACCCTCTATGAAGGTCAAACTGTACAATGAACACAGTGAAATGACATGACAGGCAGAACATATCATATGTGACAGTACATTTGTATTAGTGGAGGGCAGGTGTGAGAATACAATTCAAGCAGCAAAGGCATTCATGAGGTTTTACAGCAAATTCAGGTATTAAAAGAAAGGATTGACATAATGAAAGACACAACAAAGTCAAAATGTACAAACATGCACAGTGATATATGCAATCTTACAGCCACAAACTCACTTTAAAAGCATAGCATGAGTTGTTTGGAAATCTTGATGTTCAAATCTGTTATAAAACAGTCTAGCACTGTCATCTTGTTTCAGTGGAGACCACTATGACATACTGTAAGCCCAGAAGTATTTGTGGCATGAAGTCTTCGCCAATGGGAGCCAATGGCCTTTTTTGTGGCATGAATTTCTTTTTGCTAATTGCCACTGGCATTCAATGCATATAGTGTAGACAAGAAATTTTGTGTGCAGTTTAATGACACATATCTTGGCTCTTATGAAATTTGTAAAATTTAAATACACTGTAAGGACACCTCACTGTAGAAGATTGACATCATTTATCATTGTCACTATCATTATCAAAGCCCTGTTTTTAGTGCTGCAATGACAACATGAATTTCATCTCCTTGATTAACCTTTATTTTCTGTCAAGTCCTAATGTGAATATTCATTAGACCTACTGACTGTGCATGACATGCTAGTATCATTACACACCTGCCTTGTCATATCTGAAACAAAAGGCATATCGGGAAATCACAGCTTTCGAGTTGATTTTTACCCTTACAAACAATGTGAGTAAAAGTTTATGTGCATAGAGAGGCTAGCCACCACTTAAATTTGAACCAAAAGAAGGCCAAGTTTGTAAGATGGAGCTGTCAATGTCTTCAATGAACTGTCAAACTCATTGAGGCAAAAGAGTAAATAGCAGAGGCAGGCAAAGCTGTAAACGACATCAGCATTTGCAGTAAATGTGACATGTCGAAAATTACTTTGTTTATCTGACCAGAAACTAATTGTCACGTTATTTGTCAGATCTTTTTCCTCTTATCAATAGAAATGCTATTAAGAAAGTAATGGACAAAATGACAACAGGCTCTGTGGCTGGATTGAAGTATGTAAATATTAAATGAAGACTTTTCATGTCATATATGACTGAAGACATTTTATAATTAAATGCAGGCATAAAGGAACAGGAATCTAATATTTCAGACAACAACAACAAAAAAAGATAAAACCATAACAACTCAAGTGTTTGGCTTTATTGTATGTATGACACATACACAAAGATAAACAAAAGTAATGATGGCTGGCATTATGTTCAGTAAGATGTTGTGAATGTCAGAACTACTGAATCATTTGAAAATAACTAGAAATGTCGCTACGGCGACTGGTGTATGCCTCCGCCATAATACATGGTTCTCCTAATAGGTCTATAGTAATATGTCTTGACAATGTGTGATGACAGTTTCACACAATTGGCAAAATATTAAAATGACAGGTTTGCCACAAATGTGCTGAATGTTCACTTTCCTAGAACTAGGTTCAATTGGATGAATGATTAAAACATCAAGAGTGCAGGTATTTGGGGGAACTGATGATTTTCACTTGACTTTTGACCCTTTTACAAGTTTATGCATTGAGTAATTTTCAAGGTATTGAGAAAAAGTATAATTTCAGTATCAAATGGTAAAATAGTATTATCGAAACCTGGCCTTTGACCTTTGACCCCACAGTTCCAAAGAGAATCACTGTTAGGTAGAACATGCATAAATATGTAAGTTTCATGACAATACCTTGAGTTATTTTTGAGATATGGAGGAAAAAGTGCAATTTAGCACTTTCACTTGACCTTTGACCTTTTGACCTTTGACCTTTTGGCAAGAAACTTCCCACAGAATATATATTGGGTTATACATGCATACATCAAGTTTTAAAAAAATCCTTCAGGCACTGCATAAATATAAGGAAAGTAGTTATATTTTGAGGAGTTGACCTTGACCTTTGACCCCCTGACCTTTGACCCATGACCCCCAACTTCCCTAGATAATCACTGCCCATCGGTACAAGCATATATACTAAGTTCCATGAAGATACCTTGAACCATTTGGGAGATATGGAGAAAAACATGAAATTTCAATTTTTTTTTTCACAAAATAACCTGTGACCTTTGACCTTTGACCCTGTGACCCTAAAATCCACACAAAGTATCATCCCCCAAGGATATACCCTCATACCAAGTTTGATGCAAAACCACCACACGGTTCTTGAGATATCGACAAAAACAAAACGGGACGGACGGACGTACGGAAGTACGGAAGTACGGACGTACGGAAGTACGGACGTACGGAAGTACGGACGTACGGACGGACGGACGACCCGAAAACATAATGCCTCCGGCCACTTCGTTGGCGGAGGCATAAAAATGGAAGCAGTATTCTAATCTACATTTTACTACCTTGTAGCACTACTCTTGATCTTAATGTACATCTCATACAGTCAAATCATTGTTCAACCCAATCTTTAATGTGGAGAAGGACTGCCTCCTCTTGGCTTTTAGTGCCTGAAGCATTTCATAAATCAAAATTAAATGCTGTCTCAAAGCACACATTTTGTTTTGATATTGTTTGATTAAAAAAAGAAAAGAAATCCCACCTCTGGTTAAACTAACTGTCAACAGCCTGTATAACCCCCTGGTATGTGGCAATATATCAGTACTAGCCATAAGCATGTTTATGCAGAATCATCTAAAGCAGGGAATAGGATTCAGGAAAAGATTTTTTTTTCTTCTTATCTTACTCATGTTTATTTGCCTCCTGGATTAAATGTTCAAATTGCAAGTCAATGGATTTACCAATGTAGAATGTTGTGAAACATTCTTAATAACTGTCATGATTATTATCATTGTGTGGAACAGAGCTGTTTAGTGAATTGGTACGTGTGAAATGAAATATGAAAACCAGTGGTATTATGACTGAACTCTCCTGCCTGGCATGGATACTGGAGAGAGATAGCTGTATTTGTCATGTCTACATGGCTCTATTTCTGATGTTTGTTGTGTCCAGTAATTGTAGGTCTCCTTGAGATATGATACTTGTCTATTTTGATAGAGATGAATCCTGTGCTATTCTCCAGACTCTACACAAGACAACACAAGACAAACAGATGGGAAAGAAATGAGGGTTGCATGAAAGATAGAAAACAGCAAGGCAAACACTCCTACCTGCTAGTCCCTGTAGCCCCGCTGTTAGCCCCGTCATACTTGTAGTTGTGTTTGTTCCAGCACCTGGACAGGAGACAAGTTCAAAATGCATTCCTTCTATCACAACTTTTGGTTTATAAAGTTGCATAACCTCTATCTGTATAAATCTTGCAATAAATGAGAAAGATAGACAGGTGAGTTAGAATGGGAATCATAAGATAAAGCTCAGGTTGGATAGAAAGCCATTTTATGTTCAGTCCAGCCAATGGTAAATGACTTAATATTGTAGAGTTCAAAGACAAGACCAGAGTTCTGTTACAATGGGTAGCCACCCTGCAGTTGGCACAAGGAATGTGTTTAGTCACTAATGATGTTTGTAATGATGCTTTCTAAAAACCATGTAAGATTTTCAGTTCATTGTTGCATGTGATGTCCAAGCCTTTGAATAGACCACTTTAACAACATATTCAAATTTGTGGATGTTTCTTATGTTGTGATGTAGTAATAAGATATTCTATTAACCTGTACCCCCCCCCCCCCAAAAAAAAAAAAAAAATCTTTTCAACGCCTGGAATTCAGTTTACAAAATTAGTTATTGCTACGTTTGGCAAACCTCGGCAAGCTTTCAGATGGTCAAGAAGAACCACTGTCAGAAAGGCATTCATAAAATTTGAATACGCTAGTAAACCAGTCTACTAAAGCCCTGGTAGCTTGGGGAAACATGGGCGGTCTGAGTGAATTTGCTCCCCATCATGGGTATTCTAAAACTACAAATAGCGCCCATCAGCCACATGTCTGTGAATATGTGCATCAAAGTGTACACTCATTGGTAACGGTCAATTCCAGTCAAGATTCTTTGGCTGTGTGTGTACTTACACAGAGGTCAGTCATAAAGCTGTACACAAATCATTATGGGGAATTTTGAATATATCTGAACCTTTCCACTCCGTGGTGTCTCCACACTACTGGGTCTTTAAAAAGCATACTCTGAAATCAATGGCATGGTTCCCACAGCTTTAGATTGGACAAGTTACAATCTGTAATGTACATTCATGCTGACTGAATGTTTCTGATTTTCAAAGATTTGGCCAACACTACAATAACTACTCTTCTCTTTGCTGCAACTTTGACAGAGATATTGATTTTATCACTATGTGAATCTTTTTAATAAAAAAAAAAAATGCTATTTCATCCCTACTACAACTGTTATTTTATTCATTTATTTATTTTATTTACTTATTTTTTTTTTTTTTACTTCACCCAGGTCATGCTGTCCCTTTATTCCAAACTACAACTTTGTAATACTAAATACACCATATATCTTATCTTTTTAAAGTCTAATTTTTCCAAAAATGGGGACTTCCAACAATTTTGTGAGTGGTTAAATTTGTGATCATGGAGTACGGTAATGAAGGAGAAAATCAAGGCTGATATTGGCAAACTGTACAGATGCTCTCACATAATATGTAAGCAAACTCAAAACATGAAATGATTTCAGTGATAACATTTCAAAAATTTGTGTGGGCTTACGCAGCCACATGTATAATGTAGCTTCTAGTGTAAATATTCATTTCTTTTCATTTGCGCTGGCTCACATGTTGGAGGGAATTTGCATAATCTATCACCACGCAACAAAATTTAGCCAGTTCTCAAATGCTGTATAAGTTTCAAAGCTACAATGGATCTTTAAAGCTAAACCACAAGAACAGAGAATGACATTTCAAAATTTGTGATGATCAAATTACATAACTCACAGGGTGATTGATGTAGTATATCAAACACATCAACACTTGTAAATAGGTTAATATGGCAGCTTTTCAGATTATTTAATCATAAAAACATTTCGAAATTGGATCCTATTGATTCTAAATGAATTTCAGTACACATAAATAAAAGTTAAATGATCAAAAAGAGCAATATTACCCACATACTCATGGCATACCTCAGCTATAAGAGCTTATATGATTAAAAACTAAAAACAGAGCAAGATGTGATATTACTGTACATGGTTTGTCTTACAGAGAAGAGAGTACTTGGCAATAATATTACCGGTACTCATAAAGAAAATAAAGCAAAGAACACATAAAAAATCACCAACTGCCTGAACAGCTGAAGACAACACCCTGTACTGGAAAAAGACATCTTACAACTATAACACAATGTACATTTGTATCAATACACTGACTATCAGCATCACAAACATCACATAACATTACACAAGCAATTTTTACTTTTTTTTTCTTGCATTCATTCCACAGTGCACACAACGGAGATAATTTACTGATGTAAACAGAGCACACTAGGTGGGCGTGTCCGTCAGTCCTGGTGTGGTTTGAAGTATCCCTATCAAGGCCTATTTGCCATCTCTATAATAATTAATTACGCTTTATCACAAACAAACAAAAAAGACAAGAGAAGATAATTCCTCACTTTAAGAAATATTTCAGATGAGGGCATCTTTTGTTCTCATAAGCTGCAAATGTAGTGGTTTAATCTTCTCTTAAAAAGTGATGAAAGAATGCTTTTATTGTGCTATTGAGATCTCATGACATTAATGTCATATTTTGATAGCACACTCAGAAAATGTAGAAATGAACATTTTGAATGGAGGATGCACAAGGCTGCTGCTTACAGGTTTATTGTGTGTGAGTGTGTGTGCCCTTCGTTCATCCATGCCAATTAGCTGCTTGCGGATAGACATCCACGGAGCAAGCAAGTCAATTGCATTGTGAGACTACGTGCCATGTGCACAACAAATTCGTGCAAACAAGTGCACCCAAACATTAGCTTACATAATGTATGAAGGTTTGATGCACAGACCATGATGGCCACAATTCTTGGAGGTTGGGGTGGGAGTGGGGGTGGGGTAGACCAAAACACACACACAAAGAGTGGCATAAGCTCACACAGATCCCAACAAACTTGCAAGAATCTTTATTACTTCATAAAGACCAGTATGTCCCAGCATGGCCCCTCGAGGCCCTGAAATAGAACGGCTCTGTGCACCTTCCTTTCAAAAGGTTCATTTCTCAAATACTTTGTCTTTGAATGTTTTGTTCATGTTTGAAGTAGAAGACACTCCTCAATAGAGGCACTGAATTCATTGTACAAGGGCAAGACCTTCTATGTTCATTGAGGTCACTAATCCTTCTTTTAATGAAAACTGATTATCTGCCTCTCTTGTCTGATTCTTTGTCTTTCACTCATTCTTTATCAGTAGAATAAGATGGTGAAACAGGAACTACACCAAAGAACAAACATTTTGTAGCAAAATATGGCAGGAAAGCCTCCATATTTACTCTTCTCTATTCACTGCTGCCTGCACTGTAGTTCAGATGGATTCAATGTTCACACTTTGCATACCACATTAACCAATTATCAACAAACATGCCAACTAAACTTACTAAAAGTATGAACAATGCTACGCTCATGTGTACATACAGTTGTATGACTGTGCAATCGAGCAAGGTGATATTTGCAGTTTAATCATACTACAGTGAAAAATGTGTCAGACATCAATTCTTTGGGATCAAGTCAGGGATAAATATGACTGACAAACTTGTGTACTTCAGTGATCATACCTGCACAGCAATTTACTTTAAATTTGAAGAAGTCTGGGTCTAAGTAGTGAAGCAGGGTAAACGAGTCATGTAAATTGATGGGAGCTACGTGAACATTATGTTTATATTGCAGTAACAGCTTTTCTTATTCTCTGTAAATAATGTTCAATTAGTCCAATACTGTCAGTAAATTTTATGTAGTACAATGGTAGATACATTCAGCATTTTCTTTACATTTCACTGTTTTACCTACTGTTTGTACCAAACTTTCATATAATGCAGCATTTTCCCTGGTCAAGGTATAGGAAGGCCAAATTCTTTATTATGAATGTTGAATTAGTGATGGTACCCCTTACAATAAGAGGGAAATATTATTTGATATCTTATGAGCATATACATCATAAAAAATACAATGTTGGAAGAAACATGGCCACACAAAATATCACTTAGCATCTCATAGCATACACATAGAACACTCCACATAATTACAATCACATTGAGAAAATTAAAGACACAAAATGAAACAAAAATATATTTTGCTGAGGTTAATCGGAGGAATAAGGAAAGGGGCTAAAGGTGTTGATGTGTGCAGAAGAATGGTCATCAATGTGGTAACAATAGTATAGGTATATAACTTGCAAATGAAACAGCTAAAGTCTAAAATATATGTAGCATATGTCCACAAAACTACTGTATCTAACAAAGACACCCATGGAATAACAGTAATGCCTTTAACATGCAAACAAACCAACTAGAAAAAAACTACATGTAGACAGCACTCCACACAAACCAAAAAAAGAGAGAGACTGACAACCTTTCTGTGGATGAATGCCTCGTAATCCTGTCAGAGAAGGGTTCGGGCCCATCCCCGTCGAGCAGGCTGATTTAGTTTGGTTGAAAGATTGTGAATGTTTGTTTGTTTGTGTTTGTTTGTGTGTATGAAGTCAGCATCAAGTTGCCAGCACAGAAAGCAATAATTGGGAAGGAGAGAACAAAAATCATCTTTAACAACGGATGGAAGGGAAAACACAGATTTGTGAAGTGTATTAAAAGGAGTTTCACTTCAGACATATAGAAAAAAAATCTAAATACAGTGGTACATTTATCATTGCACAGATTATCTTTCAGGCAATTAATTAACAATGCAAAGGTCAGCCAGAGTGTCCCAATAACGGAAAAAAAAAAAAATCTTTTCTGGAGATGTTCCCCATGAAGAAAATGACAAGGACAACCTTAAATTCTGTAAGTTCAACAGCAACTACAAACTGAAAAAAAAAAATGGAGGAATACTGGAATTTCTCCTTATATAGTTTCACAAATTGAAAAAAAAAAACCCTCTTCAGAAAATGCTGACCAAACATGGATATAACTTGACCACTGCTGGGTGGTGTATGTAATAGGAAACGAATGACAAATATCATGCCAAGATGCACATTGGTTCTTGCTTTCGGTTCTGAGCTTTCTTTCTTTTCTCTTTACAGATCAATTTCATGAGTTTTGTTTAAAAAAAATAGCTGAAGTTAATATCAATTAGTACAATTGTACAAATATTAGAAAGGAAATGAATTTCTCTATCAATTTCCTTGATTCATGAGACAATTTCAAATATAGATTACCATGGCATGCACTACCACACTCATTTAACTGTAATGCTCTGGCCCTATATAAGTATTTCTAGTTACCTGACTATACAATGCCTCTGCATACTACTTATTTTGGGAAAAATAACTTGCATACACTACAATGTATCTCTATGTTTCCACAAGTTTATCGTGTGTGGCACTTTTGAACTCGATATGCTTGCATGACCCAAAAAAAAAAAATACCATATGAAGTTTTCAAGAGATGAGGAAACATCTCACTTGAAGGGTCTACCTCAAAATGCACATGCAAAGACAAAAACTTGCATATTTGAACGTATAGAAAATGAAGGCCATCTAGACGATAAAATATAAATGATCTTATTGCCAGCATAATCATTTTATATTGCACTTCTGTGAGCATATTAAGGCAAGCTAACATTTGCTTTACATATAATCAACTGATTGATACAATCCTTTTTTTTTTTCCTACAGTACCCCCCTTTTTAATAATTTTACCATTATAACCATACATTATCTAATACACATCAAACCTGGATGGGGAAGCACTGGTGAAGAAGAGAAATGAATTAGATTATATCAGCATGCAAAATGATTCTATGAGCATCCAATGAGAAACCACACAGGGAGTGTGTTGTACTCCACAAACACATTTGCGAGTTTCAGGTAATATGTGATACAGAAACCGATAAAAGACAGCACAGTCCCTCTATGATAATATCATACACGGCAGGAAATTTGAAAAGGGTTGTGTACTTTCACAATTGAAATGAACAAGCATTGATATAATTAGAGTATATAGAGCAGCTTTGGTATTTTGAGACACAAGGTTAGTTTGATGAGGTACACTTTAGCTGAAGCATGCATCAAGTTTGTTAACCAATCATGAACACACACTGAATGGCTGCAATGAGATTACATTCACACCGTCTATGCACCATTCTCCAAAAATAAGAGCATAACCAGCCCAACAAACCCACACACAAACTAGCCCTAGGCAACATAAAACTCACAGTTGGACAAGAATATGTTTGTGCCATTTCTCAAATCCCCTGTCTGTTACATGGGGAAGGGGGAAGGGAGGGGGGGGGGGGGGAGGTGAAGGAAACAATTCTGGAAAGCCTAACAAGTGAATGTAGGAGTAAAAATTGAAAATAACTGTTTTGTTTGTTTGTTTTCCTGTATCCTTCTTGTTGCTTTTTAAGGCTAGTGCAGTCTAGGAAAAGCAAACCAGATTTAAGAAATTAAATTCTGGATAAGTCATTCTTTTGACTTATATCAATAGATCATGGGCTACAATGCAAAATGTATCCCATGCTGTCTCATGTTTGTTTGAAACAGCATATGAATTATTAAAGTGAATTACCATTCTTTTCCTGTAAAAACCACAGGCCTGTACTTTGCACAATTTAGCATGCAGCATTTATATCAATGTCAAATATCATCCATTTCAATACTATCAACTTAATTATCATAGAAACAGATGAATGCCAACACAAATGAGCATAATCAAACTCACAAATTCTGGATACATGGACAAACAAACACACACAGGCACATATTGGAGAGAGCCCTAGCACCAGATTTATGATACCTTCTTTTGTACTCATGTCATAGACTGCACTTGACATGACATAAAGGAATAAATGACCAATAACCAACCCAATACAGAGGAAACAAAGGAAAAATCCCCACAAAACATTTGTGCTTCAAAACAGGAAATGGATATCTGTGGATTGCAGTGCAGGTGCCGTTCACAGATGCACCCTAACCCTGTTTGTTAGAAACATCCCACTTACACAGAGACACAAACAAACACATACATACATACATACATACATACATAAAGACAGACAGACAGTCAGACAAAAGAAGGAGTGACAAGACACCTGTGTTCGACTGCAGTGTTTGCTGGAGTCCACCCTGGAGGCCGGAAAGACCTGCCACAAGAGAGTTAGAGTTAGCTGCCTGCGAAATTGTGGATGCAGTTGTCGCGGTAACGCCTACAAACAAGAGAGAAATACGAAATAGAAAGAGAGGTCGACACACACAACAAAACACTGACATAGGATACAACACAATATTGAGCTAACATAGTCATTCATGTTTGTCAGTGTAACATACATTCATAGTCATATAGACAAGTACATGTACATGGAGAGACGAGAACACTGAAAAGCAATAACTGACGAGGACAAGACATCATCCATCAAGGCTTTCATATTATGAGGGGTTGGGAATTTGGTTGCTAGGAGTGAGGTAGCAATGTTTCAACAGAAGGATAGGATCTACCCCCCCCCCCCCCAACATACAAACCAGGAAGGTCAATGTGTCTGTCATCAATGTATGCTTCTGCCATTAAGCAGATGTATTTTGTACAAGGCTACCTCGAGTGAGTCAGGTACAATGTAGACGGCATACATTCTCTACCAAAATGGCTAAATATACCTTCAAGCCAGTTATCACATGAATGCATTGAGAAGACATTTTGTTATCAAGGATGTACTATATATACACATTGGCTGATTAACAAATGCAGTCAAATGTCTGGAGAATATATCCTGAGAACAATGTATTGATTAATTGGAGTTCTGTACAGGTTAATACTTAAGAATCCTTCTGTATGAATGAGTTGTTACTTGTAGCATTAAACCTGAATGTCTTCATTGAAGTTACAAGAATTGATGAACCAAACTTGAAGTGATTTCGTAAAGTTTGCCTCACACTTTTACATGAGAGGTTCTCTAAAAATTTTGGGTATATATCAACTTACTGAAATTGGTCACACATCCTTGGGTTAAGATTTTTTCCATATTTTTTTTTTTTTTTACAGTGTAATATTTGCCATTCAGTTGGGCAGATAATAAACAAGTGAGATATCCTTAATTTTGGGTGAAAACTTTGTCTTGTTATGAGCCTACATTGATATAACCTTACATTAGAATGTCAAATGAAATCAAACACATTATTAAATACAGCAGTCAAACAAACTGGGCAAATGTGAGATCATTACGGTGTTATATTCACATATTATTGTACCAAATTGTAAAAATACACATATCCACGGGGATATGTCACATTAAGCTTTGGGACTAGACAGACCATGACACACTGTATCTGAAGAGTACAACTGTAAATTCTGCCCTGAACAAATTGGGCCCAATGTACAGAGTAAATAAAATTGAAGAGAAGGTGGATGAATATGTGACATCACACAAGAATACTCCATGCTGGGCTAGCATGATATGTTTATTTCTGCAAATGTGTATTAATACATGGTACATATGAAGCACATATCTCTATAGATCCTCTTTGCCCTGAAACTTCCGATGTACTATCCATGGCACCCACGCAGTCAAAGAAAGTTGCATTACCACACATACATACATACATACATACACACACACACACAGACAAAAACAAACGAACAAACAAACAAAAAAAAATCCCTAGAAAAGAAATCATAACTTGCATGGAATATAATACAAATCTTTTGTATGCCAATCTAACCAAGGGGGGGGGGGGGTGCTTTTTACGTCAAGTTTGATAGTATGGATAACTCTGTAAAATATAAGCTTTGGTCTTTTGCTCAATTTTGTCAAATATCACTGGAAAGAGCCACTTGCATGTCTAATGTTAAACAGTCTAAAATATAAAGAGGGGAAGTTTAGGTTTATATCCAGCCCTGTTATTTTTATTTATTTATTTTTTTGCATACTTATGCAGGTGAAGAGGTGATAAATGTTGCAAAAAAAGAAAAGAAAAAAGAAAAGAAAAAAAGGAGGTATGACTTCATTGGGTACAACAGTGTCCTTCCCAAAAGTGAATAAAATAAAGAGAGAGAGAGAGAGAGAGAGAGATGGAGAGATGAGATGGCATGATTCTGAATCTTGACAACACCATGCTGGGATTGTTAACAGATACAGAAAGATCATGTACAGAAACAGTACACAAAAGAATCTCAAAGCTATCACTAATGATGTGTTGATAAACTGGATGGCACTATGTGTTGAAGACCACGAATGAGAACTCAATGACAACTTGGGAGACTTTAAAAAAAAAAGAAGAAGAAGATGGAAACTAGATATTTAAAGGCAACACAAGACAAAAAAGCCCAGAATGCATCACAAAGACTGATAATGATATGGTATTCAAGAACACTTTTGACAAATGCTGCTGCAAAGAGAAAGAAACATAATGGATACATAAAAAGTGTGCTGTCATATGTCAAGCAGATTACTATCATGCCATGGACATCTGAATGAGAATGACCTTGTAGCTGATGATAGTATGATGCATGCATTTCTTCCAATGCTAGAGTTGAGGGTAATATTTGACAGAAGGGATAGAATGCAGGGAACAAGGCAGCACTTGTTACTAAACAGTAGAATAAATGCAGTCTTCATGACAAGAAGATGTGTGAACAGGGTGAAACATGAGGCAAAGGGGATGGGCCATGTGACAGGGGGAGGTCTTAGAAATGTGACATGGATGAGGGTACATGTACGGGTGTTTCATTAACAGTAAAGTATCTCCTCAAAGTCACTGTACTCAACCCCATATCATGCATTATTCATCTTAGCCAGAAACACACTATAAGTCAGGTGGGGAAAGGTATGAGGTGGGTGAGATGCAAGGTTGGATACACATAAACAACACTAGCAGACTTAATGAGCCTACTAGCCAGACACAATATCTAAAGCAATACCACAAACATGTTAAAAACCAACAAACTAACAATACAGTGGGTAGTTCCAATTTCAGGCAGGGGCAATATTCAATACTGCTCAACATCAACAAGTTTTGTTGTTGTTGTTTTCAAGATACTTCTTTACCAGTTTTGTGACAAGAAATCACAAATCCTGATGATGCAAAAAACAGAAAGCTACGACATTTAACATTTGTAAATCAGTTCTTTTGCCAACCTGTTGATCCCGGCGTGACACCCATGATGCTGTTTCCCTGTGCTGCTGCTAGTAGTGCCTGGTTTGTGGCTAGTGCTCCCTGTGTTTGACCACCCACATTGTTTTGCTGCTGGTTAACCGCTGAGGCAAGGGCCGCTAGCTGGGGCATGGTAAGCGCCGTCTGACCTGTAGGGGAAGAGGAATATTCATGCCCTGACATGAATGGGAGATAAAGAGTGAGAAGGACATTGGTCACCAGGAAGTGCAGAGGTCAAGGGGTAAAAGGTCGGTGGGTCAAATGAGTTCATAGATAGAGCAACGATGCAACTTGACACAAGGGAAAAGGCAAAAAGGCAAAGGCGGTAAAACTCATAACTTCATGGAGAGTGACATTGAGAGAAGGAAGTGAAGTGTGACAGCATTAACCTAGTACTCTACAAGGCAAGGGCAGGGTACCAACATGCACACTTCAAATCAAAATGGTTCCAAAGTGTAATCAGGAAGATACTTGTATGTTACATGTATCTGAATGGCCAGAAGTCATTCACAATCAGGAGACTTTTCAATAAGACATTTCATGAAACATCATTTGTGACAACACCAATGCTGGTTACCAAATTTTCTGAGATAAGTATGTGTGTAGTGTTATAATGATTATTCATACAATCCTTAAATGAAGCCTGCCAGCACATCCACCTGACAGCAACAAATGTTCATTGAAACCTATAGCAATAATGACAGAATAAAGTTTGTTAATACATTCACTGCATAACAATGACATGGAGGATGTTTTCAGAAATGTTACTTGACAGGCCATCTATGCAAGTTCATTCTCTCTTTGAATATGAATCCCATGAATTGTAATATCGGACAAGCTTATGCATTACGTGCATGTTGCTTTAAAAATGAGTAAAGTGCCTAATCAACTGGGAAAATAGAAAGGTAATTTGGTAAATGTGCACATGAGCAAATAACAAATTGGTTTATTACTTTGCGAGGACACAAGATGTTCATGTTCAAGGAACATCCTGCATAATCGCAAAGACTTGCTAGCTCCATAAGGGGGCAGAGAAATGGGCAAGGGAGAATGGAGCACGTGCAGAATGAGGTCATGAATGGAATGGGTGGGGAACAGACTACCTGAGATGAAGAAGCAGGTGATATAGGAAGATTAATTAACTAATGAACACTGATCTAAAAAATATTACAAAGTAGTCAAGAAGAGCAAGACAGGATCAAAGAGTAAGGATGCATGGAAAATGGATGGCATAAGAAGTGAAGAAAAAGCAAATGAAAATTCTGGGGTTGGCAAAAAGCTGGCTGGAATACATGCTTCAAGGGGATAATTAGATATTTAATGAGAGAGTCAATCACTAAATGCATATTTCCAAACTCTGTCAAGTGCACTATACAGGAATACATCCAGGAATGCAAGCCACATGTTATCATATCATCAGTCTCTATAGAAGTATGGAGAGTCACAGAATTCCATAAACTTTCAAAGCTACGCCTAAACAACTTCATTTCTTTTCTGAGTAACTAACCAGTTTTGTATGCCCAAGAACAATTGAAATGCAATACCTACACTACCACCTCCAATACAACATTAATAGTCTCCCCTCTACTGTAGGCAAACTTTGGCAGAGAGTGATGCCATCAGTAGCCTAGTCTGTCCCATTCAGCTCACTCTAGACAGCGTTTGAATACTAAGGTAGTCATTTCAGGGATTAACACTTCCACCAAAATGGAGACTTATCAGTTAGTCTCATTTCTACATTACATTGATTTTATACTTTGCTCTCTCCCTATATCATTCCCCCGCCTTCAAACAGAGAGAATAAATGAATGACAAAGAGGGGAGTAGACACTGAGATAACAGAAGTCGTGCTACTTAAGTAGAATACCACACTACTGATTTCCTCCACCGTAAGAGAACCTTTTCAATCCACTCTAAACAAACATATAAGAATACTAGTCTTCCTTTATTAGTCTACGAATAAGAAAGAGTTTCTTCAACCAATTACTTAACACTCGTTCTCAAATGCACTTTACATGAGATAAGTTGTACAACAAAATTGAATCTATTCACTAATAATTCACATAGCTAAGGTAATCATGGATGTGTGAGTATTCTTTTCAAAGTTACATGGACTAGGCATTCTAGAAGAACTGCCCTTGAAGTGGAATTATTTCAAAACAAAATCAGTCAGCCAAAGCTGAATAAGAGGAGTTTTCTTTTGAGTTGGAAGGGCTGGAAGGGGATATCAGACACACTGTACCTACACAATGGCTGGTGTTCTTCTGGTAGTCCTGTGTCCTTCAGACTTGAAGATTATTACAGGCATTGTAGTATTCTGAGAGCTGAGAAGGCATGTTTTGGGGGCAAAAATGCTATCTTTACCTTCCTTGCCATATACATGTGGAGTAACATGATTTTGGAATAAGAGTATTTTCAAAGAAACTGCAGTATTTTTGGCCAAAGAAACACCCCCAGCATCTCTACTGATTGGGATGGTGGGCTGGATGAGTCCGTTAACAAATTAGACTGTTTTTTTGACGTACCTGGGAGCTGAAGATTGCCGAGGTTTGAGACATTGCTGCCTGTCCCTGCACTGTTTGCTGCCTGCTGTGCCAGCTGCAGGAACGCACTCTGCTTTAACCGGGCATGGACAGAGAGAGAGAAGGGGAGAAGAAAAGACAACATAAAAACCACAGTATGTCCCCCTTAGTGACACACATCTAATGATGTCACACACTACATTCCTCAGCACCAGCATTACAACATACACAGTCTAAATCTTCATCACGTTTGTCTTTTACTTAATAGTTTTTTGTTGCTATGGTGCTGATAACTGCAATCCTTTCACAACAGGCAAACTTTTCTAAAGCAATCAGGGTTTTGTCTTGTCTTTGATCAAACATTCATATGGAATAAAGACCTGGTAGCATGGATAGACATGGGTGGCCCAATTGAATGAATATTTCTTCCCTGTCCACTGGGGTACATTCAGTAACTACAAATAGCACTTGTCAGTGAATATGTGCATCGAATCGTATACACGTCGGTAACAGTCAACTGTAGTTGAGATTCTTCGGTTGTATGTATATTTACATAGAGATCAGGGATAAAGCTGTACAGAGTTCATTACGGGGATTCTCAAATATGTCGGAGACAGGCCAGCCTTCCCACTCCTTAGTATCCCAATGCTACCAGGTCTTTAATGATGACTTACAACTCTCTACTTAACAATTCTAAAGATGGATGACTGGAGAAGAGCATGATGTCTTGAAGCAAAACCAGCTAAAGGGCATATCACATGAAACAGTACAAACTGGAAGTCCAAAAGATGTAAGTAGAGCAGCAAAGCTACTGCTACCCTCCCATCTTCACTTGTTGGTTTAGCCACCAGGGGTGAGATACTTACAAATAGGTAGGGGTTGTTGAGGCTGTTGAGCCCACTGCTGAGGCCTGCCATTTGTAATAGGTTGTTGTGGAACATCTGCTGTGCCATCTGATGTAGCTTCTTCTGCTCTTTCTCCTTCTGTGTGTCGGCAAACTTCACAACCAGCTTTGACGTGCAACCCTGAAACATACATCAGCATGAGAGAGGCGATAATTACATGGCTCTTTTGCTTGAACATGTTTTATCTTTCTTTGATGTCCTCTTTCTGTCTTTCCTCATAATGTGTTTTTTTCTTTCTTCACCTTCTCTTTCTGTTTTTCCTCAAGTTATTATCATTTTCTTCCATCTTCTGTCATTGTTCTTCTTAATTTTTGTCTGTGATGGTCATTGGGGAATTGTCCCCAGGGTAGTGGTTCTTGGAAGGGGGTAGTTGTTCCAGGATCATATTTGGGTTGGGGATGGGAGTTATTGTCACTGTGGTAACTGTCCTAGGGGTTAATTGTCCTAAGGGGTAGTTGACCTGGGTAATGATGTGTGGGGAAGGGATATGTCCTGGTGTGCAGGGAAACTTTTGTATGGGTATACTAAGATATATCACAGACAATACTTATTTCATTTTCACTTTGATGATTGGTTTGGAAGTCTGAAATTTTACTTGCTTACATCAGAATCAGATTTTGCATATTTATTGGGGGTTGCGCTCAAACAGAACGAATGAGCATGTTACTCTCTGAAATGTACTATCACTGATCAGTTTAATAAAGAAGTTATTTTATACTGCCAATGTTGTGCAGAGTACTTCATTAGACAACTAAAATTACAACTCTGTGACAGATAACACCAGACTTTAACGCATTAGCTGATGTGCTTTGCTCACAAAGAAAATGATGTGTTCAGAACTGCATGTCAACAGTAACTCCTCTCCAGAAAAAATGCAAACCCTACATATGAGGATACTGTGTACACATTGTATGTAAATCCCTACGATAACGATCACATTTTCTTACGTATTTAGCATAATCCTTATCTTACAACAGCACAGCCATATGTATTAAGAGTACGACACATGCTGCTTCCTCAGTGGCACAGAGCAGGTAATGGCATACATCACTTACTTTCAAGAAAAATTTTATAACAGTTGAATCTGATGACAATAAAAGTAGTAATTTGGGAAGTGAGACTTGCATACTGTTACTTAAATATCTGAAGAGGACCTACATTCATATGATAAAGCAGCAAAACCCTTCATGCTCAAGATTTCATACATTTTAAAGAGCAAGGGCACACAGCCTTTTCAGCATGAGTCTGCGTTGTATGCAAAGACAATGCCGATACCACTCCAGGATGGCCTCTTCATACTTGTCATCTTTGGAAGCATGAGATATGCAATCAACTCATCACCTCTAAGTGTGAATAAATCAAACACAGATAATATATTCACCCCTAGGCAATAATGCAACTGGCTGAGACCTCACATGGCCTACATTAATACTGAAACACAGACACTGTAGGATTGCAAATGAGGAACCATTTCACAGACAGCTTCTCTAGTAAATGAAAGTCTGTGACACTGAAAATGATTTCTGGTAACAAAATCAATATTGGGTAAATCACAACAGACAGAAAAAAGGAAAAATAATGCAGAGGTGTTGCTGTTTCAGGAAAGGTTGTCCAGTACTTACGTCCATAATCCTTGATTGGTGCATAGCTCTTATTGCATTTAGGGCCATTTGCCTCGTTGAAAATGTTACAAAGGCACATCCTGGAAATAAAATAAGCAAGAGAACATTGACAAACTATGAATATTGGTATAAAGTGAGCACCATTGGCTAATCTTGACTGCCAGAACATAGTAATATTCACAAAAATGGATATATCTATACTAGAAAAATATCAACCGAAACAGAGAAGCATATCATTAGAAATTAAATAATAACCTTCTTGAGGCTTACAAAGAGGTGTCTACAACGTGCACCAAAGTTGGTAAAACTACGTAAAATTTAAGTCTTGCACCATCTTGAATTAGAACCCAGTGGTGGCAAGACTTGTTTCATATCGAGGCATATCATATTAAACTTGTATTCCTCGGAAGATAAGAATTAGCTTGTTTCTCATTTTTCTCATAACCATTTCAAACACATACGGTAAAAGTGGAAATTTTCATGCATTTCGCGCAACCAGAGACTAGTGCAAAAATAAAAGCATGCAAATATTTTTGCTTGCCATAATATGTTCCAATAGCTGATGTCTTGATTCTGCGGAATTAAAAACACGCGAAACTCTTCTTATCCGGCCGAGCGCGAAAAATAAGTTGCACAAAAATATCGGCTTTTACAGTATATAATTTGTGTTATCTTTCCATTTTTTTTTTCAGAGCCTGTCACCACATTTGCAGGCCTTGTCCCAGACATACTTGTCACACAACACATACCAAATTCTCAGCATACCTTTGTGTCCACCCATCTGGTCCCTTAGTATGTGGCACTCTTCAATGTGACCGAAGGGGGCGAACATCACCCTGACGTCATTTTCGTCACACTTCTTGGACAGCATACCCACAAACAGTTTCCGCTCTTCAACTGCACACAGTAGATCCGGAGAGGTAAGTTATGATGGCAAGAGAGACAAGGCACATTATGTCCGGTTTGAATATCAAGTTAAGAAACAGGGTAAAGTATCATGACTTTTAAAAAACAAAGAGGTGATTGATCAGGACAATGTGTATCAGGAAATGAAAGTTAGTACAAATATGAACACAGTGTAAATATGTAGAAAAAGAATACAGAAAGGAATGCTGTTCCATGGGAAACCAAGATTACTTCAGATGTTAAAGTTGTGCACAATACTTGGACTTGCAAAATGAGGATCTTCAAACAGACTTATCATCATCATTGTCACCATGAAACCTTCCTTAGACCACTGACAAACCTAACAGAGAACTGGCAGTGCAGGATTGAGTGAGAAATGAAGGGATTTCAGCAGCAAATACGATCCCACAGCAAACACTACTACTAGGGACTTAAGGTCAGGATTATGAATCATATTCAGTACATCACTTTTCCTGCTTTCTCTTTCTTGTGGTATTCACGTGACATTGTTAGTGCTTACCTAATGCCAAACAGAGAGGGAAGATAAGCCTTACAGCAGTAGAATTTTATGGAACATATATTTAATATCTTATTTTCATTGTCATAATCACAACTAAAACCTGTTTAACTGGGATATATTTTGGCTGAGATGTCCAAAATCCATGTCCCTCATCACTCTCTAAACATGATGGTTGCATCAAAACAACCAACCACTGATTTCGTTTTTCTGGCTGTAATTTATGTTTTGAACCACTTCCCAGATAGAGAAGACTGCCACTAGAACTGGTAAAGGTATTGGCAATTGGGACACAATTTGGGGTACCGCCAATATGCAAAGCAACATTTTGGAGCCCTAACATATTTGCAATATGGGATAGCTCGGTAACATTGTCGCTTCTGGTTGTCTAGCCTGCATCTTTATCCACATAGGATGCAATGCAATAAATGAGTAAATTTTGTTTATACTACTCTTTTCCTAACTTTGAATGTGGCATAAAAAGAGCTTACAGATTTTCAATTTGACTGATTGCTGCTACTAAAGGCACATGGTCCCGGTGGTTTAGTCAAATGGGCAATTCCACGGTAACTGACGTTACACGTAAGGATTTTCATGAAATTGTTTACCTTGTAGTTTTGTGAATGAAAGCACCTTGGGCTTGCAATTAGCATTGATGAATAAGTTCATGAGAATGAAGAAATAGGTGGAAAGTTTTTCTCTCAAACTGCATTTCTTATCACATAGCGAGTGAAAATGTGTCGGTAACTGACGTTACGGAAAAAGGACATGGGAAATTATGGTGTAGATATAAATGGAAATATCTCATGTCCCTGACTTTTAGCCTTTATGTGTTTAATATGGCAGTACACCTAGGTTCTTAGGAACAGGTGTGCAAAATAATGTGCACTTTAGTTGTCTCCTTTTACCACCATGCCAATTTCAGTGAAGGCATGACGGTAACTGACGTTACGTAACTGACGTTACGCTTACATTTGCCATAGGGTTTACACATGCAAAATCATGATTGGGAATAGCTATGTGATATTTCATAATTCTGACCATTCAGAATGATTTGGTTGATATGGAGTCATACCTTGGTTCATCAGTCATAAATACACAATGAAATGAAACAGTAGTCCATTTTCTTTGTGTTCTATGAAAACTTAAAGGTAAACATGTCAGTAACTGACGTTACGTAACTGACGTTACACATACTTTGCCGTGGGGTTTACAGAGAACTAATTTATTTGACAGGTTATTATACTGCTGCAATGTACCAGTGACAATCCCAGGCAACTACAGCAACAAATTAAAACAAAATCTAAAGACACAAATAATATTGGGTGGGCCCTTAGGGGGCACCCCCCCCCCCCCATGCCATAGCACAGTTGGGCAAAAATAATGTAAATGCACAAGAGGATATTTCTTGACATTTGTCTAAAGATTTAATTTTCATTCAACATTTATGATTACACAGAGCCATTAATAGATTAAGCAGTTCCAAGTATAAATATATTGACATGACTAAGGGCTTTTTTGTTTGTTTGTTTGTTTTTTAGTGAACAAGAAAGTTTTTATCTACAGTGTACATAGAGTGCTCCACCAATAATACCTTGTAGTACTACACAAAACATGGATATTTTTGTGCTTGAAAAAATATCAAAACATCTTCCAGGTCATGGGGAAAAAAACATGTATCAACTCATAAATATGCATAAATACAGTATGTATGAAATCTATTGTGATATATTTCTCCTTCTTTTCTTCATTTTACTCCTGATGATCTCCATCATCAATTGATTTAAATGAAAAGTGTCGCACTTTTAATATTTCTCTGTGAAGAAGAAAAATAAATGCTTTTTTGGTCAAAAGAGCGTTACTGTTTTATTCCTAGCTTGAAGTAATTTAACTGTTTTTCTTTTCCTTTTCACTGATATATCACGGCTTGCAAATACATTGGAGATCCCAAGAAATCGGACTTTGCAACGAAAGAATACTAAAATCAATATAAAAAACTCTTCCTGTTCATAATTATCATGTGTTGTATTACAAAATGTCCCTACATGAATAGAATAAAGTAATCAACAAATACACACTGTATGAACAATTTTTTTTAAAACCCAATAGAATCCTCTCTCACTTTGAGCAACATCAGTGTTAAGTTTCAAACAATAATGAGTACATGCCTTACGTACCATAATACAAGATGAGCCATGTTTACTACACCACACATTTAAGTGCAAGAGAAGAAATATATGTTTGTGCATTTGCCTTGAGGTAGAAACTTGACTAAGCTTCCTGAAAAAAAAAAAAAAATGCCAGCAAAAGCAAACATTGGTGAAGATTGTTAAACTGTTGGTATACAGCTGTGCAGAAGTTTGTTTATTTGTTTTTTATAGAAAATGTGGTTAACAAGCAATCATGTCACTGATTAGGCCTACAAACTTTGGTAGCTTTATCATCCCGTAGGACTGGGAATGTACTAATTTGAGTGCATATACTGCATGTGGCAAACTAAACTTCCAGATGATTTAACCTTAAACTTGTGGTGAATCAAAAATCGAAAGCTCAAGCCCCCCCCCCCCCAAAAAAAAGAAGATAATCATGGTATTATGAATGAATAAATGAATTTAGAAATAAAATAAAATAAAAAAATATATATCCATGGACATACCATGGTAATGACATCATTTCCTATGAAAGGAATTGCTGCTCTTTGTTGTAAGTTGACTTCCCAGATGTATTGAAATGGCCAAAAGTAAAAAAATTTGCCTCAGTTATAATTACTGTCATGGTAACTGACGTTACATACTCGCGTATGACGTTTCGGTAACTGACGTTACACATTTTGTAGTGTTCATTTTGACTCTCCAGTATGCCAAGTATCCTTATTTCTGGTATTAAAATAAAGGCATATGGGCATACATTAGAAATCCCAAGTTACATCATACAGCTCACTTCCTTTGATGAATAAACTTAAAAATTCCTTGTTTTTGGTAACTGACGTTACATCCATCATTATCAAAGTAATTAACAGTTTTTATCAAATTCTTTAAAGCTACCAGCTTTTTTTTCTATCGTGTGGTAAAAGACTTCTCTGGTAACTGCATACATATGAAAGATTGTTGTTTAGAGTACTAATAAAGTGGATATACAGAGGGTAAGTTATGCGACAATACACTCTTTTCACCATTGAGTTATAGGCACATTTTGGCAGCCATTTTGAAATTCAAAATGGCCGCTTTTATTGAAAAACATAATGATTCTTAAAACTTCAACTCAAGTACTGTCTGAAAATGTATGGTGTTTGAAACAAATATCATTTTGAATTTTTGGCACCTGTGTCCTAGTTACCGTGGAATTGCCCAAATGCGTATGCGGGTGCACGGTGCAAGTTTCCTATAGAGACCTACGCTATCGACTCCTCTTTAGCGCTTACGCTTTGGCCCATTTCCCCGAGTCCAAAGAAGTCCGATCCATTGTAGTCAGTGGTCCAATCACAGTTCGGCTCATGATTCGGCTGAGGGGATGGCAGCTTTAGCAAACTTCTTTTGTGATGTCATACTAAGAAGCACATAAACATGCTTCCTGGCATCACTACAGACTGCGTGACGTGCAGAGAAGACAACGAAGGCAATGTTACCTAGCAACACCTACGCGCTTTACTCTTGATGACAGCTCAACTTTGGCAATCTTCGTATCATGCTAACGGTGGTCGGCAGTATCATCCAACAGCGCCCTCTAACCCACCAGGACTATGCGCCTTTAAGTCATTGGTCACCACTGCGATGCTGCAATGTGTCGGTCACATAAGAAGCAAAGAAATCCTCAAAAATAGCCCTGGATGAAAGACGTGACCTGGGTTGGTTGCTTGGCAATATACCATAAGTGGTGCTTCTCCCTTGACTCGTCCCAGTCACATAATATTGGCAATGTTTACACGCTGGTCTGGCAAAGAAGATGCAGCCCAGACCAGATCCAACTTTGCTACCAAGTCATTCCACAATGCATCTGAAATAGGGCTGGCTATGAAGCAATAGTGCATCTTTCCCTTTTTAGATGCCTGAGATTTTAATAAATCTTTTACCATTCTACTTAATTTGATGTCTCTTTTATTCATGTGACCCGCCATGGCAGAAGGAGCAAAGGGTTGGAAACAGCTGAGCTGAGAAAATCAAATTTGTAATCTGATCCTCAAATTTGGTCAAAATCAATTATTTTCCCTTTTTGGTTTAGTTATATACATGTAGTGTAGTCTATTGGTTTATTTGTACAATATGTCAAAATTTTGTGACAAAGTGATGAAAGGGTAAGCACAACTTTTTATGTGTATGTAGCATGTTTACAAGGATTTGAAAAAGTTAGAAACAAGTATGAAGCTTCAAATTACCATCCTGAATAGACTCTACCCCTAGCAACAATGGGAGCATTCTCATTGGTTAATTCACTGCTTGCTCTTAACCAAAGCTGAAAGCTCGCACTAACGCCCTTTAGATTGTATGAGCTACAAGTTCATTTCTGGGTTTTTTAACGTGTTTTGTCTACCTTGTTCCTGCTGCATTGCTACCATGCTCTTGGTGTAGTTACATTGTAGATACAGATAGATACAGACTTGATAAAGCTGCGTCCTTAATACCATTCCTTTCTGTGCAGGTCATTATCTTTTCAAAGTGAAGTCTTTAATTCCTTCATCTTTCTGGTTTTCTGTTTTGGTTTTTTACTGTAGCCCAAACAAACAAAGCTGTAGGAGAGTCATCCTGTTGGAACCTTGGCCATGGATGCACGAACAAGACTCCACAAAGCTGGCAAATAGGCAAAATCTATGACAACAGAGTTTATTCACATGACTAAAAAATTGGTGCCCACTGAAATATGGTCTGTCTTCAAATGGCAGCTCTTGATTGCAAAGAAATTTAGAAGATGAAGAGAAAAGTAACCAATATTTTAATTTCACTCCATGTTTTGATGAGAGGCAATTTCTGATGCCCATCCATCAAAGGTGTTATCTGCTTGCTCGGACTTCTATCATGCCAGTTCATTCACTTATGTCTTCATTTATAATATCTACAGTATATGAAGTCATAACTGCAGGGAATTTCTCATTCTCTACCATAATGTGTAAAGTATGTATTGCTGAATCTGATTATGTTGCATGAATACTGTTTTTGCAATAATTTCACATTTCTATCATGAATGTGAATAAATAAATGGTCTCAATATTCATTTCACTAAAGCTACATGCAGCTGAAATTTGAAGCCAAATGACACATGTTATTGAAAAAACAAGGGAGGGTGATAAGTGTAAAAATATTTTGGCAGGGGCTTGGACAGTGTATGCTTACTAAAACCTACCACCAGACCTTTACTTGAACAAGAGAAGCCAGAGCATGCATATAAATATGTCATATTGTTTGTGCTCCTAGAGCATCTAGATAATAGAAAGCTAAACACACATTTACTATGCTGGTTTGAGGGGGGAAAATGTAGAAATGGTGTACTCACTAAATAGGTATACCTTTTATATGCGATTTAAAATACATAATGACTAACAATTAATAACTTCAGTGGGAAATTGTTCTAGCATCTCTGCCAAGTAAACATGATTTGTGAGTGTGTGCTGTGCGTTTGTTTGCTTTGATTTTTTTTTTCTAAGTCTATAGAAGGTAAATGCATCCCTCTGACAAGTAGGATAATTACAGATGAGACTGTTTTCTCAATGCATGTAGACAAGAAAACTATGCAGGTGTCTTTCTGGAAACACTAATATCCAGGACCACTCTACATGCTCTCCTTAGACCCCTGATATCTCAGTAAAGGAGCATTTTTATGACTTGTTTTATGTATAAAAATAAAGCAAAGAAATAAGGAAATAATGTCATGTCATTGTCAAAGAATCTGCCATTTTTGGATCCTTTTTTTTTTCTTTAGTAGCGAGTCACATATAAATGATATAAATGAGGAGAGGCTTTTCACTGGAGTAGCCTCAGCAGAATATTAGAATCCATCATCTCATCTAACATTCACAAACATATACAACATAGTGCAAGCATTTGACTGGGAAATCAAAGGAAATTGAAGCAAACTTTATTTCTCTCGCAAGCCAGAAAAAACCTTGGGCCTAACATTGACACAAACTGATTCTGATGCCAGGACCACAATAGAATTTTGAAGACATCTGCTTGAATCATAACTTGGTGCTATGCCGACAGTGAGGTATGGTAGGATAGAGTTCTGACACGCTGGAATTGGGGGAACTTGCCAAAGAGTACTGCAGCCTCTACTATCTGAAGCATTAGTCCACTGTTATCCCATGAACAAAATCTTCATGGGTATGAATGGAATGAAGTGAATGTGAAGGCCCGAATTCATACTCTGTGAGCTGGAAGACTCGATTTCTGTCTAGGGTAAACATGGCTCCAGAATTTCTGTGCTATGCATCTAGAGTCAAGCACACTCTGCCAGCACTTGACACATTTTTTGAATGTTGAGTCATGATGTGATATCATTTCCTAGAACTAACGACTCCATACAGGGTGAAAACAGGTTGACATTTAGCTGTGTCGTTGTAAGGATAGACAAGGTGTAGATGAAGTGAGTGCGCAATGCCATTAAGAGTACAGTCCCATCCATATGAACCTGTATTTGAAGAGTTTTATCGCAAAATGAGCTAACTCCATTCATGTTAGGTTGAAATATTTGTGTTTAAAGTCACTAAAAAAAAGGAAATTATAAGAAAATACAGGATACTTTTAATCATAATGTCTAGAATATTCCTTGTTATGTCACAAGCGATTATTACTCGAAAAGTTGAACTTTGCTCTATCTGACGATGGACTTGCTTTGAAATGTTTAAAAATGGCACTTAGCTCATTTTGCAAAGAACTCGTCATTTGTACTTCAAATGCAGTATGGAAGAGTAGGGGCTTTATGAATAAAATAAGAATTAATATTTTGTTAAATGAGATCAGATAAATTGATTAAAATTGTGACTTTTTGACAAGGGTATGCACACTTATTTACATAAATAAGCTTGTTTTATTTAAATTTCCTATATCAATCATTGGAGGCACACACCTTTACAAAGTGCATTCCAAGAGTCCAAATTTTCCTCAGGTGTTGACTGCGTGAACACTTATATTTCACCATAGACAAAATATGGCATTGAACATAAGCATTTTTCTTAACAGTCACCTACACTGTCTGTAAAAATACACAGGTATGTGTTAAAATTGAGGATAAACAATTAGTGAACATATGATGGAATATAAGACCATTAAAAACAGCAAAAAAAAAGTTTTGGCTAGGACACTATTAGCATTTATAGCCTACTGATGTCTTACTCTAAACTAGTGGGCTGACACTAGATTGATACAGATACATTATACATGTCTTATTTCTCAAAAACACAACCTATTAAAGAGACCAACTTTTGATTTAAAACTGATTAAATGGGGGGGGGGGGGGGAGGGGCACTCTGACATATTTGATATCATGTAGCTTTCAACAATGCAGTGGTAGCAATAGACGTGTTTCTACTCCCACCACCACTTACCATTGTAGTTCCTACCTTCACAATCAGCTGGCTTCATCTGGATTGGATGCCTCGCCTGTGGAATGTTGTGAGGGGTGAGAGAGAGAGAGGGTGGGATTTGAAAAGAGAGAGGAAAATGATATCGGTTAAAATGATGAAATACAGGAATTTTTAAAAACACAAAATTGTTGCATTTACAATCACAAGACTGCAAATTATTCACATTCATCAATGTCCACAAAGTTTGAATCCTGTAAATGATGCCATCACCTCAGAACCTATGACATTTCTACTGAGAACTGTCAATGTTACGACTACAACTGTATCAACTGAAAGAAAAGTTGAAAATATACATAGGAGAATGCAAATATTTGACAACTTGATTTCATGTTCTTTTGCAGGCATTCTTTTTTTTTTTTTGAACACATTACTAGTGAACCACCTTTGGTTGCTCATAAAATTTTAGGCACTGGACAAATTTGTTTGAATAAGATGTAAGTACTCCCACAGAGGCAAGTTGTCATGACAGAACATACATCAGAGAAACCAAGAAGTAGTGACATTCTAAGCCAATTCTACAGTGTAACATGTCTTCAGGTGTCACAAACAAGCTTGTCACAGCATAGCACATAATGAGGGCAGCAGACCTGATTAGCAAACTACAAATTGGGAATAATGAGAAGTGGTCTCTGTCCTCCTTGAAGACGTGGGTTGATGCCGTGCAAGAGAGCTATGGGTGAGAGTTATTTCTGTAAACCATTACTAGTGCTCATGTAGCATGTCCTCTGAACACATCTATCCTCTCAATTCTAATTTTGTGCAAAACACAGGGTATCACACAAAAATACTCAGTCACAACTTGAGTAACCACAAATATCATTCCTCATAAAATTGTGTACAGTTATATACAGATTATCATACAGAGTAAATGGAGGAAATACCAGAAAATATTTTTATGTCTTACTGTCTAAGCAAGTGGCAAAGTAAGTGGTACTTGGAACAAGGCTATTCTGAGATATATGAAGCCAAAATGGAAAAATGGATCAATCTATAGACGAAGGCTTTTATCTTAAAAGATACTGGTCAATTATCTGGCCATCAAATCAGCCAAAGTATCCTCCCCCCCCCCCCCCAATTTGTAGAGTTTGATATAGCTGGTCACATCCACGGCAAGATATATACATACTACCCTGCATTCTTCTTGGCCTTATTTTTTTGGAAATGCAAAACAAACAAAACTAAGCAAAAAGAGACAGTAATGTTTTGTCTTTTCATTTTCTACATATATTTGGGGTCACAGTTGAATTTTCAGTAGTTTAGTCCATCACTTGTGCTTCATACATTCAGTATATTTCGTGACATGTGATGCTGCACATCTAGTCATACTGACTTTGTAAATGAATTGTAAAGACTAAAGGGTTCAGAGAGCATGTTTCATGAGCACTATTGATGGTTTCTAAAAACAGCTCACATCCATTGCTGGCTCACACAACAACAACAACAACAACAACTTACACCTGCTTTTAGAGGACAAAGAATAGAACAATTTCTCATCACCAAGATTTACTTGTTGGAAACTACTATGAGAAAGAGGAACAATGTGACCAGTTCTCATTGAAAGCCATTGACGGCAGTTGCATAAATTATGAAATGTGGTGACATATACTGGTGGACGCAGGGATATAGGGTATACAGGAAGGATAGGTGTGTGTGTGTGTGTATGTGTGTGTGTTTTACACACACGTGTGCAAGCATGTGTAGACAAGAAAATATGATGGAAAAAGAAGAGAAAAAGAAAGAGAGAAAAGACACAAGAAGAGACTGAGATCCGGCTGTGTTGATACATAAGCTGATTGCGTCTGACTGCATTATGAGCAATCGCCCAGGATTTGAAATGTCATGCCATATTTGCCTTGGCCAGTGATTGGAGTGATGAGCACACCAGGTAGGCGGTGGCTGTTTGGAGCAGCATCACCTTCTGAATACTGATGGAGCCTGGAGGGGCCCTGAGGTCTCTCATAGCACTCAAAGTTCATCACTAAAATCAACCAATGTAAACTTGTGTAGGCTCATCTCTGTATGAAGCAGGCATTAGAGGTATGGGTATCTCTAACACAATCTGTACCGGAGACATGACTAATTTATGCAGATGTAAGCTTTCCTCATATATGTGGACATAGAGTATGTAGATGTTGTATACAAGGACATTATGGTTGTATACAATGTATATTAGCATATATAATCACTGAAGACGTAAAAGCAACTCCTCAAAATTTAGCATACACAACTAAAACGACTAAAACATCTGACAGAACTACTTCAATGTACTTCAATTGAAAACAGGAAAAAAAAAAAGACTGTCTAACAGAAAATGGTATCCATTACAAAATTGATGAATGGAACCTTCTCTTCTGTGTGTGTGTGTGTGTGTGTGTACAATATATTCCCTCACACAGCCAAATTTGATTGCTACACTGTACTTGACCTTTACATACACAGTCTTTGCCTACCATGAAATGTGAATCAGATCAAAGACACACATATATCTGACACACATCCCAAATGTTCATGTTAGCATCACCATGGAAATAGGGATGAACACACATGATTAAGGAATAGTATCACAACCCAATAAAATCTTTCTTAGATATGAAGATGGTAGGGAGTGCTCTAACAGACTGACAGAGTATTATAATCATGACATTTCAACTCCTACCATCTGCAATTATTGTCACCAGGAAGTCAATAAAATGCCAACATGAAAGTGCCATGCCACACTGATAAATCTGCAGAGTGCCAGAGATTGATGCTCGATGTCTGCCATGATATTTGATAGACTGTACATATATACTGTGGCACAGAACAGATAAAGGGCTATTTTTAGCTGTGCACAGCTCCGAATTCCACGTTGCATGTGTCAAACCTTGCCTGGTCTGTTTGTATAGCAGGCATTCCTTACCCATGCTAATGGCATCAGAACAGGGCTGGGAATTGCATCAATACCAAGGAAGCACGGCAGACATGAGATGAGGTGGGAGCTTACCAGTTAGCATGGTTGAAGAACAAAGCAACAATAACAAATACAGGCAAATAAAGTTCTAGGAAAGGTAGCTTGGAGATGAGAACAAAAAGAGACTGAAAGAAAGACAGTCAAATGCAGCAAGAACTAACTATGCATCTAGAATGGGAAGTCATAGTGGGTAGTGTGCATGAGGTCAAGGAAAAGGTATGAAAGTATATTATAAGAGTGTTTGCAGTGCAGAAAAAAATACATGCAAAACAGTTCCTTTCATTGAAACATCAATAAAATAATAGAAAAACGAGTGACCAGTAAACCAAACCTGAACAAATAGCACACATCTTTAAATCTACATGGTGTACATTCACATCCTAACAACTGCCATTTCATGAGCAGCTTAAATGTAGCCTACAATGTACATGTGACCATGACACCATTTGTACTCTACTTCACATTTGGTTTGGCCTTCATGACCGTGTTACACGGAGTGACTGCAACTTTTTCCACATTGGAGGATATACAAGAACAATCTGTCCACACATATCACTTCACCAGATGAAAATGGGGGTTGAGGGATTACAGTAGATTAGATGTAGACTTGTATATCATAAAGCTTCAAATTGTAAGAATCTATCATCTGTAGTACAATGTATGATACAGAGCAAGAAAAACACCTAGAAACAGAAGCACCCAGAAAAGCCTGTTCCACGTACGGTAAACCTGGTAGTCATGAATAGCTTACTACGGGTACAGCAGAATGGACTGGAAGAAACAGAGAAATTTAAAAGCCATATCATCTTACTAAGATATGAAACTCCTGACAGCTGTGGTAAACAGCATCTACTAGCCTTTGCTTTTAAAGATCTCAGCCACCAGGAAAACACAACACATCATCTTGCCCTGTGCTGTGTAAATTCATATTTGGGAAAAAGAAATATAACAACACATTCCATGTTGTGCCATTAATAAGCTCTTTTTCTTTTTTGAATTCCTTTGTACACACACATTTTTATCTCTTGTCTGTTCAAATGAATCCTTGATATCACTGTACTGCTGAAGGCTAAGCATGTTTCTTCTTTTTTCTTATAAATTATTACAATTAGTTACTTACTTCAGTGATTGCCTATAGTATACACCTTTTTTAAGTTTGTACATTTCTGCTTGTCCCTTATGTTGTTTGCATACAACTTATGAAAGTGCATAACAAAAAACTAATACTAAAACAACTAATATCCATTCTGCATTGCCTTTATCTCACAGAAAATGCAGAGATGACCCACACACACAGATATCTACAAACTTTAGTCATACCCTCAGTTCCTAAAGAGGTGCTAACAAAATTTTGATAAACATTACATAAATATCTTTGAATCTTCACTTTGACCAACTATTTTAATCATCCATTTGCTCATTTGCTGGATGTGAAAATAGTTACAATGTATCTTTTAATGCTAGCTTCGAGACTATTACACGATGAGTGACTGTCAAAACCAAAAATGCTTTGTACCACTCATGTGTATATTTTGTTTAGACATATGGAACAAGTATGTAATGATGATTACCACGGTGCGGGCTAGGTTTGGGAGATAACTTTCTCCCATAACAAAATGTATGACTGATATCATCCAGCTCCTTACATTGGTTTTAATCATGACTACACAAACTATTTTAACCCACGTGGACTATCAGTTCTAAGTTAGAATCTACTTTGCTGATGGGCATAGGGAAAAGACTGATCCAACTAGCATGCACATATTGAGTGGAACAACTGAATAGGAACATATCAAGAAGACTTCTCCTTTGGCTTGCTAACATCCTTCACCAAAATTGAGCACAGTGCACTGGAATGAATGTACATACCCTACAGTTATATCCTATTTTTGACCTTCACACACCCCAGCAAGTCTTGAGAGTACCCTGCATGAATAATTGATGGATGCATAGGAGTCTTAAAGACTTCCACATGCCTTGTAGTCTCTGAATACAGACACTGCAAGACATCATTCAAATCTATCATGAAATATCTCCAACTCTGACTCAAGGAAGAATGTCAGTCATTTCCATGATTCTGTCATTCACAACAGCCACAAGCACCTAATGTTTGTGTACAAACCTCAATATTAGAATACAATCTCCTCTTTCCCCCCATGTAATGGCGTACGTATAACTGTAAAAAAAGATTACAATAGACCACTTCGATAATGTATTAAAATCTATGGATGTTTCTTATCCTACAGCCTAGTAATGAGGTACTGCATTCACCTGCTCTCTATAATTCTCCCTATCATATATCACCTCAATGTTTAGTTGCTAGCTGTCAGGTACGTACACTGCGTTATGGCTGTACACTACGCGCAAATGGTTGAGGTGATCTTACGCACCCACACGCAACGCTCAGAAGTCAAATGGGGTCAGACTTTTGGATTCACTTGTGCACTTAACTGGTAATATGGGGTTACTGTGCGGCAGGGCAGGGCATAAATGCATTAATCACAGAGCTTACAGTTGATAATTTCTTTCCCAAACTTAACAGTTGTTCAGAAAGTCTACAAAATTATTGAAGCTTTTGTTTTCTGTGTATTATCAAATAGAGCTCATGCTGTATACTGGTACAACATTGTTGACTCGTCATGGAAATGGAATAGAACTGCCGCCACTTGAGTTTTTACAGTTATATGTGATATCGAGTATTAAGTTTCTTAGGCATGAATTTACTTGTCTCTATTATCAATTGCAAGGCACGGCAAGTCTTCAGCGGGCTTTGAGGTTGTTAAAGCAATTTTTGTGAACAAGAATGCCGAAAATTTGTATATATATTACCATATAATACAGTCTATAAAAGCCACTCCTCCAAAGCCTCTAAAACAATAAAATTCAGAGCGTCTGTAGGGAGTACAACTAGTTTCTGAGAACCGACTGTCACATGTTCTTATGTCTATTGACTGAATCATAGACTTAAAAAGGGAAAGAAAACACTTGAACAAGACAACTCATTTGTCCCCACATTCTGATCTTACTCCCCTTTTCTCTCCCCCTCTAGCCATATCTATTCATGATTGTGTATAAAGAGTCTTGCCACCATTCTACGAATGCAGAAGAAAAAATTATGTAGCCGCATTCAATGTGACAGTGTTCATTGCATAAGGACTTCTTGTTTGGTCGTTCAGTCAGCACTTATCCTTGCACATGTTTGATTAACAGTTATAAATATTCCATATGTTAAATATGCATTTTGTACAAGGCCAAAACACTTGTACTGGAACTATACATAATGATATACTACTACACAAAATCATAATTTCATCCCACAAGCTACTATATGTTTGTATAAGCATGTGCAAGTACCAGAGCCATTGTTCGTTTTCTTTTCAAGCCACTAGTCCCTCGCTATTCCAAGAACCACAGCAGCTGAATGAGAAGTACATAAGTAGATGAGTAGCAGGACCATTGACCTGACTAAAAGGGGATTCCCCTGTATTATCTCTTTTTCAAAGCACCAAGTTGGGATATATTGCATACAATGTGCCCTGCACCTCGGTCCTGTGGTATTACAGGAGGTTACATTTTGAATTCATACTTTCATGAAAACTGGTATTACTTGACTCACAAAATTTGCAATATAATACAATAATTTCTCTTGGAATTTTAAACCACACACATCTCTTCTCTGAGGGGGCTTTCTGTGAAACTGAGAGCTAGAATACACCAGTCAACTGCTCTGCTTTTCTTCCAGCCTTTTCAACAAAAAAAAAATAATATCTCCTGTCCAAACAAAAAGAAAACTTACTTTACCATTCTATGATTTAGCATTGGGGCATTTTCTCCTACAAAACGGCTGAAAACAATTCTTGTGTATTGCCATGTATTAATGTACCACCTGTAAAAGACCATACACAACTTACAATGAAATTCTGATACATGGAAGGGTCTCATTTGTGCCTCTGAGCTTGAGCTACACCCTCATCAGGCCAATGTCTCATGCATAAGATAAAGAGATGCCAAATGCTACAATTAATTCATAAACCTTTCCTTGTGTCTCCTATTTATACACAAACTTGATGGATCTTTTGGACAGTTAGAGGTACACAGGGTACTCAAATACAGTCTCTCCTCTCTCTCTTCTTCTTCTCTTTCCATTCTTCCTTCCTTCTCTAAATCCAACACTGAAGTGAATTGAATGCCTGACATTCATTTTAAGGCATACTTCTTGACCAAACTGCCAGTTTCCTATGTGAGCAGCTAAGTATACTTCCACCTCCTGGAGAGAAATCACATGAATAGGGAATATGCGCATTGTCCCTTCACAGGCACACTGTAAATGCCAACGTGCATCACTCTGTGCTTGGCTGGGCATGACAACTCATGAAGGAGCTACAAAGCAACACAAGCGTACATCTATGTGATGCATTAACAACACAACAAGAACAAGAATGGCACTCCATACCTCACAATCAATTTAGAACTCTGAAAAATACTAAATGTGAGAATAGTATGTAAGTGGAATAATTGAAAACAAAAAGTTTTATCATGCCTTAAAAGCTTGTTTCATCCTAAAATAACACCTCAGTTACCATGGAAATCATTCTAGTCCTTTCACCAATCAAATAAAGTTACAGATTTCATACAGAACTATAATGGGCTACTTGAGCAAGGATGCCTACCATGTATAAACAGCATTAGAGTATTCTGAGGGGTGAAAACATATTTCTGGTGGAAAAACACAATTTTCCATGTAACATGCAGTATTTCTGGTAAACCCCCCCCCCCCCCCTCCCCAACAACACAGTACACAAAAATACTATCAGATAAGTACCAGTTGACACATCTGCTTCAGGCATGTCAATTCATCCTAAATACAGTATTTCTTGATATCAATATCATCAGCTGAACTGTGACAGGAACTTGACATATTAAGAAAGATTGCTTCTTCACAAAAATGGTGCAAAGCCAGTAAAAAAAAAATCAAAAGAAAAATCAGAAACTCAGTTTTACTAATTATACTTGGTGATAGGGAGGATCTGGCTTAGACATTCTATGATAACCTCATCAATATTTCTCAGTTTGTGCTTTATTGTAATCATGAACTGAACTTTCTCCTCCTTTCATTGAATTTTTAGGTCATTCAAACCTTATAAAGAACAAAAGGCTTGATAGTACTGTAAAATGTGTTATTTTCAAGAGGGTTTGATTTTTGTGAATTTCACACATCACCACAAAGGATGGTATTGTTATGGTTGAGATGGGGATTGAGGTTTTAACTTTTTGTGAGATGATTAGAAACCACTAATATGAAATATTAAAGAACATACACTTCTAAGAGGAATTCAAAGTTTATGTGGTGAATGTGATAAAAACTGGTTTTGAAATGGCTGAGATATCCAAAGACAAATTGGTCCTAATAAAGATCCTAATAAAAGGTGGAATCCACCTTTTATTAGGACCACTTTGTTTTACTTTGTTTTTGGATATCTCAGCCATTTCAAAAGTGAATTCCATCAAACAAACTTTCAATTACAATTGCATGTTCTCTAATAATATATATACTCAATAAGTGGTTTCTAATTATCTTACACAAGTTCAAACCTGAATCCCCATCTCAACCAAAACTACAGTATACCGAAACAACATGCGAACATTTTGCAAACATACAAGTACTGGTGCACTTATGATAGCCTACGTATCAAAATTGGGAAAACATATCTTGTGAAAATGTCTGTGATCTGGTCATTTATGAAAATATCTGTATGATGAAATAACCGATTTTAACAGTACTCCAGCATGTTCTACGACTGCCTGAAGATGAAATAATGTCTGAAATGAAGTCACTATGTAGGTCATAGCAGATACTCTCTCTTTAATATAGGATGACATAATGAATTGCACTAATTATTTCCCTGTAAAATCAACTGATTTCTAGTTAGGTGATTTTGGGGAATTGTGACTTCCATCAATCGTCAAGTGAGCTCTCATATGAGAACTGAGGAAAACAAATCAAAGGTATGACCTAACATCATTTGTTATAACTGTACACTGTAGCTGCATAATGTATGCACACAGAGTCAAATTAAATCCCCAATGAACCTACATACATGGCATTGTGCTGGGCAAGGTTAGGACATTCGACCCAGCATTAAACTAACCTGCCAATCTCCCTTAATCCATCCCCTGGCCAGCCCTGGCCGGCCCTGGGCAGGTAACAGTAGAGTCACTAGAGATGTGACTCCTTCATCTTGCTGGTCCATGAATGGGCCTGAGGCTTGGCACAGGCTTATGCTGCTAGGGGATGGAGATGGATGAAGGGTGCATTATTTATTGCCCGCATTTGCGTCATTCACGACTGAAAACGGCTCCTCCAGGCACTAGACAGGAGCTTCATCAGGCTGGCCATTGTTTCCAGTTTCCCTTTGCACTTTTCCTAGCCTCTATTTCTGTCCATGCCATTCCATCATCCCCAAATGGACAAATAGAATGGATATCTCCTCTCTCTTTCTCCCTGACAAGTGTGGTTGTGATCAGTGAAGGTGCTATTGCAGTTTAGCTCCACAGTAATCTTGCATACTTGTCTTGTATTACACACACAGCCATTTCCCTCCCTCTGCCTCCCTCATCCCTCATAAAATGCAGAATCCCAATGAAAGACCGAAACGCACACCCATTTCTAACGGGGACAGTCGTTTGGACAAAAAGCTGGAACATAACAAGGCTATCATGTCATGACTGCATCCATTGAAACGTGCCTCCACAGCTGTGCGAAAGAGATGTCTGTGAGACTACGAGTACATTTGGTTTGTATACACGAACCTTACTATGGTAAATTAATGACCGCCCGAGAGGAAATGTTTTATTTCTCAGCCAGCCAAGATAAAGTCAATCCATTCCCTCATCTCCATCCCCCTTCTCCAATTCATTCAATTCTAGGAGAGCTCATTTCACTCTACTTCTCTCTCTCTCTCTCTCTTTCAGGTTATCCTCTTGGGTATAAAAAAATGAAAGAAAGCAAGAAAGAAAAAGCCACCTGCAGCAAAACCTTTGGCATTTCAGCCCAAGGTGTGCTTCTCTTCCATGGTGCCCTATTATCATCTCTGCCTGACACAGTGTGATGGAGGTGGGGTATGATGCTAAAACTGCTTCCTTACCTGGGAGGACTGCCTGTTTCGTCTTGTGAAGGTCGACTGCAGTGTGCGCTCTGACTGCCAGTGTCTTTAATGTGGTTGCCAATTTGCCTTACTTCCTCGACAATGAACATGTTAACTTAACATCTCTTCTTTTCATTTCTTTCCTTGAAAAGAAATGCACGCAATACTACTTAAAATGTTCACTGCACACATTCTATAATTTAGTTGTTGTTTTGTTTGGGATACAGATTTTGCATTCAGCCTTTGGTAATATGCTAGCAGCACAAGGAAAAAAGACGAGGTATCATTCCAACATAGTTATCATAGTATTATCATGGCTAATATTTCCGTGACAGACTTTGTATCAAAATATTTGTGGTAATTGTAAAGATATAATACATGAATTCATTTAATTCAGCAGATAATGAATAAAGAACTATAAAATGGTACCACTTCTTTTTGCCATAAACTATGCAGACTGACTCCAACAGCTCACGTACACACACATGTGGTGGCCAAGAGTTCTGAAAGAGTTCTGCTGTTGTCAGTTTAAGATGAACAAACATTTGGTCTCATTCAATCCCTTTAAGAAAAGTTGAGTTTTGGTTACCATGGTTACCAATCTCATTCACCCCTTACCTATAATATGCTATGTTAATGCAAGCACAGCTTACAGTGCCACTTTCATGTGCTCTAGCAGTCATCAATGCCCATTGTAGCGTACAGGTCAGATTACAGGCACCAATGAGCCTGTTGTTCACTGGCTTCCACCTTTCTCTCTAGCTCCCTTGGGCAGATTGACAATACAAGATTCATCCTGTTACCTCATCGCTTTATAACAAACCTTGCACGGAGGTATAAGCATCATGGAACTAGCTTCACAGTTCTGTTGGCACATTAGGGTTAGAAACAATCGTACATCATCTTATGATATCAACATCCTGTCAAAGCTACTCATGTCTTTTTGCCATATAAATCCTTTTCCCTATTTTGTGTCACAACACAACCACAGCGTCACTGACTTCAAGCATATCATTTCACAGCAAGCTAGTAATTAATATAGCTCTGTACTACAGCGATGCACTTCTGACAACACTGCCCCTGAGTAGTGGAATTCTTCCTTGGAGAAATGACATCCTAGGCACCCCTGTGGAGACTCTCCCCCATGCATCCCATCTCCTCATTATTCCAAAAGGGAATCTAGCAGATCACCCTGCTCACATCCTCTTAATTGGGCCTGTGGAGCTGGTCTGAAATCCAATAACACGGCTAATTTTGGCTTCATCTCACGCAAGATTGGGGAAGGTAATCCAGACAGGGTGAAAAAAAGAGCACAAAAATTTATCCCAATTTGTCCTCCATATCATAATACCTCCAGCCCTGGGAAATACTACACTAGACTTTTTCACCAATTTCCACAGATTTCATCAACCAACCCGCTGCATTACACTGTACATCACACTGGCAACATTCTGTACAGCCAAACTTTTTTACCATTATTATTATTGTGGGGGAGGAAATGGGGGGGGGGGGGGAGGGATGAGGGGGTATACTCTATGGTACAGAGGGTGAGCTAATTCTGAAGCATGGATGTTGGCAGTTAAATCTCTGTAAGAATTTCATGCCGCAATATGGGTTGATTGTTTAAGTTTATGTCCTATATTAAGTGAGTCAACTCTTTCTACATGCCTTCCAGGGAAAACTTCATGACCACGTCCACTAATTGCCACAAGTTAATCATCTGCAAAAAACTGCAAAGTGTCACTATATCCGAACTTGGAACGAAGTGATGATATACATACATGGCATGCACGGCATTGAGTTTCCCTTTCATGATCATATTGCAAATTAAGTCCAGCCCATTAATGATCATCTTTGATGCTCAAGGTAGAGCACCCAGCAATGGTCATACACAACATGTCACCTTGAAGCCCCTGAATTCCCTGCTGCACATGTGTGAAAGAGACCTGTCTGTTGGCAGCATACTCCCGTTAATCATATTTTTCGCTTGGTATTTTCCACCCCACTGGATTCGACAGAGCACTTCTCACCCAAATCTCACCCCTTCGGGGGAAGACGGAGAGAGCAAAGACATGATTAGAACTGGAGTCTGATAAATAGATCATCCAAGGAAGAGAGAAAATGTGGGAAGGGCAAGGAAGGACTGAGAGAACGGAAGAAAGATAATCTTGACACACACAGGAGAAGGAAGTGAGATATAGTAATAGATGGTTAATATTGAGAGGATGAATACTATCATTGGTTAATAATAAAGATAAAGGTGAAAGGAAAAAATATTGGGAAAGGTAAAGGAGGAAAGAGAAGGGAAGAAGAGAGTAGAGTAGAGAGGGGAGCAAGTTCCAAGAGACTATACTGAAATTTGAGCTCAGGCAAAGTAATCCAGCAGGACCTCCATAGTGAGAAATCATCCTTCCCCATTGGAGTAACAGCTATTCCATATCTATATGCCCAATGAAGACCGTTTTCCACACTCCAGATATCATCATTTTAAAGGCATCAATCCTCTTCATATCAAAATATCTTTTAGTGCATGACTTGAGACAGGCCATGGTCATAATTCTTGCCACAAAAAAGAACTTTGCTGAAACCCTCCTATATAGGCCTATGTAGTTGTGATGAACAAAAAAAAAAAGAATAAAAATAACCTCATTGCAATGAAATGGCATATAGCTAATCACAAGAAGTTGAGGTATTCCTCTCAAACTTCTTTCCAGTGTAATACAGATATCTGTTGGGTGAAGTGAAACTAAAAGCAAGAGACTACATTTCAAACACAATACAGTTTGTTCATTCAACAACTGCGGAAATACTGAAATTGAAGACTACCTCTTCATTACCTTAATACCATGTTCTACAATCTCCCCATCCCCCCCAAAAAAAAACAATAACAACAAACAAAGACGCACACAGATTAAATCAAAATATTACGACAGAGCAAATGACAACTGTCACGTGTCGATAATCGGCGAAATCTCTGATTTATATCAGGTGGCAAAAAAAGATGATTAAAAAGGATAACCTGATCTGATTAGATGTCATAGGAAATATGCGGTTTGGGAAAGGAAAGCATTCTGATGCCAGAGCTCTGGTTTGCATGTTCATCATGGCACTAGTAGCTGTATATTTTTACCAAGCTCCTGAGCCTACTGTAGTACTTGCTTAATGTAGTACAATCTGTACTTGTAACTTACCAGGATATATAATTGGTGTATAAGTGGCATAGTTCTTGAGAGTGACAATGCACCTTTAAGTATGTGGGAAGAGGAATGAGAGCCCTGTGGGATTGATCTGACCACTTTCTTGCTCTGACCCCTTTCAACTGTGTGACCTTTATCTTGACCCCTATGAGTCAAGAGCAATGGCCAGTGTCTTCCCAGGGGCCTGCCACGCTGTCATTGGATCTTTCAACAAGGCATTGGCAAGATTGACACTTTATAATTTTGTTAACAGATATCTCTCCCTCCCTTCCCCTCCCCCTCTCCTACCCCACCAAGAGAGAATCTGAAGTCTACCACCTAACTCACAAATCGATAACTTTTTAAATGCCTCCAACAGAATGGTGCTAAAGATTGGTAAGCATATTATAAAATAAATAATCAACAAGGAATGCCACTTATTTGTCAACCTGCAGTTGCAGTTAAAGGGACTGTACAGTACTGGTTGAGGTGGGGATTCATGTTTTGATCATTCTTAAGTGAGATAATGAGAAACCTCTTATGAAATATGAAAGAGCATGTAATTTTAAGAAGGATTCAACGTTTATTTGATGAAAATTGGTTTTCAAATGGCTGAGATATCCAAAAAAGTGATAATAATAAAAGGCGACAGGCCACAACTTTATTAGGATCTCTTTGTTTCACCAGGGAGGTGGGCTTCCACCTCCCTGGTTTCACCTTGTTTTTGGATATCTCAGCCATTTCAAAACCGATTTTCATCAAATAAACTTTTGATACCCCTTAGAATTGCATGCTCTGTGACATCTCATAGAGTATTTTCTGAATATCTCGCAAAACGTTAAAAGCTAAATCTTCACCTCGACCAGAACTGTACACACCCTTTAATGTATGAATTACCATTACATCTTTAAAGGTAGGGAATCCCATTTGCATGCCTCAAATGAAGAGTTGTATAAATACAGTGGTATGTTGAAGAGAGTACCATTTTAGAAACTCCCATAAAGTATTGAAAGTGGAAGGTAACATTTAGTACATTTTTATTGACCTTTAGATTTTGAATTGAATTTTTTCGGGGCTCACCGTAAATTCCAGTACATTACTAGGCTACCTTTGCAGACCCATGCACTGCATGTGTGTCCATCATGTATATTTTGTGAAGAAAGTTCATTAAAACTTACAAACATTTCTATATACATTCTTGCCACACACTCTATGTGTTATTACATCAGCTCTTATACTTTTAGATTTGTGTTTATAGATAAAAAAATACAGAAGATTGCAACAAAAAGGCTCAAGTGTCGCTGACACACAAAACTACTGAGTAGTTGAGTTTTGTGCATTATTCAAATTGTAGATAACTGTTGACTTCCAAATTTCTCAGCAGTGGCCAAAACAAGTCCCCTGAGGTTCATATTTAATGTTTTGCTGCATTTTGGGAGGTCTGTAAAAGGTATCCCCTACCTTTAAGGGATAATAATATACTGTAAAACATGATATATTTGCGGCACGAAATTTTCGCGAATTGGAGCCAACGGCCTTTTATGTGGTATGAAATTTTTGTGAATTGCCACTGGTGTTCAATGCATATAGTGTCGACAAGAAATTTTGCGTGCATTTTAATTTCGTGAATCTTGGCACTCGCGAAATTAAAATGCACATGAACATTCCTCGTTTTACAGTACACGTATGGCTAAATACTGATAGCGACTAAAATTTGCACAAAAACACCCAAATGTTTCCAATAATAATGTCATGACTGTAATGGAACAAGTTGATATTTTTACATGAAAACTTATGGTGTAACATCTCTGGCCCCTCTCATTTAAAAAGCTAACCAATAAACACAGATCTCTGTGCAGAAATATTTAGTGATGTGAAATTGGCAGCAGGAGATTTCCTGATGGAGCATGTATTACCAGGAAACATTTTACCTTCAAACCATATCATCAAAGTATGGGTCAAGAATCATATCTGAATAATACGTTAGAAGATGAGTCATTAATCAGAGCTCAGAGCTAGGTGTGCACACTACAGGATTGAGAACAAGTTTTGCTCAGCACCTTTATCACATGCCATCATTCACATCATGTGGACTGGAAGTGTTTAGCGAGTGGAAGGGAAAGAGGCTAAAGGTGTGAGAAAAGAGAGGAAGGCTGAGGAAGAGCAAGCAGGGATGGCTCCAAAGATGGGATCACATCAACTAGGATGGCACTGCATTCCAGAGATGCAGATGATACTAGGAAAGCTGATGAGATAGGGAAAAGAGACCAGCACCAGGGCAGGAGGACAAGATAATGCAGTCAACTGGCAACGAAGCAGGAAAAGGAATGTGCACTTTCAGAAATGCAATTAGAGAAAGCTCTCCTTACTTACTACTGGAGCGTAAGAACACTGTTACCATTTTACGAAGTGGTGGTCAATAAACAGGGGGATGCAGGCTAGAACTGGGTGGATTAGGAGCTGTATTAAATAATGAGCCATGTACTTAGGATCCAATTAACATTCTTCAAGCCTGCCTTCACAAACCTGTGAGGACATCAGTCCAGACAAACCTGAGTATAACTCATTTCATGGAAGCTTAGTCATTGGTAGATCCATCCTGAGTGATTATCAGATGGCTGGATCATTTTCACTCACGTCATCTCTACGTACAAACAGGACCAAGACCTTGACACCTGACCTTACATGAACTTGACTGCTCAGTACTCTCCTTAATTAAGTCTAATTACATTCCCCTTCTTCCATTTATTCAAATTCAATACAATTTCAAAATAAAGAGAACAGTCTTGTCAAATAATTTCTTTGGTTTAGAATACAGATAGTACCAAACAATGACATTAAAAAAATGGTATGATTTATGCATACTCAACATTCAGTTAAAGAAATGATTTATTCTTGATTTCAGATACATGATTTGATTATTACTACTTTCACACTGAAACGCAGCAATAATTCAGAATACTAGGGAGTGCTTTATTCAAACACAAGTAAAGTTTTTAATCAAGAATATTCAGAAGTCACTTATGGATTTGTAACACAGCTAGTGTATGGGATTCTTCTTTTTTTTTTCTTCCTTTCAGTTACTACTAGCAAGAGACCCATATTAGTGTCTAAATACACTATAATTACACAAGATAAGTAATTTAAATATGGGTTTCAGAATTCTAATTACGAGTGCGATCTTGTGAAGTGTGAAACCCCTTTGCATGAAAGGAACTTGCCATTAGCCTGACCCAGTGACCTGTAACATTTTACCTAGCAATGCCAGGTGCCTGCTTCAAAAGTTCAGGACACAGCAGCAGTTAAATTAAATCTCCCCCAGACAAGACTCACAGAAATTTTAGAGTCCGCATGTTTGGAACAGCAGGGTCGTTATGCCTGAAAAAAAAAAAAAATAGCTGCCCCCAAGCTCAGTACCACAACTGACTGGGCTATAAAAAATGAAGAGTGGAAGTTTAAAGAAACAAGGGTCACACGTGTTTGTGATTATTCTCTACCATTAATTCCTTATGAACAATATAAACCTCATATCGTATAAACTGCTATGCGCTATGCTTGAATGATGAGGTACCAGTGTTGAGCTCTCTTGCAAGATACAATTAGTGAGAGAGAGACATGTATGCACCAGCACACCTCAGCCTAAAAAGGACATGCTGAAGGTACGGAACCTGCTTCAAAAGGCCAAAGACATGAATATATATTGCATTGCCTGAATTACATTGCAGACACATTACTAAATACCGTAGCAGAGAAGAATGTGGGTGCACAACTCTGAAAGGGAGAGAAATCATGACAGAAAGATAAATGATCTGCAACATTTTGATGCTGTTTGACTTCTTTATTACAGGATACTTCATAACACATTTTGTGCTTCCTGACAAAGTTTCTTCATCAATACAATATTCTCTCTATGTGCTTATTGTGGCCACGTGTACAAAATCACTGAAATAATGATCTATGTGCACATTAAATATATAGACAATTATAAGAGAATTAGTTTTTAACTAGAAATGTCGCTAAGGCGACTGGTATGCCGCCGCCATAATGCACGATTCTCCTAATAGGTCTATTGTACATGTAGACAATGTGTGATGACAGTTTCACATAATTGGCAAAATATTAAAATGACATGCTTGTCACAAATGTGTTGAATGTTCACCTTCCTTGACCTAGGTTGAATTGGATGAATAGGAGAGCATGTACTTGGGGATTTAAGGACTTTAACTTGACTTTGACCCATTCATAAGTGTATGCACTGAGTAATTTTCAAGGTATGGAGAAAAAGTGCAATTTCTATAATGAAAAGTTCATTGTTACCATTTTCATCTGGCCTTTGACCCTACAATTCATAAGATAATCACTGTCAGGCACAACATGCATAAATACGTAGTAAGTTTCAAGATAACTTGAGCCACTTCTGAGATATGGAGGAAAAAGTTAGTTCAGCACTTTCCCTTGATCTTTGACCTTTTGAACTTTAAGGCAAACAAAAAAAAAAAAAGAAGAAAAAAGAAAGCTTCCAGAGAATCTCTATTAGGTTATACATGCATACACCAAGTGTAAAAAAAAAAAGATAATCCTGCTGGCATTGCATAAATATGAGGGAAATAGTAAAATTTTGAAGTGTTGCCCTTGACCTTTGACCCCTGACCTTTGACCCATGAACCCTAAATTCTCTAGATATTCACTGCCAGTCAGTACATGTATATATACTATGTTCCATGAAGATACCTTGAACAATTTCCAAGATACAGAGAAAAAAGTTAAGTTTTAATACTTTTACTTGACCTTTGACCTCATGACCCCAAACTTTCACCAAAGAATCTTAATTGGGTAATACATGTATACACTAAGTTTCAAGAAAATATCTTCAGGCATTGCATAGATATGGTGGAAATAGTGAAATTTTACGTATTTGACCTTGACCTTTTGACCTTTGACCTTGAGCATGTGCACCCAAAAGTTGATAGGCACAACTTCACCCCCTAATACACATACATGCCAAGTTTCATTAGGATACCTCAAAAGGTTTTTTAGTTACGCTGTCCACAAAATTCATTACGGACGGAAGGACGGACGGAAGGACGGACGGACGGACAACCCGAAAACATAATGCCTCTGGCACCACTTCGTGGCGGAGGCATAAAAATATGTTACTTTCTTTCATCTAATTATTCTTTTCCTTAACCAAGCAAATATTTTGCATCTTAAACCATATGAACAGAAGTTAGCCATAAATGCACATCTTTTTTTTTTTCATGCTGAAACGTTGTGCTCTGATAGACAAGATTTACTCTGCAGTGTGAATGGGACATCAGCTGACAGCATGGAAAGGAAGAGAGAAGGCAAAGGATAGATGGAATAGTGAGATGAAGTGAGAGACATCCAGATAACCTTGTAAGGTTAGTTGAAGGTGAAGTCCCAAGTGAAGGAGGTGAGACAAGGGTTTAGGTCTGTAGGAAGTGATGAATATCCTACAATAATTATCTCCCTTACACTGCTACACCCTACCCGATTTCCTACGGAGTCCCTACACAGTAGAAAACATGGGACTGGGTAAACCCACAACACCTCCCTATCCTCACAGGTAACGTCTATGAATAATACTGTATACGCTATAATTTTCCCGTACATATATTTTCGCGAATTGCCGCTTTCACACATTTTCGCGAGTGGTTAAATTCGCGATTGGGCGACCAGAGAAAATATAAAGTGGCAAAGAAAGTGTGAATTTTCAACTTACTAGCAAATAAGAATGATACTAGTTATACACAGCATGAAAAAAACTTACCAAACTCTGCGAACTAGTAAGTTAGAATTCAACATATTTGAAGTGGTTAAGTCCATCGCGCTAGATTTCTGACGAGTGGTACGAGGGGTTGCGATAATGGATTGGCTCTACAGTATTCGTAAGTAGGCTAGACGTGGACTAGCCCGACCACCCCAAGATGCTGCTGTGCTGTGCGAATGCTACTTACAGCGACTGGGCTGTGTATATCGGTACTAGTAGTTAGACGTGGACGTGCAATGTACGTGAACAAGCTTAGCCAGTATGGTCTTGTCGGTAAGCCGTGACATTGTATACTAGACTAGTACTGAAATGTTCGTATCATCAAGGCAAGGGATTCATTTTGGAAGGTAATATTTTTGCGTGTTGTTAATTTCGCGAATAGCTCCTGACTCGCGAAATTCGCGAAAATAAAACCCACGCGAAATATATAGCGTATACAGTAGTATTCTCACCTTTAAACAATAGTGTCCCAAGATTGTGTGATATGTACAGTTATTTTACTAACTGCTTCTTTGCTAACATTCAGGAGCTGTAACAAATAAACCATTAATAAAAATATTTTACGACTTCTTCCATCTAAAAAAAAAAAAAAAAAACCCTACAAATTCTAGAAATGGACATTTGTGCAATCATTTGCTGCGTACATGCTCAGTAACAATACATGACTCAATGCAATCATGCAATGTGGATCCATAACAGCACACATGAAATGCATGATTTCAATACAGCTAATTTATACCTACTCAGTGTTCACATTGAGCTGCAGCCAATGCTATGAGGCGCTATCTGCAAGTGCTGCTTGATATTCTGTGTGTTGTTGAAGGTATGCCACTTATAAGTGATCATGCCTGAAACCCATAATTTTTTTTTTTAAATTTAATAAATGCAAACAAAGGGAAACTGACCAGAAATGAATATAATTTTTCAGTAATATTTTTTTCATTTTTCCAACACCTGAAAGCAAAGTGATGGGGTCCACAATCAATAGTTTACAAAATTGATGTACAATGCAGTAGTCTGGCTTTGAACTTTGCTCATAAACGAGCCCAATCACTAGGTTACATATTCTAGTGGTCCCACACATTGTGTTTGATGTATGTTCGTCAGATCGTCAACGATTGCTCAGTCATCAATAATTACCCAATGAGGCGTAGGAACCATTCATAAGAACCACTAAACTGCAGTAACATAACTTATCATATGCAGTGTCTTTGAGGCATCCCTATATCAAAATAGACTGCCATTATCCACAATGTATTTGATTAAATGAGATTACTGCAACATGCACTGCAAGGAATGACAGAAATCAATGAGGAACTACCGGTATCATCCATTACTGAAATATATTGCAACTGCCCTGTCACATCATTAATTTATATGGTTTCCTAACAAAGATTGAATTCATACATGCTAGTAGCCAAGCATGACCATACACGTTCGCTATATAAACACTATGAATTATTGAAATTTTGTGATTTCCATCCTATATCAATGCAGTAAACTTTGTTGCCTGATGAGAGCAATCTTACACCACCTAACATACTGTCGAAATGATATCACAGCACTTGAGCACTTTTAACATCCAATCTAAAAAGAAGGGAAAAAAGGCAGGCTCCCTGATATATACTACAAAATGTGAAATCCAAATCAACTCTTTCTCTTCCCCCTTCTGTCAACAGTTCTTTCCCAAGTTCATATCCCAAGAGGACAAACAAAAATTTTGCAGATCAGCAAGCACGTAATACAGGGTCAGCAAAGCAGAACCCACCACTCAGTGGTAATGTGAAGGAAAACAGACAGTTCCACAGATTCTGGCACGTGTATCAAACCAAAAATATTTGCAAGGGATTGCTTATATATACAAAATAGAAATAGGTAACACCTGTAACCTGAACTGCTTAGTATACAAGTAACACTCAAATGAAATGGGTACAATACTGTAGAACTTTCTTAATGGGTAATATGACTGCCATGGGAAGTATTAATCAGCCTCTCACATACTTGGCACCCTGTATGACCTCTGCATTGTGGTAGAGCCATGGGAATGGCACATGTGGCTGGTAATAGTTCAATGAGCTCTGGTAGGCCAGGACTCGCTGTTGGCCTCACTTCATCTCAAACTCTTGTCTGCTAAAAGAGAGACCCTTACCAACCAGACAGGGGCACCCGTACCCTCGTCATATTCTCACTTAGCTGAGAAAGGCAAACACAAGGTCCGCAGAAAGTAAAGCTTCATGTTATTTTACTCCAAGGCACAAGAAGTGCACACATACACATGCACTGTAACATGCTTCTTTGTATAACTAGCAGCATTTTGCCCTTCTTTTCTTTCTTTTTTGTCAGTGGGTCAATAACTTTTTTTATAGATATCACCAATATTTAAGACAGGATTGTTTTGCTTCAGACATGCTGTCCAATATATGTTCATTATAACTCTTTGAATTCATCTCTACCTTGTTCATCTTCAATCCCCAACTACTAAAAATTATGAGAATTAATGGGAATTTTTGTTCAACGAAGCCATAAGTGAAAAGTAGAGGACTGAATAGTTAATGCTTCTTTTAAAAAAGAGTTACCCATTTGATTTGAAACTGCAATGAAACAATTAACAATTGGTAAGTATAAAGCTACAACCATCTGAAAGGAAGACGCTATTGTAGCATTGACATTGGGTACAAAATTTAATTTGTTCGAGTTTGCAGATATGTATAAATTGGCTGACATTACTGGTGCTGTTGACATGCCACTGTTCCTCGCCATCCTCTTCCCTTAAAACTGCACGTTGCAAACAAATAGGTCTACTCACATCATGCTAGTGACCCAGTTTACCCTCTTTCTAAATATGAATCAACTTGTAAGTTACAAAACAATTCATTATGTTGGGTGGCAAAAACCTGGAATACTGTATACGCTATAATTTTCGCGTACATAAATTTTTGCGAATTGCTGCCGTCACACATTTTCGTATGCGGTTAAATTCGTGATTGGGGGACAAGAGAAAATATGAAGTGGCAAAGAAAGTGTGAATTTTCAACTTACTAGCAAATAAGAATGATACTAGTTATACACTGCATGAAAAAAACTTACCAAACTCTGCGAACTAGTAAGTTGGAATTCAAAATTTTTGAAGTGGTTAAGTCCATCGCGCTAGATTTCTGACGAGAGGTCTCCTTGCGATAATGGATTGGCTCTCTACAGTATTCTAAGTAGACGTGGACGTACGTAAACAAGCTTAGCCAGTATGGTCTGTTCGGTAAGCCGTGACATGGTATATGTTCGTATCATCAAGGCAAGGGATTCATTTCGGAAGGTAATATTTTCGCGTGTTGTTAATTTCGCGAATAGCTCCTGACTCGCGAAATTCGCGAAAATAAACCCCCCGCGAAATATATAGCGTATACAGTATTTGAGAATGCAGTGAAAACAAGGCATTCAATTTGTGAAAACTAAGACCAAATCAGGTCTAAAAAGAGTTCTAAATACATATCAAACTGAAGTTGGTGAGTCTTTGTGAATGGCCATCAGTGAACATGAAAGAGTAATCTTGATATTTACAATGTGATAGTCTCTGCATGATGGTCAATATCTGCTTTGTGAGTGAAATGGCATTTATTACACATTTTCTCAAAACAACTAGTTTCCTCACATTTTGTTAATGATATATGAGGGATATTTTGCTAGCCCATCCTAATTAAAGTACATTTATTGCTTCATATTTTTGACTTTTCAGACATAGTGAAAGACAAATCTAACAGTTACACAACAACAAGAGCTAGTGTCATAGGCAGCCATTTCAGGGTCCCCTGCAGATTATCCTGTTAGTGTTAAGTAGCTTTCTCACATTATAGGAGGGTCACAATCTCTGAATAAGTCCAGTTTGATTGAAAACTGTCAAATAAAACAGTTCCAAACCTTTAACAACATTGTTGTTATTATTTATCCTTTAGTGGGTCAAAGTTTCTCATTCATTACAATTAGGTAAAAAAGGTCTTCAAATGAACATCTGAAAAAGAGTATTACAATAACATAAGCTGTACCTCAAATCTTTCCTCTCTTTCCACCTAAACAAAGTCACACAACAGTGATATGCGAGACTGTCTACCACAAAGGCAGTTAGAGGAGTCAAGTCTACACAAAAGAGAATGTTCAGCTAAGGCTGGGCATTGTGATGTCAAATAATACAAATGTGAGTCATACAGAACTGAAGGGAAACAAGCAAAAATAAAAGGGGAAAACAAAGGAGGGGGATCCAGCAGACATTTTGAATAGATAGATGATGATAAAAAACAGATGGCTTCTTTGGGCTTGTAGGTAAAGAATTTTGGGGCATAGCATGGCCCATGGATTCACAGCCTGCAGGTTTCTTCCCTATACATGCATTCCTACTTAGAGCATGTCTGTTTCAGCTTCTTGTATGCTTGATAGACAAGACATGCACAGACCACAAATGGAGTTTGTCTGTTGTGTTTACCTATCAAATAAGACACCAAAGTCTAGCTGTGGAGTACTTTAGTGAGAGAATTTAAGCTAAGCCAACACCATGGAGTTCTTTGTGACAGGCACTCCACCATGTGTATGACACCAACACCAGACCACCACATTTATCTCTTGTCTCTTTTTCAACATCAAAAAGATGTGCAATCCTTGCGAGCTTGAAAAGTTGAAAGGCAATACTGGTACACTGTTGATGTATGAACACCTAACCATTTCTGTGCTAGGGACTTTGGACACATTGTAAAACGCTATGGGGTTTTCTGTGCCAATAGGCACTCAAAGCACATAAAGGATTAAGCTGCTTTTGCAGAAACAGGGATAATCCCCTCTGGTGTTTGCAAGTGACAATACACGTGTCAACTGCTAAATGAAGGCTGCCCAAACACAAGAAATAGTGAGTAGATGGCCCTACCAATACTTACCCCAGGTAAGACTTTTCTGTTGTGTAGTTCTTTCTGTGCTTTGTCTGCTACTACACCAGAAAAGAATGTGACAAAACAGCAACCTAGAAAGGGCAGGAACAGGAGAATAGAGAGAGGGGAAATTAATATTGAGCTGATTTGTCATTCAACATATCATTTCATGGTATCACATGGCATTATATCGAGTCAATTTCTCATTCTGTAATATCATACATGACAAGATTAAGAGCCATCTACATATAATGTGGAGTGAATTGGAGGCAAAAGCCTTTGCTGTGCATACAAATATTCAAGGGTTCTGTTGGCACAAAAATTTACTATTCACATTGGATTTATCGTGGCCAGCAGATTTGAAAGGGAGGAATAAAAGAGTGCAAAACTCTCTTCACTTGGTTTTCATTTTACATCATAAAAACAGACAGCTTGATTGCTGATTATACTTGATGTCAAGGTCATATTCAAACATTTCAGAGGAGGAAAAACATGTCTTCAAAGAGCTTTTACCTTTACTTTCTCCTGTCTTCTTGTCTCGCAGTACATTTAACTCATAAACTGGACCAAACTCTGAAAACATCTCCCGTAACTTGTCTTCCTCATATGACTTTGGTATCTGTCCAACAAACATCTTGAGCGAGTCTGGGTCCGGCTGGGCCGGTTGAGGCGGGGCGCCTGAGTCTACGCCTGTGTTCATCATCATGGGGGACTCCGGGGTGGCTATTAAGGGTCTCTGAAAGATACAGATGGTGACAAAGAGAAACATTCATAAAGCAACATGCAGCATATGTGCATGAAATACTTTTTGCATGGTAAAGAGGTGCCACATGTTTTAACATTCATTGGATACTGTGAAAATGGTCATCTCATAATGTTAACTATAAATCAAAGAAAAAAATCTATGAGAAGCTGCTGACATTCAGAGTTAGTCTCATTCCCAAGCTCCTTCAGTCTAATGTGATGAAAGTAGTACAAACTATCTTCTTCTGACAGCAGGAAACTTTACAGTGGTATGAATGAATGGTCTAAAGCACTCCAAAAACATGAGATGATATCACTCTTTTCACAGCAGTAATCGCTACTCAATAATTTGTAGATAAGTAAACTAACAAAGGAAGGCGACAAAGTAAAGCCTATTAGAAGTAGATCAGGCACCTTCATAAACCCCTGTGAAGACAAACAAGTTACAGAAACCTCTTGAATACCTTCTATGCAGTGTACCAGCACGACTGTAACAATATGGAACACATGAAACTAGTCGAGCAGAAAATATAAATACGATGTGTGACAAATTGTATACCCTATACATTGTATGTCATTCAACATTCAGAAAAGTATTCAGCTAATATAAGAAAATCCTTGTTATCCTGCTGTAGGATCTCGGTTATCACATATTAAAGGATTTACAATGTACCTCCATACCGATTTTTATGAGTCAGCAGGCACTGTACATGTATCTCTATAGTAGTTGGTCTGGGAAGGGGCGGTAGGCCTCCTTATTGTGTTTTTTTGTCAGTATTTTTGCATGGAACTAATTAGGATGCATGTGGGTCATAATACACCAGTGTCCATCCATCCATTTCAGGAACGTGTTTGTCCACACCAGTCTTGCTAGGATGGTTCAGTCTATTATTCATGACCAAACATTTAGCTACCATCTGACTGGGCAAGGTGGGGCTATCGAATTGCATGATAAATACAAAACAGCAACCCTCCCCCTAGCCTTTAAACAAGGCGACTCGCTCTGCGTGCCCCCGTATAGCGCGTTTACCCCACAAACCTGTTGGCCGGCGAGTGGAGCGAGCCGCCTTTATCCACTCGTTCAGGGATGTGTACTTTTGTCGTTGTTGTTGCTTTATATTCTTTGACAAATTTGCGTACAAATTTGACGCAGAAAATACACACGGCATCAAGGCAAGCCTCGTCAATATTAAGTAACTATTCTTATTCTACATAGTTACTTAATATTAACGAGGTGCCTCGGGGCTTTTCTCACTGTAGACACAACCTGGGCCAAATGCGGTACCAAATCTAGTCTGGCTTTCGGACACTCTGCCCACACTATTTCCCTATTCAGGATATCAATGCCCTCAACGTCGGAAAACCAGTACAGTTTAAAGTGGTTTTGTCCTGCAAAGGCATTTGCCTTCGGCAGAGGCGCGACTTTGTCGCAGGGCGGCGACTTTGTCGCCGGGGAGTCCAGTTGGCAAAGGTTCTGGAAACTAGACTATACCAAATTGCGACCGGCGCCCTCCAAATAAGTGTTTGTTTACAAGCAGAGCGCCACTATGACAAAATATTGAAAGGTTTGAATTAAAAGTCCTGGCTGAGCCCGGCACTGTAAACTGACAAAATTGCGGGGCCCAGTACCGCAATTGAGGCCGGGCTCGGCCGCGGCTCGGCCCGGCCCTGCACTGTAAACAGGGTCATAGTTTCAGCTACTCCTGAAAAAAAAAAACAAACAAACAAGAATGTCTCGCAAAAGTTCAGCACAATAACCACATGTGGGGAATTTCTTCTAAATCATTTAGAAACTAGAGAAAATTTTTAATCTGCGGTATTTTTTCCGTTTTGGAGCCATATTGCACAGTTACCATGGCAATGCACTTTCCCCTACTCTTACAACTTTGTCCTGCATGACTTTGCATCAAGTTCAACAAATGCACTAAATTTGATTTGAATGGATTATAAACTGAAGAAGTTCCACCTGCAAGGCATTTTCCTGACATGAAGGCAACAATGCACTGTTACCATGGCAATGCACTGTCCCTACTCTTGTGTTCCGCATAACTTTTTATCACAGTTCTCACACATGCAATTTCTTCTTAATCATGTAAAATCCAGAGTTTCAATGTGCAAAGATTTTTCCTGATTTGGAGGCCATACTGTGCTATCACCATGGCAATGAACTTACCTGTCCTCTTGACAAATGTGTCCTGAACAACTTTAGAGTTTTTTCACATACTGTGCTTTTTTTTTTTTGCAGAAAAAAACAGGAAAAGTAGTGTGATATGCAAGCCTGTTACTTAGTTTGTGGTCATAATGTCCTTACACCATGGCGATGCACTTTCTCCTACTGCTGTGTCTTGTACAACTTTGCATTTAGCTCAATGTGTGTTCCACATTTCATTTGAATCACTTGAAAACTGGAGAAGTAGTTCAATCTGCAAGCCTTCTACTTGAATTGAGACTACAATGTGTTGTTACCACAGCAATGCACTTTCAGCTACTGCTGTAAAACATTTTGCGCAACGTAACATTGAACTTTTACGTGTGTGCTTAAATTGGTTTGCATCGCTTGAATAATGGAGAAGTAGTTCAACCACACGTAGAGTCTTATACCCCCTTCAAACTTTGTTTGGTGGGGTAAGGTATAATCAAAGATTCTGAGGTGGCAGGAATAGCAATTACTCTTTTTCCTTCTTTTTTTTTTTTGCATTATTCAGTGAGGAACCTGTAATTTTACTACAGAGTTGAAATATGGTATAAGCTGTTATTTTCGCGAATTTCGCGAATCACAGTTGGATAGGGAATTTAAAAACACGCGAAAATATGTCCATGCACTGTGTTAATACAGCATTAACGTAAGCGTCGGCGTCGATTCCCGAAAACAACATCGCGCGAAAATGTCTATGACCTCATTATTCGCGAAAATATCTGTATGCGAAAATAACAGCGTATGAAATAGTACACCATATTTGTTTTATATCATTCCAGTGATTCTTAAAAAAAAAAAAATTTCAAGCACAGATATTTACAAGCAGTACAGATGATCAGTGCACCACAGTGGATAATTTTGCAAAGTGGTCCATGAGGCCAACACTGACGGCACTTTTACCTACACTATCATTGAAAAACCATTGATCGACAGCACGGTAGAGTGCACTTTACAATGAATGACATCACAGTAGAGTACAATCTTCTCCATCTGATTGTTTTCAACATCATTTCAACAAGATTTCAATAATGCCAGATACTTTTATAGGATTTTTTTTCTTCATTTATCATCTCTAGCACTTTTCTACACAATTTCCTGTTACCTTACTGTTCTACTTTCAAGAGAATCATAAACATGTGAATAAACATAATCTGCTATTCAATACAATCACCTGACTGCATTTTGACAGAACCACCGTATACGCCATATATTTCGCGAGTCTAAATTTTTGCGAATCGGGACTTCACGACAATTTCGCGAGTAGTTAAATTCGCGATCGTGGAGTCTTGTACTGAACGGAGAAATTTATACGCGTACGTCACATTCACATTGGCATTGAGTCAATATTTTCGCGTGTTTTTAATTTCGCGAATAGCAGCTGACTCGTGAAAATCGCGAAAATAAAAACCTCACGAAATATTCGGCATATACAGTATGTGCAGCCTCATTAGAAAATGAACTGAGCCAACAGATTTATCACAAGGTCACTTCTACACTTCACAAATCTAAGCAACTGCCCTGTGAATAACAAAGGAACAGTGTACAAATTCATATCATACCTGGACATTATAAGGGAATAGATAGAAAACACCAGACAACTCCTACATCGAGTTAGGCTCACAGCTTGTGTCTGAGCTCAAGCATTAACTTGTGGTTTTTAATGTTAGTCACGAACTTCATGATAATTGTAACTGCCTCTGAACACACCCTTTATGGGGCAAACTTCACAGTCGCCCTGAAGTGGTAAACCATTGAATTCATAACATATGTTAAACATCCTCACAGTGGGTACACCATCAACAAAGCCACACATTATACAGTGCTAAGCACCCTTGATTTATGAAATCAGCCTCATAGAAAAATTGTGCACAGAATTTGCACGTGTAGATGTAAATTACGAGTCACAGTAGGTGGTACTCATGGTTTAATTTCTTGCTGACATGCTACCCAATGCAAATTTTTTTCAAAATCTATTAATTCTGCGCAGGACACAGAAAGCCGAAGATAACATACAGTAAAAACGTGCCTTATTTTGGTTTGACTTCCAATAGACCATTACACAATGTAGCCCATGTAGGAAGAGTCAACAATGAGAATACAAGATGTATACAAGAACAGTTTGTCAGAATAATTTCTGCAGTGATATTCATTCCTGGGTTGGTCTCAACATGTGCCAAGGTATCTTTCATACTGTTTTATGAAAGGTATACTACATCAAGATATTAGGATTATACTATTTCTTTCTTTACATGGAATCAAACCCATAGTCACCTGTAAGAAAATCCTTAACATGTAGGTGGGCATTTTGCCCGCGTGAATTATACTTTATAAATTATCTGTGATGATAGTTCATGTGAACATAAATATGATGACTGACACTTCTCAACTTACACCTCAAACTTTCCTTTCAAGCAAGAAAAAAGAAGAACCGCACAATCAAAGCTGGGTGGATAGTGAACTTGAGGTCATACAGGTACAGAAAGAAATATGAGGGCTGATTGCTGGTGTACATGATTCCAAATCACAAGCCAAATTTCATTATATGTGGAATTGGGAACACAGATGAAGATACCTCGTAAACCAAAGCTGGTTTTCATTTATCAAGAAAATCATCATTAATAATGCCAGGAATAAAGCGCTTACTAAATACATGTGCAAACAACTTAAAATCCTGAAGCTATGTCACACATCTGTAAACTACAGCAAAGGAATTGAAAATATCTGCATAGTGACAGATCCACAATTGTAAAGAGTGCCTCTGGCACCGTTTGAGCAGAGCCATAGAAAAAGAATTTAACAAAATGCTTTCTACAATGATTGATGAAAAGGAAAGATTCACTGCTTACATGGAGGCAATACTCAAGACATAAGTGAGGAAAAAGTGTGAGCTGCTTGGAAGAGAGATCACATTACGTGGCTGGCCGTGTCAACACTTGTCGTTGATATTGTCTGTGATTACTCTGGATGTATGGAACTAGCGCTTAATATAACTTTATTGCAATTTCCCTGAAGTACTCACTCACAAACAGATTGGAGAGAACCCTGATACATTTGGCACAACAATTGGAAGGCATGGTAACAGGGTGAGAGTATTGACTGCAGTCGTTGGCACAGCAAGATTGCTTGTTCCAATCTCTTGGACTGCTACCATGAGCAGTCAGTTATACTGTGGCTCAACTCTCCTAACATTAGATACATACCCATTGATGGCAAAATACATAAATTTTACATTGGTATTTCACACAGCAAATTCATTGTGTGAATGAAAAAATACACCATGAACGATGCCAGGAAATACATCGCAAAATACCATGGTATTTAGAGCGTTAATTCACATTTTTATAATATGCACGAGGGATTTGAGTATGAACTGTGTCACAAAATACTAATGTTGGCGTAAATGTCATGTAACATGACAAACTTTTCCCTGCGATTGCACGACATGAAGGTGTATCACACATAATGTATGATACGTATATGAGCACTGTAGTACATGTGTCCATCATATTTTCACATGACTGGGAAGTGCTGAACCACATGGTAGAGTTGAATATGCAACATGGATCAACCAGAATCAATATTGAATCACTGGAGCAACCATGAAACAAAGCTGCTTATTTCAATGTGGTGTAGGAGATATGCGCATATATGCTGTGCTTACCAATTAGAGAGGTGCACTTTTGGGCTACAAATGCCGTGATCTTCAGTGCATGAGAACGGTACCAACTGAATGACCACAGTATCTATCATCATTGTATTTTGCCACAGAGAATGGTGTCAACAAATTACCGTGGTGTTTATCACCATGGTAATTCATATGTGAGTGCACCTCATCAATAATATAACAAAGTATGAGAGCCAAATTCTGAATCAAATTCCCTCCTGGTTCATTAAGTGCCAGAAACCACATTTCTGTGGTTTGGTGGTGCATTTTTTTTAGTCATATTTTTTACAATGGATTTTTGTTTCATAAGGCAGAGTAAAACAGTTTTCATTTGAGCCCCTTAAATCATTGCATGTATAACTGATCCTTACATTGGTAGGGCATTTTAGAAAATTAAAGCCAACATTTCTGTCTCATTTTAGCAAACTTTTGCATTCTTTTTTTTTTCTGATTTTATTAAAGCAGACATAATGAATTTAAGCAGCTACCTACGACTTTTCTTACATAAAAAAATAAGAAAAAAATGTACAGTGAAAGTTTTAGGACCCACTATATTGCTTACATGATCATTTCTGCAGTGAAATCCACCAGGATTTGATTAGCTAGATAACATTAACAATGAAGAATGTCTCTCAAATTTTCCTCTTCAAACAATTTGGACATCTTCTCCACTTTGCTGACCCAAAGTCGCATTAATCATGTCTGCTACACTAAACGGACGTTTTTCTGCATTTTGCACAACATACATACATGTGTAGAACTAGCAGGAAAATAAAAGCATGAGAATTTTTTGCTTCTTCTATGTAATATTATTTCATATTTCTGATTTTAAGGTAGGTATATTGTAGGGTATATGTAACTGCTGTTGTCTATAGTTTTCTTCCACATTCGCTAGTCTTGTGTGAGCAAATCCACTGTTGTACTGCAGACCAGTTACCTTTTACTGTAGTTTATATGCCGCAAAAGCCTTTAGTCATTGTGGCAGCGGGAAGTTGTTTTAAGTGCTTACTCAATTGTGACTGCCCGCAAAATTAAAAACATGAGAAATTCATCTTACCTAGCCAGGCATAAAAATTACTTGTGTGAAAATTTTCCACTCTTATAATACATATATATCAATGATGTTCAGTACAGGAGTCCCCGCTAAATCAGGAGGGGTCAGAAGACGAGTTTTTCTCCTGTTTAAGTGGTGCTCCTGCTTAAGAAGAAATCCACTCCAAAATTTTATAAGTTTCATAGGAAGGAGAAAAAAAAAAATTCTCTGCAGACCAGTGCAATTGGATAAGAATTAAGGCAGTTATGACATTCTGAAATTTCCAAATTTTTTGCAGAACGCTTTGTGACCAGTTGTTACGAATATTCAAATCAGCAAGTTGATGATGTCATGCTCTCACAATTTCTTATTCATTTCATATACAGAAATGACAATTCAGCTACATAAACATAAAACTTGCCTTAAAACCACCCAAAATAAAAATGGACAAATGTTACCTCTGATATATTTTGGTTATGGGAATATATGTTTTTACCTGCATTAACTAAAAATAATATACATATTTTTTCCGAATTTCATATAATAACATACAGGGAAAATTATGATGGCATGACATCATCAACTAGCTCATTTGAACATTCATAAGGGCTGGTCAAGAAAGGTTTTCTGAAAAAATGTGAAATTTCAAAATGTTATATCTTCATTTTTCTTTCCGATTTTTGTCATTTTAGGAACGTTCTGTAGGAAATTTGTTTTTCGTTCTTATGGGGTTTATTCATTTTGGGGTGGATTGGCTAGTATTGGCCAGTACAAATCACCCCACATGAGAACAAGTATGTGGGCATTATACTAAACCATGCACAGTTAGTAAGCCTACTGATATCTACAGCGTCTCTTCGACAACAAAATACACACATGCTCTGATGCCAAAAAACAAAAAACAATTCATTCATTTGATCTGCAAAGTAAACCCTTTTCAGATTTCATGGCACACTTTGTACATCAAGGCACAATGCCTATACTATGGCCCTGTCAGTGCAAGAAATAGGAAGTACTTGCTAACTCATATGTGTGTCCGTTACACCATTCACATGAATGACAAGTACACTTTGACCCTCAGCGATGAACACATTTTTTTTTTTTCCTTTTCTGAGGGACTCCCTGTTAGTTGTAAATGAGGGCTACAACTGATAAGAGAACAAAAGTTGCGCCTGCTTGGAAGCGCTCCGCGGAATGCTATACGCAATGCCCACCTAATTCCCCCATAATGAAGTCGGCACACAGAACATATTAGTGGGGTAGGTGAAGAGAAACCAGCCCTGGAAACCCTGACATTTACTGCATTGTTTTCCATGACAACAGACAAAAGTCAACATGCATACATTGCTACCTAGAGAGCGGGTCCCTGTGGACCATCCTTTCTATAAAGCATTTCCTGCTTTGTTGGGGTCTCTCATCAATGCACTGAACTACTACAGTAGCCTGTACAGAAAGCTATGCACAAGGTAAATGGAAACCAATAATCACTAGAGCTCCAGAATAATCCTCATAATTTTAGGTGATGACCCCATAAAGTAGCATGTGTTTCAAATACCAAAAGGCTGGGATCTTTATCTATCAATTGTAAATGTAAAGTTTTACAACACGTGTCATCCTTGTGGTATGTACAGTATACCTGATGACATGCAGTTTGTATTGGTACACACCATCTTTTATGAAGCTTGCCAGATGCCTCATAAGTTTTCAAGTAAGAAAGGAATATTTAACCTCAGTTTAGTTCAATTTAGTTTCACATTCAGATTGCAAAGCTATGACCAACACATGAAAACCTTAGTAAAGTTCTGAGATAAAGACAATCTGGAGGGGGTGGGTTTGGAAGAAAAAAAATACAGGCATATGTGAATTTTCACATGATCCGTCAATATTCATGAATCAATTGAATGTCCAACCCTGCTACACAGTGTACAGATGGTTAAAATGCGTGCATTATGACTGCAGGACCACAAGGTGTTCATAATCTTGTCAGCGCATGACCAAAATCTCCATATTGCTCCTGGCACAGAACTGCTCCCCTCTCTCTGAAAAATACTGGGCATATAATGTATTTATGAGATAGCACTTAACTTCACAGCAAACAAATTGTGTGTGAGAGATAGTGTGTATTTGTGTGTTCTCCCATGGCTTTTTGACATATGTGTACATCTACTGTAGATCTAAACTTATAGCATACAGTCAGACTGGTTATCTGTCCTAGATAAAATCAGGGATTAATTCTTTCAGAATGCAAACCTAGAATTGTTTGTGTTAACATGTGACACCAATATATTTTGGGCATTATCCCCTTTAATGTATCAAGAAAGCTCCTGCTGTTCAAAGAACAATTGGGGGATGGGGAGAGAAATGAATATACACTGTACAACGCGTAGATTGGACGTTAGGTGACAAATCAAAAATTGTACACTTTGACCTAGGAAACCATGAAAGCATTGCAGTTCCAATGCAATTCTCCCCCTTTTTTGTTTGTTTGAGGGCAGTGTGTGATGACAGGGTCAAAACAAAAGATAGAGATAGAAGCATAATACATGTACCATAAGATATGCTAGATGAGACTCTGTGCCTTGTAAGGTCACTGCTGCTTATGCCATTATACTGTACATCTGGAAAATGATCAGGAAAAGGAGAGAAAAAAAAAAGTCTGCCAGTACCAGCACAGTACTATTCTTTATTTTTTTTTTTATATGCATGCCATTCCCTCAGCATCCAATTTAGCCAGCGTGCCACTAGAAAGGTTAGTGAGTGTGGCAGAGCACACTTCCACACTTTTCCTACCCTTCAACACTCACTGGATTTTGTTCTGGAAGTGGAATGCTCTGTGTAAGCCATGTTCCTTACATACATGCACACAATAAAAAACAAAACAAAACAAAAACAAAATTTCTGGTGGCCAGGCATTATTGCTCCAGTATGTCTGGCATCCAAGGAATGCTACTCTCATTAGCTCCCACCTTTTCTTTTGCCTCTGCTGTTCTGCTTGCCATTTTCTGTGAGCGAAGTACAGAAGCTCCTGTGCTCCCAAGATTTGTCTGAACTTGATATGGACTTTGTTATGCGATTAATCTACAAGGAACATTACACATCTTTCCTATCCCCCCCCCCAAAAAAAAAAGAAGAGAGAAACACACGCACACACACACAAAAAAAAACACACACACACACATATATTTCTATACTCTGTCTATCACAGAACCCATATGTAGCAATTTCCTGTTTTTAGTGTTATAATTATTACAAGCCATTATAACAGTATCTTTTTCATTGGTACCCATCTTTACTCCACGCTGCTGGTTCCATGAAAAAAAATTGTGGATTTGACCTAGATGATGCATCTAACATTTCTATGCTGTATGTCCATTCAAATTTCTGTAGAACTCTATCCACACACACGCAATATGAAAGAGAAGGTGCGGGGATTTCATTTTCTGACACTAAGAAGATAGATACTCCCATCATAGACTACCGGTATATGGTACTACTCATAATAAGACCCACTTCACATGGAATCTAGCATGATTTAGTGCCTATTTCACATACACTCAATAACCAGATTCATCAATGCTTAATGTTCAGTTATCTGAATTTGTATCCCTGTATTATCCCTGTATAAAGGCATAATACAGATATAGAGCTGTACATGAAGCAGAAAAGACAAATGAGAAATATATGTATTAACCCTAGAGTCAAAACAACAGGATGCACATATAATTTCTCCTTCAACCCTGGGCAAAAAGTCATCATCACAATCTCCAGAGAAATAAACTGGGCGGTGACGCTGACAGTGCCACACTATATGCTGCTCCTGCACAAGTCTTGTAAAGATGCATCGAGGTCCTTAGGGACTTTCATATATGCATCATTGATCATAGTGATATGCAGATAATAGGGGTGGGTGTACACTGTCTGACACTGACCTGTATCAAAAGAGAACAAAGGAGATAGTTGATACCACATCAGTATTTTCCCATTTCCATGTGCATGCTTTCAACAGATGTTATCACATCATCTTTCATTTTCATTTCATCCTGGTCCCCCTCCCTCCCACCAGATTTCTAATGAAGTACACAATCTAATCAACAAACTGTTCACTTTTTACCTTCTTGCATTCTTTCTCTCATCACATTTGACGAGTAATAATTATTAGATAAATAAAATAGAAATAAACTGTACCTTCTGACCTACAATGTCATCATCCTTTCCAAATTACCTTATAAATTCACATTTTTTTTTCTTTCAAAATTTCCAAATGCTTCCATTTGTCAAGGCTAGTCATGTGATACAGTCAATACATAATTTTCCCACATGCCTTTCTCAGACAAGACCAGCAACAAAAACGTTCATCTCCTGTTACAAGAATGGATCAATTCAGGATTGCGACCCACAACAATGTGTTATTTTGAGTGCAATGAGAATGGCATTTGTATTTCCATTTCTTGTATGTGTGTGTGTGGGGGGGGGGGGAGGGAGGGAAGGAACTACCATTTTAAGTTTGAAATGAGAGGTTTAAAGACTGACACAGACCTGAATACGGCAAGGAAACAGCACTAGGGGAAAAGGGTAAGGCTCTCCTCAGGAAAAGATGGAGAGGAAAAGACACAAATGGTGCATGAGGAAAGAGTAAAGGTCATCAGTACTACACATATTACAAAGAGCAATGACTGGCATCATTCTTTTCTGTTTTTTTTTTTTTTTGTGGGGGGAGGGGGGTGATCTTTACTGGTCTCTTGCTCTGGTGCTAATCCCACAGTGGCTTTGGGAGGCATGATCAACCTGTCCTGTGAGAGATGGGTAAATGTGAAGGCAAACATACAGTGAGTATAAGCTTGGGAGGCAGACTGGGTCCAAACTCACTAGAGTATACATTGAAGGAATGAGAAGAGTTGACAAGTGAACTTGTACTTCAGGAGTGCCTCTCAGAAAGAAGTATCTTTATCTAGAAGATACTGTCTAGACAAGGTCACTCAATTTTTCAGATCTTCAATTTTTATGTGAATAATACTAAATGTTCAACATATCACGATCCATGCATCATCTAATCCTCTGAGAGCCAAATTAAGCTGCTAATTCTTTACTTTTCTCTTCCTTATTCTCCAATCTATTTAACTTTGGTTAGTTGGGGGAAAAGACTTTAAATCTGTTACAGGTTTCTAAATACACATATGTACACAAACACAACCTCCCCATCCCCAACAAAGCATGCACACATGCACTTTAATAAAGTACCCACAATTCCCATCACTACAAATCCTATGAAAACTGTACAATGCACACACAAGTCCTTCTGCCTTTGAGAGCACCTCTTGACTTTTTCCCACTGGAAATCCTGAAAACTGAGGAGTAACTTTTGTACAGGGACAAACACTTTTTTTTTTCCCCTAAAAGTTCAGGCAAATCAAAGCAGGGTTTCACTTAATAGTACTTGAGTTCACATACTTCTGATCAGACCACTGCTTCTGTCCCTTTCCATGTAGAAAGAAAACACTGTCTACATGTACTTGCAGGCAGGCAGATGGATTCACTTGATCCATGTTGATGCCAATTGAGGCAGCTAAAATACTGCCTTGTGAGTGTTCAGTAACCCAAAGGCATTTGGTCTGCTTAATTTAGCCAAAATGATATATTTGTACCACTGTGGAGTCTGCACTTCTAAATATCTTGTACAAATTCATAATGTCAATATTCCCATGAATAGCTTCATTTTTCAAAATATGTAACACTAATAATCCTAGTTTAACATGGACAATGCTCATATATGTCTGAATGTGTAACATTACTGTCTGTGGGTCACTTGGAAATATGTGACTTTTTTAAGCCCTGGCCCTTCCCCATAATTTGCAGCATTTAGGGATGATATGCCAATTGATGCATTCTTTTGTATTCTCATATATGATTTTGTACAAGAATGACTGTGTCAATGACTGAACTAATACTAATAAGAATCTTGGAACTGAGATAACGTCAAAAAAAAAAAAAGAGACTTAAATATTGATAGCAAGCTCTGTAGTGAGTGAAAATATTAAAGTTATTATGATCAATTTTTTTTTTTCCAATATGAGATCTATGCATATGAAGGAATACATGCTTGTAAACAGCTGTTGAAAGGACACTTCATAAATACACAACATGCTCCAAGTCTGTTAGATCAAAAACATGACTTTATACATGAAATCCACATGAACAGCAATAACAAGAATATCAAGTTCCTTCACTTAAGTGCCTGAGATAGACTGATACATACAAGGCATGAGAAAGAAAAGGGAGTTAATGTAAACAATTAGCAACTTTATACAGCAATGCATCTTATCTGTTTAGTTTTTTAAGATACTTAGGCCTATTTGGGGAAAATACTGAAGCACTAGATGTGAGGATTTTATATAATTGGGGAAAGGGACCACAAAGGAAATTTGCCATGTTTTTGAGTAATTGTACCTAGCTAGAAAGAAGGCAGCCACTCCATATTCACCTTACAAAACCCAACCAGAATAAACATGCACTGCAGGTACACTGCCTAGAAGCAAATCCATGGTCATAGTCCATTCACAGTGAAATAAATGATTCCATTTCACCGCCTATTATGTCCATACCAGGGTTACGATAACAACGTCTCTGGCTCAACTCCCATCTTTTCATCGCCACATACATAGGCTCTCTGCACCTTTTATTCAATCACCAGTCAATAATATAGCTCCAAAGCCCCAACGGCCATTGATTCAAGAGCTAGAAATAAACATTGAAAGGGTGCTCGACAATAAAAGAGGTCTACTACTCTTCATATCCATGAATTAAAAAAAAAAAATTGTTCCTTCCTACAATACTCTTCTAATATGATCTTATCCACAAACACAAAGCAGCATTTCAAATTGTGGAATACACTTTTTACTGTGTTGACACATAGGAAATGTGTACTTAATGCACCATTTCTTTTCCCCCTTGGTTAACAAGACTTACATAAGAAAGAGCCATTCAACTTGCATGTACTTGCAATGACTTATTGCATAATGCACAGAAATGCAAATATGTACAAAAAGTTTTTTTAAAAAATGTGTTTGGTTGAATGTTATCTGCTCATCACAATGAATGGCGCGACCAAGTGAGTCAAATATTGCCTTTATTTTGAATAATCTTCAGATCATCAGTGATCAGTTCTGACAGGTCACACAACAGATCAAAAAGGTCATCTAGAGAAATGTGGTCTGAAGGCTGGTGTGGTACTAGTGGTAGGGATGTCCCGACATCTCTCTCTCTCTCGGCAAACAAATGTATTTTCTTGGAGAACAGTTCCTTGTGGCAGACAGACTCCAAGGAACAACTGAACAGATGGAAACTGACAGTTAGTGAGAACAGCACAAATAAACACACACAATGAAATGAGACGTAAAGTCTCCAAATAATGGAGTGTTGCTTTATTGGGTACTATCTTTGAATTAATTGATGTACAAGCTGAACAAACAGTTCTGATTTAGTACCTGATACATGGGTAGAAACTTCCCAAACAAACCTGGTCTATCTTTAGTTTCCTGTGGAAAATCATTACAAATGGGTGTAAATATGAATTCTGAAGAAACTGTGGAAATGCTGACTGACCATAGAGCACAAAGGTTTAAGCTCTCTGTTTGAAATGTTCAATGTGCAGTGCACGATCATCTATACCAGTGATCCATAGCAAAAAAGTATGTTGTTTTCAGGGCATGTCAAGAAAAAATTAGGGGTTTCTGCTAAGAATGTTGTGTGACTTTTAATAGTCTTTCCAAGTGTCAGACAGGTAAGCTGTGGTTGCACTGACATACCATGCTGTGTGTGCTACAGAGGGGTACACCACTTCATTAGATAAGCAGTGCTCTGCCTGATGCTATCCAATTGTGGTAAGATTACTGTAGCTGTAAATGATTGCTGATGAGCATTAGACTATTGAAATGAGAGCAAAAACACATGCCTTTGAATGAAAGGGGTAGATAGTGAGCAAAACTCTTTGAACACATGCAGATACTTGCACAGCTGCACTCATACAGGCAACCTTCTATGCAGCAGGGAGAATGAAGCTAAAGTTAGGTGAATCTTAGATCCCATTAACCCCAAAGGCTCGGGCCAAGCCACTGTTTGGCCCTACAATCTTGTGTGTGTAAGAAATTGACTACAATTGAACTTGACATTCTCGATTCCACTGTCACGGTGCAGATTCAGTTTTTCTAATTACTCAACTGCACAAGTTTGGCCAAAATCATCTTTATCTGCTCATGCACAAGGTTTAACTCCGATATTGCTTATTTCTCTACAATTATCATACTTTGCAGATCTACAGTCTAGATCCCTTCCCCATAAAATGTGCAATTGTTTAGCAAGATTTTTCTTTGAATTTAGTTGCATTTGTAATAGGTAAGATGAGAGCTGGTGTGTTTTCAAAACAACACTCAGATTCATGCGCACACAATCAAGTACAATGTACTGCAGAAAACTAATAAAGAGCCCATTATGATGTAATGAATGTGAATTGCGGGGACAAGACACAGCCGATTCCCTGTCCCCGTTTACATGGTTTACATCATTTACAAGGCCGATACTACATGACAACTGCAGAAGTGGTGCAAAATTGGGCTGCGGTTCAGTTTCACATTACCATTTACACTATGCTTTGGCCAAGGTTGGAATCTCTATGGTGTAGACAGGGTGTGACAGGAGGAGCAGTCAGCATAATATTGCAACACATCATGGAGTGACCCACTGGTGGGAAAAGACAGGCATAGGATGTGGTGTGTGGTACAAGCTGCTCTACGGAGAAAGACCTCCAGAGGAGCCATAGAGGGAGGGGAGGCCAGGAAGGAAGAAGGGAGTCTGATGGCTTGGATATCAAAGAGAAGATTCCAGAGGCTTGAGATACACTGGAAGGAGGAGAATACCTTTCTCTCCTTTCTTTTTATTGCATGTTAAAAACAGACATCACAGGCTGGTGTGAGATTTGTTTGACATCAATTTATTAACATCTCCAGCTTGAAATGGAAAATATATCCATTCTTTCAGCACAGGTTAAAAATGATATAGGACATACAAACATAGGAGAAGGCAGAGAAGGGAGAGAGATGGAGAGAGAGAAAAGGCGGGAGGTGAGGAAAGGCAGAAGCAGTAGGAGGAAGAGAGAGAGCATGTATTGAAGAGAGACAAAAAAAAATTAAAGAAAATGAATCAGGGATGCACCTGTAAGGTACAAGCCTAAGTAATCTGCTGATATAATACACAGTGCATTGTTACATTTGAATGCAGAATAGGAGACGCTATACAACATTACTACCTATAACACTCATTGAATGTTGAATGTACATTGCAATATTGGACATTTCAGCAGGGAGAATGTATCAGCAAAGGCAGAAGAAGAGAGCCACTATTCAAGAAGGGAAACAAGTTCAGGGCAGGTTTTCCAATGGTGCTGTCAGAGACACAGTGTAAGAAGGAGAGGGCCCCAGTCAATAGGTAAGGTACAGGAAGGCAGAGAGACACAGGCTAGATACAGCCCCAGGCCATGTGGTTGAATGTGAATGCATCTTCTTGAATCAGGAATACCCCTTGCCCTTGCTAGTTTGATTGAAGTGCAGCACAAAGTAGCAGGTTGATATATTTGAGTTGTGGAGAGTATGTGCCACAAGAAGATGAAGCAGTGAATGGGCAAGGGAGGGAAAGGAAAGGAAGAAGTGCCATGAATGAAATAAAGAGCTTGTACCATGAATGATATAAAGAACTCTTAACTTAAACTTGGGGAAGCATTTGATATACCATGTAATGGCAGCTTATTCTTCCCCTACGCTTTTTAAGTTATGAGAGTAAAAGCTATACTTGTCATCATATTTCTCCTCAGATGTTTGTGAGGTTATGTGCAAATTGCACAAAGACATCATCTTAAAGCATCACTGTCTTTATTATAGCTGATGACTACATAACTGTGTCATGCAAAAAAAAAAAAAAACCCTCCTCTTCTATAAAAACAAATCATGTAGCAATCATGTAATAGATTACACATATTACTAGATAAACAAAAAGATGCTCAAACGATAGATATCACACTTTCATAGAGTAAGACTAGAAGTTGGGAAAAGGGAATGGCTGAACCAATTACACAGGGAATGTTGACATACTAGGAAGTTTGCCAAGCAAAGTTTTGTATGGAAAACCTTGCAGTACACATGATATAATGACATACATGGACCCATGCAGATCTCTGCCCTCAAGAGTTGATCCATAGGGCAAGCTTCCCAGCAGGATAGAAGTTTAGAGACCAGATGCTGGCCATCTTTGCTGCAAGGAAAGGGATGTTTCTTGAAACACGCACCAATCCAATGTGATACACTACTCAAGGACAATAAAACTACATTTGTTTATACCATTTCATATTCTTTGATATTTTCAAATATCTGCAGAGAAAGAGGAGTCTATTGTAATCACACGTAACATAATGCTACATCTGTTATTTTCCTATTACAGAGCACAGGATTACCTGCAGTCAATCATACAACCAGTGATGCAAAAAGCTGAAGTTTTGCTGGAGTGCCATAATATAATGTAATTTTCTTTCCTTCTTTTGAATCTAGCTGGGATTTCAAGTATGTCTTTGGGAAAATATGCAATAACTCTCACATGTTATATCAATGACATATGAAAGTAGTTATATTTCTTTCAGTAACAGATGTTAAGCAAGTACATGAGGATTGCCTGTGGTTGAGAAATATTGATCAATGCTTTGCTTTGACAAATGTTTTGACTATTCATGAAATTTGGTTTAGATAATGGATTTATGGGTTTCACTTCCTGTACTGTATTTCAGGAATGATGTAAGGCCCTGATCAAAACACTACCCTTAGCTTCAACTGTTTGAATGGTTTTAAAGTATCATATCCCTACTGTTACTTCATCATGGACCATACAAAACCACTACTCATTTCCCTCATCTTTCCCTGCTCTAGATGCAAACATCCCAAACTGAGTTGAGAGTAGCAGTAATGTGTCCCAATGAGTACCTCAATGGAGAACCCTTGATAGGCTCTTGTGTTGAGAAACTAGGCTACTCTCTAGCCTCTGGACAGGCAGCCACCAGGGGCTTCTCATCTAAATAAGGGGGAATGTGGAATATTCTTCATCTCTGATGTAAACAGAGTAAACAGAGGGAGCAGACTTTAGACAAGAGGAATGAATGAATCACCACTATGTTCTATATAAACACAATGAGTGGGGAGGGAATAAATAAATCTGCCACATTGTATGTAGACATGATGCATCAATGAACAAAGCTGTAACTGTAGAGAATGAAAGAAGAACAACCATTTCAAGTATGGTAATAGATAAACAAACATCATGTAAAGTCTCTAGTGTTCTGTTTTGGTTCAAATTACTCTCATAAGTGAGATACAACTGTCAAACCAAAAGTGGCACTATTGAAATTGACAGATGTGGATCTGACTTATAGCAGAAACTATCTGGTATCAATACCTACCTTGCCTAGATAGTATATGGTGAAATTACCCTTTCTGGCAGTCCTGGGTCACAAAATTCAATAACTCGCCAGATAGTATTCTCTCCTTGTCTACACTGATTTAAGACATCTATGAGAGAGGGTCAATAATTGTACTTTTCGGCATACAAAGTAACACGTTTCTTTTATGTGTGAATGCATCCAAATTGTTTAAAAGAAAGTTATGATCTCTCAAGACTCAATGAAATTGAAACTCCCTGTGATGAGAACAAATAAGGACACTCACAACATGCAAAAAAAAAAAGAAAAAGAAGAAAAGATGGAAAATGGGTGGAACCCCGCAAATAAGGAGAAAAACAGATGGACAGATAGATTGACTGCCAAGTGTATACAGAAAGAAATGCTTTACTCTAATAGATGGATGTATGGATGGACAGACAGATGGGAGAAAAGGGAAGACAGCCTGAAAGTGAAATTTGATAGCTCTACAATTTGGATGCCTATGTCACATACTCAACCAGGATGCATTCACACTCTTGACATAAATCACTAATGTATTGCAAATATCAAATCAACTTCACCATGGTAAGACTGCCATGTTCAAAGTTGCACACAAACAGAACGGGGACAGTTGAAGCAATGTTCTGATATTCTTTATTTTTCATCAATTAGCTGCCAAGATCTCTTGAAGCACTTCTAAAGTAATTTGCAACCAAATCTTTAATTTGACCTGACCTTGGAAGCTTAGCTCTCAAACAGATCATTATCTTTGAGGCATGCTGCTGAAGTTAAACTCAGTCATGACTGCATCTAAAACATTATTTGATTTTGTATAATGAATGATAAAACTTGAAACATAATTCATGGTAAAAAGATGGACAGAGGGCCACATGTACAGACCAGGATGATGGCAGAAAAGTTTGGGACAAAAGTTAATTTAAAGAGGTAAAAAACATAAAACAAATCTTAGACTATATAAATACAATAAATTACATAAGATAATGATAAATCCCATTCATTTCAGGATAAGTACCACATGCTATTTTTATCACTGACAATAATGCAAGTAACAGAGACAAGGCGAGAGTCTACTTGTGGTTAAGAGATGACTGAATTGCTTGTTAAGCTCAAATAATGTCCATTCCATTCTACAGCACTACAGGAATAACTGAGAAGCATTTCCTGAAAAACGATCCATCTTGGTTCAGCAAGGAAAAATTCTGACAGCGTGTGAACCCAGCTGAAACATTTTCCCTCTCAGCACAACATCGCCCACAATAGACTCCATGGGTGTGTATGTGGGGAATCTAGGAAATTTCCAAAAGCATTTCTTTGTCAAGAAACCTCAGCTCCGTGGAAAATCCACTCAACTCAAACTGAGATGTCACTTCCAAAATACCAGCACAGCATGCAGCTACAAGAACTAACAAGGTGCAGCAAACAAGCAGCCTCACAACACTCGATCAAATAACAAACAGCCATCCTCCTAGTAAAGTCCCAATCCACTGTATATTGTATGCATGGCAGTGATTTTTTCCCACCCTATGAAAGAACATGGCAAAACTTACAATGTAGGCCTACATGTGAATACAGCTGTGATGTCATATGGTGAACAAACGCACTTAGTTGCACTTTTGAAAATATAAACTCTTCTTCCCATCTTCTTTGAACTGAATTAATGCTCAATAATATTATTATTTTTGGTTCAATCACATTTCCAAATAGTGATGTTTAAACAATAACCCCCAAACAACACACATTCTCGCAAAATTGAGTTGTTACTTATCACCTACACAAGTTTTGTAAAACTGTATAAGCCTGTTCAATCCCCTCACTTAACACCCAGCCAAGAGGGCAACATTTCAAGGGGGAAAAAAATGGTATGCATAAAATCCAATGTGAAATTCAAAGGAGGGTAGACACATTCACTACACCTAAGGCTATGACACTTCGTGCGACAACACACCATAGGTAATGCACGTATGTACCTTGTGTGTGTTCTGTGGCCTTTCCACACAGCTTATAGTAAGCCAGCTCCTGTCTGAAACCAGGTGAGTGAGGGAGGAGTGACTGCTCCTTGTATGAGGGACTGTGAACCATACACACTACCACTCTGTGCACCAGACTTCCTGAGCACTACTTCCCTTCAGCAATGAATACTTAAATATGATTGCATGCTCTAATTTTTCATCATAGACAGGGGCCCTTAACATGTGCATACCATAGGAAGATGCACATTTGTAGGGAATACAAAGATTAACTGAATCTAAAGGTATGAGATCTTTAATGATCATCAACAGACCCTTTTATAACTCATCTCCTTCATACCAGTGAAAGTGACTATGCAAAACTAGTCTGGGGACTTGCCTGACATAAGCAGAATAAACATGATATCAAACTTGTGTTGTTCTACCTGAATTTGCATTTAGACAGAAATACACACGTTGTAAGATTGGTGGTCTTTTCTTGAGATGACTCACACTCAAACCTTGTATGCACAGTTCGTGCGAAGTTTGAATTAGCACCCTGAATACCATGATATTTTGGAGCATATTTTGTGGTGTAATTGCAATCACATTACAAAGTATCGCATGAAATACCATGGTATTTCACCCTCAATGTGAATGTACCTGAAAGTTGAAACCTGCCTGATAGTGATATCATCATGGCTGACTGAGCAATTTGATCTAATGAGGGGAGCCCAAAGCATGCCTCCAGTTTTGCATGCACTGTTGTGTTGGCTAGTCAAGTGCAGTTAGTAATGGCTCTACCCATATCCGTATACTCCTCTGTTGCAGTCATATACAAGTATTTGCAAAAGAAAAGATATTCCCTGTATATAAATGCACCTCTTCTTTTCATCCAATAATGCACGACATTGACTATTCATTTTAATGTCATATGTGCAGGTTCAAAAAGACGCCCTTTAAAACTGCAATGGACTGTTTTATCTTTTATTTGTCACTGGCTAAGAACATATTTTGAATCAGGAGTAGAAAAAAAATTCTTACGATTCAAATTCAAGAGAACTGAGCACCATAATTGCCACCATAGCACCACATCTTGAACTCTGAGCTTGTATTTTGAATGCTAAAATATGCATGCTGATGGGTATAGTGTCAAAGAATGTCATATGACAAATAAGAATCTCTTAAATTCTGCTGAATAAAAATCTTTCAATTCTTAACTGATACTCACACCAGTATTGAGCAAGAATGTCATCCTTTCATTGCTGATGTTTCATCTAACATACCAGCCAACACAACCAATATGTTCAATATATTTTGAAAATCACGCTGAGAGGATGCACTGAATTTGCTCACTTATTGGAACACCCCAAATGCTTCCGCATGACCTTCCAATCATCTTTCCAACCAATCTCTGTCCAATTCCTGCGGCAGAGCATGTCTAGGCTCTCTTAGAATAATGCCAGCGCCGGGCGGAACACACGAGGAGCGATTTTCCAGGCCAGAGAGATGGACGGCTGGGCTTGGAAGGGATAGCTGCAATACACAGCGACCATAATCTAATATACTGCAATATTGCCACACTCTTAGTGCAGACAGCAATTTGTAGGTTACAGAAAGAGGAGCTTGCAGCAGGCTCAGCCACGATTTTTCATTACCAGAGAGAGCACAGCCTGGATGTTTGCCCTATCACATGCATGAAACCAAGTGGTTGAGTCCCAGTGAGATATTTTGTGGTATGTGACAGCAGGTTGGGGGATATGTGATACACTAGTGTATTTCATATAATCTAGTCTAGCACCATGGGCATGTAGTTCTTTTTTTTTTTGGGGGGGGGGCACAAAAGGAAAGGCTCATAACAGCTTACAATGTGAATATCACATGTCATCAATACAATTAATCATCCTCTGGAAGGAGTACAATGTTACACTCTTGACAGGAAAAGAAGAAACTCTTCAGAAGAAAATGTGTGGTATTTCAAAGATTATGATCAAGAAAGAACCAAGAAGAAATGCATAATGTGCTTGTTACATATAATTCCACAATTCTTCTGAATGGCCTTGTGAAACATTTTCCCTGGAAAGCTGGCAGGGAAAGACATGAGATCAGCCTTACCCCTTGGGCCAAGAAGGCAGCTGGATAACAGGTCAAGTGAAGGGGAAACCTATAGTGCAAGAGATGGCAGCAGGTGGCACTATCTTATAGCAAGTGACAGATTTCAGTATTACAAATTCATACTTTTTTTTTAATGACATAGATGTGATTATAGTCACATTTAGAAATATGACACAAATGAGAAATGTGTATAATGCATTGATTTTGCATGAAGCTACTATTAGAGTTATAAGCCAGGAAACAAATTTCATCAGTATGAACACCAGATGACATAGCTGACAGGTTATATCAGATTATGTTCCATAATATTCCATAAACCTTTAACACATATGAACATGCGCTTATCACAATGGCATTCATGACTCTGAAAAGGGTGCTAGAGAAAAATTGAGTGATAGCTTCATGCACAATAATAATCTGAAATACTTGATGCCACAGACCTGCTATACTCATTGACTTTTAATGAAAGGGGTTTCAAATTTCTTGACAAAAAGCACCATCACTTTCCCAAGGGTTATTAAAGTCATTGTTTCAATTACCCCACAATATTGCCTATTAGTAGAACTGAGAAAACAGAGGGCCTGCTCATTACACGCATTCAATGGTGTGTGAAATCAAGTTTATAATTCTATGAATAACACGTGCTGTTTAATGAGGTCCCTCTGAGAACTCCAAGGTGAAATATGTTGGTTTATATCTATTTACACTGTAATTTTAAAAGACAGTGGACCTAATTAACATTCATCGACACACAGAGCAATAATCTGATCAAAAATTTAATGAACCACAATACAGAAAACATTTCTGTGGTACTGACCATTAAGAATTGTGAGATAGACGTAAACATTATACCAGCAATACCAACCTGCCTGGTATTCTCATACATAAAAATGATAATCAGGAGGTGTCTGGAGACCACTTTCCCTCCCATTTAAGCAATGTTCCTGCTTAACTATTGGCTGGTACAGCTCCATGCAAATCATCTTGAATGAAACCCAAACTCATGGACATCAAAAGCATCAACTGTCCAAGTATTACTATACAAACAACATAAATGACCAGGATTTATCAACAGGGCACAGTGCTAAGATAATACCCATAAATAGCAATGATGAAGACTACTATAAAAGTGGAAGTCTTCATGGTGGGGAAATTATTTTTTGCACATTTCATGCAACCAGAAGCTAGCACAAAAATAAAACACACAAATATTTTTGCATGCCAAATGTTTCAGTAATTAAGGTGCTGCCCCGCGGAATTCATCTTACCCGGCCGAGCGTGAAATTACTCATGCAAAAATATCCACGTTTACAGTATCTGTGAGAGACAAATGGAACAAAATGTCCTGGTGCAGGGTTCAAAGGATGCCTTGGAGAAGGCTAGTAAGACTGCTGGAAGACTTTAGAATGGACCAAGCGAGTGGGAAGGCATTTCAAGTAAGGAATAAAACAGCCTGGTGAGAACCAAGGAATTCAAATTGGAGGAACCACCGTGAAAACCCACATGAACAGATGCAATAGCTGACCAAAATACCTCAAATAGTACTAGAGAAAGATTCTTTTAGAAAAGTGAAAGAAACAAGTCTGCTATCCAGCCTGCAAAGACAGCACACAGACCAATCAATGAACGGGAGCACCATTTGAAGTAGCTGGCTAGTCTTGAATCTTAGATAGACCTGATTCATTCCCTGTGACTTTGTGCTGCCAAACTGGCAGCTCTCTCAGAAGTCCTGTATCTCTCCCACAACACTAGAGTGCAGCCAACAGTGAGATGAAGACAACTTGAATTCAGTTGTGAGACCCTGAATATTGGCTGATGAAGCAGGTTTAGAAGCACTGGAACACTTTTGGGAGTACATGTTGTATGAGGTTGAAACGGGAAATACATAAAGCCTCGGTCACAACCTGCCATACTTGCAAGAGCGAGCTGTCTACTTGCAAAAATGTGGGCAAAATTTGGGGATCTGTATGTAGTAGGTACCGCCTCAGAACGATTTTGGAGGACGCAGATACACTGTAGTACTTTTAGGACATGAAGAACTTTTGCTGCATTCGGGCTACCGATTCATACTAAGTGGGGGTTGACGTACTCCCTCCCTGCTCTTGCCATTCCCTCCCCACATTTTCAGAAAAACGTGAATGCCGTGGTCTCCGCCAAAATGTACAGACTATAAACATACACAGTGGGTTGTGACCGAGGCTTAAAGGAGAAAGCCCAAACACAGGACTGAAATACCCAAGCGTAGGGGTTGTTGCTCTTGGAACAATAGTGAGGAAGGCGATGGTTCAGGGGAGATGCAAAGAGATCCACCCAAGGTGAGTGAAAGGCTGCCATTTTTTTTTTTCTTTTTGCGAGACCAACATATGAAGGGTCTGTTCCAAGGGGAGGTAATTCCCCTAGAGAAGTCTGCTACTAGATTCTGGTCCCCTGGGGTGTGGGAAGCCATTGGAACAATGAAATTCTGGTGGCATCAAACTAACAGGTTGAGGGACAGATAACAAAGGGTTGAGGAATGGGTCTCACCCTGCCAATTCAGGTAAGAAACCATGCTGGAATTGTCTGTTTAACAACGAGAATCAATTGATGTCAAAACTGGTCCTTGAAGGGGGGTGGGTTCCTGCTGGGGATGAAAAAATGTGAGATATTATAACTGTAAAGGGTGCATGAGGCTGCAAAAGTCCACTAACAGGTATATACAGCTGGCATGTTGGTCCAGAAACTGCTGCCAAAGTAATGCAGGGCTAGCCAGCAAGCCATAGGGGATACAACCAACTGCTGAAGGGCCACTATTTGACATCCGCTCAGTGGGCAAGGAGGAATGGGATATCAAGGGAAGTCACCAAATATACTGGTAGACAGGACCGGAGTCAGTACAAATTTTTCACAATTGACTAGAAACCCCACTATGTGACACAAAGAATCTCCTGAGGATGGGAAAGAAGAAGCTCCTTGGACTGGGCTATGAGCAGCCAATCACTGAAGAAATGAAAAATCTTGACCCCTGCCAGAAAGAAGACCAATAAGGATGGCTATCACTTGGACAAACCCTACAGAGAATCCTGGGGTTGTGTAAGGAGGAGGAGGAGGGTTAGGGAGGAGGGCCCACAGAAAGGTAGACTGAGGAATTTATCATGCATAAGAGAAGGGAGAGATTCTTGTTTATGATAGGTTCAGTTTATATATTGCTCAGTATCATTTACTGCCAACAACTGTTTAAAAGGGAATACTTTATCCATCTGCTCTCAGTCTGTATTTTAAAAGAAATCATACTGTAATCCTTTTGACAGCAAAACAATGAAAATATTTGTTCAGCAGACTGGGGAGCAGAGTCGTGGTTTTTATAAAAGATTTTTTCTTAATTTTGTTTACCATATTCTCTGACTTCAGATGCAATGTTTTATGCATTTGTTTTGTACATTTATACACTGAGGGGAATGTGTATCAATTAATTAAATGGAAACTTAAGAAAAAAAAATTACCAGAAAAGCAAATATGTGTACTTCAGGCTTATCATAATTGTATGGGCATCCTGATGCATTTTTGAAATACACCATTACCAGCTTGCAGTAGTGCAGAGATCATGTCTGGACTGCAGCTAGTACTGACTTGCCAATGACAAGAAAACGCCCTGTAACTGTCTGCGCTCAAGGTTGCAGGCTTTAATTAAACAGCCCCCTGTACCCAGAAAATTAGTATCGATCGACAGTTTTATGTCAATACAAGTCTCTTGTAACCAGGGCAAATAATCCCTGTTCGTTGATGGATGCAGTAGGCATGTCTCATGACACGTGTCTTATACTGACACACAGAATGTTGCAAGATATCTGTCATGTTGTGCGACTCATTGCAAAATGTGTGATTTAATTAAAACAAAAATGTTTTTCACTAGATATATTCAATAAATGCGGCTTGTCATACAGACTTGGGCTGGATTTCTAGTTCATGGCTGACCACTGGCACTTGAAGAGAGCTTTTGGATAAAAATACAGGAAAACCAAATTTAAAACCAGGAAGAGATTGACCGTTCATGTCATTTTATACCTTTAAAATCTGTAGAAACTTTAAATGCTCTTTCATTCTTCAAATCTCATATCAAGGAATGTCATAGTAGTAGGGCCTACTTTGCAACCTCCTAAACCAATGATATGCACATTGAGGTAAACACCACTACTGTTGCAATATTAAGTTTCAGCAAAGGATTTGTGATATATCAGATCATAGAACTGATACCTAGGACACATTAGCATCTTTTTTCAAAAAGCATTAACTTGTTTGTCAACTCACTGTACTTTCAAATCATCACAGAGTAAGTCTTTGAAAAATATACAAGGTAAATCATATTCAATTTCTGGGGAAAGTGGTACCATATTTAACATGAACAAAATACTTATTGTACCATGTCCTTGCACTGTTGCTCTGCAATTTGGCAATTTTAGAATTGTACATCAAGTCTATTTTGTAAATGCCATTTCTCGTGAATCACCTCAATATCCACAGGCTAATACAGTAACGAGACAGTTTGCCATCAATTGTCTGGCTGTAAGTGATCTTTCGTAGATCATGTGCCATTTATGGTAATGATGCCATGCTGTCAGGCAATATATTACTCTTAATTGCTCCCACAAGGTAATGAAAGCAAACTTACATTCTGGGGGAAATAACAAGCAATTATAAACTTCATCATTCTAATATCACAAATTCAAAATAGTAATAGTTTGGTCTGCAATATGCAATGGCTCATGCAATTGTCATAAACTGTTTTGACAGATGTGTCCTGAATACTGTATCTTATATGCTCTTTCTTTTGTGGAGGGCATTATCATATACACACCACAACACTTTGAGATCTCAATCTATTCTCCATATCACAAGGTACAGTAGCGTATGGGACTCATCATTCAAGGTTGTCAATGAAAATATAGCTGTAATATTTCTAACTTATCACTACATATAGCATATCATATTCATAAGCAATCAAAAGTCTACATTACCAAATATCAAAGTGATGAGCATCTTAATTCATAATGTGCAGGATGGGGCCTAAACATCTGAATCAAGAATAAAGAAGAGGATCAGATCTTTGTTGCATCTCATTACAATACAGAATACACAGACACAACCTCACAAGATAAGGAAAGATGATCTTAAAAGTACTGTATGAGCTGAAATTTTCGCAGTGGTTTTATTTTCGCGAATTTCGCGAATAGCCTTTGAACCGCGAAAATAACAACACGCGAAAATAACAACATGCGAACATATAAGCACAGTTAGACCTCGCAACCGCGAAATTAACAACACGTGAAAATGTTCTCCTAGTAGCAATTCGCGAAAATATCTGTACGCGAAAATTTCAGCTCGTACAGTACATGCATGGCCTGCTAATCTAGACATGTTATTATGGCAATATTGCCATTGACCAGATGACTTTAATACTTACATGTCAAGGTACTATTAGTAGCATTACTCTTTACCAACTCTTGATGTATCACTGTACTCAATTTCCTGAACACGAGGACGAACAATGTTATCATCTGAGTAACACCAACTATCTCTGGCTGACAAATTATATCAAGTAGGCATTGCTATACAGCAAATTGTAACAATATTTAAAAAAAAAAATCTATAGTGTGTATGAACAAAGTCTCTAATGACATTCCCTCATATCAAATTGAACTTGATAGTGTCTTATGAGGAGCTACTTCATTCAAGTCCACCAGTAAAATTCTATAAACTTCAGAAAGGGAAATAGATATTTGCCTTACTGCAGTATTTGTTGCAATTGTACATAAAAAGCCCAGCACTGGTGTATAGTAAGCAGTTTAAGGCTGCGATATAAAATGCTTGGTACAATGTAGTATTTGTCTGAAAGACTGCATGCTATATCAACTGACATGCTGTAGGCTAGGTATAGATGACACAGGGTCCCGTGGAGCACAGAAAGCCTGCAGCACTTGCTACAATACAGTCAACCAACATGATGGATGAGCAGGCTTCCCTACTCTCTTCTCAACACAGATAGACTATGTGTCTTGACTGCTCCTTGTCCGTTAGTCTCCACTTACAGAGATCATCCCTGCACTTTGCTCACTGCTACTATGGAGTACAGAGAGTATCTCACGCTTAGAGATGAAAGAGGAAAACAAACTTTTGATCATTTACTTGATTCCCTTCGTACATGTTTTTACATGGTTCAAATACATCCTCTGTGTGTTTTATCTACACTATGTACTTCTGCATTTTCCTGTTCTGCACTCAAGCCTAAGAATTAAAAGTTTACACACATAGACTATTACAGGGAGGAAGAGAAATGGTATGTTTGACAACCTTGTCAAGGAATAATTTATTGATGCTGGGTCATTGCTGATTACAGAGATGGAAGAGGATGCAGGCCTGGAAAGGGGGAAGAGGGCAAGCTGTTAGGAGGAGAGCTAGAGATGGTGGTGGGGAGGGGAGGGTTGAGAATGTAAACAGATACACTGCTATGCTAAACTGCACGAACAGCAGGAACTCAAATCAAGTAGATGCAAGCTTGAGTATTGAGATGGAGGCAACAAAAGAAGCAGAGGACATAGATGGAGACTGTGAGGGAGACAGAAAGAGAAAGATGTGTAGATGGACAGATAGACCGATAGACACATGAAAACCATTTTGACAATGGCTATGTATCAAACTTTAGTTCCTCTATCCTTGATAACTTGCATTTTTTTAGAGTATTACCATCAGAAATTGACTTTAGTGCTATGACATCAAAGAGCAACTAGATTTAGACAGACTCCTGAAATGAATATGCATATGTGTGGTTCATCTACAAGAAAATTTCTTCAAGATAGATTCATATAGCATGTCTTCAGGTACCTACATGCATAAGGACTCTTGCTAACATATTGAGCAGTGTAAACACAGATTACAACCTACAGATATAACAGAAATAATATATACAGAAATAAATAAGTGGTAAGGCCTATGGGACAGGGAAATTGAAGAAAAATGGAAGTACATAAAAAACAAAGGAGAGAGAGGAAAGAGACTAGAATAGCTGCTGATATAGACCCGACAATGGTAATATATCTTTGTACACCAAATCATGCAGGACGCTCACATAACATTCTACATACTCAGATGACATGTGAGTATGCCATACTGCAACACTGCCCTTGGCGAGGACAGTGTTCAATGAATGTGAAATTATACTCTAGACTATATAGAACTGTAGACAGGCACTTAATGGGGATAAGGTAGAGCAAAATGAAAGACAAAAAGACAGAAAAAGTAACAAGAGATTATATACTTAAACACGATGTGTGCAGAGAAAAATGATTAAATGTCTCATATAATTATCACCTTCAATACTGTAAATAATGTCTTTCACTTCTGATGATTACTTCCACTCAAGAATGAAATGAATCTAGTCCGTATAATGCCTAACAAACATGAGCATCAAAGAAAACATCATCACAGAGGGCAGGGCATGTCTTCTTTAGATGTGAACACAGTTTTTATTTTCCCAAAACAAAAAAGGGTAACAGGCATGGAGTGTAATAATGTCTTACGGTATTTTGCTAGAATGTGAAATATCATGGCACCACGGTTCATCATCTGTGAAAGTAATATCTTGAGTGATGCCCTCTTCAGGTGGACCCTAGAACATCCTCTTTCTAGCTATGGTAGGCATCATGGGATGTTTAGCTATCCCCAGAACACTATCCTCCCATGTCAGGTTCAACTGCAGCTGCTGCTACAGCTCAATAAACATCTATTCCCCCAAAGTATCCCAGGCATGCTCATAATTTTCTGCTTCAGAAATTTCCTTGAGTGTAATTTGAGTCCAAAAGAGAGAGGAGGAAGAGAGAAGAGGACAGAATGGCTGTATGAACATTTTTTTCTTTTCCTTTCTTTCTTTCCTTTTTTTTTTTGGGGGGGGGGGGTGACAATTTTTGCCCCAAGTCTTTGCTGATTGTTGATCTGGTTTTTCTTTTTGCAAAATATTGCCTCTTGTTCCCTTGTATTCTATGACTGCCATGAAAGTAATACTATATTGGAACTAAAACTAATTGTGTAACTATGAGCTGAACAGTTACAGATTCCATTTTTTCCCCTGTAAACTTTCGTAGTATATTTTCATTGACTCTACCACTACAGCCATCCAGCACATTTATAGCAATATGAACAGCAGGAGTGTCACAGAATGGCTTGAATGCATACCAATGATGTTTCCTCTTGACATGTGCTTCTTGCTTTTGAAAGCTATTTATCAGATCAGAAAATTTTGTAGGTTTGGGGACTGATTTTGCTGATATCAAAATAGCTATATGATAAATCTTCGGTTAACATGCTGCTTGCACTATAACCCTTGAGTGACAATACAACTTAACATAATTATATCTGAACAGAATTCAGGATGACACTATTCCACAATAGTCTTGTCTTTCTAGGGCAGAGATTTCCATCAATCAGATATAAACTCGAAGAGGTGTAGTGGTATTATGGTTGCTAGACTCAACAATACCATTCTTGTCTACTTCTTGTCTATCTGAAGAGGTTTCAAAACCCTTTGTTTATTTGTATACGAGCAAGGGGAAATATAATGATGGATTTAATATATCAAAACTGCAAATACGCCATTTAGATCACACAGATGTGGAAAATGTAATTCCTACTACTCCACTCCCATTGGTAACATGTCATGATTCTCTTCATTCCAGCCAACTCACATACCAGTGTCAATCTGAGGGAGATCACAATGCATCAATTCCTTTCAGAACTTAGCAGGTAGTCACATTAAATATTCATCAGGCTTGCTATTAATAACTAACGGCAGCCTAGATTGTTTGATGAGATGGCAAGGAAAACAAATTTGACTTTGCCTCAGCCCGCCATGCCGCAAAAGACTACCACTCCAGGGAGTAGCTTTATTCTCGACCTCAGCAGACATATCCAGGTCCACACTCAACTTCTCAGCTGTATGGCACTCTAAGCAGAAGTGTCCACTCTATTCATGGCTAGCACAAGAAAACATTTCTCCCAGCTTTCTTCAGGCAGGTATTAACTATTCATTTGCACTAATCTCTTGAGCCTTCTATTCTCATATCTCCCCCACCCTATTCCCAGCAAGAGAAATTGTATGTTTACACATGTGCACAATGGCAGTCTCATCAAAACAGTATGATCTTATCATTATCACCATTCCCACATCCAACGGTAAACCCATACAGCTGCTAATGTTACGTGATGACAGATTCCACGCATTCATGAGTTATTTTGGGTCTCATCTGAATGAATATCAATATATAAAAGCTTCGTCACAAATATGGATATATGCACATGGTAATTATTTTATGATATACTATGTAGCCAGTGGCTCAAAGCAATCTGACTGTAGGACAAGATACATTACAATATGTATTCTGAGATACATTCAGCACAATGCTAGACTATGCTCATTAATATTGCTGATGTTAAGTGACATAGAATCTTATATCATTATCTATCAATGGACTATAAAATACCTACAGAAACCAATTCAGAGACCTAGAGTACATAAGGGGGGGGGGGTGCAGAGACAGGGAAAGTACATCTATGTGTTGGTGGCATCACTACCCTGGGTTATTTGATAGAGGGAGGGCATCATCTGTGATATGCTGGTTGCCACCAGCTACAGGAGCCAGGCTGCACTAAAATTACCTCTCCTAATTACTTTTGACAAGTTTCTGCTCTCATTGACTATCTCAGTCCCCAGCTCCCTTCTGGCAAGCGATCAAAAAGCAATTTGCCAACATGACTTTGTTGTCAGCTGCTTGGATTTATTTGTTTTATTCTCTTTTTTTTTCCTTCATTGTTGAGAGCTGACCTAAAATTGGAAGCTAATGAGATCAAAACAGAAACTAGTTTAAGATTTTTTTTCCCCCTGAATATGTACCATCACAAACCTATCTTGTCAATATTGCAATATTGGTGAGTAATGATTAGAATTACTGTTCATGATTACACTCTTATCAGTGCCATCTACATGGTATCTATTTCCGTATCTTGTTACCATTTGGCACCATCACCAAAAAAGTTTCTTTTCTTGGCCACTGACTAAATGGCTTCAGTACTTACATGTCGAGGTGCTTCCATTCTGTTCCCCATGTATATTTCAACATATCAACTTCCCTCTTGCCTGTGTTTAAAATTATACAGAAATTTGCAATAACTCCCAAGTCAATCACAATGATGCATTTCTACTCTTTCGTGACAAAGAAATAAATACAGAATTCACATGAAATATTTAGTGCTCCCAAGCACTGTCTCTCTGTACGATGACTTGCTGTGTGTCAACTGAAGGAGTAAGAAAAATAAAAGGACAGGACGGATTGTACAGTGCATTTAATTTTCATTTCAAGTATCTCCACATGAAATAGCTTGTAATGATCACACTTAGCAGAAGCTAGCAATAGTAGGTAAATTTGAATATTTTTGTTGTTTCTATGGTAAATGTAATCAATGCTGATGGTACTACTCGATAACAGTTTTCATGAAACAAAGCCCCAAAACTTATGTTTACAAGTCAGGACTAGAAGACGTTGTCATTGCTTTCAGCAAAATGATTGTAGCTTACCGAAATTGTTGATACACCTTCCCAGGATCAGAAATGCACTTGCTTTTTCTTCACTGATTTCTTCCACCCCCTCCCAAGCTGTCCTCATCTTTATCATCATTATGTAATACAATGAGTGTTCGTGTGTGTGTGTGTGGGGGGTGGGGTGGGGGGTAAGTGGCACTTTGAGGGACAGGGAGCTTCAGCCATCATTTGCATAAATTAATCATCAATGGTGGAGCAATCAATAGTTACCACTAGCTTCCTGCACAAGGACATCAGTACACGTCTAATTGCTCTTCTGCAGGGCGATTGAGGCTCGCATGTTGATGAGCCCTCTATGAAACCTGCGCTTGAATCAATTTATCTCCATGACCAACTGACACTCAATGGGGTGTGCACGTTGCTGCTGATTGGCATTCCTTTTATGTGGGTATCGTGTAGGGAAGATAAAAACTCACTGTCACCTGCACTGATCCCTGTTTACAAGCAGTGTCCAATCATAGACTGTGCATAAACATCAGTGCTTGCTGGTGTGACCATGAATTAGGAACTAAGCTTGGCAAAATACAGAGCTCTCTCTCTCTCTCTCTCACACACACACACACACCCCATCAAACATTAAATACATTAGCGCACATAAATAATGTCTACATTGTAATTGCTGCATTTTTTATTGACTGTGTCACAACATGAAATTGTATGACAAAATTATCCCACACAACATACTACACAGCAAGAAAAAAAAAAAAAGATCATTCTCTCCACACTCTCTAACCTGATATTTTAGAATTTCTGCATTCCTGCATCAGTAGTGCACAAGATACAAGCATACTAGACACAAAGGCTGCTGCTATGTTCAGTGCATGCACATGGAAAGGGCAGCCGCTTTGCTGTTGTAACAAATGGGCAGCACAATCTCATGAAAGTGGTGCTGTGTGCTGTGCCGTCAAGGTCATGTTTAGCAAATTAAATGCACGCTTGGAATCATCACCTCGCCTGCCAGCCTGCCTCTTTGGTTGCTATGCATCACCAAGCATGATTTCCTCATCCAATCATCCCCTAGTCCATAAAGTAGAATAATTGGCACTGCTAATCTCCTGTAATGTTTGCAACTACAGAATTTTTCCAATATATTCAGCAAGAACTTTAAAACATACTTCCATCAGCACTGAGAATGTCATTCACAAGTGCCATCTATGTGTTATGGTCTTACAATATAACATTGCCTTTGATCTAAAGGAAAATTGGCAAATAAGAAATAAATAAATAAATAAATAAATATATATATATATATATATATATATATATATATATATATATATATACATTGGAGGCACGCCTGCTAAAGAAATTCAAATCATAACAAATTAAAGGGATGGTACAGTATTGGTGGAGATGAAAATTGGGCTTTTAACTCTTTGCGAGATACCAAGAAAACACTTATGAAATAGAACAGAGCTTAGTATTCTAAGAGGAATTCAAAGCTTATTTGATGAAAATCGGGTTTGGAATGGCTGAAGCATTCAAAAACAAAGTAAAACACAGCGATTGTAAAAAAAGTGTGGGTCCCACACTTTATTATAATCGCTCTGTTTTGGATATCTCAGCCATTTCAAAACCAATTTTCATCAAATAAACGTTGAAATCCTCATGGAATTACATGCTCTTTCATATTTCATATTTCATAAGAGTTTTCTCATTATCTCACCAAAAAATTTTAGAAACCTGAAATAAGGTCTCAACCAAAACTATACGATCCCTTTAAACAGCCTATTGTGGGCAGACAATTTAAACATTAATACAGCATTCAAGTAAATAAAAAAGCCTAGTGTCAAAATTCACTGTCATCCTCTCTCCCTAGCCCATCTCTATATTTCTGTGAAATGAAAGTTTTTGAAACACTAGGAAATATTTAAACTTGGTTCTGGGTTGAATTTTTAGTCAGTTGACGTGCACCTTACAAAAATTTCCAGTATAAGCTTTTTATCCCAAAGATGAGGATTAAATGATCACCTCAGTCAACTGCTGACATCACAAAAGATCTATTCCATATGACTTTTGCAATGGTAAGGTACTACACAATCAACATCGAAAGAAAGCCTGGAAACAAGCCATTTCTTCTATAGTAAAACATATGCCATCTACAAGCTCTTGTTTTTCAGAGAAGGGGGGGGGGAGATTAGACAGTGATCTTTGATTTGCAGGAAGTTTTGTAAAAACATGTCACTGGTGCTCTCTTCAATAACCCAGGGTCAGTCAGGGGAATATAGCATGGTGACAGGGATCTACTCCGCTTGACTTCACATATAAACAGGAATAAATTTGAAATTCATGCAGCATGTAGAACCATATGAAACATACACCAGCTTACAACATCATCTGTGGAGATGTCTTTTCCATGAGATAAGTCATCAGAACACAATAGGCATTGCAGTCAGGTGGAACAATTTTTTTTTTTTCAGTTTAATTCCTGCAAGTGTTTACACCAATATAAACTACTAAAACTTGTGATGCAAATAAAATATGATTAACAGCAGCCTGTTACAAGAACTACTGCACCATCACTCATAAGTGGTACAGATGTACAATGTGTTCTCAGGCACACTGCAGACTGCTGTATCAATGAGTAATGTATTACTACCTTCCCGTACTGAAAAGATCATTTATGCCTTCCCTATTCAGTGAGAAAAGCGAAGAAATATTCTTGTAGCATAGCAGACCGTAACAACAAATGACTCTCGCTGTTAGGGACAAAGTACAATATCCCTTCATCAAGTAATGAACAATTCTTGGAGGGTTTCATATCCGACAATTTTGTATTGCTTTCTGAAAGTCTCATAAATTTCCCTGGTTATGATTAATTTGACATATGTACAGTGCACACTCAAGGGCAGTTAAGCTTCTTCACTTCCTGTCCTGCCCCAATAACTTGGTCTAGTTGTGAATTGTATTCACCTGTGATTATCACAACCTCATCCATGTTTTTGGTGCAAGAAGAAATGCGCAGGGAAACCAGCTGTCATTTTTACTTCAAAAAGGTAAGTTGTGTGAATTCCTGCAGACAGGCCAAATTAATAAAAATAACAAATATTGCTGATGAACTTGCATATAACCACAGAACGAACTATGGGGCCTTTCTTGTTGTTTTCCCAAACTTTGGTAATGGAATGGAGTACCAAACTGATGATGTCATAGTCTTCTATTATAGTTTGGGTTGCAACCAGGTGCGAGCATAAACACTTGGGCCAGGTGAGGTTGTTTAGAGCCAGTTTCCATGGCGACGAATGGCTATGAAATCACACTTCTGTACTCTATATACATCAAAAATTTATTTTGCTTTTTGTTTTTTTAATGCAACCTGAATATATATTGGCCAGTTTGAATAATACAGGCACGGAAAACTGTAAACTGTTCATGTGGACTGCCCCTACTGCAGCATACAATCTGTAGATTTATATGCTACATTTCCATTTTTGTATTGTACTATTCGTTGATGAGAATTCTTTTTCATCATTTTTTTTTTCCTATATGCACATGGTCCTTGTTAACCCGTAAAATGAGCTGGCATTACTATAATGCATGTGTTCGGTAGACATCAACCTTAGAATACTTGGGACTAGTCTTCAATTGGTTAATATGATCTTTCTGTGGTGAGGATATCATAAACCTGACAGCAAACCTGTCAAGAAGGAAGAAAACTTGGATGTTTACTTACCTGCTCCAAACAGGAAGGCATCACATGAAAGACAAGAGAGATAAAAGAACATTGTAAAGCATCAAACATGAAATAAAATATAAGCACAATATCAGCATTTAAAGTCTGTAGCAACCAATCTGTGATGGTGAGGATTTTCTCTGTATACTCCATTTTCCAAAGAGGAATGAAATCATATCCAGAGACTAACTGAGGTAACATGCAATGGCCCTGCCTCTCACATAGCCTCTTGAAAGACCTGCCAATATCAAGGGCCATGAGTGTCTCCCCAAACCATTTCACATGGATGCCATACATACTATTCAACATACTGGTTTCAGAAGGTTAAAGGGAAGGCAAACCCAAAGAGCAATGTGGATTGAGTGAAAGCAGCAACATTAGTAGAACACATCAGTGAAAGTTTGAGGAAAATCGGACAATAGATGCAAAAGTTATGAATTTTTAAAGTTTTGGTTTTGGAACTGCTGGATGAGGAGACTACTAGAGGTCATGACGTATGAATGGACAACAATATAAAGAAAATAGAAACAAAATTCCAAAAAAAAAAATCATTTTTCATGAAAATTACAAATTTCATCAACTTGTTACTGACATTTGTAAGGGTAGCAATTATTCCCCCTGCTTTCTGAAAGCGGTTAGTCAAGTGCACTTTCATAATGCTAGAAAAGTGTTGAATTGTTGAATTTCCTTTATATTTTCTTTGTATTGTTGTCCACTCATACGTCATAACCTCTAGTAGTCTCCTCATCCAGCGGTTCCAATACCAGAACTTTAAAAATTCATAGCTTTTGCACTGATTGTCTGATTTTCCTCAAACTTTCACTGATGTGTTCTACAAATGTTGCTGCTTCCACTCAATCCACATTGCTCTCTGGGTTTGCGTTCCCTTTAAATGACAAATAGTGATAGATACAATGTAACATTACTAGGAACACACAAGAATCCGTACCTGAGCATTTCAGTTTGGTGTGCATTCAAAAAGGAACAGAATGGATCCTTGGTAGATTAACATCAATCATTCAACATACTCTAACTATCAAAGGTAAACTGCACATGTGGGATTATAATTGGTATGTTATGAAGTGTGTATAAGCATTATATGTGCCAAAAAGGATTAAAGGGAAAACTCATTCTGTCTCAATATAACAATTTCATTGAATTGTATCCATTTAATAAAATTTTTATTTTGGGAAAAATGAAAGCATGGTATGTACATTTACAGCCAACAACACACACACACACAACACACACACACACACACACACACACACACACAAGTGAAGTGCCACTTTCTGAATTTTATTTTGATATTCCTTATTCCATCTCCTCAAGGTTAATAATGCATGATATTTTCAATGATTGTACAAAGACCACATTACATACTACAACTTGATATTTCAGTCACAAGTATGTTCATGAATGTTTAGACACATCCTGTGCTACACACAGAACATACACAGATTTTGTCTGGGTACTAGTGGTTGAGGGATATAGAGTAATATTACAGTGTTCACTTAAAAGCTGTATTGTTGCCCGTTTCCCATTGCATCACACACTATCTGCCACGGCAACTCACAACAACTGAACTGAAGGCAAAAATATCTGAGCGGTTGCCCTATAGCTGAAATATCATTACAAAATACAATTTCCTATAATTGCCTTTGAGGAAAAAAAAAAGTTTTAAAAAAGTGTCTAAATAAATGGTCTGCATAAACATTGGTCAGTGATGAGTCATAATGCAATCATGTGACTGCAGCTAGGATTGAAATTGTTAAGTAGCAATGTTATGTCAGATAATATAATTTATAACTTGACTGGCTGCCAACTGGGCTAGTATGAAATGATATGAAGACCATACGATATATATTGCCTTGTCTATCATTAACACACTTAATTATCACTTGGGAGTTACATTTTCCTCTTGAGATATATATTTTCCTACAGCACTAAATGCTTCCAGAAAATGTAATCGCTTTGGGAAAATATAACTCCTGATGGGATGCCAAACTTTATATTTACCAAAGCCTCTAAACAGGCAACATCTGTGTCAAATAAATGACCAAAATATATCTCACAAATCCTAGACAGAATTCAGGAAAGATGGGCAGAAATACAGAGGAAGAAACAGTCAACATCTTCAAACCACAACACAACTCCCAACTCCACACATCTCCAAGTTCTTCCAACACAGAACCCCGTGCTGGCATTTACACGTACCTTGATGTGCAAAACAGTATCGTATGTAAAGGAAAGTACAGCAAACCTCGCTTAGTCTAAAGATACAGACCCTCACTGGAAGTACTTCTCAAACTATGTAGCTCAAGGCATAAATTAGGAGCCTTGCTGGTTGGCTTGCCTGCTTGCTTGCTCCTTCAACTACATTGACTTTAAACATTAAAAGTCCTGTGCTACTCCAGTTCTTTTCCTATTTCAAATCAAAGGTATATATGTGAGGCATACAAGAGTTCTGAAGACTAAACTCTACAGAGAATAGCGCTGCCAGTAAGGATGCCCCCCAAAATGTTCTTGCAACATCCAGGTATCCAGTGTGCAAACCTTTCCCTCTCATCACACTTGATCACGTGTATGCTAATTCGCATAGAAAGCACAGTGCGTGTCTCACCAAGTGTGCTGTGAAATTCTACATTCCCAAATGATGTTGAACAGAACACTTCTTCATTGTCCTGCACAATATCACAGATCTAAAGCTCATAAAATACTGACAGTGTGGTTACTCTACACTGCACTTCACAACCTTTTTGTTTTTAGGAATAAAGATAAAGAGGAAAAGATTTTAGTCTGAGTATGCTTGGAAAATGTTTTGATTCCATTCACAAATTTTTTTTTGCCAAAAGTGTAAGTGGACAATGTGAGACTTTGTCTCTTTTTACTTTTCAATAATATGGCTGCATTCAATGCTTATTAAATAATTTCTAAATCACTGAATTCACTGCATCACTACTGTTCACGAAGCTTTCATTTTAGGACACAAGTATACAGGATGGGGAGTTTAGCGGCCCTGCTGGTGTAACCAAAGAGGTTCTATATGTAATAGAGCGCTCGCTCGCATGTAGAAGCGGGGCCAATTGAACGACCCGCCGCCATTAGCAAAGAGGTCGACTCCCAGAAGCCTGAACCCGGAAGTGCCTATAGTAATACACGTAAAGTACGGTTTCGAAGATGGGGTTAGGTTGGAAAAATCATTCTAATTTTAAGGAAAATCAATATTTGTCCATACCGATACGCCTCTGGATTTTATAAGAGAGATACATTCTCAACACTGTATACATGTTTTGATGAAAAAAGGACTTGCTCTAATGTGTCAAATATGTGCCTTAACATGAAGCCAAAATTGCCAAACAGGCATTCATGCATTCATACTACAAAGATTGCAGAAAGGTACAGTGTATACTCTTTGGTATGATAGTACTGATTTCACATAATATATGTCACTTAGAAACATCAGACACACATACAACACATACAACACACACTCCCACACACATCCACAACAAACACACACTCACAACAAACACACACATATGCATTGTGTGTGTGTGTGTGTTGTGTGTGTGTGTGTGTGTGTGTGTGTGTTGGAATTTGAACAAAAAAAGTGGTTTGGTGTGTACGTGTGTGTGCGTATGTGTGTGTTTGTTGTGGGTGTGTGTGGGAGTGTGTGTTGTATGTGTTGTATGTGTGTCTGATGTTTCTAAGTGAGATATATTATGTGAAATCAGTACTCCCATACCAAAGAGTATACACTGTACCTTTCTGCAATCTTTATATGTAGTATGAATGCATGAATGCCTGTTTGGCAATTTTGGCTTCATGTGTTTTCCCCTCATATGGTCTGCCTCTGACTGACATGTGTATATGATATTAAGACAGGTGTATCATTTCAGTACATCTTGCAAAATGTTAATGATTGAGGAAGTGTGGCAGTTCAATCATAGACCTCATTTCTTTGGTTTTAGATTTTTTTAGACTGTTCTTTCACAGAGTACAGACAATTTTTAATTACAGTTTCAGCACCACAAGGGATTTTGAGTTGAAAAATGTTACAGATTGTCCTTCGAAATATCGGCTGCATGCAAAGTAGGACTAGCATAAATAGCTACATTATCAAGCATGCATGTGGGAGCAAGTGAAATAATATCACTCGTTACATACGACTAAAGATGTGCAAATGTTTCTTTGTGGAGTTGATACAACTTTTTAAGATGAAGATAGTTGTTATGTTTTTTTTGTTGAAGTGGTGTATTTGTCAGAAAAACAAAACCAAAGTCCTTGCCTAGTGGCCCCTTTTATATGCAAAGAAATATAAAACTCTTTCATCAGACCAGGTTTGTATACCAACTCTAATGACCAATGAAAGGTTGCATTCTACCATTCAACCAAAATGCTGTCATTATAAACTGGATTATGACAGGTCCACAATTCCTCTACTAACAAGCTGAAGCTAGTAAAATACTTTTCTGTAAGTATGGCAATTGGATGTATCAACAGGATTTAGTCAGCGGAGTGGTGATAAATCACCAAGCTTTGCAGTGGCGGCAGAAGCAAACTTGGCGGCTACTAAAAAAGGAATTACAACCATTAGCTGCTTATGAAACAGATTTAACAGCTCTCAGATGGAGAAAAAGAGATGGATAGAAGTAAAATGAGTAAAGGACAACACTAACCATATCTCCTGTTCCTAAATCTGGGAACAAGATAACAGCTTGTCGTATCTGTAAATAGATTTCTGTCATTACTTACAGAAGCAGAAATCACTTTGCAGACAGTAGTATTTGGGAAGCAGATTTGGCTGCGAGGCAAAGGAACAACTGAAAGTTATCTTACACATCAGACGTGCTTCAGGACAGTTGATAATCCTTTTTGGATAAATGTAGCAGACTAAATCTTCTAAAACAACAAGCTGGACATGTACAGCCAGAAAAAATATTGGATCTACTTACGTTTTTACACAAGCATATTTTGTTTGTGACTGGCCATACTAGCGGTCATGAAGTTGTACAGTGTACACTGAGCTAAGTTAAAAAAGAAAAAAGAAAAAAAAATGCTTAAGTATGTGTAAAAGTGATTACAATACACAAGCATAAAAGTGAAGAATTATTTAACATATTCCAAATGGCCAATTCTACATGGAAACCTCACCTTCTTTGATCTCCTTCCTTCTCTCTGGGTCAGATTGCATTGACAGACTTATTATCTCACTAATTGCATAATTGAGGATAGACAGGGAGGGCTGTAATACAGCAAGGCTGCATGCCATGATTCAATCTAGACCCCTCACCCATCAGCATATATGACATTGATGAAAATGAAAGAGGGTTTGCTACTGTCTCCCATCCTCACACACTGATCAGACTCAAGTCTTCACCCTGACTAAACATCTCCTAAGAAATTCATGCCTGACAACTGAGCCAACCACCAGCCCTGGCTCTACCTCTTTCTCAACTGCATTATTGGCGCGCTCAACTATTCATGGCAAGTAGGGAATAATCAATGGGGCCACTATTGTCACATGGTACCACCTGGCCACTCTGTCACAAGGCTCACAAGAGACTTTGTACGCACTCAACATGTTCACACTCCACACTATACATCATGCTACAATGCCCGAGATGTGTCTACATAGATCAGATCTTGCAACTGATTGACAAAATGTTTCTTCATTTATCTATTTAGTACATTCTGAAAAAAAAAAAACCAACACCTCTTCACATTCAACTTTGACTTGTATTCAAATGTTTCAAGTTTCTCTCCTGAGTATGTCTACACACATAAAGCTTTGTATGATTATATAACTCCTAAGATGATGAATCATTACTACTCTGCCAGGGTCTATTGTACACTTCCTGACAGAACCACAACTAGAAATGACTGAAGGTTAACAATACCCTCACATAGTACCTCTGTACCGGTACACTGTCGAGATTGATAAACAATTAGGGCCCTACTTTATAAAAGTAAATACTGTATATGCCGAATATTTCGCAAGGTTTTTTATTTTCGCGAATTTTGCGAGTCAGGTGCTATTTGCGAAATTAAAGACACGCGAAAATATTGACTCTGATCCCGATGTGATTGTGACGTACGCATGTACACTTCTCCGTTCAGTACAGGACTCCACGAACCGAATCTAACCACTCGCGAAATCGTCGGGAATACCCGATACGCGAAAATTTAGACTCGCGAAATATATGGCGTATACAGTATTGTGCAATATTGATATAGGCCCTACAGACATACAAGTATTGTAAATGCATGGTAACTTTCCAACACATAGTTTCATGATGAAATGTACATTTGGCCAAAGTTAGCACAGCTGTTGGGTGAATGAAAACAAAAATAAGAAAAATAATTATGCTCCATTTGACTTTCCTTAATTAGCATTCATAAGGCATCAAAAAGATCATTTGGTCTTTTCTGTATGAAATGGTTTGAATGGTGTCTAATGTTTAATCAGGAAGGGGGAGGCCCTCTCCCCCAGTTTAATTTGAAATAATTGCCAATAATGTGCCTTTACCATATCAATGCACCTCTGCTACTGTTGAAAAATTTATCATACACAACTTTAGATACAGCTTACTATGAGTGCAAAATTTTTCATGAAGTAATATGATCTGCAAAAATTGCAACAAACTGACTGCCTGCCTGACTAAAAAGACAGTTAACTGCTATTATCACCCTTCAAATTTTCTTTAATGGGAACATTTCCATAACAGCTAGTGCTACATGACAGCTAATACGCACAAATAGGTCTAGTATGGTCATTTCTACATAAAAATAACCTTTCCAATAGTCTCATACTTTGGTTCAAATATGCATAGAAGCAGTGATTAAATTTAATGGAGGGATCGTATGTGTGAATGTTGCTCTAACTAAACAAATTATGCAGATGCCAACAAATACAATTCCTTCGAAATGAAGAGAAAGATAAAGTACAGTTATACATAATGCACAATGTGCAATTTAGAAGAGATATATACCAAAGTCTTTTACACGGATGATACTCACAGTGCACAGAAGGCATCACGTCCTACAAGGCAAGTTTGTGTCATTACTGGCCAAACACATTCCAGCCAGCAGCTAGACTACAGCACAGGCATGCGCCAACCCATAACCAGATGCATAATTGTAAATTCATGGGCATGTGAAATTGATTTCTCAAACAAAAGGAGCCTGGGGGAAATGGCTCACATTTGTGGACACAGTGACTCCTTGTTTTGCCAGGGCTGGGAATGGGAGACTGCTTTCATTTACAGTGTAAAGGGATCATCTCATAAAACTGACCAGATACCGGTGCGACACTACTGACAAATTAGGCATTATGCATTTTATTATTTCATTTTTTAAAATTATACACTGGAGGTGTATCCAAAACATGCAAAGTAACACATCAACACTGAAATTCTAGAGATACTGCCACAACTTTCAGCATGGTGTCCAACAATTAGGTTTTATGAAACATGTGCTACAGAGCTTTGACAGATAATAGAAATTGTCCTATAACTACAGCCTATAAACAAAGGCAACATAGAAAAATTAATAATATGACTAAATCCAACATAGAAGGAGAAACAAACCTTTTGGCTACAGAGACATAGAGCTTTCTTAGCCTTGCATTTAGGGAATGGCTGGTGCTGTGGACACCATGCACAAGTGACATAGAAACTACTACTGAAAAGCATGCTAAATGAAAATTTAGGTTTATTTCAGGAATTGTTCAAAGCTTTACAGGTTATCTCTTCCTGTGAGATACAGAGCTCTCCAAAAGACCTGGGAAATATTTTTAGTGTAATGCTATTTTTCCCTAGAATATTACAATTTCAGAATTGTATCACACAAATGCATTCACCAGAACTATAAAAGCAGGACCTAGGCCCTACTTGGATATAACTTCTTTTTAAAATCCCATGATGCAACTGGCCACACTAGGTCCAGGGTAAGGATGCCAAGGTCACACTGATTATCTGGAAAAAAAAAATTGCAATCATAATTGAGATCCAAATCGCAATATTCCAGCTTGTCAGGTGTTCACACAAAAAATTAGCAAGATTTGGATCACGATCCAAACGTCTTTTGATTGCAATTCAAATCTCACTCCTAAACTGCTATGCGAACCCCTCCCCCCTTATCACACATTCTTGTCTTAAACCTTCAACTCTGCTTCCCATGAGTAACCATACAATAATACCTCACATTTGAGCTATACTTGAAGATAACTCTCCACTAGCATTTCTCTAACTTCATCACCCACAGTTTAATGCACTCTAAATCTGCGTTTCACACATCCGATGAACACCACCTAAGTTTGACTGCTAAAAGCACCACATTCATGACCTCTCATGGAGTGATTTTGCCTAATATCTTCCTTACTCAGTCTTCTGGCACTCAATCAGCACTTCCACTCACCATTCCCCCTCCCTGGCAACATGCAAGTGGAGTCCCTTCATGTGCAAGGAGGAATTACCCCCCCACCATCACTCATGGATGAAAACCTCTTGGGGAAAAGAGCCATCAATAGGGACTTTTCGATTTGCACGTTGAGCCAGGCGTCACCCTGTTATGACGTAGTCTTTACGTACTGCGCATGCGCGAGTGTCGACCCTCGGCTCATCGCACAAATTTCGAACGCGTTAACGCCGGTTATCACCGTCCACCCAAATCGGTTGCGCCGCGCTCAACCCACCTTGCTATGACGTCACACTCCTCTCGGGTATCGTGCGAAAGAGCACGATGACTCTCGGCAAATCCGTGCTCAGTTCACCAGTTTTCCTTTTTTCTTTCGAGAGAATATTTATATTCTAATTACATGAAAGCTTATGATCTTGATACGTCACAGCAGCAGCGCTGACATACAAACTACAGCCTCTGGTACCTACTTTATTTGTCCGTTTTCACTGTTTCGCACTTTGCAACTGCCTACCGTAGTCCCACACATGCATTTACACGTAATGCTTTACGCAAACAGATCTTGGTGCTTTTGGCCTAGCTAGTGCAGCAGTGCATTTGCCTAGTAGTCTTACCATGCATCATGTTTTAAAATCCACATAATTCCTCCCAGGTTACGCATCTAGTCAAAGACAAAATAAATATTACAAGTACAGAAACGAGTCACAAATTCCGCATACACGTACTAGTATATGCACGCAAGGCACAGGTTGCCTCCTGCACACGCCACGCACGAGACATGACGCCGGTGCCCGAAATCGAAATGTGTTTTAGCAGCGGGTCAACGTACAGATGTGACGCCTTGACATACGGTTGCGCTCGGCGGCACGTCCTTCTCGTTCACTCAATCGAAAACTCCCTAATGCTGACTCAGATTAAAGTACATTTTGTACAATAGCCATCATGTTCTCAAGCAACATCAATTTTCAAAATGCCCCACACATTAAGAAATCTTGCGGCTTTCCTGGCAGAGAGCCCTACATTGGAAGAGTAAATTCATATAAAAGGCAAATATGCTATCAACACAAAGGTGGAAAATTATATACTTTATAGAAATGTTCGTAGATAAGAAAAAAAAAATGCACCAGGGACAGATAAACCTTGTTTTTCTGTAGAATTAATCATTTGCCATTTCCCCTGCAAATAAACAGCTATAACACGGTGTTCAAATCAACTTCATAATTTTCTTACAAACTTCACATTTTATATTTCTTTGTGCACTCCAAGAGTCCCCAGCTCAGGGGTGTTTCATGAATTATGTACATACAGAAAGCAGACAGGAAATTAATCATAACTTACTCTATTTATCCTGAAAAGACTCAACCACCTCAATTCCATAGTAATGTGCCAAGGGGAAACATGATTCCATCTAGAATAACAATGAAAATACTCCCTTCAATAGCCCTCACGGTTGGATTAAAAAAAAAATATTGTGCCTCTGTTTCTTGTGAAGGCAGGGAGGCTGAGCTAATCTAGAACAGAAATCAAATTAGCATAGATGAGCATCTCCCCCTGTGCAAGAGATCATTTTGAAAAGAAGGGCAAAACAACAACTTTGGTTGATGCCAAGAGGACACCTTTGAGTAACGCACTTCAAACAAGACTAAACAGGCATGTCGGTACATTGAAAGGATAGTGCACATACACACACACAGCGTGATCATCAATGTAGATTTTGTATTATCAGATGATATTTCCAGTTCTCCGATATAGCTGGTGTATAGCATTACTCCCTCTGGGCTTTTTCCTTCCACTTCCCAAATAGCAAAGTCATCGAATAAGAAGCATTATTTTTGATGCACCACAGATCTGAATAAAACAAAAAATTTTTATAAATAAGTTCATATCAGAAGAACTTCAACATCAGCTTGGTATTTTGTATTATATAGTTGTTGAAGAATGTGTACCTTCTGCGGATGAAAATTTAGGTTGTAGGGGAAAACAAGACTTGTTACCAAAGAAAGCAGTGAAATCAGTTACACTACAGCTGGACATCAGTTTGAGTACACAAACAGGTTAAAGGGTTGGTACAGTTTTGGCTGAGACCTAATTTCAGGTTTCCAACATTTTTCTGTGAGATAATGAGAAACCTCTTATGAAATATGAAAGAGCATGTAATTCTATGAGGAATTCAACATTTATTTGATGAAAATTGGTTTTGAAATGGCCGAGATATCCAAAAAAGAGCGATTTTGATAAGGTGTGGGACCCACACTTTATTACAATCGCTTTGTTTTACTTTGTTTTTGGATGTTTCAGTCATTCCAAACCCGATTTTCATAAAACAAACTTTGAATTCCTCTTAGAATGGTATGCTCTGTACTATATCATAAATGTTTTCTTGGTATCTCGCAAAAAGTTTAAAGCCCAATTCTCATCTCCACCAATACTGTACCATCCCTTTAAAAGTTTTGACAGACTGAATGTCCTTAACCCATTCTGTATGGGAACCTGGTGACCTGTGTATTAAGTCTACGGTCATTTCAGACTTCAGTATGAAACGGTTAAGTCATGTATCACAAAGACACTCATGAGATCTGCACTGAAGTAGCCTTGGTTACCACACCAATGTGACATTGCACACCAAAATCTTCTTTTTTTCCCTCTCATGAACATGACAGATCAATTATAGTGGTGTAAAAAAGTGAAAATTTGAGCGCATTTTGCGCAACCAGAAGCTAGTGCGAAAGCAGAAGCATTCAAATATTTTTGCATGCCATTATATGTCCCAGTAATCATTGTCCTGATTCTGCAGTTTAAAACATGCAAAATTCATCTTATCCCACTGAGCAGGAAAAATTACTCAAGTGAAAATATCCTCTTTAACAGTATTCCTCCTTTTTTCTCATGTTCTGTCATGGACTTGCTCTGTTTTTTTTAAACATCAAGCTAATGCATAAATAGAAATAATGGAAGTGACAATACCATCATGCAACATTTCAGATGATGTACCAATGTATCATACAATACCTTACACAGACCAAAGAGTCCATATCGCTAAGGACAGGGCTTACCAATGAACATGGTAAGAAACAAGATATAGACTGTATGACGATTTTTTTTTTTCATTTCACATTATACAACATCTGAATCCAGGAATGTCTATTCTACCCCTCCAAGGCAACTCTACACTTGAATGTGGGAAAAGTAGAATATGACTACCCTACAGGACAATGAGTGGTGACATATCACTGTGCCACAAACCACCAGGAGTGACACACAGAGAAAGTCAAGCAAGATTTCTCTGAGGCATTGAGATGGGATCATCTACCACGTCACATCCAATTTGCTCGTAAGTAGCTCCCCTCCCTTTCACTTGTAGCCAAGTTCACTGCCTTTGACTGGAAACTACAATAGGTATATAAGCTACCTACTTTGGTAAATCTGGTGAGCTGTCTTTGTGTGAATATGTGTTTCCTTTCCTGTTTCTGCTTTTATTCTATAAGATACACTCATACATGACAATCCTGTCTTAAATTCTTGCAGTTTAATGTATTGACAACTTGTATTTTATAATTGTGACAAGATTGTGTCTTGTGTGTATTGCTGTTAACCCATTGAAGACTGATCCAAAGTATGCTTGGACAGGTGTCTATGGAAATATGTACTGTAGCAAAATCAGCTGGCCTCCGTTCAAAATGCAGCATATTTGAATAATTCTTCACAGAGTTTAGATATCTATTTCAGCTGAGATCACTGAACATACGTATTGCTAATTTCTGAAATTACTGTAAAGAAAGAATTTCTTATAGGAATGGGGAAGGAATACAATAATCACTTCCACTCTCCCCTTACTTACTTTGCTCTTAAAGCTGTTGACTTAATGGGCTCTTATTACTTCATGATGTAAATTCCAACACAGGAGTTCTCCACAGGAAAGAGTCCTGAACAAACCTGCTGTGATAGTCTTCCCAAGCACAAACCAACCCAATATTGATCTAAAAGGCTTCCTGCATCAACCTGCACACTTAACCCGCAGGCAAATTAGCAATAGGGGAGGTCACATTCTGCCTTCTCTGCTTCAGCATCCTTTACCCCTCACAAAATAGCTGGTGGCCAAATAAGCCTGACAATCAATTCAAAACGGAGGCAAAGACCAGCATTGAAGTCACAGTGAGTTTGGAACCGAACATGTCTGCATTAAAAGAAATCCATTTTGAATTGTTGACTATGCAGAATAGAAGTCATGTGAATGAGCAAAAGAGGAATGAATAAGTAAAATCTATATCAGACCACAAAGGCTGACAAAATGCATACAAATCAAAATTTTTGTAAGAAACATTTTAGTTTGCTTTTCAGTTGCAAAGAATATTCAAGCAGGTCCCTTGATTTGTCAAAGTGCTTGGTGAGCTCCTCACTTCACTCATGTTACTCAGTATCTTTTGCCTTCTGGATTCTATGAAACCTTAATTATTGTTACAAGATATCTCAAAGAGCTACTGTGATCATGTGACAAGGGATCAAACTGTGCTGTACTCATTTAGCTTGAAATGAAATTCAGTAGATAGCATGACAAATACATCTACACATGATATTCATCTTTACAAAACCAAGTTTCATTTCAATTGAATTGTCCTGAAAGATTTTCATACCATGAATAATAAGTACCTCCTGAACAAAGAAATTCACAAAATATTTGTCCATCCTGGGAAATAACTGAAACAGTTTCAGCTGAAACTAACCAATTTCTCAGTAAATTCACCATGTTGAGTGGTATAAACTGTGGCAATAACTTGGTAACTTGGTAATTTGGTAGTATAATTTTTCTCTAAGTTTGAAATATACACTATATGTAGGGCTACACTATATGCTGCTAGGGGCAGAGATAATTTAATTTCCCCATTATACTACAACATACTGAACATGACACAGCATACTTTAGCATGCTATGGATTATTTACAATTACCATCTTTGAGGATGAAACAGTAAGATTTGGTATTAGTGGCTGATGTTTGTAAGTTGATTAGCACAAAATTATGTTAGGATACCCCTCTGACATCCCTCCCCCTCTCCCTCTTCTACACTATGCACAAGCCCAAGTCAAAGTACCCTTGTGGAACTGAGCAGCTGGTCATGAAGCATACTGAGGGAAAGATCAGCCCAGCAGTCAGTCACCCTGTCAGTGGAGGGTTCCTTGTATGGGTCATTTAAATTGCTCACTTTGATTCTAGTCACGTACTGCCCATGGATAACATCCCAGCAAAGGTGGACACTACCTACTCATTCTTCATAGCAGACACATGATGGCAAATTCACACTCAAATGCTTTTATGTAACAAAGTTTGTGATGGTATTGAAGCAATTTAACTCACAGAATGAATCAAATTGAAAGAATGCAATAAAACCAAAAGGGTCAAATCTGTAAAAAAAAAAAAAAATTGCAAAATTACACAAGGAAAGGAATTAATGGGTACATAAAAGAAAGTCATCTTTTGATATCTTCTAGACACTGCCATTTCGCATGGTATTCAAAATTTTGTGCATACATGTACGTCAATAATTTCATTTTTCTCAAAAGAACAACCCTACGTGGCTTTGCTCATGATAAACCCCCTTTGTATTGTAATTCTCACATCATCTAAAATGGCACAGGAAAAATACTTAAAATGAGAACTAGGGAAAATGATGTATCATCTGAATTGTTGGTAATTTTTGTGGGTTAAAGGTACAGTTTACCATTGGCAGCAGTGATTTTAAAAATGTTAAAGTTATCACATTTCATGCATATGTGTAGGTCAGTTGTATCACAAAACATCCTACCATATAAAAATTTGCAATAAAGCTTAAAATATAAGGATATATCATCATTTTCTCAATAAACCATAACTGTAGATGGTTTAGTCTAGAAACATTTTTATAACGAATTGTTCACATTTTGTATTATAACAATACTCAGCATTGATTATACTGATTCAAATTTCTACATCAAATTGGTTGTTTCTATCCTAAACTCAAATTTTAGAACTATTCTGAAGCACTAAGTTGTTGTGTGTGTGTGTGTGTGTGTGTGTGTGTGTGTGTTTTTGAATAAGCAAATGGTAAATAATGCCTTTAAAGGTCACTGCCCTGCAGGTTGACCACAACAGCTTCAAGTATTTCAAACAGACATTTAAGCTAACATGTATAAAGAAATGACAGACATTCCTATGATCAATCAGCCATTTGAAAGAATACTAAAAATTCTCTCAGAGCAAATTATAATTTTGTATTGTACATCTCCCTGATGTTATTCAAACTGTTGTTTCACAAATCATTATGATGCTGATTTTCTTCAGAAGTGGGTTGTAAACTTGTAATATCAATGGCCACTATTGCTTGTTGTACAATGTTCAGCAGATGGAAGCGAGACATTTGGCAGAGTACATTTTGTTTGTCACAAAACCACAGAATGACTATAATGCACCAGTGTCTGTGTCTATTTGTAAACCTCATGACACACTTCAGCATGAACATATTATCTCCAGAGACTGGATTATAGGTGGGCTTTTCACAGGCTTTATGGTGCCCAAGCAATTATCAAAAACACCCCTATACCCTGACAGAAAACAAGAAATATTGGCAGCTCCTGTTATTCCTTCACAAAAATGTTACTTTGAATGAACTTCAATACTGAATACTATGTAGCAACAGACAGACACAAGACCAACTTCTCAAAATCATTTATCTCACAATCTAATATTGATGAGAAATGGAAATGATTTTATCAAACTTGATATTCTTTGAAACATTATTTGAATGCCCACACATGAAAGTAACTACATGTAGCATGTGTTGAAAACTGTAAAACATGATATATTCGTGCAATGAAATTTTCGTAAACTGGAGCCGACAGCCTTTTTTTGCGGCATGAAATTTACGCGAATTGCCACTGGCATTCAATGCATACATATAGTGTAAACAAGAACTTTTACGTGCATTTTAATTTCACGAATCATGGCGCTCGCGAAATTTGAGAAACTGAAATGCACGCAAACATTCCTCGTTTTACAGAACTGTGCATGATGAGTACCTAATATGCTGAAAGGGCTCAGCCTTTTACCATGTCTAACTGTAGGCCTAGATGTAAGAACTATTTGTTTACTTCAGACAGTGACAGGTCTGAAGCATTAGATCACAGATAAGGACAAAGCTGAGGGATTCCATCTAATTTTCTAAAAGCAAATGACTTCAGTCCACATTCATATTGCTTTAAATGTAGTCTGTGAGTCACAACTTGGACAAACTGGCTACACCAAGTCTATGACCTTCTATATCACATAACTTGAAAATTACTATGCTTTGTGAGCAAAAATTAAAAAACAATGGTCAATAATTCACTCTCATTCCACTAGTAATGTACTGTCTCCATTATAAAGACACACTTATCTTGTAGAATCAATTGGTATCAAATAAAATAGCCCATATACCATTAGTGTAACAGCCTATCCGGTAAGCAGTGAATAGGCTTATCAATCTGCACTTTTATATTTGTGGAACCTAGTAGTTAGTTTTGTTTTTCTTCTTTTTTTTTTTTCATTTCAGTTCTAGCATAGGGGTCCCTTTGAATTTCACAAATCATTATGCAAGTTTCTTCCCCAACACCTTGCTACCATGTCATGTAATTGAGAGAATTAATTACATTCTCTTGGAAGTATTCCTTTGAGAAACAGGTAGGAATCACAAGTCACCATGAGCAATGCGGCAAGGAGACCTATCTACAGGGACCAAATTTGGGGTATGTCAATATTTTGTGAATCACCAAATCGGTGTTACATCAATATTGTGGGGAGAAATCACAACAAAAACTGATACAAGTATGAGCAGAAAGTGCTACTGTCAGGTATACCAGAGGGGTATAGAGCTTGATATTGTTGTTTTGTATTTTTACCAAATTGATACACTGGATGGGACAGATGGACTTTTGAAAATCTTACTTTTCATTATGTTTCACAGAAAACATGGTGAATGGTAAAGCCAGATAAGTGCGATGTTTCTAATATCAAAGTGCACAATAGTTCTGTCTTTCATCATCATACGACACTGTTGCAGGCTCTCAACATTGTCACATTATTTTAAAAAATAATGTTCATAAGAAGCAATAATTTCAGCAGGTATCTCAAGTACCTGTCTTTCCTCAGTAATGAACACTTTGAATGGATAAATCTAAGAACAGCAGCTGTTTCTTTCATGATAACTTACTTCAGTTGTGTTATGTTTTGCTTTTTTTTTCATATTGTGCATTTTCAGGTGTCTGCAAATGTAGCGTCTGGCTCTGGCATGAGCTAAAACAGGAAGTATCTAGATGTGAAATACTGGCTTGTATTTAACCTGAACCAGCTGGAAAAGAGACAGTCTAGAAATCAGCTACACATTACTACATAAATTATACAATGCGCTCATTGAACAAACTCTAAACATCTCTCTGCAGTGTATAAACAAAGAATGAAGGCATTTACATCATAATAATGGTAGTGGCAATAAAACCTGGGGGAGGGGGTGGTGTCATTGAAGTTGCATTATAATACCAGGTCTTTCCCACCCAATAGTAGTAGTTTATTATCCTGAGTATGATGCAGGTCACTACACAAGAATATCGCAGCTATCATCAGCAGTCAAATCTCTCCACACATCTAGTCCCATGAGGTATATGTCAGCCATTGGAGGCTTCAAACTCAATCGTGCATGTGGTGCAAAGGATAGTGGCCTCTTCTTTGCTCTATCCAAATTCCATTGGCAAATAAACTAATCGATAAATCCAGTCTCACAAAGTCCATTAACACAACACAAAGGTATTATCTCCAAGGCATGGATACATGCATCCCCTGCATACAATTGTACATGCAATTTTGGGTTTGCCTTTTGTTTGCTAAAGATAGAAGCTGAACAAATATAACTCACTTTGAACAGCACTATAACTTAAATCATCATATTTCGATTATCTTACTGTATAAAGTTGCTTCTGCTGTTGCATTGCTATTTCCTATATGACTGCAATGTAACATCAAATAGACAAAATCCTTCACCAGGAAGCAATAGATATGAATAAAGAATTATCAGAGTACACTTTTGGTTACAAATCACACATAAGTTGTCAGCATGTCCTAATCATGTTGAAGGCTAAATAGGCTAAGGCAGTTTTACACTGCAATCATAGTACAAACACTTCCTACTTTCATTGTGATGCCTACAGTCATATCCATTTATTCAGCTCATGAAACTTTTCCCAACAAATAAATACTTAGCTACATAGACTGGTTTATCCCTAACTATCATCTAACAATTATTCCTTGAAATTGCTGATAGATGTCAATCTTGACTGCATGGCCAATGACTACAGCTTGAGCAGCATTTTTTTTTTTTTGTTGTTGTTGAAAATCACCCATTTAGAGATCTTGTTCTTTTCCAAATTTCTGTTTACTGCAATAAACCAATATCCCTCCAAAACGATTGGTCAACACAGCCACCAATAATCATTTCCTTGAGAAATCAGTTTCTTTATCATACAATCCTATCTCCTCATCCTCTGCAATTGAAGTTTTACTTCAAATAAAAACAGATGTGTTCTGTTTAATGTAACAACAATCTTCAAACATATGCTAGCAGTATGTTTTCCTTGGTTACACATGTCTGACTGCACATAATTTTCCCAATTTCTCTCTCTTGTGCACTGTAATGAACACTGAAAGCATTGCCAAATAACTATTCCTAAATTACTAGTGTGTTCTGAGCACAGAGCAACTCATTTCATTCTTCAGTGAGTGGCCCACTGGTGCAGCTAGTCTTATAACAAAGGGTTGAAACTGATCATCTGCTGGGGTAACTGGTGATGATTATGTAACATCCTACTTGCATAATACTACTACCCCTAGTCTCACCACTGGAGCAGAACAGAATCCACCTACACTTTGTTATTGTAACAAAAACTTTATGGGCCTTGTCTTTGATGCAAGGAGTGAACCTAGAGTCTGTAATGAAGGTCTAATGGTTTAGGTTTATATCCCATAGGGGCCTACTGCTGCGTGATAGGAAATACAAGATGTATGCTTTAATTTCAATGTTCAATTCAAACTTATATCATCTGTTCATATCTTTATTCATTATCTCCTTTTGGCTTTTTGGGTTAAGAAAGGTACTCTTAGTGTTACCAAATGTGGGGGTTCATACTCCTGACCGGAATTGGCAAACACATCACTAGAGTGATAACCTAAACATCTACAGGGATTCATATTACGGGGATGATTCTCTGAATAAAAACATGTCTTTTGACAAGAAGTTCATTCTGACAAAATATGTGAAATTCTGAATGCACAACTACAAAACCATGCAAATGCTACCCATGTTCTTTTAACTTATTTGAATCTTATCAGGATCGTAAGAGTTAAAAAACATCCATGAGAGCGAAATAAGTTGCATATTTCATTATACTCTCTGCTCCATAGAAGTTGAAATAATCCACTAAATCCAATAATGCACTAAGCTTTCTCTTAGCGTCGACTGTTCCACAAAGTGCATGGGAGTATCATTTAACAACTTTTTTTTTAAAAAGTACTAGTAAGTGAATGACAATAACTGACTGTTCCATGCCACAACAGTTTTTTTTTTTTTTTTTTTTTTTGGGGGGGGGGTGTGGGTATGCTGAAGTAAAAGCAGTGATTTACATATCATTATATCAATTCTATTTCCACTATATTTTGTGCATGGAATTGCATCTGATTATATACAGGAACTAGAATTTTCTATGATGTTTTAATGCAGCCTGGCAAACCTCATCTGATGAAAACTCAATATGATCTGCACAATGTGAGAAGACAGTAATCCAAACGATGTTACATGTTTTAAGCCATAGCTTTCAATGTGCAGAAGCCATAAGAAGTACATAAATGCACAGGGGTCAAATAATGGTGAGAAAGACGGAACACTGGCCCCCAAATTGAAATGAATGCTTTAGTTGTCCATCCAGATGGTTGATTTGCCTTTCAAATGCTGTTTTCAGGAATCCTAAAAAGCCTTAAAGTCAGAACCAACAATATTTCCATTAAATCATTACTATGAATCACTGCCCTTCTGACAAAATCAGATCAAAAGGTCAGAAACATGTATGATGGTCATTCAAAGTGAAATTGAAAGGTTGACATTGACGTCACTTGCAATGGACAAATGACAATGCATAGCCAAACAGAGCTAGAAGAGAGTCTGGAAACTGTCCAGCAATGTATTCACTTACATTGGTCCTTGAAACTAATGTGAGACTGCTGCAACATGGTGTTCTGCTTCCCCCTAGCATCAGTTATGGCTTAAAACATATCAATGTAAGCTCACTATCTTGCACAAATCCCACATAGGCAATGGATTAGCTCAATCAAAATGCCAATGAAAACTGCACAGAAGCAAGAATGTAATAGGGAGGTACAATAGTTTCCAAGCTCCCCGGTATAACAAAACCTACGCCAGTCTAGATCACAGTGATGGTGAGATATAATTAAGCCTATACAACAACAAAATAAAATGTGAAGACTATCTAGTGGTAGATTTGTCATGGTGTCTCTGGAGGGAAGCCATGTCGAGAGGAATGTTGCATATTTATCTTTTTTTGAGGCTGCTGGTGAGGACAGCCAAACTTGTTCATTAAACATTGTCCATTATCATTACTCCAAATTCTGATTTTAAATATTCTTTGTATTTAATAAATTGATGAAGTCAGAAATGGTTTCTCCTTTAAAAATAATGGTTGATATCATGAAATTAGAAATGTGAAAAAAAAAAAAGAAAATCTTCTTCAATAAAGTATCTACTGTCTATTCTTTAGATTGGCAGCATCTACTCGTCATCCTCTACAATTACAAATCAGCCGTTGTGACCAACCACCGCTGATACACGCCACACAACTAGCACACTTTTGTGTTTAATCATGTTTGCAGTTTATCAATGTACGAAACTCAAAAGAATGTGCCATTCATTGGAGGTGTTCCTAACTCGGTTACCATGAGAATGGAGTCAGTCAGGCCTGCTTGGGGCGAAACCAGCCCGAACAGTATAAGCAGACAAGAGACCACTTTTTCAAGAGGGCTTTCGAACTTTCAATCGGAAACTCTGGAATCCACCCGCAGTATCTAAAATGGGGTATACTACCCCTCTCAAGTAACTTGTGCATTTTTGGCCAGCTCCTGGCCCAAACTAAAATATCCTGCGCCAAGCAGTAAAAACTGCATTTTGTCACTGAGTTCTTTTTTTTCACCCCACCCCCCTCCCCCCACACACACCCGTAATATCTGTCACTGCTAGTTCTCTAAAATGCTGACATCTTTTGGAAAAAAAAAAAATGGAATGGGAAAAAATAAGAGCTTTATAATGTAACACTGCCACAAAAAACAGAGACTTCTCTTCTTCTTTTTTTTTTTAATGCAAGAAATGTGCATGCACAAGAAAGACCAGTATAATTATCTAGTTCTTTTGGGAGTAAAAGCAGAATGCATGCACAGCTTGCCGCCATGTTTCAATGGAAGCCACTGATCTGTGTGACTCTTACATATAGATTGCTATAGGCAGGCGGGCACTAGATCTCTGCACCGAGGTGGATGTCATGTGACCAAACACTGAAATAAAACTGGTGAGCCAGAGAGTGAGCATTTACACTGGCAAAAAAAAAAAAAAAAAAAAAAAAAAAAAAAAAAAAACTGAATAAAACTGCGTTGTTTCAAAACAACACTTCACCTCTGAGGAGGGTTTAAAAATTCTGCTCACATGCCTAGCTACCTGTACTTCTGATGAAATTTAAATGTGACAAAAAAAAAGTATGGTTTTGGGTGGCAGTGTAAATACCCCTTACAGAGATGGGGTTTTTTACATTTCTTTTAAAAATATTTTCCCAAATATTACGAACTCACTGTGAAAGCAGTCAAACACAGGCCTTACAAAACAAGTCGCCAAGATGGCCACATACCTCTCAGCAGGTGGAGGCCATGCTGTCTTTGTTTCTTTGTTGTGCTGACAGAAGGCCCTTACCCCCTCCCCCTTCCTCTTTATAAAACCAAATTCATGGTAATGAAATACCATTAGTTTAATCGTTGTCTCTTCCTCTCCCACAACTTGGTTACAACAAAAAACTTTGCAGATCAATAACCTTCCATCTTGAGAGGTGTGACCTATGACCTATACCAGTGCTACCAAACAAAAAAAACATGTATCTTTGTTCATCATAGAGTGCTGGGGGCTACATGTTTCTCAGAGAATGAATGACCCACAGAAAAAGTTGGTTTGGGATTTGAAGATATAGTATTCGAAATGGACTAAGTACTTGGCAAAATGACTAAATAACAGTGGTGTCCCACCATGAATTTAACAGTCACCTTTTGTAGTGACTGTAACATATCTTGTGTTATTTTTCCTCATTTTGAAGAAGACCCAAATACTAAAACCAGAAATGTTTGTGTGCATTTTGATTTACCAAATTTTGTGAGAGCCAAGATTTGTGAAATTAAAATGCACACTATCAATGCATAGAATGCCAGTAGCAATTTGTAATAATTTCATGCCGCGAAAATATCTTGCTTTATAGTTGATATGATGATATTTTTCTCAAAACTATTCTAGAATTACTAAAGTGATAATCATGTTGGAATTTACCTCCCCCACAACAACAAAAAAAAGGAAAGAAAAATAATTGAAGAACGCAATGTCAGGAGGACCACATATTGGTTCATTTGGTTAATTGGATTCTTGCATAAACAAGGGAGAAATATCAAAAGACTTTAGTAAATCAATATATGCAGCATTTATTTTTTCCAACATACATTTTCAGGGAAAATTGTAACAGTTTAAAATAAAAAAGAACAAGCAGACAAGTACTCTTGTTTCCCAGCTGTACATGTCTTATAACACCTCTCCCCCTCCCAGGCACACTGCCTTCAGTGGGGCAACAACACTGAAGGATCAGAAATGCCCAATGTCCATTCAGAAAGAGGTACAAGACTACAGTGTGAGTATCACCTCATATCCCAATGCCTGAATTGTGTGCTCTATGACTCATGCCTGGCAAGCTTGAATGAAATGTGTTGGTATAATCATTCTTGGACTGTATGTTCAAAAGGCTAGCCTGGGGATGAGGGTTTCGGGTAAACAGGAGGGAGTTGGAGGTTGATGGGAACTTGATTATAGATACTGCTATTGATATAATACTCTGTTTTGTTCTTTCAATGTTTAAGGAAAGTCCACAAGAAAGTTACTTCAGAAATGATCATCTTCTCATTATTCAATCTCCACCTCTGAATTAATCTACCTCATATTCATTTGAGAAATATGCAATGAAACATCATCATTAAATCTGCATAAAATTAGAATGCAAAACAAGCCCTACTCTTCTGAAGTGTGTTGCCAATGAAGAATCAATATTTCACAAATTCAAAAGCTCACAAAAATTCTGCAACAAAACAGAACATTCCATATGATCAGCATGGACTCCACTGACAGAGAGTTTATTTGCATTGTTTAATTATCATATGGAATATTAACAAAGGATGGTAAAACTTATGATAAACTAAAACAGGTAGAATAGCAAACCACATACAATGCAGCTGTGATTTCGGGAACCTGACTGATTATGTAAATCAGAGTTATTCTAATCAGAGTGTTACAAAACTATATGATGCTACACAGTACCATTAAAATCAACTAAAACTCACTGTCAGGAAATAAATTGTATGCAAACATGCCATTTCAATGTGTTAAGGTGGACATCTTGCCCAGCAAATTCAAAACGCAAAGTCTCCTGAGGGCAAACTTCCAGTGGAACAAAAGAAAAACAAAAACAAAAGCAAACAAAAAACAAAACACACAAATAATGATCAATAGGCTTAAGGGCTTTTTACACTTGTGTTTCTTAACCCCGGACTTTCTCTGACCCAGGACTATCGTTAGTCCCGTACCAACTTTTTCAGCTTTTTACACTCGCCAATTAGTCCCGTACTATCTCTTGTCCGGGGCTAAGGAGAAAACTGACCTTTTTACACTCGTATTTCTTAGCCCCGGACTTTCCAAACCACATGAATATTCATAATTACGCTGTGTACTGTACACGTACACGCACGCACCGGCAGCACTTGATTACCTCGTTTCTGATTGGTCAGTGAGGGTCGGACTTCGTCTCCGTCGCTTAGCCCAGGATTATTTTTTCGTTCTGTTTACACTCACTTGCTTGGCACCGCAATTGCGGTGCTAGCACCGCAATTGCGGTGCTAACCCCTGCTATTTTGCAGGGCCAGATAGTACCGTACTATCGGTGGGGCTAGCCCACTTTGGCAAAAACGAGTGTAAACAGAAAGTGGGCTAAGGATAGTGCCGTACCAACGGTGGGGCTAAGGCCCCCCCTTAGCCCCACCGTTGGTCCGGGGCTAAGCAAAAATTTACAAGTGTAAAAAGCCCTATAGTATACATCTCAAGATTTCATGGTCCCTTTGTAACCTCCAAGGCCAAGGCACATGTGACTGCAGACATTAGAATGTAGCCAGCCAGTCGATGTCTAGTCACGGCTGCACTTCTCTGCTGCAAAGGGTCAGGAGTTCCTGTATGAATGACCTACAAGCCACAGCCAATAACCACTTTTTGGATTCTATTGCTTCTATCCCTCTCCGTTTATCACATGGATTTCCTGCAAAGGTGCTCAGTATTCATCAACAGGAACAGCATAATGAGTCAATACCTCCCGACTGTAATCAATAGCCAAAGTGTTTGAACAATATCTTGTAATTTAAATGAATATTTTTTATATATTTTGTTTGTTTGGTTTTTTTTATAAAGATTTCAAGTGCTTAAATCTATTCAAAAATGTAAAAGTTTTGATTAGTATAATATAGGGCCTACTCATCCAGCAGCAGATTACATGAGGGATGTACATGTAGAGTGGTTCTGGATAGCCCCCAACCAGACCTCTGGCTGCACAGGTCATTATAGTGGCTGCATCAGCACCAAGTTCAGGTTGGGGTCATGAGAAAGACGTAAGCCACAAGAACAGACAGTGCTTATCAACCATATTCTAACAACAACGAAATGTCCATAAAAAGGCATACCTGGTAGTCCATGTAATTCTCTAAGAAGATACATTCACATCGTTGGTTTAAAGATCACAGAATACCCCCTCCCCCAAATTTCTTACAATTCAATGTTCTCAGAAATGATCACAAAATAAATACTTTATATAGCATTTGTCTTGCTTTAACTTGGCATCAGGAAGATTTAAGAGGAAATTTGTTTGCCAACACATAACCCCTCCCCCCCCCCCCCCAGCCATGCACAAGTAATGACAAACATCCAATCTTCAGTATAGGGTAACATGACAGAATTCAACCTACCTAATATTTTCAAACCACCATTCTAATATCTTGTCTTACTTTCTCTTGTAACTAATTGGTCTAGGGATACACTGGATGCAAAATTCATACTCTTATGTAACTCTGGAAGAAAAACTTGCAGTACACTATCTCATCAGAAAGTCAACGACCTCTAGAAAGTTGGCTTCAATCAAAACACAGACAGCAAACGGAAAAAGGTAATTTGCTGATTTCAGCATGGTGCATGAAGAGCTGTAGCTTTCTACAGGTAGAGTGCATGAGAACTCAAAGTACCAGAAATTGCTCAGTAATTATTTTCTTCAAAGGTAGTGCCAATGCTATGTGCCCCTATGGATAGATGGAACAAAATGCACAGACACAAACAATGCTAGTCACAATAGCATAACCCTAGTCTAAACTGCATTTGCTCCACTAGAATGGCTAAAGGTGCCATAATCTGGTCAGTTAGCCGGATTTCATAAGCAGGAGGCTACAACTCCCCGCATGGTGACTTGCCCAAGGCAATAGGCCCGTTCACAAACAACGAAAATCAAAATTTCAATCGCGATCCAAATTTCGATTTTTTTTTTGACCGTTCATACACAAGGAAAAATCGCACTTCGCAGCAAGGAAAGAACGATCAGTGGCCAAATTGCGCATGCGCGAAACTTGCATGACCGAAGACTGACCCCGCAGTCCCAATAGAGTTTCGCACGCGCTACGAACGATGGGATTAAAAATACCGATTTCCGAATCTCGATCGCGCTCACACACACGACGCTTGGCAAAATAATCGCGATTATTCTGAAAAATCGCACTAATAGTGCGAGTTGGATCGCGATAAGGATCGCGGTAATTAGTGAGATTTTTCTGTCCACACTGGAAAAAATTTCGAAATTTTTATCGCGATAAGAAAATTGATTTTTAAATCGCACTTTTTCCCTTGTGTGTGAATGGGCCTAATATGACTTGAACTATATATAAGATATAAAGTAAAATGATTTAGCCCTTGCCCAAAATGCCCCCCCCCCCCCCCCCCTTGGTTCAGATGCCCTGACAAGTAGGCAGCCTTCACTGGCTTGATCAATATTAGTTTAATTTTCTGATGAAGATACTACTATAGCCAACATGATGTAATTGGATCTTCTCTATCTTAAGCTTTGAACATTCAGAGCCAATTTCATAAAAGCTCTAGGACTTTTAGCAAGTGTCCTAGATCTCTTCTGGGGCTGATGAAGACAAAGGCAAACAAATCTGACAAAGTTCGAGTGAATTTTGTCCGTATTATTTTTTTTTTTTTTCACTGAACTTTTACCTCAGAGAAGGTAAACTGCAAACAACCCACAACTAGTATCTCAAAAACTCTGGCTAGTGAAGACCCCATCTTTCACATTCTGATACCCCACACTGCGACTTTCATTCTTAGTAAGACTTTGTAAAGACCTAGGTGATAAATGGCACAAATAAGATGCTAAATTACCAGCCTCTATACACCACACAGAAAGGAATGCCACCTCAGACAGATTGCTGAGGCAGACAGAAAGTCTGATGTATTCAAACACTGATGGTGTTCTTGCATCATAGACTCCCCAATCAAAGTGGGTACTTCAGCATTAGAACACTCCTTTCCTATAATACCAGCTCTGATCAACAATAGGATTCAACTTGGACAATAACAATGTTTTCCAGCAGGCCTCCCCCACTTGAACAACCAGCCCATTTTTAGTTAGTTGTGTCTCTTGGCAGTGCATAGCACAGGCCTAATTCTGGAGTGAAAATGCTCTTTCCTTTCTTCTGTTTACCTCATACATTTCACAGTATTTTTATGTTAGTGAATTTCATGACTTGACTGATACTTCCAAAATATGATAACTCAAGAAAACATTGTCATCTACATAACACCTCACCCTGTATGATCTCCTCCGTGTGAAATTATCTCATTTTTGTTTTCCTGAAGAGATCAAACTTATTCTCATTCAATAACTAAGGTTCACTGTGGTCTCAATTGTGAAACATTACACTCATGAAATCATATAGAAATATACAGCATACATGCTATGTACCTCATTAGAATATTCATATCAGTACATATCACCTCCAATTTTCTTAGAGATAAGCACACTTTCCAACTGGAATGACAAGTTAGAATATCACCTAGGCCTATATGCTATAAGTATACCTGCGACATATTCTCTGTTAGCTACTAGGGAAGCATTTTTATTAAAAACAAGTCATATTACATGCAAGGAGTAAGTTTTTAGTTAAATAACTACTTCATCAACTTTAACATATTGATTTTCTTGGTGGATCTGATCTTTGGAATCTTATGAGAACTAAAAGCACGATAAATAAGCTAGATGATAAACAAGGGCATAAGAATATTTGTGTATCACATGACTAGTTATTAGTATACACGGGTCTTGATCAACATCATAGCCCATTCATCATAATTCATTTTTTGAGCCAAGTTTACACCCAAGATCATGACATCTGTACATCCCTGGCAATGCAAAATTGCTTTGGACTACTTAAAAAATATCAATTAAAAGCTTGATCATCAGGCAGAAGAGTTTCCATACCAAGGTGTACATTATTTTATTCAAGGGTCAAAGTACTGGCAAACGTCATCTATGCAGAATGCACAAACAATACTTTGTAATCTCAATAAACTGTTATCAGCTTATCGAGCAAAATCATGATTCTTTAAGGACAAATGTATTTTGAAACTTGAACTTTGTCATTTGATAGAATCTCTCTCTTCTACTGCATGCTCCAAAATTAAGAATTTGAACACACCTACTCCTCATACAGGAAAATTGTAATCGCCATTTCAAGTCACAGAACAAGGCACAATCAATATTAATAGGCCTACATGGTATATTCTGAATAAATTTTCGTCCTAAATAGTAGTGAAATGAGTAACTTATGAAAATATAACACCAATGTGCTTTTTTTCGTCCCCATGAAGGGAAATTATTCACTTTTTTCCTGAAAAGGGATTAACACTTAAATTTCTTATTCTGTCTTTATACTTATCAACTTTAAAGCACAAGTTTGAGGTATTAGTCAAATATTTCATAGCCTGAGACATTAGGCAAGACCCACTCGGGATGAAATATGGATAATATATTATTCAGTGTAAGTTTGCCTTCATGGAATACTACTCTTCTGAATCAAAGGGGGGGGGGATACTGACAGTAGTCGTGACAATGGTATTAAAGGCTTGTGTCATTGTAAAGCCTACAGGTAATGAATAGCTGCTTTAGTGAATTTACAGGTTTGTACTTCTTTCTTGCTGGTAGCATAAGCATTACAAAGTCTGTTTGAAATTAAAATCCTTCCAGCATATCTACCACAACTGGTTGTACTGTTGGGAACAGTGTAGAAACTGTAAAACGAGGAATGTTTGCATGCATACTTTAATTTTGCGAGAGCCAAGATTCGCGAAATATAAATGCACACAACAGTTCTAATCTACACTACATGCACTGAATGCCAATGGCAATTCGCGAGAATTTCATGCTGCAAAAAAGGCCGTCGGCTCCAATTCGAGAAAATTTCATGCCGCGAATATCATGTTTTACAGAATCAGATTTTGTCCACAGTTTGCCTGCAGTAAGCCCTGTCTGTTCTCTTCTGTCACCCTACATGTCCTCAGTACTGCCCTATGATTATGCATGCTATTACACATTCCTGACACTCCTTTTAAGAACACCTGCTTCAAAAATCAGTGAGAGGGCAATGGTGAGTTCCTTCCCAACAGATGGAATGCCCACATCAAATCTTTTTTTTTTGTTTTTTGTTTTTTGTTTTTTAGGCGAATTTCTTTTTTTTTTTTCATTGAGTTTTTATTGATCAAATTAACAAGATTACAAAGACATCACAACAAAATTTACTAATAATAAATAATAGCCCACATCAAATCTTAAAAGTAAGGGTCTATTTCACTAAAGGAGACGTCGCTATGACTGCTGGGACTGTTCAGTCGCGGCAACTTGTGTGACTCGAAGACAAAAAAAAAAAGGATTGCGCTCTCACCAAGAAGGCAACTCCTGGTGGGTAGGTGGGTAACGTCTGAGACATATCCAAACAAGGTGACAACTTATTCGCTTAGAAGTAGCAGGGATGTAGCCGCAATGCCCATGGTGGTGCAGTAACTTTCCCATGATGTCTCTGCAAGGTTGCGGAAACGTCACAGACTAAATCAGTCTCAATGATGTGGTCACAACTGATAGACCATTGTGGAAATAACTGTTGAGACATGCTGGAGACAAGAAAAAGTCTTTGAAAAAACTGAACATGTTTCTCCCTAGAGGCCCGCCTAGTCTCCAGGAGATGACACAGAGACTAGAGTCACCTCTAGGTTGCTACATTGTCTCCAGGCCAATGAGATACTGTATACGCCAAATATTTTACAAGGTTTTTATGTACCCCATGTTCGTGTCTTAACCTGTCATTCATTTTGAATGAAACGCTGGACCTGGTTCTTTAGTATACATGTCATTTTAATACTTCCTTGAACTTGAATAAAGTCATGATTAAACAAAACATCACGAATTTTGCGAGGCAGGTGCTATTTGCGAAATTACAGACACGCTAAAATAATGACTCTGATCCACGATATGAATGTGACCCAAATGTATGCATAACTCTGTATAGTGTGCTGTAGTCCACGATCGCAAATTTAACCACTTGTGAAATCGTCCGGAAGTCCCGATTTGCGAAAATTTAGACTCGCCAAATATAAGGTGTATACAGTACAAGTAACTCACTTTTGCCGCAACTACAGTGTAGGTGACCATATGTCTAGCTCGGTAATGATTTAGTATCTTCTACATTTATTTGATGGCTTTTTACCCCTCCCCCACCCCCCCCCCCAAAAAAAATGAATAAATAAAATACAAATACAAACACAAATAAAAAATAAACACGAATAAAAAATGTTTAAAAAATCATACGATACCAGTATCAAAATCAGTTAGATTGTATAAAAGTTTTATTTTGATAATGAGAAGTTGAGCTCTCAGTTGAAAAACCTCTCATCCACTTTTATGCATTGGAAGTAAACATTATGGCGACTGCACAAAAACAGCCAGCAAGACATTGTTGGCATGCTGACCTTCACCTTTCAACTAGTAGCTTACCCTTGATGCCTTTACACACTACAGTGTCGCGTCACGGGGAGTTTCCAGGGACACTCAGGAGTTTACACAGTAATTATGGTTCTAGGGCAAAATTTTTAGAAAAGTCACTTGGCATTTTACCTGCGAGGCCTTTCATATGAGATCTCCTGGGTTCACCAGGTAGATCCAAATGAAATTTGCAAAGCGTAAAAGGGAGGGCATTAGGAGATCCAGATCAAATACCATGTAGGGCCTATATGACTAGATTCTGTCACGCAAGAACATCTTGTTGGTTCAAAGTACTCTAAATAACATTCATAATGTACTTTCACCACCTGAAGTGCTTTTTTATCACTTCAAGAGTTCCCGACTTGACTGCATGCCCTTATAATTTGTACTCAAGTTCAGTGGTGTGAGCTCTGATTTCTTCTCATGGCAACTACCAGTAGGCTACCTGTAACACGTTAGTTGGGAAATGCTGATGATGTGATCAATTGACATCACAGAAGTGAGTGCATATAATGTATACCACTTGGCAGGCAGTGATTTGGCTCAGTCAGAAGCGCACTTGCCCCCAGATCCAAGGGTACTGGGTTCAATTCCCTAGTTTCACTGAGCAATACTGTGTGTAAGCATTTCATCCCCTCTAGTAAGCAGCAAAACACTCTGTCCCTCTGATAGGACATTAAAGGTGCATGGTCCCGGTGTTTTAGTCAAATGCATATGCGGTCGCACGGCGCAAGTTTCCTATTGAGACCTACGCTATCGACTCCTCTTTAGCGCTTACGTTTTGGCCTACTTCCCCCGAGTCCGAAGAAGTCCAATCCACTGTAGTCAGTGGTCCGATCACAGTTCGGCTCATGATTCGGCTGAGGGGGATGACTGCTTTAATAGCAAACTTCTTTTCTGATGTCATAATAACAAGCACATATGCACGCACCCTGGCATTACTACAGATTGCACGATGCACAGAGAAGACAACGAAGGCAACGTTACTTAGCAACACCTAAGCACTTTACTCTTGATGACAGCTCAACTTCGGTAATCTTCGTAACGGTGATCGGCAGTATCATCAACAGCGCCCTCTACACTACCAGGACTATGCCCAGACACGGAGGTCCCACGTGTGAACTAGCAACTGACTCATCCACGTAAAAGATTCAATTTCATTCATTCAACACAAAGAGCATGGTGCTAAACCCAGTGAAGTGAAATAATAAGAAATATACTTTTCCTCAATATCAACTAAAGAATTAGCACAATAAATCTGATCACATATTAAATATGGAACTGATATAAAAAATCAAGTAACTCGATAAAAGATACAAGGTAATTAGACCCTATGAATCAAACCTCATATGAATGGCTACTAGCTAGATAAGTAGGCCTACAAGGGTAATTTCTGTCCTAAAATGCCTATCTACCATAAAAGTCCAAAAACACATAAAGCACATTCTTACTAACAATGTGGCAACAAGAATTCATAATTCCAATTCAGAGTAAAATTTAGAGTTTCACTAGGAGTAAAGTTTTGGTAATGACCTGGGCCCGTTTTAATTAGGCCTGACTAGATTATATTTAAATCAGCAAATGGACAAGCAAGGATATAACTTATGATATCAAAATGCACATGAATTGAATTTTCTATGATTTTCTTTTTCTTGTTGTTAGTCTACATCCTATCTACTCATCTCTCTGCTTTTCACTAGTACTGATTCGACATCATTTGTACTGGTAAATTCACATAGAAATAGTATAATAGACTGGTCCATCCGTACTTTAAAGAATTCACATTCTCAGGATATCTTTGCTCATTTGGAATATATTAGGAACCAGAATCCGAGGTGGATCTGTATTAAATTCACTCCAGGTCCAGGCAGGAGCATTTACAGAAATAATGTAAAAGCCGGCATGGTTACAGTCTCTATTAGATGGGCACACAGTCACTGATGCTGCTACATCAAATACAAAACACCTGCCCTCTCTTGCCGCAAGCATGCGCCCACACACAAGGCACACAAAACACACCACAACATTGCGAGGAGACAGGAATCCACATGGGTGGAGGGAGAGGGGAAACACAGTGCACTTACCATAAAAGGAAAATACTGTCTACCCTGACTGGAGCTTGCAAAACATATGAGACTTGCACTGTATCCGTCTTGCAATGCTCCCTGCTTGCGGCTGGAGCGTGTGTTGTATCTTGCTCAACTAGGAATCCTCTCACTCTGCCCAAGATGATGGAGATAACTCTCTCGGCTTGTCAAATCCCTGTGATGTTGGTCGTTGTAGAAAGTCAAGGCAAAAGCAGCAAGAATTTTTGGCCCACGTTTTCGTCCTGCGGCCTGCTGGGGATGTAAAAGATGGAGTGTAAAGGGTACAATGTCATTGAAGTGTATGAGATGTGGGTCCTGACACAAGGCTGATACAGCTCAGCGCATAGACATGCAATACACACAGCTAGTCCACACACTCTGGGACACACAAGCACAAATGAAGGCTTCTCATAGCTAGCATGCAGAGCACACAGAAGGCATTAGATCAATGCAAGTGCATGCTTTAGCTACAGGGCTGGATGTGCTGGAGCCCCCTAACCCTCACCAAGCACGTGGACTACTCCATTTGCACACACTGGGGGTGTAAGATTGTCAGTAGTGTGTGAGGGTTTAGCATGGGTTAGGTAAACAAGCCACAATTTACTCAATGGATAATCACCAACCAGACGGAGTAGAATCTGAAGAAATGATTCCCCTCACATCATTCTATAGCTGCTGCCTGTGGAGAAGGATGCCAGATTCCTCTCCATTCTTTTATCCAATTGGACTGATAAACCTTAATTCCTGCGTTGCCCTCTAACCACAACTCCTCCCTATCCTTGAGTTGATGATTCCGAGATCCCCTGAAAAAACCAATAACAGTTGAGTAAAGACTTGGCAGAGGACAGGACAAAATTATTGATCCATATTGATGACCAAGTGACAGGTTAGGGCATCTGCTCTGTCATTCTATGGGGCTGGTTTATGGACATGAGAACATGCATGGAAGACAGTCTATTGGTTCAGCCCTCCTGAGCGTCTGTCTCAAGATCATGCCGCCACACTTAACCACACTGTGGTAAGGAAATAGATTACTCAATTAACAAAAGCAAACTCTCTTTCATGGCATAGGCATTTTCAATGAAATAGTCAATATGAATACAATAGAACAGAGGTGAACCTGTGAAGCTGCTAATTTCATTTTTTGGAAGAAAAACATTCTCTTCATGAATCATGAAACTCCAAAGAACCGTTTAAGCTAGTAGTCTAATTGGCTTGAAAAATGTAGTGAATTTCAGCTCCTGCTTAATGGCAAAACTTCCCACCAAAATTAATATGTCATGTACATTGAAAATAATGCTTTTGATATTTTTTATACAAATCCCTTTAACAAAATATACTGTAAAAGTGGAAATTTTCACGCATTTCGCGCAACCAGAAACTAGCGCGAAAATAAAAGCACTTGAATATTTTTGCTTGCCATATATTCCTGTGTGTGATGTCTTGATTCTGCAGAATTAAAAACATGCAAAACTCTTCTTACCCGGCCAGGCGCGAAAAATAAGTCGTGCGAAGATATCCACTTTTACAGTAGTGAAGCCAAAATCAGAAAGATGGTTGATATAGCAACTTTGCAATAACATATTATGAAGGTTTAAGAGGAAAGGATGTGATGATTTGATTCCTCGTGTTGCTCCAGTTAAATGCATTCTCATCAGACACACACATCTACAAATCTGATTCCTGCAAAAGTATATTGCTTTTTCATTGGTAACTTCAAAAGGAAAAACATTTGCATAAAAAATTACCTATATATCTGATGGTTTAAGAGAAATGTAACTTCTTGAAAACGTTATTTTGAATTAAATTATAGACTGTTCAGCAAAATCACTATGAAACATATCATTAATTGATGTGCACTAACCGTTATCTTTTCCTGAATTAAGTACACTTTCTGTAATTATGGAAAGAATGCAACAATGTGATATCATAGATTTATCAGAAATGTTACATTTTTATGTTTTGAGAAAATTTAAAGCATATTTTCATATAAGAAAAAAAGAGCAATTTTTACATACTCAAGTGTGCCACATTAGATGCCTCAGAAAACATTCATATGATCATTACCTTTATAAGTATCAGTTTGACATTGCTGAAGTGTTCCCAATTCTGGCATGTCTGCTTCTTTGCATTTTCAGAACATATATACATATATTTTCCTTTTTACCTGGTTAAGTTCCATTTAACTCTATCATTACAATTAAATGTTAACATAAACACTAGTTTGCCTGGGCTAAATTGGAGTAAAGATACCTAAAGTTTCTAAGTATGCTTTTGCTTACTTCAAAAAAATTGAATAGAACCAGTGAGGAAATATGCGCATGAATAGCGGTAGTGGAATTCAGTCACCACAAAAATAAACCACACAAATATAAATTAAAAGACTCAAAGTCTTCACAGGCTTTATGGCAAAGAAGTTTCACACAGTACTGCATCAAAAAGTATCAAGCTTAGAAAACAGACAATACCTAAAGAAAGAAAGGCAAACCATTCGAGCTGCAAATGTATGTCTGCTACAAGTTTCTATGTCTCATCTGTGTGACACAGTGATGACTGCAAATGGTGTACTCTGCTAATGAATGAGTCTATCGTCTGATCGAAGTCAATATCTGGACTATACACTGGCTTTACTCCCATCCCTCAGCTTCCTTCCAGCCCGGCATATCTTTACATCATATCAAGGTCACATCAAACAGAGTAAGGGATAGCTTCTTGTTGTTCAGGTTTTCTTTCTCACCTCTCAGCCTCCTCTTTGGAGGCTAGGTTCCTTTCAGAGATGCTAATCGAAAACTTCACCCCAGTTTCTTTTATTCCTCTCACCTTCCTGCCAGAGCCCATTGAGTTCCCCTTGTTCTTATCCAACTCCAACATGGATACAGTAAACGTCCCACAAAGACACAGACTTAGCAACACCACAATAAACACCTTGTGAGAACACTGTCATCTGTTTCCAAAAAGGTCGGCTATGCATGAATGCACGTGGACAAAGGGAACATAAGGAATGGGAAAGTATAAGAAAAATAGAGTCATGGCCACAAATTAATGATTCGGATCAGACAAGGATGACTGGCTGCCATTTGCCATGGAGTAAAAAGCATGAACATTAATTGCAGCTGACAAATGACAGGGCAGCAGACACATGGACAAAGGAAAGAACAATAGTGCCTCAACCCCTTCTCTATCAAATTGCTGTTTATTCATGACATATCATTACTCCACAGTAAATCTTCTGCATTAGGGTACTTGAAGGTAATGCTTTGAGCATGGTTATATTTCTTTAATATACAGAAACTGGCAGAGCTAGTTTATGTAACTTTGATTAGTAAATTCCAAAACGTCCTTAAATTGTTACACATCAGGAAAGCTAGACCAAAATAAAGAAAAAAAAACACACAAAAAGCTAAAACAATAAACAAAGCTAAAAAAACAAAAAAACAAAAAAACAACAACACCAGTAACCCATAAACGTGTGATTCCAGCACACTCCCCTGAGCAATGTACAATGTTGCTTTCATTGCACCCCATCTTAGGCAAAGTTCTATATCAAAATTTTTAAGATTCAGGATTGTCACATTCACTTTAGACATCTTCCTAATGTTGGGTATTTGGGCCTCTGGGTGCACCCCCACCATTTGTACAAACTATGATCCCCTTGCCACATTATTTGTTCCTTCTGAGTTCAGTCAAAATCCAGCCACCAGAATTCAAGATGATGTAATGTGTATGGACCCATGCCCCACATGAACCCCTGGGGATACCACCAACACTTGTAAAAAACTATGATACCCCCCCCCCCCTCCATTGATGATTTAAGTCAAATTTGGTAAACGTCTTAAATTTCAAGAAGATGAATATGTCAACAATTTTGATGATTCCTAAACCTAATGAAGTTTGGTACAGTCGCAGCGGATAGGTGCAATTAACTCACTGTTTTCATTTTGACGTGACCTCTCTTTCCTCTTGAATGAACACGTTTCGCACAAAAACCGCTGGGAAAGTGTCGCAGCAAAACTGCTGTAACTTTACTATTAATTCATATTTTTTGATAATCCAAATGGTTATGAAAAGTAAAAACCTCATTTTAACCTGCCATTATGTTACCTCGTGTTTAACCCGTTGAGGACGAGTCCCGAGTACACTCGGGCAGGTGTCTATGGGAAATGCGTGTTGTAGCAAAATCAAACTGTCCTCTACCGGTTAAATAACGACGATAGAATTCCAAAATGGAGCAGCACTTCACTTTCAAAACGGAAAATAATTATCAGAAATCGTTGCTAAAATTTCACATTTTGACTTCGTGAACAACAAAAAACTTAAAGGTATGTTACCAAGCATGTATTTCTTTACAGAACTCTAAAATATGACATTCGAGAAGTTATGTGTCCGGATACGTCTGGAAATAATCGAAAGAGGTGCACTTTCTCCCTTCATTCCGAGCATGAAATTTCATAGTCATTCGCACACGGGAAGACAGGGTACAGTCCCACGTACCCACATCTTTGTGGTGCTCACATCACCTGTACTATGATTGTAACTCGTATTGGGAACTCGTAGTTGTATTGTTAGTGCAATAAAATGTGCATAAAGTCTGAATGATCCAATGTCATGAATTTACAAGTGGTATCATAGCTGGCAGATTTTTTGCTTCTTTCTTTGCTTCTTTCTTTAGGCCAGTTCTGATAAAGTGCTTGTTTATGAGGTGGTGAAGTCCTCTGCTACTTATCGACACCCCGTGGTCCATTCTCATGTACTAGGCGTATGCATCTGCAACAGCCACTCGCATCACACAGTAACAGTATGCATTGACCAGTAATATCGCTGGATTGGTGCAGCGTGGGAAAGTCCATTCACTGCGCAAGCGCAAATCAATTTTTCTTAGAATATGACGTCATTATTCTCGTTCGCTGCTCCCGCATAATTTGAGATTTCTGACAAAACACTTCATTCATTTTCACTTGTAACTTCAAAAATAGGTCTTCGGCAAAGCGAACAGCACTCCACTAACGTCCGCACATGTCTTATGAATATGTATGTTAAGTTTCATGAATATTTAGTAGCGCAAATAGATGTGTCTGGAAATAATCGGAGGGTAGTTTTCCGAGACAGCAAAACATGAAATGTTGAATAACTTAAAAAATGCTAAATCGTTTCTCGTGATTTTTTGTATGTGGACAGAAATTATCATTTTACATCAATACTGAAAGTTTGAGCGATTTTGGTCAATGTATAGTGGAGATATGAGAAGGTGAAATTTTGGTGAAAATGAGAACGCCAGATTCGGAGTGCCCCGATGACGGTTGAAAATTCAAAAAGTTTCGTGGGTTTCGGGGGAGTTAATTATAGTTGTCCACTGTGACTGGGTAAAGGGCGGTGAGCAATGTTGTGTGTAATCATATCGTCCCCTTGAGGCAAAACACTCTGTCCCTCAGATAGGACATAAAATGGAGGTCCTGTGTATGAGAGAGTAACAACTCCTGCACATAAAAAAACGCTTCATTCATTCACTGCAAAGAGCAGGGTGTTTAACCCATAGAAGTGGTCCCACCTCACATCCAGCTGGACCCCATGGAAGACCAGCTTAAAGATAATATAAAGTTTTGGTTCCTCAAAAGTTTCCCTGAATTTCCTTGTCTTAGTTTGTGTTTCAGGTTAAAGTACCTTTCATATAACTAACACTGTGAGACAGACTCACCCCAAAGTGCTCTCATGTCTGAGTAATCATGCAATAATGGTTTCATACCAGAGCCGCCGCCGTACGGCGGCGAGGTAGTACACGTATTGTACGAAACCATTATTGCATGATAACTGCGACCAGCAGCGTGCAGCATAGCTAACTGCCACCAGCAGCCCCACACGCATAGCGTAATGGGGCTTTGCATTGTAGCATTCAGGATCATGACAGATTTAGTATCGCGGGTAAATATCAACTTAAAATCCAAAAATTTCTTCAATTTGAAGACTTACCAGTTAAGTTCAAGTATTGAAAACAGGCTTCGGGCAACGTTTGGTTCTGCCAATAGTCCCTTTCTGTTTGAATTGATGACTGAATGTAACTCGGTCGAGAGGACCTTGGGAGAGCTACATACACTGAATACTACGGCCAGCGCATGCGCACAAGCGCATGCGCACACAAACATCTTATCCGTTCATGGATTTGAAATTTGTGCACATGTGATAAAATCATGATAAAATCATGATGGACCAATCTCCACATCTCATGATAACAAAAGTGATATTTGTACGTACATGTGTGTGTGTGTGTGTATTAGTATCCACACATCAGATTATATGGTTTGTATCACGTATTGCAAAAATTAATGTGTAAATATTGTTCATTTCTTGTATGTGTGAATGGGTCTCTGATAGACTTCATGTCTGTGTTTTGCATTGTTTTTCCCCTCTCTCTCTTTTCTATCCCTGAGGGGGAAAACAAAAACCATTGTGGTAAGATCAAATTACCATAAATGTTAGATGGAAAAGAACTATGTTCTGGTGAATTTACACACTCAAAACTAACAAAACACATGAGGAAAATTGAAATTCTTTTGGCAATGATGTAACAAAGCAATATGAAAATCAATACTAGCTTTCCTAAGCGAACCCAGAGATACTGAGGCACACAGCACTGCACTGTGTCTTTGTTAAACATGGTGGTAGCTCTAGCCAATGGGATGTCATACCAATAGTAATTGGTCCCTATCCCCACGTTATGCCGTTATGCCGTTGGACAGACTGCAGGGTGACAAGGATTTATGCAGATGCCTACAACTTAAAGCTGAAGACAGAAACGAATGATAGCACAGTCATGTAATGTATTGTCTGGTTTGTCTCTTTTATGAGCCAACCATGGGCAAAGAACTAATTCCAGCATTGGCCACCATAAGGCCTTGGCTGGGGGAGTTCTCAACAAGAAAAAATTCCAATGGCCTACCACAGCAGGGCACATGGTGCAGTAAGAGCCATGGACGTTTGAAGAAATAATCAAATTATCTAATTAGGGGACATTCCGCTGGGACATTGAGGACAGATGGAGAAACAGAGAACCAGAGCTGCAATGGACAGACATACAAATAGACTGACAGACTGTGTGTGCTTTAACAGCAATCATACACAGCAGGGACTATTTCATTGATAAATCATGGGGGGGGGGGGGTACTAAATACACACCTAGGCAAATGTTCATATAATTTCTTTGACAATCATTTTCATTTCAGACTTCAACGAAACCCATTCACAATAACAAAATTATTTGTGCCAAAATCTAGGATTCTAATTGAGTGGAATGTTTGAGTGAAGAGCAGGACTTTCATATACAATTTCAGTGAGGTCATAATATTTCATTACACTTGCACATCAAGAAATCATCAAGAACATCACCTAAAAATACAGAATGCTAGTCATCTTCTATGTAATGTGCCTGACTTGTAAGCCAGTAATTTGTGACTTTCACCGAAGTGATTTTCTCTAAATGCACATTGAATTTTTTATTATCCACCTTTTTGGGGTCTTTTTCTAGGCCAAGATCACTGATTGATAAATATGCTGTAGATTATAAACTGTATATACAACTATTATGTATGTAAAGAAAAAGAAGAAAAACACCACTTGAGAAAAAAAAAAGAATCCTTGGAAAGTAGATTGCTTCTTCTGATAAGGATGTCCTTTTTAAAATCAGTGTGATGATCAGTATAAATGTGAAAAGCGAAGGTATAATTCCAGTGGATGCTACCTTCAGCCTCTTAAAATTGGTATATGCACAGGTCAAAATCACTCACCAAAATTTTCACCAAAATTATTGCAGGAAATGAGCACAACAAAAGACAAAACATGTACTCTACAATAGTTTGACTTACTTAGTCAAGAATCCATCACAAAATGCATGAAGCATTATAACAGAATGCCCCAGCAAACTGGACCGTATAATACCCTGATAAAAATAAATAGAGCAGCAGGATTCTTACACACACTTTGTCCACGATGTGTTCTTTAATACTATCAAAGCAGTTTCTTAAGGTGAGTGAGTTCTACATCTACCATGTCTAATCCAATTGGATCTCCTGTTCATCTCTATTAACTGCATTATTTCTGAAACATCATTTTCCCTAGAAACTCCAGAGATAATCCTAATCCAAATCCCTGTCCTAACCAGAGTATGAACTCTTATTTCTTAAAAGCTCCTCCCTTAAATTCTACCAGTGTCATTGACTGCAGGAGGTATGTACTGCATGAGGAAGCAGAACCAAGAGGATTTAGTTCTGTTGGGGAGTTCATCTTCCGTAAGTCACCCTCTCCCCTTTTGTGCTGTAATTTGCTCACAAAGAATTTGGGAGGTGAATCACCAAAACTAGAAAATGCAAGTGAAAATATTCTAATACGCAATACAGTAATTGCTGGTATTATTCCAAAAATGAATTCAAATCTTGATGAAATTAATGTTTCCTGAACCATAACTTTCCAATGCTAGTGTAACTGAGGAGAGTAGAATGGACAAGTAAACCTTACTACGCAGATTATTGCAACAGATATATGCATCAATGTAATACTTACTTGAGAGTAATTCCCATAAAACTAAAGTTAATTTGATTGATAGCAGTGACTTGAGAAACAGGCAAAGGAAAAGTGAGAGAATGCAACAATATTAGTAGAATACATCAATGAAAATTTGAAGAAAATCAGACAATCCGTTCAAAATCTATGAATTTTTGAAGTTTCAGTGCCGCCATTGCTGGATGAGAAGACTACAACAGCTTGTGATGTCACATGCATAAACAATACGAGGAAAATATAAAGAAATTAAACATATTTTCACTTTGTGTGCATAAGAAAAGAGCACTTGACCTGCCTCTTTTAGAAGGCAGTGTAGAAAATATTTCCCTAAACATACAACAGTAACAGGTCGGAGGGAGTGCATACTCTTTGCAAAAAATATATATTAAAAAAAGAATACATTTTCAGGGAGTTTTTGGCAGTTGATAAATGTAAAACTGTTTTGATTGTGGGTGTGGAAACATGTTTCTAAAATGCCATAAAAAAGTGTGATTGTAAGATATATGCATTTGAGCAAGAACATTTCTATAGAGTTGATAAACGAGAAGTTGTTTTAAAGCTCAGTTTGGTTATGGCCAATAAGGTTTTTAAAGCTGTAAAATCTTGTCATGTCACATACAAGTCAAATTCTTTTAGTATTGCAAGAAGTGATGTGTAGAAAATGTATGAGGTGCATTATACTGTGATTTTACCACTGCAAATTTTGTGAGTCAACTGATATTTGCAAAACGAACAGTTCACAAATATTTTGTCTCCTGTAACACAACTGCATTGTATGATGTATTGAGTGTTGGGGGTTAGGAGGGGTGGATCATTACTTTTTCTCTTTAAAAGTGATATAATTCTTTCCCATGCTCTGAATCCTGTCAATTCAACCTCTGGCAAAATTACTTCACAAGTGCCAACTTGTGAAATACATATAAAATAAACGCTGTGTACGGTACACTCTATAGTGTGCTGTCCTGCTTGTTCCATTCTTGCATTGGTTCTTGTCCTTGTTATAGTCCTTTCTTTCTGTCTGTTTTGCCTGATGTCATGATATCAAAATTTTCACATAAGTATGGAGTCCTTGACGGATCTCGAGGTGGATACCCTCATCTCCCACAGTAATTCACTCAAATTACAAGCTATGCTTCTCTTGTATATTCCTCTTTTGCATGTATACAGTTTGAAACTAAAATAGTATTTGCTTACTTGTTTATTGAAATACAACACTGATATTGCAATTGTATCCATATTTTGTTGAAGCTTATGTGATTCAAAATTCTCTCTAACATTTTGTTCTCTTGTAAGCATTATGTACATCACTTTGTAGTGCTTTATATGGAAATAAAATCATTTGATTTTGAATTGAATTTGAATAGTGTGAGGCCCAGACAAATGGAGGCGCCTGGATCCACAGTTTTCTCAATGTATACATGTTAAAATATACCCAAAACATCCCTCTACACAGATAATTAAACAGGTGATACTTGGCAATGTTTGGTCAATAATAATATCGGGGCCCTCTTGATGATCAGTGTTTAAGACTGAAGAGGCCACCTTGGGTACAGAAAACCACAGTATTATCACTAACATACCCTCAATATTCTCTAAATCTCTTTCCCATATACTTGCCTTTTCTCTCTTTGAAAACCGTGATGACAATGAAGTTGTGTAATTTCACCTATCATATTATTGTATTGTGTAACACTTCACCATCTCATATTCCCTTATACTTGCATGTACATGTACTTGCAGTTCATATTCTGCAGATACGTTGGATATTTACAACAATGAAGACTTGTAATACTGTATACGCCATATATTTCGCAAGTCTAAATTTTCTCGAATCAGGAATTCCCGACGATTTCACGAGTGGTAAAATTCGCGATCGTGGAGTCCTGTACTGAATGGAGAAGTGTACACGCGTACGTCACATTCACATCGGGATCTGAGTCAATAATTTCGTGTGTCTTTAATTTCGCGAATAGCACCTGACTCGCGAAATTCGCGAAAATAAAAACCTCGCGAAATATTTGGCGTATACAGTATTTACAATGCATACTGACACATGCACATAATATACAGACACACACAACAAACACAAAGACACACAGACACACACATTCTGTATGTGCCATATATTTTATGAAGTGGGGCTTGAATTCGGCAGTGAGTACTTCATTGACACCATGAGAAATGAGCATCATCCTATTTTTCAGAAGTGTTATACAGTGCATTTGTAATACAGGCTAATTTCATCAATATTAGTCAAGCTGAGAAATTTGCAAAAATAAAAACATTGCAAAATAACCACATGTACGGTATACATTGTACTCAATTCTTTATCGAAAAGAAAATGAAAGATGGACCCATTTACTGCAGGGTCATAGGCTGAATTTATCATCTTTTCTATGTATGAAACACGTTTCGATACCCATTATCAAATTGAAGGCCTTTTTGAATGTGTTTCTGGAGTTGCTGCATTTATCATTTCTATTGTGAGATAAGACTGTCACTGCGCAGCTCCATTATGCAGTTTGACCCATGGAGCTGAGATGTGTAGTTGGTAGGAGTTGGCGTGGGCAGGTCCGAGCAATAAACGTGTTTCAAAATGACTTAACATTTATCATTTTCATCCAGAGAAACACATTTCTGGCTCATATGCATTTGCAATCACACTTTTTTCAGCATTTCAGAAAGGCAATTCCAACCCCATAATCAAAACAGCTTTATATGTTCATCGTCTGCCCAAATCTCCCTGTTGTTTGAAAGTGAGCTGATGAACACACCATTTGTTATGTGTCCCATTTCTTCTGTAGTTTTATTAGGTGTCTTTTCTTTCCTTCTTTTCCTGTATAGTGCCATCAACAAACTACAATATAAACTTGGGACCACAAAAGGAAAGAGGCAACTATATATAAATGTCATGTTGTTGCACACATACATATGAGTACTCATTTCATGGATAAACTATTATTTTCATACACATGGCCCTATTTCATAGGGAACTATTCCATGTCACATCACATATCCAACCAAGTCACAATTGATAACCACTGTTAAAGGTAGGGAATCCCATTTGCACGCCTTAAATGAAGAGTTGTATAAATACAGTGGTATGTTGAAGAGAGTATCATTTTAGAAACTCCCATAAAGTATTGAAAGTGGAAGGTAACATTTTTAGTACATTTTTTTTACCGTTAGATTTTGAATTGAATTGTTTTCGGGGCTCACCGTAAATTCCAGTACATTACTAGGCTACCTTTACAGACCCATGTACTGCATGTGTGTCCATCATGTATATTTTGTGAAGAAAGTTCATCAACACTTACAAACATTTCTATATACATTCTTGCCACACACTCTATATGTTATTACATCAGCTCTGGTACTTTTAGATTTGTGTTTATAGATCACAAATACAGAAGAATGCAACAAAAAGGCTTAAGTGTGGCTGACACACAGAACTACTGAGTAGTTGAGTTTTGTGCATTATTCAAATTTTAGATAACTGTTGACTTCCAAATTTCTAAGCAGTGGCCTAAGCAGGTCCCCTGAGGTTCATATTTAATGTTTTGCTGCATTTTGGGAGGTCTGTAAAAGGTATCCCCTACCTTTAAAGGGGGAATCCAGTCCAAAAATAGATTAGTCTGATAAAAAAGAGTAAAATCTTATGAGTTCAACAGTAAAAATTTGACTGAAATTGGATGAAAAATAAGGAAGCTTTGAAATTTTGAAGCTTTGCTAATTTATGAAAAAAAGTTCTTGTACAGCGGATATGAATATGCAAATGAGTGAGCTGACCATGTCATAACCTCACAATCTTTCATTGATCATGTAAAAAAAGAAATGACGAAAATTCAATGTTTCTATCATTGAAATCTGAAACATGATGTTATTCCTGGTTGAATAACTTCAGAATAGTGATCAGTTAGACATATCAGGATTTGAGGCTTGGGCATAATTGTGTTTGAACGAAAAACTGGAAATTTCAAAACTTTATGTACAGACTATAGTTGTGAGGGGATGACATGCTCACTTTGCCATTTGCATATTCATATTGACTGTTAACTTGTTCCTTAGAAATTAGTGATACTTCAAAATGTCAAATATTCCTTATTTTCACCCAATTTCAATCAAAATTTTAAAGTTGAAATTGTAATATTTTACTCTTTCTTATCAGACAAACTTATATCTGGACTGGATTTTCCCTTTTAAGAAAATCATCTTTTCGCGAATGTCAACTAAGTTCCTAAATCAAAATATCTGGTGTCTTTCTCTTCTCTCCTTCCCCCCTCCCCCCATCTCTTGACTTCTCTGTACATATCTCACACAACTTCTTCCCCTCTCTCCTTTCCTCTGCCATCAGCCTCTCTGCTTTTCACCATCCTAATTCCAGGCCAACACTACCCAGTAGGCCTATATTTTGCTCCTACTGTATACAAAACCCAAATAGTGCTTGTGAAAGAAAGACAATCATGCTTTCATATATGTCACACGGGACTCAATAAAAACTAGTTTCTATCTTGAATTCAAAGAGAAGGATATATCAGTGATGGACATTTATAATACTTGGGGCAAGGTCAAAGTCACTATCAAATGCAGTGCTGAGGCCATATATTCTTTGAGGTTACCAGCTGCAGGTGTATGATCCTATCTCTTTTAGTAACAAAATTTGGCAAGACAAAGAAAAAACAGAACACTTGCACAATTCAGGCACTGCAGTTTTGGTCTACTCTTCAAAATTTCTACATTTCATACAGGGGAGTGGATTTTACTGTGATTGAATATTAGAATAACTGCATCATCCCATTAAGAAAAAAATAACAATCATCCCATCTACATCTAAAGTGCAAGTTTCATTATATAAAACAATGATGACATTCAAGTCTGATAGCTCTTCAAAGCCTTGCTGTCAGTTTATGCAGCAAGGAATACATTTAGGGGGTACTCTTTATGGCTGGAAATTAATGTAACTTTTGCACGTTCTTTCAATGGATGAAGTTGTATGAAATGGTTCCTTTCAGACAAATAATGCAATCATAAACTTGGCAGCATAACACATGCTACTGCAGCATGGAGGAGCAGCAGGAGCCTGGAGGTAGTCCCTCTCGTGTTTGAGATTGACATTCTTCACTAATCAGAAAGAGTCGTTATCTCTCCCCTCTCAAACCAAACCCAAATAAGGATGTGATCTCAAATGCACACAACCCACAGGGTGGCAACACAGATGCAATACCCATTACCTTCCACACTTCCATCTAAATGAGTTGGAACTCACATACAGTACATCTCTGGGAGAAAGGGAGAGAGAGGGAGAGACAGAGAGAAAGAGAGAAATGTCTCGTTTTCATCAGAATCATTCTGGCTGCACCATCACTCAAAGAATTAAACAAAGTAAAAACTAATGTTCATATGTACATAAAGGAATACAAAAGAATAACATGTTCACAATATGATACCCTTTAGTTTTCTTCCTTATCAGTTTTGTGACATGATTCATCTTCTTTCTAAAAAAAAAAAAAAAAAATGACTTCCTCATATAGCCTGTTCAAGATCGTAAAGGACACAGAACGTACATAACTTCATTCAAAAGAAATAAGAAAGATCAATACATCAGGTGATATAAACTTGACCAACAGAGTAATGTCATATACAAGAAATAACGAAGTGGCATTACCAGCAAGACAACTTTGAACAGCCCACAGAATAAAATACTAGATGATTATTAAAAAGATTCAAATGGTCAAAACTTAACTATTATATTTATCTGATATGACACAGAATTTCATGAAGCATCTACACTGTACAAGTTTCACTTAAACCTACTTCTTATTCTCATGATTTCAGCTACAAATTGTGTAGTTGATGAGAAAAGGACAGTAAGCTACATTTTAACCCAATGAAGACTAGTTCCAAGCATGCCTATGCAGGTGGCTATGGGAAATGTGTGTTACAGGAAAATTTGCTTGTCCCCTATGGGTTGAGCTTGACTGATGCTTGTTACAATAACCATTACACTCATCCTTGACAAAGAAAAGGTGAAAAGGTAAAATAAATGTTCCTTCAAAAATAAAGCTCAAGATCCTCAGTGATAACCAACATTTATATATATATATATATATATATATATATATATATATATATATATATATATATATATATATATATATATATATTTGTATACAAAAAAAGAAAGTGTGTCAATGTGTACCCATGAGATGTTTCATCATGTAAGACTGATGGCAATGACATTCAAAGCAATGTTGATACCTACGAATAAACTACCCGAAGAAACCTGTAAGGATATGGGTCCACTGACTTGCAAAATATAGAGTGTTATATGAAGTCTATTTTGCCATCAGTAGAGAGACCACTGTATCTACTGCAACAACAGGGGGGGGGGGGAATCAAATATTGGTTATCACTTTGTTCGTTGTTGTAAGTTTAATTGTAATTCTTTTTTTTCTTTTTTTCTTTTTTTGGGGGGGGGGGCTGTTTGAAGAAGCAAATATCATAGTGTTCCTCTCCTGTGTAGAGACTAACCCATACCACATATAGATATTACTATCCCTCTTCCTACCCCCCCCCCCAAAAAAAAAAGAAGATATACATAAATCCGGAAAGTACATGGGTGTGAAGTATCTGTCACAACCATTATGAAACCAGGTGTATTTTTAGCTGCAGCTGTAATATTCCCATATTCCCCCTGAAAGAGCACCCTTACCCCAATGCTGGAACTGTCTTTGCTACATTATTTAAACACGAACTTCTGAAGATGAGACATACACAAACATTGATGCCTGTCTGATTAAACAAGAGATTTTAGGTTGAAATATTTGTACGCAAGGCACATTTCCTATTTCCTACAAGCATGATGAGGACAGTGTTTGTGTGTACATTGTATGTGACAGGACTGTACTCACTCGAGACGAAACTCTAGGCTGAAAGGAAGAGTTTTTTCTTTCATATTTTGGATGTTGAATTAGCCAAGGATTTTTTTCTTACTCTGCTACTAGTGTTTAACATGACGTATCTTGATATGATTTTACTTCTTCATCATTGCACAAAATTTGGAAACACAGAAGCAAAGAATGATAATGACCCCTGGATAAGCAATGATGAGAGACAATTATAGTATAATGCTTGTTACACAGAACATCAGTAAAGTCTGCATTCTACAATAAAATGGCCATTTCCTTTTTCTTTCAGTACAGAACTCTCTTTCACAAACCTGCCATCTTCTACAAAATTTTGCTCAAAGATGACAGTTTGTATCAAAATACCTTATGTCCAATTACAGTTGAACTTACACAAATTAGTTCTAAGCACTGGTTTGAGATATAACCTTTCCCATTGGTTCTATCAACAGGAATTAATTAACCACAGACTGCAGCCTTCCATAAAATCTGCACTTTTTATTGTGTGCTCAAGTGGCCAGGTAGCTTTCATGTCTTGTCCGAAATACATCTGTAACACAGACATGACTGCAATACTTTCTTCTCAGGATTGTGTGTGTTGGGGGGGGGGGGGGGGCACTCATTGTATCTCACTGAAATGTGGTACATATGAGAACCAAACACTGCTTGAGCAAAGTCTATGTTTGGAATCCTATTAGACCCAAATGAAGAAATAACAAAGAGCATTCATGATGGGTACAATGTGTACTCAGATCCCAATTTTAAGCTAATATTTTGATTTGGGCTCAACTAAATCCCACAACCATGTCTGCAAGTGCTGAAGCAACAGACCACAAATACAATACTGCACATACTCTTTTGCAGGCCGTTCATGTACATGCATATTTACTGTGTCAAAATTGAAGGAAAGAGTGCCAAAATGTGACTTTAGAATTCTTTGTCTACTTTAAAACATTAGTATTCAACCTTTAAGCTCCAGCATGGCAGTTTTAGAAGTTATGACTGATTTTTGTGAGAACTGCACAATGTCTAATGTGTGTTCTGCATCATTGATTGTAAAAATGCTAAAAATGATATGAAAACTGGTGTCACAGCAAAGGAAATGGTCTCTTGAAACTGGATATCCATATCATCTATAAAAAAAAAAATTTAAGCCATGAAAAATTGTGAGTCCAGACTGACTGATTTACTCAATGCTTTTACATCCAGAGCACCTAACTTTGGTGAGCTGAAATCAGCAACGTGACTTAATAGACACAAATCCCTGCATAGCTGTACAGCAGTGCACAATTGGTGTAATTTGCACTGCGCTTCTTGTCTGTGACTTTCTCTAGTGAACTTAAATCAAAATGTCCCATTCTGGAGTTGATGCACATTTAAGACTTTGAGTTTGATGTTCGTTTGTTTGTTTTATTTCAATACGGTTAAAAAAAATCACTATCAGCCTAAGGGCTGTTTTTCAGTGAGTCCGTATCAATGTACATGGTATAAAACAACAAAATATATTACAAAACAAAAGATAGCATTCACAATAACAAAGCCTGATTAAGGCAAAAAAAAAATCATACAGATACAAAAAAAAAATACGATATAATCAATTAGGTTACATTAAATCATTTGGGTGGGCAGAGCCAAAAAAAAAAAAAAAATCTAGACCAAAAAAAAAAAAAAAAATGGATTATACAAATCTGAAATTACCTGATTAAAATGGAGTTTGGAAAATGAAATAATCAATGCTTGACAGAAATCTATTTAACTGGGTTTCACATCTGAGATTGATTGGGAGGCTGTTATAGACTTAAAACGCTACACACAATGTACTGTTTCTCTTGAAATTAGTGTTAAATTAGTGTTGAGAATTCCTTTGGTGAGGACAGTGACAGTGACACTGGTAATGACAGAGGCAAAGTCAGGGATATAGACTAGAAGAAGAAGAAGCATACAGACATGGACTTGATTGTGTGCAGCTTGCCAACCTTAGGTCTATCAGCACAAATCAGCGCCCTATGCTTGAGCTAAAACCTCCTTTATATTCTTCTTTTTTTAGGGGAAAATATATTCAATATCTCCGATAAAGAAATAATTAGGAATCTATGAAGATGATGAAGGAACACACATGAGTCTGTGAAGAAGATATTTAATCTACTTCCAAAATCATTGCGTGGACATTACCTCACTACACTATGGCTGTGGGGAATTCATGTATCTGCTTTGCTGCTAAGTGTGTCTCTAGAATGAAGTCATAATTTTGGTGCCCAAATCTTGCATCAGACTGAGTTTTGTGTTCAGTCAAATCACTTTCCCTCAAACTTTGTAGACAAGTTTTCATGTTCTGAATCATGATTATTCATACTACTGCATGGCTAAGCTTTCCAAAAATGTATAATGTGACTTATTTCTGAATTTTAAACCATTTTTCCTGTTACCAATAATCTACAATGCAGCAACTAGGACCTACAGCGTCAACTGGGATGCAGCTCTGCTTACCAATCGCTGTGGCCTTAATTTACAAAGGTAGCTTGAGATCAATCCACGGTTTAAAGGGTGTGTACAGTTCTGGTCGAGGTGAGGATTTAGCTTTTAACGTTTTGCGAGATATTCAGAAACCACTCTATGAGATGTCAAAAAGCATGCAGTTCTAAGGGGTATCAAAAGTTTATTCGATGAAAAGCGGTTTTGAAATGGCCGAGATATCCAAAAACAAGGTGAAACAAAGAGATCCTAATAAAGTTGTGGCATGTCGCCTTTTGTTATTAGCACTATTTTGGATATCTCAGCCATTTGAAAACCAATTTTCATCAAATAAATGTTGAATCCTTCTTAAAATTACATGCTTTTTCATATTTCATAAGAGGTTTTTCATTATCTCACTTAGGAAAGTTCAAAACATGAATCCCCACCTCAACCAGTACTGTACAGTCCCTTTAAGGGCGATAAAACAAGCCACAATGCCTTTCAACTGGTCACTTTTGGTACCAAATATTTCTTCTTTTTTTTAAAGTCAAATCTTCTTAACACAATGACTTCGACTGCTCACTAATATCATGTTCACACAAACAATTCTCAATTCACTTTCTACCCTGTCAACCAACTGGCATTACTACTGGACATTATTGTTTAGCATTGTTGCAAGCATAAGAATGCAACAGCATGAACTACATACATTTGAGCAGTTCGCCTATCTGGAGCGAGAACCAAGGACACATGCAGTCCTGGTGCCCAAATTAAGGTTGACTGACAAGGACTGTGTTTACAATTAGCACCAACACAAGGGTATGCTTCTGTGGCATCAGTTATACATCCTGAGGAATCTTGACATGCAGGTTCAATACCATGTTTCCCAGACATCATTTTTCCCTTCTACTTCTAGTCTACATCATAAACAAGGTCTATTAAAGTAAAAAAGAAAAAAAGAAAAAAAAAGAGGCAAAAATCACTTTATAATATAATAAAAAAGTAATAAATAATTTATTCATCTGATTCGCATGGAGGCAGTAATGCAAGGCTGACACTTGCACGACTTTTGGCCATGATTTTGTCGTGGCAAGTCGTGCCAATTTGGGGCACGAACTGGGAGGCTCCCACACTATTCACGACTAGTTCATGTATAGTTCATGACGAGTTCACAACAAGTTCACGAATAGTTCACAAATGCGTGCCCATCAGTGTCCACATTGATGCAAACTGGCACGACGAGTTCACGCATAGTTTGCGCATAGTTTATGCACTTCCCGCATTGGCACGACGAGTTTGCGCAATTCGGACGGTGTCGTGCCGACTTGCGCACGCCATATAAAAAGGGGGCCTCCCCAACCCCTGGTCATTTTTGGATTGGCTGTGGAAGAGACAACATGCTGAATACTTGTACATATTTGTTGTTTGCTGTTTTCATGTTAATTAATTGTTATCTTATTTCAAAACACTTTTCTTTTTAAACTTAGAATAAAGTTAAAGAGAAACGAAAACGAAGCGAAATGAAAAAAAGAAAAGAAAAGAAACAAAAAAAAAAACAAAAAAGAAACAAAAAAAGGACAAAAAAAACTCCCCTCCCCCACTCCCCCAAAAAGAAAACAAAGAAAAAACTAAAAAGAAACAAAAACAGAAACGAAAAAAAAAGAAAAAAGAAAAAGAAACGAAAAAGAAAAAAAACTAGAAAAAAAGAAAAAAAGAAACAAAAAAAGACACGAAAAAAGAAACAGAAAAGAAAAGAAAAGAGAAAAAGAAAAGGAAAAAAAGAAACGAAGAAATGGAAGTAAACGAAAAGAGAAACGAAAAGAAAGAGAAACGGAAAAGAAATGCAAGAAACGATCGAAGGATTTCGTTTCTTTGGGGGGTGGGTGAGGGGACTTTCTTGCGTTTCTTGCCCTATATATACTCCCGCACCGACGCCAGCGCTAGTAGTCGTGAACTGCTCGTGAACTGTTCGTGAACTGCTTGTGAACTCGTTGTGAACTGCTCATGCCATGCGCAAACTGTTCGTGAAGTGCGTAAACTAGTCGTGAACTGCTCGTGCCATCAGTGCGTGAAGTACACGTGTCTGTGTCACTGGGAAGGCACGGCCACGCTGCGACGCGCACCAATTCGTGAACATGTCGTGAACTGGACGTGAACTGGACGTGAACTGTTCGTGAACTATTCGTGGCAGTCGTGGCATAGCGCGTAATGCCATGCACTGGCACGCATCATTCCGCATTCGTCCGGACAAGTTCACGGCAAGTTCACGACGAGTTCATGAAGTTTGCACATAGTTCACAACCCGGTCGCGAAATTTTGTCGTGACCAAAATTGTAAAAATTTCAAAATTCTCGTCCCGACATGGCACCCAGTCACGAGTTTATGCACACTTCATGCCAGTTTACGACTAGTTTGCGCACTGGCACAACTCGAGTCGTGCCAATGCGTGCCACAGAATCGTGCAAGTGTCAGCCTGGCTTAAGTTTGTTTGTTTCTTTGTTTTGGCCATTAAAGACTCACACACATTCGTATAAAGAATTATTGGGTTTTTGAAACACGATACAAAAATCATTTTATTCCCAGCTATTTGCATTCAACCAAAACACTCACTCAGCTGCTCAAGATTCAGAACTTTACATGTTGAAGCAATGACCAAAGCATGACCTGAGGCACTACTACCCAGGCTTAGAGTAGCATGTTGAATCATTAATCATCATCTTTAAGAACCATTTGCCTGCCATTCATACACACTGCGCAAAGCAAATTATTGCAATGTTTTTTTTTTCAAAAAATGAAGATGAAATGACTTTTGCAGTGTGATGTAGATTGTGATCATTATCATTGTATGTTGTTGTTTTCTTGTCTTCTTTTTAGTGTGTCTACAGACAAGAAATTTTGGTTTTTGCAGCCATGTTTCAAAAACTGAATTTTAGCATTATAAAATTTTCGGGTGATTGAAAAGGCCTGATGTGAAGTAATGCAGAAACCTTGATATATCCTGTGTAGAGTCAAATAGAAGTCATCTAATCCACAAAATGAATAAATGGTAACGATTTTGAAAAAAAAAAGAAGAAGAAATTCTAAGAAGAAAGAAAGAAGCCTTTATCAGTCTATTTTAAAAGATTTTGAGAGGATTAAATGTTACACAGCTTCAACTGAGACATAAATGATAGCATTTGAATTATGATATCCGTTAAACTTTCAGTCCTACATTAGCATAGACTATTCTTATTCATATCAACTCTGTGACAAAGTTAAAGGGACTGTACAGTACTGGTTGAGGTGGGGATTCATGTTTTGAACATTCCTATGTGAGATAATGAAAAGCCTCTTATGAAATATGAAAGAGCATGTAATTTTAAGAAGGATTCAACGTTTATTTGATGAAAATTGGTTTTCAAATGGCTGAGATATCCAAAAAAGTGCTAATAATAAAAGGCGACATGCCACAACTTTATTAGGATCTCTTTGTTTCACCTTGTTTTTTGATATCTCAGCCATTTCAAAACCGATTTTCATCGAATAAACTTTTGATACCCCTTACAACTGCATGCTCTTTGACATCTCATAGAGTGGTTTCTGAATATCTCGCAAAACGTTAAAAGCTAAATCCTCACCTCGATCAGAACTGTACACACCCTTTAATCTACCCCTTGGTCAGGTTGCATGGGGATGGGAAGATGCCATAAGTACAGCTGTATTAAAGCACTCGATACACCACCACCCTTTAGTTGACTGGGATACCTCTGCTTCTCACTCAGTCAATATCATTTCCAACATACATGTAGCACAAACATAATATTTTCCAAGATATTTTTATCCATTACACCACATAGCAGAATCATTAGCCTTACACTTTGTTGATATTATGTTAAAAACTTATATAACCTTGGAATTGAATCATCAATGAACATTCCTGGCCAAAGCTATGTCTAAAATAATTATATCTTCAACCAATGTATGTACTTTGACCTTTGACCAATCACCGCTATCATGTTCATGCACATATTTTCTGATTTATTTCTACCCTGTCCACCAACTTACACAAGCGCTAGACATTCCAAGCTGCAGTAATGATTTGTACAGTGACCTCACACTATTATAATTTTATGGACAATACTAAAACTGTCTTTCATTTCTACCTATCCAACCAAATTATATTACCAAAGGGTAATACGTGATGAAGTTACAATTGAAAAAAGAAGTAATTTTTAGCCAAAGTTCAGTGACTTTTGACCTTTGACCTTGAGGTATTTTGTCAAAACTCTTAAGTAACAAAAAAATCCATTGAGTGGTTTGATTCTGCTGGAGCAATAACTGGATGAGGGACAGACCAACAGATAAACAACCAGAAAACATGATGCCTCACAAATTCTTTGGGTTGGCAGGATAAACATGTGAAGAAATTAGTCTAATCTGAAGGATGCCCAAATATTGTATGACAAGTGAAATCTCAAACTACACTAGACTTGAACTCGTCACTGGGATGAGTTAGGTGATACGCTGCAAAAAGCACAGATCAAAGGGACTCGAACTAACAATACTACAGAATTATTAGGCAAAAAAAAAAAAACAAGAGACCTGCGGGTCTAGCGCTCACCTGAGTATCGCATGTTCACCTTTCACGCAGTCACTAAACTATTCACAGGTCTACTAAAATTTGACCAGGCATTCTCAAGTAGAAGATGAAAATGTACAATGAGGGCCCAAATTTTTTTAAGATTCCTTAATCTGGGGGATTAGGGCCCCCTGGGCCCTCTGGGTGGGGCATGGTGCCCATTTTGATAAATTGCGATCCTGACCCCCTAGGGATGTTACCTGCCAAGTTTGATGAAAATCCATCATGAGATTTTCAGGAAGAAGATGAAAATGTACAATTCAGTCCCCCATTTGGACCTTCCCAACCCCCCCACCCCCACCCCCAAGAGGGGCACCCCTGGATCTGCTATGAACAAACTTGAAACAACAGTCATTAATGTACTCACTCATAGTATTATCTTAGCTCTTTAACTTCTGATTTTAGAGAAGATTTTTAAAGATTCCTTCATTTTGGGGGGTTTGGGCCCCCCTGGGGGACCCCTGGGTGGGGCATGATGCCCATTTTAACAAATTGAGATCCTAACCCCCTAGGGATGCTACCTGCCAAGTTTGGTGAAAATGGGTCATGGGGTTCTAAAGAAGAAGATGAAAATGTACAATTTAGGCCCCATGAGGACCCCTCTCCACCCCTTCCCCTGGGACCCAAGGGGGGCACCCCTGATTCTGCCATGAACAAACTTGAAACTACAGTCATGAATGTACTAACTCGTAGTATTAACTTAGCTCTATCACTTCTGGTTCTAGAGAAGAAGATTTTTGCAGATTCCTTAATTTTGGGGGGTTTGGGCCCCCCTGGGGGCCCCCTGGGTGGGGCATGGTGCCCATTTTAACAAATTGAGTTCCTAACCCCCTAGGGATGCTACCTGCCAAGTTTGATGAAAATCGGTCTTGGGGTTTTCAAGAAGATGAAAATGTAAAAAGTTTACGCACGACGGACGACGCACGCCGCACAAAGGGCGATCGCAATAGCTCACTTGAGCCTTTGGCTCAGGTGAGCTAAAAATCGTTGTATTGGCGTAACCCGCCCGACCCTAAAGAACCCCCCGACCCTGAACTTTTCAACAACAAAAAAAGGAAATACATCGTTTTTACCGAGAGAGGGCACGATACGGGTTAGCGAATTATCAAAAACAACAACAACAGCTGGTGTCGGAAAATGGCCGCGCAGTACAGCGTGTCGGCGACCGGCAAGTCCGGTTCGAAGATTTTATTAGAAAACAAATGCCTGTCACAACATTGGGTGGAATTCTCGAAGGTGCTTCAGTTTAGACCATGGTTCAGCCATGGAGTGGTTTAAGTTGGAGGCGAGTTCATTGGACCACTTTTGAAAATACGCGCTTGATTTAGCGCATATTTTAAAAGTGGTCCAATGAACGCATCTCAAATTTAAACCACCCCATAGCTTAAACCAAAACCACCTCCGCAAATTTCAACCCCCTCCCCACCCCCCTATTTTGGGTGGACGCCTATACTTGTTCCCTATTTTCAAAAGATCCCCCCCCCCCCATCTAGGGAAAACATTCAGAAAATGACCCCCCTATCTACAGAAACTGACAAAATAACCCCCCCCCCCCCCTTTTCATAAATTTCTAGGGAAAATCTTCTGGAGATCAGTCCAAATTTTTTTTTTTTTTTTTTTTTTTTTTGGGGGGGGGGGCCTCTGACCCCCTATCTACGGAAGAGTTTTCAACAGACTCCCCCTCCCCCAATCTACGAAAGAATTTTCAATGGACACCCCTATCTACAGAAAAGACTAAAAAACACCCCCCTCCCCTCCTTCATAAATTTCGAGGGACAAATCTTCCGTAGATAGACGTTAAAAACGGGAACACACATGCAGTCCCCTATGGGTTTGAGTGGGGGGCCAGGGTGTTTTTCCATGTCCAAAATATGATTCTCTTTTAATATTTATTGCTTTTAAACCGGTGATATAACAAACTTTGGATGCAACAGACCCTCTCTATTGAATGGGGTTTTGTTAAATATGAGTTTTCCACGTAAAATACAGGTAGCAAAAAAAAAAAAAAATCCGCCCGCCCGACCCTATTTGAAAATCTCATGTTACGCCAATACAACATTTTTTTTTTTTTTGGCCTTATTAAAAAGTCTTTATCTTGTAAATTCAATCTGGTCTAAATGTGTGCAAATATTTGGGCAACAGGCTATGCATTTACGTTATACAGTAAGAAGTATTTTTCATTTTGACCCACTCAAACTAGGGATATTCCCCCACCCCCACCAAACTTCTTGATCTTTTGCCAGTGTGTACACTAAAAACTAAAACTTTGTTAAGTTTGTCACTTGACCATTCCACCATTTGGTTGCAGGCTGTGCCTTTCAAGTGTGAGGTCATTGTGATGAACAGGAGTTTATTATTACATCACCATCTATGCGACCAAACCTCTCACAAGCAATACCACCTCCACACAGCCACAATGTGAATCCAAGACGTAATCATTACCATGGGTTTGCAGCAGGACACAATTTCTCCTGTGTAACTCAATAAGGCTCATCTAACCAGAAGGCACAGCCTGCCTGCTTTCTGCCCAGTGAATACAGATATTGCTATGAGACAAGGTATCCCAAATGTCATTACCTTACAGCTTATAAAACATGTACAGAATGACTACTTGTTACAATCAATACCATCTAGTTAGGTGATCCGAGTATCCTCTCGGATCACCTTCTGTATCTGTACTGATTCTTTGTTCTTCTTCTTCTTTTTCTTCTTTCTCTGCAAAAGTTGTGTATCGCTAATCTCGGTGAGTAATCTTCCTATCAATGTCAAAATTATACCATACATGTATCATGTCCCAAAGACGATCCTTCTAATAAAAAAATCATAGTGATTAGTCGACCGTGACGTCACTATGACGTCATTATATGAAAACACATTCTCAATCATATCTCTTTAATGGAATGAAAATTTTCAATGAAATTTACGTCACATATATTTCAAGTCAAGCGCATTCTACTCATATAATCAAAATTCATATTTTCTCTTAAAACGTGCGCGTATGCGCGCGTTGAAATATTTGTATGCTCAAATCGAGCTCAAATTTTTTTTGCACACGTTTCAGACCAATTGGAGCATTTTTTGAAAAATTCAAAAAATTGGGCGGGCGCGTATGCGCGCGCACATATACGCACGCACAGCTAATATGCAACTGAAATTTCCAGTTTTTTCACATTTATCGGATGTCTGAAATGTCAAGGAATATTTCTACCAAGTTTCAAGTCAATCCGACTCGATATGACGTCACACGGGCCCGTCAAAGTTGAAATTCCGCGCGCGCGTCAATGGCGATATACAGTGCAACAATGCAAAAAAACCGCCAATTTTAAATCTGATTTTACTCATCAGGATGGACGGTGAACCCCCATTTTCTTTACATATTCTGAAAGCTGATGAGTTGTACATGTCATTTCATGGGTTGGCGATGCTGGAAAAATGATGAAAAGATATCAAATTTCTTAATAAAGTAAAAAAAGTAAATTTTCAAAATGACGTCATCGAATTTTAAGTTCACTCAAGCATATCTCACTTATTCTTTTGTTGATTTTCATCCAAATTTCAATATGTTGTAGCTTATTAAATGGTCTTTCAGTCATATAATAACAACATTTTGATTGGATGACGGCATCACCTCGTAAAAAGGGATTAAAAGTAACATTGTCAAATTTGACCAGTTTACGTGTTATCTCTATGGGAGTGCAGTTTTTCTGGAAATGAAAACTGACATGACTATCTTTATCGAGCACTAGCTCACTTATGCTTCGGTGAATTTCTCCCATATTTTATTATGTTGTAACTGAGACTTTGGGCTATCGTAAGTGTGCCCTTCGTTTTTTCATACGGAGTCGGCATCACGTCCAAAAACTTGGTTGAAATTAAAGCTTAATTTCGATGTATTGAAATATGTCTTTGTTTCTGCAACTTTCTTTGCAATAACTCAAGAAAAACATACGCTATCACCACCATATTTTGCACATGTTTAGTTCACGTCACGTACATTATTTCACAAAATAACAACTACTTGATCAGACTCCATCTTGGGTATGTAAATTAGGGTCAAAGGACATAAATGTTTTATCCGGTATCTTGGTGAATACATGTCCTATCTTTACCATATTTTGCACACGTAAAGACCATGTTACAAGGATCATTTCACAAAATAACCACTTTTTGCTCAGATGCCATCTTGTCTGTGCAAAGTGGGGTCAAAGGCGATATGTACTTCTTCCTGTATCTTCGTTATGACGTGTTATCTCTATGGGAGGGAATTTTTCTAGATGTGAAAATTGACATGACTGTCTTTATCGACGACTAGCTCACTTATCCTTTGGTGAATTTCTTCCAGATTTTAGTATGTTGTAGCCAATTTAATACTCTTAAGTTTTGTTTGTCAAAGTTTTAATCGGATGATGTCTTCACCTCGTGAAAATGGATATAATGTAACCTTGTCAAATTCAACCAGTTTACGTGTTATCTCTATGGGAGGGAATTTTTCTGGAAATGAAAATTGACATGACGGTCTTTATCGAACACTAGCTCATTTACTCTTCGGTGAATTTCTCCCAGATTTTAATATGTTGTAGCTGAGACTTTGGGCTATCGTCACTATTGCTCCATCTTTTCATTCGACGCCGAGATCATGTCAAAAAACTTGGTTGAAATCAAACTTATCTTCGATGTAGTGAGATATTTCTTTCTTTCTGCAACTTTCTTTGCAATAACTCAAGAAAAACAGCCCCTATCATCCCAATATTTTGCACATGTTTAGTTCATGTCACGTACATTATTTCATAAAATAACAACTACTTAATCAGACGCCATCTTGGGTATGTAAATTAGGGTCAAAGGTCATAAATGTTTCAACCTGTATCTTGGTGAATACATGTCCTATCTTTCCCATATTTTCCACACGCAAAGACCATGTTACAAGAATCATTTCACAAAATAACCACTTTTTGCTCAGATGCTATCTTGGCTGTGCAAAGTTGGGCCAATGGTCAAATATACTTCATTCTGTATCTTTGTTATAGTGTATACCGAATTTGGTACCAAAGATGGCAGACCTGACTCTCTTTTCTAAATGAGAACCCAAATATCACACGGCCAATGTCTCTAAACACAGATGAAACCTATATGGTCATGCCTATTGCGATCAGGACTCGAATCATTGATTAAAAAAAATCGGATCACCTAATTTGTCAGTCTTGACAAATTCCGAGTCTAGTTTGGTATTTAGATTTCTTTATACTCTTTTTTGTTTCTTGGTTTAACATTTTGTTTTCTGATTTGATATTATTGTCTCAGTATCATCATCCAAACAGTCTTTCTTTCTTTTCTTTCTTTTTTTTTTGCATTTTTTGTTGTTGAAAAGAACCAAAATTCTTCATATAAAAATACAACATTAAAACATTCCCTCTCTACCAACACAATACAATGTACAATAAAAGAAAAAGAATAATATTAACAGTAATAATAAATAAATAAATAAATAAATCTCTCCATGTCTTACCAAAATTACAGAAGTATTATGTACAGTCAACTCACTCAAGAAAAATCAAAATTAAAACAAAACAATGCTGTGTGCCCTTTTTTTTTAAACAAATGATTCTGTAAGAAACTAGAGAATTCTCCCCCATTATTTTGCGTGTGTGTGTGTGTGTGTGTGTTTGTTTTTGCCAGAGATATTAGAATCTGTCTTGCATCAAGAATTACCATCATGGCTTGAAAGAAATTTATTATAATTTTTTTTTTTTTTTTTTTGCCTGGATATCTCTGCTCTTGAACTCTCAACATTGATTCTGCATTGCTCAATAAAGGGAAGACCGTAACATCTTTCCCCTCTCTCTCTCTCTGTATAATGGCACTGCATATCAGTCAACATCCATGTTATTTGCACTTAACATGGTCAATCCTTCCCTACTAACTTTTACCCCCTTTCACTACATGTACATTTGTTTTTGTTTTTTGTACATTGACGACACACAGTATACATCTCCCCCCAAGTACAGCATGAAGAGAGGCACTAGACATTATTTATTCATTTCCATAATGGCCTACCTTCCACTCTGACTTCTCTAACACCTGCCAGCTAGGCAAAGGAATAAAAGATACTGCATTGATTAGAGGCCTGCCACGGATACCATCTCTAGTATACATTATGATGGACCTCAGATGAATACATGGAGCCATGGGGGGGGGGGGGGGGACCTGGAGTCCACCAGCATCCGGACAAGTCACAGAATGCAAATTTAGGCCGTGTTTATGCTTCCCCTTTTTGGGCCAGAATCAGCGTTTTGAAACGTGATTAGTGCAAAACGCTGTTGCGTTCATGCTCACTTCGATAGAAAAAATGTATACGTTGTAACCTTACCCCTGTTTTTTTTTTCTTTTCTCTCTTTTCTCATAAATGTTCCCCCATGATACTGTTTGATCATAGGCGGGAAATATATATTTGTATTTTTTTCATCTTCACTTCCAGTGCATTACTCTTTTGTCATTTTTCTTTGTTTCACAATTGTTCTGTTGTTTATTATCCTTTTGTGTTTTCACTCTTTAGAAATGTCATATGACTTTGCGATAAAAGAAGACCAACGTGTTAAACAAAATGTGAATTTGAAGACGTACAATGTAACTGATACAAATATATGCTCAAATCTGAACGATGAAAGTAATCATTTAATTTGTTTACCTTTTGGAAAAACTGGAGACTCAGAATTTAAGTCTTTATTTTTGGCGATAAAAAAATCCAAAGATGAATTATTAAATTCTCTTAACTTAGATTCTGATGAGTACCAAGTTGAAGATGAAAATTTTAATCCCATCCCAGTTGAATATTATTTGACTTCTGAATCTAACAAAGCCGTAGAAAATTACTCAATAGCTAAAAACTTCAGCATGATTCATTTCAATGCAAGGAGGATGTTTCAGAACTTTGATAGAATTCATACTTACCTTTCATGCATCAAAATTAAGTTTTCAGTGATAGGTATATCTGAAACGTGGATAAATTCAGCAGCACATGTTCCTTTTACTCTTGAAGGATACAAATTCATCCATGTTGACCGACCAACCGGTCGTGGGGGTGGGGTTGGCCTCTTCATCCGAGAAGGGTTGAACTTTACACTCTACGAGCCTACGGAGCATTGTGAAGGAGTTGACCATTTATTCATCAAAACTGATTGTAAATTATTTCGAAATATTATAGTCGGAGTGATATATCGTCAACCAAACTATTCCGTTTCTGCATTCATTCCTTTTTTTGAAAAACTGATTAGTGAAATTAATATAAAACAAAATTGTGTATATTTGATGGGAGATTATAACACTGATTTGATTAAAAAAGATATAAGTTCACCGATTCTGGAGTTTTTAAACGTAACCATTTCTTCTGGATTTCACCCATTGATAGACAGACCAACTCGTATCAGTACTACGTCAGCCACAACTACTGACAATGTATTACAAATGATAACACTGCCCCTAGCCTGTCAGGCATCCTGATGACAGATATTTCTGATCACTTATCAATATTTCATATATCATTATATCCAGAGGAGAAACATAATAGAAAAAAGTTTAAAACATTTAGGAAAATAACCAAAAAAAAAAAAAAACTTAGCTACCCGTAGCGCCGACCTAGGACACACGGATTGGTCAAGAGTGTATGAAGACAATGATCCGGAGAGGGCGTATAACGTGTTTTGTGATATATTCATTAATCTTTATAATATGCATTTACTCAAAAGAAAAATTAAGAACAAAAGGAACCAAGAAATCAGAAAACCATGGGTCACAAGTGAACTTTTAAGACTTATCAAAAAGAAAAATAAATATTATAAGATTTATGTTAATTTTCCCTCTGAATTCAATTATGAAAGATATAAAAAGATACAAAATAAAACTACTCTGTGTTTACGCAGAGCACAGAAAGACTTCTATTTGAAGAAGTGTGATTTGATTAAAAATAATTCAAAAGAGACATGGAAATTCATCAATGCTATCTTGGGGAAAAAAAAGATTGACACCAATAAACAACAAACGTCTTCGTATGATGGAACTGATATTGATGATGCCAGTGAAATTGCTGAACATTTTAATGAATATTTCGTTAATATTGGATCAAATATATCCGCTGATTATACAACTGATACAAATAATGAAGATTTTTTTTTTATTTATATGAATAAACCTGTCACTAATACTTTGTTTTTTAAATCAGTTACAGTAGATGAGATATTGGAAAGGCATTAAAATCTGGAAAAAGTAGTGGTTTTGATGATATTGATTCAATTGTGGTTAAACATGTTTTGCCTTTTATTGTTGAATCTTCTTTGTATATATGTAACTCTTCGTTAAGTACTGGTATTGTACCGTCTAAAATGAAAGTATCAAAAGTTATACCTGTTTTTTAAAAAGATGATCCCAGAATATTCACAAATTACCGTCCGATATTTATTCTGCCTTGTTTTTCAAAAATATTAGAAAAATAGTTTTTACTCGTTTTTATGATTTTCTGCTTCAGCATGATTTATTATATGATAGTCAATATGGATTTCAGCAAAATTTGTCTACAGATATGGCAGTCATAGAAATACAGGACAGAATAATTCAAGAAATTAATGGTGGTAAAGATGTTTTAGCAGTATTTATGGATCTTTCTAAAGCCTTTGACTGTCTTTCTCATAGAATTTCATTACAAAAATTACATTATGGTGTTAGAGGTGTGTGTTTTAAATGGTTTAGATCTTATTTATATGGAAGAAAACAATTTACTGTGTATGATTCTTTTAACTCGTCTTTTAAGAATATTGAAACGGGTGTGCCTGAAGGATCCATTCTTGGACCTTTACTGTTTTTGATCTATATAAATGACATTGTAAACTCTTGCCATGAATCTCATTTCATTTTATATGCAGACGACACCTCACTTCTTGCCTCACATAATGATATCAATGTTTTGATTGAATCTTTAAATAAAAGCCTTTTTCAAGTACATAACTGGTTCAGGTGCAATATGCTTACTTTAAATACAAGTAAAACGTAATGTGTATTTTGTAAACGCGGAGGTGTGCAACGTGACACTGATGATATGATTTTGAAAATTGGTGAAACTCGTTTGAAATTTTATGAATCTGTAAATTTTTTAGGTGTTGCATTGAATAGTAAGTTGAGTTGAAATGATCATATTGATTTTGTTTGTACAAAAATTTCTCGTTTTATTGGCATTTTAGATCGACTGAAATATGATTTGCCAGTTTACATTTTGTTCACTCTATATAATGCTTATATGTTTTATCCGTTTTATCTTACTGTAATTCAATCTGGGGAAATACGTATTCTTGCCAAACTCAAAGACTTCTCTTACTTCAAAAGAAAGCAATTCGAATTTGTACAAAATCAGATTATAGAGCTCCAACATCTAAACTTTTTAAATCATTACACACCCTTAAATTACAAGATTTGAATGAAATGCAAATATGTTCTTTTATGCAACGTTATCATGCAAAAACTCTTTCGCCTTATATACAAAATATGTTTTCTTTGAACTCTGATGTACATAATTATTATACAAGATCCTCAAATCATTTTCATCGATGGCATTTTTTAACTGGCAAATGTAAATACTCGTTATGTCATACTGGTCCTGTTCTTTGGAACACTTTAGATTTGAGCAAACTTAATGCACAGTTTAATAATATTTTTAAAAGACAGTATAAGAAGATGTTGATTAATAAGTATTGATATTTTGGATATGGATAATGGGTCTTCTTTTTATTTGTATGTTGTTTAAAGTATACTCTTTGCTGTTATTAATTTGGTACATATCATGATAGCATTTGAGTTATTTTTTATAACGATTATATCGCGGGGTATGTGCAACATAACAAGCCTATTCTGGCTTTCTACGCGCATACCATTTTCTGATTAACTGCACACATAATGTTAATGAGCTTGTGTTTTTATTGTACCTATATGCTATCTGTTTTTCTTATTTGTTTTTCTTTTTTCATAATACTTTCCTGTTTTGTCAATATTTTCATTGTTTTTGTTTTTATTTCTACACTTTTGTATAATACGCTCATATTTACATGTATTTTTTATCTATACTGTACATTGAATCGGAAATAAAGATTGAATTTATTTATTTATTTAAAAACGCTGATTCCAAACGCCTATCCAAAACGCACAAAAAGGTGCGTTTACGATCGGCGTTTCTGACTAATCACGTTTGACGGGGAAGCATAAAAGCAACAGCGTTTCTAAATGCGTTTAGAGTGACGTCATTTAAACGCCTTTCCGGTTCACGTGAAAAAGCGCGCCCCCCGCCAGCCAGCTACCCTTGCCTGTGCAGTTTTCCCATGTACTGTGCATACGCATGTCTTTCCCAGCTGCTCTCCCAGGCCAGGCCACCGATCACAGCGCGCGCCCCAATTTGACCTGCCTCTGCTGAGGTCAGCGAAGCAATCGCAAACGCTCTTTCCAAGACTCGAAGAAAGTGAGCATAAACAGTGCTCCCGTGAACGGCGTTTTGAATCAGCGTTTTAAAACGCTGATTCTGCCTTCGCAGATTGAGCATAAACACACCCTTAGTAATTTGCGTTCATTCAGCAACTCCTCTGCATATTCTTGAAAGATTTCATTTATTAGGTGCATTCAAATACATGTATAAGATTTACTGGTTTTGCATCATGATGCAAACATGCATTTTATTTGTCACCATTCCCACACGAAAAAAAAAAAAATTATTTGGCTGCAGATGAAGTACTTTGAATCTCATGACTGCACAAGTTCTTGTACCTTGTCAATAATGTACAAAACAAACAAGAAATATATACACATGATATACACAGTAATTATAGTTATAACTGGTTGAAACTGAAATCAGATTGTACAAAGAGAAGTATGACAGGACCTACATAAAAGCAAGCTTGTTTGGCTGTAAGCCCCAAATAATCAGTGTTTGTGAAAGAGAAACGGAGAACGGATAGAAGTTCAGACCAGGTGATTTAACGATACCAAATATTCAAGGGAAGCTGGGAATGCCTATCTGAAAAAAAAAAGAAGATATATCATAAATTTGTGAAAAACAATACTTTTTGTTTCACATCTTAGTGTACAGTCACCAGAGCAAAAATTCGTAGCGTCACCACATTCAGCATTAAAGTAACTGATCGTAGTAGACGTCTTCTACATTGAGAATTCCTACCTGATATCAACCTTTACCACATTTGAACCAATACATAGTCTGCTTTAAACGATTTGTGATCTGTTATGTGCATAACAACTTTAGTCAACTAAAATGGCAAAAAACACCACCCTTACCCCTCTACATAATTTGACAAACAAGGGTTTTTCATTTTTTCTGAATGTAATGTGCTTGAGATAATTTCTACAAGTGTTAGCTCTATGCAGCATTCAACATTTACAATATGGAACAGCCATGTTATAATATCCAAGAAGCTTGCTGCTCAATAGTATGGAAAGTATAAAAAAAAAAAAATCAAGTATGAAAAATCAATCTTGCATCAAGAATAAAGACAAAGCTTGTTTTCCTCCATAACATACACTGTATGATACAACTAAATCATAAAAGCATGCATTGTGTCCCCTTTAAAAGACAGCATATATGGCATCAACATCATTTCAGTTCATATCGCTGGTCGATCAAGCTTGAGTTATTCACTCTGACTTTGCACCAGCAACAGACTGACACCAGCTTCCATCTCCTCTTTCCTCTTTATATTCTTTCTTTCTGTCTCTCAATCTTTTTTCATCCCTCTCCTTCTCTCCCTTTGTCACCTACCTTACTCGTTTCCTCTCCAGGGAATAAAAAAAGACAATTCTTCTCGGTGCATTTTATTTATTTTTTTTTTGTAAAAGCTTGAACACACTAGAATCGATACTGAACTTGCAGTGCAAGATTGCATAAACATCATGTTCAATTCAGCATGGAGACATGCTTCAGCAGCAGTGATGAGGACATACATGGTATGTATGTGTAGATGTCCTGGAATGCACAGATATGAGGCAGTTGGTATGCTGCATACAAAGGAACTGCACAAATGTGCACAGATAAACCGCAAACTTCATGCAACGAAATACATGCATCATCCAACAGTGACACACAGCTGACCAACTTACCCAAAGCAATGATATAGAAGCCGGAAAAAGTCCTTGCCACACTTAAATCTCAACAGTCTTTAGAGCTGAGGTGGGTACTTGGCAGAATTTAACTGGAAACATACTGGGATAGAGGTTTGCAAGACTGTCACTATACCATACTGGGGGTTCACACAACAAAAGGAGTGAGATTTTGATAGCAATCCGAATTGTGATCCAAATCCGACTTTTCAGTCACCGTTTATATGAGGCAAATGATGTTACTGAATAAACGTGATTGAAACACCTTTTTTTTTTTCAGGGTTGCTCACTAACCTTAATCTGACTTGTGTACCCACCTTAGGATATGTGACATTGTTTACAGCAGATGCAGGAATCATAACTTTCAAAGACCTCTGTCCCCCCCCCCCCAAAAAAAAAAAACAAAAACAAAAACAAAAACAAAAACGAAAGCAATTCACTGTACACACTACAACATGATGCTACCAAGGAGGTATGCGTGTGACTACCGTATCTCCTTGGTGCTATAAATTTCAGGCTCTTAGATAACATAACCCTTCTCCACCAAACCCGTATTTGCTTACTGTATACGCTGAATATTTCGCGAGGTTTTTATTTTTGCGAATTTCGCGAGTCAGGCGCTATTCACGAAATTAAAGACACACGAAAATATTGGCTCTGATCCTGATGTGGATGTGAGGCCAAAAAAAAAAAATTGTTGCATTGGCGTAACCCGCCCGACCCTAAAAATTCCGCCGACCCCATGTTTTTTATTATTTTTTTTTGCTATCGATATCAAATATCTTGTTGATTGCGATCGCGATCGCACAAACCCGGAAGTGGAAACGGCTCTGGGGATATCGGATGTACGAGGGAGAGATCTAGCGCCTCGCATAAGCCTCCCTTGATCAGTACGTCATCTGTTTCCAACACGGACACGTACTCTAACAAGATTTATTCAGTGTATACGTAGCATTCAGACTGCGATGTATTGTGCACAGTTTTGCCATAGGTTTCTTGTGTGGAGAACTTACACGAATCTGTATATGTGGGACTGTAATAGAGATCGCCGTGTGCGATGAAAAGATCGTACATATGGGTCAATTTGCATCTATCTTATCTAAGTCAAAATAGTAAAATATGAAGTGAAAACATTCAGGATAGGGATTTCAACATCTTTAAATTCTGTGAAGGGGTATAATTCCAGTAATATCGGCCTCATAAATGATTTGTAGAATAGATGAACACAGCACATTCGGTGCAGCAGTTGTTACTGTTTACTGAGCTGAGCATTAGTTTTACACGTAAAATGCAGGTAGCAAAAAAAAAAAAAAAAAAAAAATCCGCCCGACCGACCCTATTTGAAAATCTCATGTTACGCCAATGCAACAATTTTTTTTTTTTTGCCTGACGTACGCATACCACATTTCTCCGTTCAGTACAGGACTCCACGATCGCGAATTTAACCACTCGCGAAATCGTCGGGAATTCCCGATTCGCTAAAATTTAGACTCGCGAAATATATGGCGTATACAGTATTTGTTTGTTCTTTCACTTCAACATTCATCCTAAAGAAAATTACTATGGGTAGGTTAGGATAGGTAAAAAAAATATATATAGGTAAATATATATATAGGATAGGTAAAATAAAAAGAAAAGTGCGCAAGAAGTGAATGAGAAATATGCCAAATGAAACAAAATTACGTCATATATTCAAAAATACTGTGGCAATGACTTAACAGTTCCAGATGTCACTTCAAATGGATTGAAATGGAATAAAGTTAGTTTTGCAGAGCATAATTTTGTCCATATTGTGAAATAAACTGTTTAACTTATTGCAGTTGTATAGTGTGTAATATGAACTGATATATCTCACATGGCTGAACCAATAGTACAGGTATGTGAAAAATGATCGACATTTCCTATTCAACCAATGATGGATGCAATAAATTGGCGAAGAATGTTTTCGTGATACATTAATTTTGAAGCAAAATAAATACTACTCAAGGATGCATGAGCAAAAAAAAGGGCTCTCTGAACTTTGTGGAAGTGCACTGCCATCAAACGTAATTGCCTCGAAAGCTTCAATTATCATTCAACACAAATGCGAACAACCTGTAATTATCATTTCATGTGATTTGAATGCAAGAGAGTGTGTCTGATGGTTCTTTCCCTATAACATGTCTACCTTCTGGGGAACATTAGGCAATTAAAGCTCACAAGTGGTTTTGGCCAAAGCTTAGGACTTCATCTGAGAAGATTTGCGTTAATATCACATTAATTTGGAGGACAACATCTCAGGTATCACCGTCAACTGAAAGCAACAAGTCACCTGGCAGAATTTGAGTACGTAGTTATTGCTATTTTATTTCATTTATCATTTCTTTTTCTTTTCTTTTCTTTTTTTTCTTTTTTTTTTTTTGGGGGGGGGGGGGGGGGGAGACAGCCTTGCATTTGTTCTAGTTATACACTCTACTCCCATTCAATCCTGATCATTTGCTATTAAGAGTACCAGGACAGAAATGGGTACTTATGGGACTGTACTGACAAGAATACAAGATGTTTTTCAAAAGCAGCATGTCTGAAAATAATTGCCCATCTCTTAGTGTTTGAAATAATTTCATGTCTGAATTCTCATCACTCATGTGAGAGTATTTTTGTCTATTTTTGTTGCATGGACATGAAAACAAAAATTACTTAGTAGTTTTGCAAGTTTCTCAAATTTACTCGACAACTTTTTAAAAGTCAGTTAGAGCTCGTGACCTCATTAAAAACCGATGCCGTATGGACAAATTTGATCCATCTTTAGCAGGCACCAAGCATCCTAAACGACATTAGAATGAGGTTAATTGAATTAAGACAGTGTGCATCACAACATTCACTGGATTCTGATGTGGAAGCATCATGCATTATCTCCCATTTGGTCAAATAGTGGCCTGATCCTTTCAGTAAAGGATGTGCAACAGTATCAAAATCCTCTACTTTGGGCTGGTTTTAGAGTGCTACGGACAAAATCATAGTGAAATTACAGCTCACTGATCTGTGTAAGAATGAATTCAATAGAGGATATCCCAAACAACTAATACTGAATATTGTCCTTTCCTAATTGCTTCCCCTATACAAGTCAAATCCAGAGAGGAAGTGGACAATCTGGTTCCAGGTCACTGATCCCTGGGGACGTAAGAACAATGTGCACTATATGACAGACTAGGTCCAGCATTAACCACTTGTCAAAAAGATGAGGCCTAATAAATCAGACTGAGACAAAAGCCAGGAAAACTAAAGCAGTTGACAGGTGTAGATCACATCCTACTCAGAGGTTGTGCTCTGGTGAATTGATAGCCATGTCTTATCAAATGTACAAGCTTCACATAGTATTATGCGCTATGTGTTAACCGTGGTATATAAAGCACTATCAACTATTATTATTATTATTATCGTTATTATTTTTATTATTATTATTATTATCATTATTATTACTATCATTAATAATAATATTATTATTATCATTATTATTATTATCATTATCATTATTATTATCAATATTATTATTATCATTATTACTACTATTACTATTATCATCATCATTATTATTTCTGTTGCTTGAATTCATGTTGTAGCCATTTTGTAAACACCATTACTACATCAAGTAGGCCTTGAAATAGCCATGTCTGCTGAGGAAAATACTTCTAAAAAGTCAGTTATATCGGTAAGCACATTTACTTCTAAAATTCTGTCAGTTTCTACTTGATATTTACTGATGCTCGACTGGGTCAAACTGTGGTGCATGTTGCTATTTGTAATATCTATCAAATTTACTGGAAAGACCTGTATACTAAAACAGTGTGTCTAAACTTCTCAAAGTGCTCCTCTTCAGTTTCTTGTGCAAGTGACTGACTGAACACTCTGGCATTTCCTTTGTGCTGTAGAGATTGAATGCTTGCGTACAAGTATAGTTTGCCTTCTAGTGTGTATCCCTAAGATATGCAAATAAATTTAAACAAAAAATATACAACCATTCCTGTTTTATGCTGAATGTATACCCTCTGGATGCAAAATTTATGCTAAACATAAAATGAAGGGAGAGTTACTGGGTGATAATGATTTTGATTTAAACTATGTGAAACAGTTAGAGGTACAGTTTTTCAGAATGATTTTAAAGATGTAAAAAATGTAGCACAGAGTGCCATCTTCAAAAGAGGGAGAAAAAGAATATTGGCATATTTTATTGCTGTATTGTACTTCAAATCAGTTGATTTCATTTTTGGTTATAATCACCGAGATGCGTAATTAGTTTTTTGTGCAAAATCAAATTGTGAAATAGAACTGTATTTGTAGTTAATGTAACAAGGTCCATAATTTTGGTTTGTTTGTTTGTTTGTTTAATGTGAAAAACTATTGCATTGTGTTCTTTGTACATTTACAGCAATGGCACATGCTTTAGCCTCAGGGCTGCTTTGTAGCATTTTTGTTTTGATGAAATAAACCAATTTCTATCTATCTATCTTGTTATTTTTGCACTGAAATCCCTTTGATGTTATGATGAACACACGTACCACTGCTCCCAATTAGTGTGCCTGGGCTGTTGTCATGTCAACCCCAATGCCATAGTCGCCACCTGCACAGCCTCAGAGCTGCAAAGCACAGCATAGCATCCATGGTAATCACATGCAAACCAGGCACTGTGGCAGAAGAATAGCAATAATCGTCCAAAGGTCATGATGAGATTTTGACTTAATCAAATTTTTGAGGAGCTAACCATTCATAAAGACACTCCCTGTAACATCACAAGCGGCACTGAAGCACAAGAGCATCAACATTTTGTTTGCACTATACAATTGTACATGGTAATCAATCTAGCAGCCTGCCTCACAGATTAAACCTATATGAAGACCTCAGCCCCTGCAGCTCATAGGGAATTGCTTGTGATATAAATTACAGAGCAATAGTGCTAGATTCCTACCCTGCATGATGGCAGGCTAGTGTTGCATACCTCATTAACTGACTGAGAATACAAAATTCATTCCTTTATGAAGAAATATCTAGATAATCATATCATTTATATCATTGACAATACTATGGTTAATAAAATAATATAATGTTTTATTTCCATGTTATTACAAAAGGAATTTCTATTACCATACATCAATAATAAAGTTATTTTGAATTCTTTCTAAAAATGCACACACACACACACACACACACAGCTCAATGAGAATACAAGCTAAATTAGACATATTTTGGAACTGCATTGCCTATGAACACCAGTAAAATTTCACACTTGGCATCCTGTGAGGTTTTCTAAAAGTTGTCTTATGGTTACATAATGTTCTACACTTGTACTGTAAAAGTGGTTTCTTTCGCGGTGATTTTATTTTTGCACTTTTCGCACTTTGAGGTTGAACCGCGAATTTAACATCATGCGAAAATGTTTTGAAAAATTGCACGAAATTAATCACGCAAGGAAATGTTTTGAACTCGCCGCTTGTTACAACGCTATTGCGCACATGCACACAAGAAGATTCCGCGCACTGAGTGTATTGATGGTCATCAAACACACAGCGATACTGCGCAATGTAGGTACAAGCATGTTATAAAGTACTCGACAGACGGGATTTCAGGTAAGCCTGCATTTAATTTTAATTTCTATTCAATAAATAAAAGAATAATTGGATTATAGTTTTGGTTTCATGTGCAAAATAAAACAATTTTTGCCGACTGTGAATTCACAGATTTTGCCGACCGCGAATTTAAACACATGCAAAAAAGTCCGCACCGATGAAAACCGCGAAAGTATCTGCACGCGAAAGAAACCACTTTTACAGTAGCATCCACTACTAATATAAGTATCACTGGCTTATCACAAAAGTCAATATTACACAGTTTTTGCAAATTTTCTGCATTTGTGGCTGCTGGAGAATTGAACAAGTACAACATATAATTTAGGTCACTTATCAAAAAATAATCAAAAAATCACAAAATAGACAAGGAATATCATGCAAAGGATGACCTGGTGCTGGGATCAGGTCTATGACTACAAGACCACAGGTATAATGATAATTTTAGTCAAATTCATCAAAGTTGATCAATGACAGTCAAAAGGATTATTATATTTAGTCAATGACTATTTGGCTTTACACTGTTTAATATACCATGTATATACTTGTTTATTTGTTCAATATTGTGAAAGCAAAGTTATTGAAATGAGACAGGGGTCATGTCAATCATTAACTGGATACTTGTCATATCAAAAGTACACACCCTACTGCGTTCTCTGACATGCTTCATATCTTTCCTATTCCTTTGAATGAAGTTTCATGTATCAAATGCATAATATTTTCGTATCTAGCATACTATACTGACAATACACACACGTACACATGGAACAGATAATTAGGGGAGGAGATGATAATAACTCAAGTAGGATTTTTAAAAGGGTTAAAATAGGGCATATTCTACTAAACCCGTTAATCACATTGTTCTATTTGGCAGGGCAGGATGCTATTTTTGGATGAAGAGAAAGGAACAATGAGGTAGAGACAGCACCCCATTATTAATCACACTTCCTCTGTCAGATGAAGGTACATTTTTTTTTTTTTTTTTTTTGGGGGGGGGGGACTCCGTCTCTCTCTTTAAGGGGGCTGGTATATTGTTAGGGTTATTTTTTTTAATATACCTATTTAAAAAAAAGAGAAAGAAATGTGTCATGGTAATGTAACCCCCTTAGGCACTTCTTCCTGTACTAGAACCATGTACTAGTATTCTTACATATTTGCATAATAGGTGATATTAATAGCTATTAGAATTTGACTATTAATCACCACTAACCCCCAAAATCCAAATAAAACAGCTTTGATGGGGGAGAAATTATCCATTGGAATGCTCTTGATCCAGTGCTATAATGCTTTTCAAGCAGTATAACTGCTGTTGTCGTTTTTAGAGTTTTGTATTTTTGTAAAGAAGTGCTCACTTAGGTTCTGCCATTAAATGATATGGAGCACGATGCAGATACTGCTACACTCACTGCTTTTGTGAATTTTACTGGCTGAATCATTGTTTGTCTATGCCAACGGATGTAATTAAGGATTGAATTGATGATTTCCATTGCTACAACACACGAGTACGAGTCACAGACAGTGTTGGAACCACAGAGAATGTTCTATAGAGGGCAGTATTCATTCATGCAACAAGACCTTGTTTCACCTACAATTCATGATGTTACAGCATGCATCAAAACACTACCCTTGTTGGAACATTTGTATTACTATATCATCAAATCCTACAATAGAATTGAATGTCTTGCAAGAAAAAAGGAATAAAGCAACAATTTAATTAGAGGAAAAAAAGATTCACATAAGTAGTTTAGGGCTTTTTTGGCTGACAGTAACAACTTCAAATGTCTTCAAAAGTGTGCAAACTCTTGCTCTGGGATCACATTTTATGCAGGGTGACTGTCTTTGTTAGAAGTGCTAACTTGATGATTGTCAAGTGGGACAATAACAAAACATTTTGTATGCCCTTGCATATTTAGAATCTTCACAATATCATGTCTCAAAGGATTTGCAAAAATGCTTGGGTTCTGAGCCCTGTGAAAAGAATCAAAAGAAAATATGACTACTGCATGTACTCAAGATTTCACATACACACAACATACAATTGTACATGCACAATCAAAGAATTTGGTCTGCACATATTGCAGTATCCTGCAACAAAGTTTTGGAATACATGCTTTTGTGGTTTCTCTATCTCAAAAAGGGAGATCAATGTGTCATAAAGTTATCTCCATTCATCAAACACACAAGGGTCTGAAGCAATGCTTTAAACAGCAATGCTTATAATCAAATTAAACAACATGAGCAATGAAAGGCAAACCTGTGCACTATACTAGTACCTATCATTATCATCATCTTTATTATTATCGTTATTGTTATTCTTATCACCTTATGTTTTCCTTACAGTTGGTTTGTGCGTTCGTTTGTTCGTTAGTTAGTTTGTCCGTGTGCAAAATAACTCAAAAAGTAATGAATGGATTTGGATGAAACTTGCAGGAAAGGTATAGAATGATACAAGTAACAGATGATTAAATTTTGGTAGTGATCCAAGAATATTTGGGGAATTTATGAAGGATTTTTGACATTTTGGCAGGTAGGGTCAATGAACTCAGGGGTTCAGGCTCCGTGTATTGAGGTTTGCATGAGCGCACTAAAGTGCGTGCTCTAGTTTCTGTTAGGGCCAGGCGCGCCATGCAGCTGAGGGTTTATGACGAACCAAAGGCTACTATATTGGGAAATCGGGCGACTTTCAGCACACAATGCTATAGTACATATGGGTGGAAATCACTGATACACGTATCTCTATGGAAGAACAAGATCAGTGGTAGAAATGAGCTGCATGCTTGGCGGAGGTCTGCCCTCTCAGAGTGCTTTTCTAGTTCTTATTATCATTATTGTTGCCATTATTGTTGTCATCATATTATTATTATCATTATTATTATCATCATTATTATTATCATCTTCATAATTACTATTAATATCATCATTATTATTATCATTAGAATATCATCATCATTATTATTGTCATTATCATCATTATTAGGCCAAGTAAAAAAAGAAAGTAGTTTCTCGTCCGGGTTTTTTGAGCAAGGCGATGAGGGAGGTCCTTACTATTTGATATCTTACTATTTTTTCGAGGATTGTCAAAATGAAAGTAACATGTGTTTCTCGTCCGGTAATTCTGAGAAAGGTAACGAGAGAGGGCATTACTATTTTTCCCTATTTTCTATATCCCAATTTATGAAATGAAATATCACTCTGGTGCGGTAGCTGTGTTATGAGAGACCAGCTCCCAAGTGTATGTCTTGCCTGCACTCTGTGCATTTTCAAACAAATATATATATGTACCATACTTGAAATGAAACTTCATGCATGCAGAAATACAGTTGCTTTTTCTTTCCACCACAGATGTCGAGGGAAAATGACCATCTTAAAACTGCTATTTAGTGTTGTAATGGCATTTCTGATACCAGTGTACTTGCAATTCTGATGTATTGTGCTATTAATTGAAACAGGTATAAAACATGTCTTTCAACAAATATACGACTGAAATAAATTCCATGATATTCAAAACACTGCTTTATTTATCATTGGTGTTTGTGACTTTTTGTGTCCACACAGCTGGTATGTATCCGCATTTCTTCACAGTACAATGTAGCACATTCAACTGGAAACTGGCTTGTGTACAATTGCAGATGGATGTCAAAATGATACTGATATGGCATTATAGCATTAAACATTTAAAGATGTTTCTTCATGTTCTAAAAAGACATTTGATAATCACTCATCATTTGGATGATGAATGATTGTATACCACACTACAGATGATACGACTCACGGCCGTGTCCGTGAATTTACATCGTAAAGAAAAGTATCCCGCAGAAATACGAGACAAACCAGAATCCGTGGAAAAGTTATTTATTTTGTAGATATACCCATTTAATAATTTTACATTTGCTGGAAAAGCGCATTCATTTTATCTTCAAAATATAACAATACATCACCGTCAGATGCAACGTTACAGAGCAGAGTGTACGGGTCTCTACACAGCTACAGACACGCACACTTTGCCAATAAACGGTGCGGCACGGCCACTACCTTCCGACACTGCACGCACATGCACATAGTCACAATGACAGGAAAATGTATACAAACTCCATACAATCCTCACAAGCATTTGTACAGTACAATAAATCATCCGCTTAAAATATGAGAAACGGGGAAAAATACGAACAATGCGCGGAATACGCATGGAATATCAGCGATTGTTCGCAAAAATGTTACCGCTATCGCGTTCACGACGTACCGAGTGCGCTGTACATCACAGCCCAGGCCCGCCCGGGTGCCCGTGGCCCGCCCATCCAACTACAGTTCGACTGCTTTGTGGAGCAGTGTGAAATGCATGCGTTATTACATACGCGCTACAGAAGCTACAGCTGTACTACAGCTAATATATAGGACGCAAGGCGTAATTAGAAATGAGACATCACCATTGGTAGGTGAATATTATTGTCAATTTCTTTTTTCGGCGGCCGAAAAAATAGTAAATATCAAAAAAGTCGACTCGGCAACTGAAAATCGATGCCGGCGGGGAGCGGGCTGGGACGAGAATTATGAATTTCTTGGTATTTTCAGCGCCATTTTGAAAATAGTAAATAGTAAAAAAATCGATGCTGCGGCCAAAATCGATGCGCGCGAGGACGAGAAACTGGTTTCTTATTTTACTTGGCCTTACTATTACTACTACTCTTACTATTATTGTATCAGGGCAATTACCCCCCGGCTAAATACTGGTTAGTGGTAAGGTTACAATTTGTAGAGTAAAGATTAGGGTTAGGGTTAAGTTTAGGGTTAGGCATTTGGGTTAGGGTTAGGATTATAGGTTCAGGATGAGGATTAGGATTAGGATTAGGGCCAGGGGAAGGGTCCAGGGTAATTGCCCAGGGGGTAATTGCCCTAGACTTATATCAAGTTATGCTTAAAATTGCATAACAAACCACAAAAACCTAATCACATATCAAGATGGTACTTTTTTGGGTGTTTTGAAATTTACAATGTACTTCCATCCCTATCACAGTATACACGTATAATCTATGTCATGCTGACATGTTTTTCAAATCTGTGTACCTATGCTGTTTCTTCCATCACCACCTACCTGTGTACAAGTCTTGCTGAATTTTTTAGTTGCTGACTCTTAATAAGTCTTGTCTTAATAATAATTAAAAAATAACACTAAGCGGTCTACTCCTTAACACAGACTTCACTTCCACAGGAATTTAATAGATTCATGCAAAGCTCATCACCAAGCCCCTATTTACTGCTAAGATTGCACAGGTGTTAATGAGTGATTTATTATTTGCTGAAGTGACCAAATCTGAACCCCTACAAGAGATAACATTGAGATTAATTTGATTGAAATGTATTTGGTGATACAAGGGGCAGAAGCTATTGTATGTGTACAGGTTTCATACTGTTTGCTTGTAGTGTATTCATTAGAACACTTCACCTCTGAAGATTACTTCCAGATCAACACAACCCCACTCCCAGTTTGTTGGCAGTGTACACACAAGAGCAACTGTCAAAACACAGATGCTCACTACTGTACTTAAATCACCATTTATTGTTTTCAAAAGGATGTGCAATACAAGTTTTTAATCATACATTGTACATAATTACATAAAACTAATCCAGCCTACCAAACAGAGACTAATCTTTCTGGGCAAAATTATGTCAACTTATTTCTTGAAAATAACAACATCTGCGGTTAATACTATTTATTTTTCTTTCTACTATCATAATATGAAATGAAAAGATAGGATAAATAAAAGAATAAAATCCTTATTTTGTCTTAAGCTAATAGGTTATGATTTCTTTTTTATTTTCGTCTTTTTTTTTTTTCCTGTGATCATAACTTCATTAACCTGTTGAGGATGAGTCCCGATTATAGGCCTACTCAGGCAGGTGTCTATGGAAAATGAGTGTTATAGCAAAACTGGTATGTCTTTAATGGGTTAAGCAACCATTGAAAGCAACATACGTGTATAACAAATGACATACAAGTGGCGGAAAGATAGAGTCATTTGTGCAGGCTGAGTCTGAATATTGATAATCACAACAGTTTTTCGATGTTTTTGTTCTTTTGTGGTGGCCACTAAAGACCAGAGCTAAAGTGGTCATCTCTAGTCAGAGAGACCACAGCCCATGTAATCATCAGATTTTTCCTGACTTTTCTCCTTCTCCTCCTGCTTCCTGCTGCTCCATCACCAGCACCATGCAACATCTCCTCCAGCCAGCATGGATACAAGCGTGCCCTTGTCTTATGATACTACCTCTCCCAGATCATTTCCACTAAGTTTGGAGATGATCTTGTTCATTTTTTTTGGCCCTCTGTAATGCTTATTGCTTCCAAGTACTTCATTAATTGATGTCACTGACTAAGGGACTGCTGTTACCATCCAGGGTACAGAGAAGGTATACAGCCATGTCCATATTTGTAATTCTTTGTGGTGATTCTAGGACACTTACCCCCTGTATAATTACCCTCTGGACAACTATCAGGCAGGACATCTACCCCTTACCACTGTTACCCCGCCCCTGACCCCGACAATTAATTCTTTATGTGCCACATTTGCACACACGACTAAGTTGCCAATGTGCCAAGTTCGCATATTTTGGTCAAATACACAAACCCGCCCAAACAGATCTATAAGTCTTCAAATGCCATTGTACAATGAAGCATTTATCGCGATTCCATTCCTGTCACATGTAGCTTGCATTTCATATGGTGACTGACTATCAGGTGGTGTCCCTACTGGATCTGCAAGTAAATTCTCGTTTTCTGTCACTGTTTTGTGTGCAAAATTTATGTCTCTATAATGATGTAGGTACTGGTTATTTAAAAGAAAAAACCATTATAGATTTGTCAAACAATTTATATCAGAGCAAGGCTTGGCATTTTCTCATTAACTTTGCTCACTACATGTCAGCTTAACAGAAATCTGTATAGAAGTTACTAAGATTTGAAAAACAGAATGTTTTCTCAAGGCATGACTAAGTTGGTGTCTCAGAATAATGTGGCACACACGGGGTTACACCATGGCACATAAAGAGTAAACCAGTAACACAACTACCTCCAAGGACAATCACCTCCCAGAAGCAAACAAATTCAAAGATGGAGCAAAGAGACACAAGATAATAGAGATACATCTATAGGGAATGACAAGTAAAGCTGAAGAGAAAAAAAGAAAAGGAACAACGAATAGAAAATGACTGGATAAAAAAAAAAGTGAAAGTTGAAAGGTGAAAGAAAACAAAGAATTGCATGAGGAAACATGAGAAAATGTGAGAGAAACAAAAAGAAAAATATGACTACCCAGAGAATGATACAAAATAAAGATGATTGCAGACATGAAAGAAAGATTAACATCATGAAAGAATTACAAAGAAGATAAATTACGAAAAAGTAAGGAAATGCTCACTCAAATGCACACCAAAGCCAACCTTTACTTCCTGGTTAAAACTATGCACTTTACACTCGTAGTTACAATGTATGCAAGGAGGAGCTCATGAGAATGTGCATCATAAACATCAAATTGCATGAAGCTGTTTTGAAACATGCTTTAATCGTAATTCATTATGCAAGTTCAGCTTCAAAAGGTGCATGAACACATCCCCATAGTAGTTATTCCACGAGGTTAAAATTGCTAATACCCCATCTTAACCCATTACCTATGGGTACCTGATAGCCTGTGCAATAATTCTCTGAAGATCTCAGAATTCAGTATATGGAATGGGTTAACAAAGCTTTTTCAATGTCCGCTTTATCTTGGGCAACAAAAATTTAGGAGAGAGCAAAGGTACTTTTTTAACAGACACACAGCAAAAACCTTCGCCCGGGAGATTTCCATAGCAACCTAGCCATTCACATGCGATCCAACCCTAGTGAGAATATTGGATTGTGCTGGTCACACCATTTTCTAGTGAAGGAGTGCCACTATAGGATCCCAGATATGAACACATTTTTTTCCACATTCATCGACAACCCTGGTGTGTATGTTCAACATGGATTTGTGGTGAACGACTTTGCCAGTACTGTTTGGAGATGAAACCGGTATAGAGTGAATGTGCTGAATTGCACAGGTACCGTTCAGCTGTTCCTTCACATTTTTCTTGTTCTACATGTTCCTTTTCATTGTCAAGAAGATGAAAATAATGTTGTACAGCATGTCAGTAAGAAATACTTCTGCTTACTATACAAATGAATAATATGATGAGATTTATGTACAAGGTACCCACATTATTAGGATCTCACATAATTTTTGGACAAAACAGTATGAAAATTATGGCCAACAGAAGGGGCTGCTACAATTAGCAACCTACATATTGAATTCTGAAGGGTTTTCTTTTTCTTGTTCTTTTTTTCATTTTTTTTAAGCTAGTCTGCCAGTCTTTATACTCACAAAATAAAATCTTGCCAGTCATGCAACCATAACAGTTGGATAAACACACGATAGGTCAACCAGAAATCCATCACATGCCATGCTTTGTATCTTTAGAACATGGATCTTCTCACATGCTTTCTTTCTTTCTACTGCCTTCTCTCAAGCAGGATGCCTACAGACGGGTGTTCCTCACCTGGGAAATTCTGACCTAATTGTCACTTATCCTATCACAAGGGTATGTTAAAGACCCATCAGCCTGAGGATACCATAGAGACAGAGAGGGAAGGCTGGCCCAGCTCTGTTACATTCAAGAATTACTGATCTCTATGTGCGTATGTATAGCTGAGGAATGTCAACTGGAGTCGACAGTTACCTATGAGTGTATGCTTCGATGCACACATTAATTTGCTGAGGGGTGGTCTTCACTGCAAACATTTAAGAATTACATACAAGAACATCAATATCTCATTTGATATGAACCCTTTGCACTAACTATGCAGTAAGATATCATAGTATCATTTGTTTCTCTCTTTCTCATGTGTCTCATGCTCTTACAAACTGATTCTTCCTAACTACCATGGATAATTGTTTGTTTTGTCTCCTTTCTTATTGTATACATGTGTCATGCAATGTATATCAATGCAGGCTGCCTTGTACAGCAGGCCTTTGTTACTCTGAATGGGACTACCATGCTCTTAACCCGTTGAGGACGAGTCCCAAGTATACTCAGGCAGCTGTCTATGAAAAATGCATGCTGTAGCAAAATCAAACCGTCCTCAACAGGTTAAAGAAGACTTAATAAATAAATAAACAAATACATGAATAAATAAATTAGTTACTTTGTAATGTACCCTGGTAGGCAGCATATGAAGATTGGTTCAATTGAACTCCCCAATGTTTCCCCACACTACTAAGTCTCTAAAGATCCAGTTGTAAAGAAAGTACCAAATATACACAATAAAACTATGCTTTTATTTGATGAGAAAATTTACTGCAATCCTGGTGCAGAGATATTTTAAATTGAAAGTGGTAAATATAGGAATTTTGTGACAACAAAATACAGAGAAAATCATTTTTAAAGTTCCCTCTCAGTTTATTGGCCAAACAGGACAGAAAATGTTGCGTATATAAACTCCTTAGCAACCATAAGTTTTGTTAGAATCATTACTTATGAAAATTCACACAATGCATCACATATGACTTAATACTCATAAGATTTCAAAAAGATTGAAGCAGGATTTCTGTCTTAATTAGTGTTAGAAAAAAAAAGGGGGCTTCTGGGGCAGCTTATGGCACATGTTATTTTGCTTGGGAGTACGTGACTCGGTCTCCAGTGCACCGGCACAATGTGGGGTACATCAGAGGCTGTGTTCGTTTGAAAAAGAACAAAAGCAGCGCCATTCAAAACTATTAGCCAAGCAAGGGGTGGGGCATCTGTCAAGCAACAGTAAGAACCACAACTGATTACAAGTTTACAACCTGTCAACTGACAGGGCACACCCTGTCTATTGTTTGCTTCAACTATGCTGGAGTTGTCTCTTCAATAAAAACAATAACACTCTGAGTTTACGATCGATCATTCTTTGTAACTTGCACTTTGGCAATGAACGACTTCAGTGAAATACGTCATCACCAGCCAATCAGCTTTGAGCTGTTGCTGGGAGTGGAGCTTATGAAATTTGCATGCAAAGACCTGCTCAAGCTGTGCAGCAAAAATTGACAAGCTGAAAAAATGCCTACAAATAATCAGATATTTCACACTTTTCTGGTAAGTGTGACACTTGAAATATGAGTTTAGTGGTACTAGTTAAAACCCTGTCAGCCACAAATCAAAATTTTGATTTTTTATCGGTACCTCAAATAAAATCTGATTTTTCTCGGTTGTAGTACAATGTACCAGCGAATTGTGGCTGCTTTTGATGTGATAGGTCACATACATGCATATATATATTTCTTTTTTTTTTTATAGGAGATACATGTATAAATGCATTATATTGACCTTAAAAAATATAACAAGCAAAAATATAAATAAATGCCATTAATGAGGGTGAAAAGAAACTAGAAATGTTGATATGGCAACTCCTAATATTCTCCTAATAGGTCTATAGTACGTCTTGACAATGTGTGATAACAGTTTCATCTAATTGACAAAATATTAAAATGACATGTTATAAGTGTTCACTTTCCTTGTAATAGGTTTATTTGGATGAATGGCTACATTTTCTAAGAGAGCATGTATTTGGGGATTTGATGACATGACCCTTTTATAAGTCTATTCATTGAGTAATTTTCAAGGTATAGAGAAAAAGTGTAATATCTGTATTAAAGTGAAAACATAGTTTTGGTTAACTATACACAGCCCAGTCGCTGTACATGGTACGTCGCGACAGGGCTGTACGCGCGCGACCACCAATCACTAGGAGAGCGACGTAATCGTATCACGATAGCTTTGACTTTTGATACTTACGATCATTTTTGTCACCTCAAACTCATCGAGTATACTCTTCAATATTTACTCTACATCTGATGCTATCAGTATTCAAATGTACGTAATGAAACTTACCGAAATTGATCATCATATCCAGCATGTCCACACCGTACACAATCTTTCACGCCAGGCCAAGCTTAGATATCGGGTGGTCACGTGATGTGAATGCCCTTTCAAAAGGTCGCGCTGTCGACCGTGCTGCTACACTCAAGCAGCGTACGCACGGTTACTAGTATACAGCTATAAACTGTACTGGGCTTGGCGGCGGCTGGCGTCTGGTCGGGCGAGGAACATTGAGCTCCATACCACGGTTATTGTGTAGCAGACGCCAAGGTTTGTTCGACACTTTCAACGCACACGCGCTCGCTCTGGAGCACATCCGGTCACGCATGCGCATAAGTCAAGGCGCCATTTTGAATCCTGCAACGACGAAGCCCGACGGTCAGGAATTGCGCCAGAAAGTGTCATTTATTTGTTCCACGGACTTATCGCAAGTGGTCTCCATGGACCCAGTGTGGCGAACTATTCTTCTGTAATAGAAACATGCATTTAACGTGAGTAAAGTATTCTGTTTAAAGGAGAAAAGTATACATGTTCCTAAGTTTTGTAGTTGTATTGAGGTTCCTCACTTCGAGGCTGCATGCCGTGCTCGTCAGACGCTGTTTTCGCATAGCGTAACAGTGTCTGGTCGGGCTAAGTTTTGGTAAGGGTTTTAGAACCCGTCTGGCACCATTTCATATTTGCTTGCAATATATCAAAAGAATCTACCAAGAAACTTACCTGGCTGACGCGATTTGCCGGAATGAGGAGCTGTTTTGGAGTATTTCGAGATCAAAAATAAGAGTCGGTATACCGACTTTTATTCCAGAAGGATCCAGACTAACTTGGTCTCGGGGCAAACTCGGCCCTATAATTTGTATTTCAGACAATTTACACGCAGTTTGTGATCTCCATACTGAAAAGACAATCGAAGACACTTGATATACAACAACAACTTCAAAGACAGCGCGTCGCATCTCAGGTGATGTGCGTAATATGCTTGAGGACCGCGCGCTGACCATTTGTTTTAGTACAGGATTAGCGCGCACTTTCCTGTCTTTTCAGTCAAGCGTCTTTGGGTATCAACTCGGACCATAACTGTGACTAGCCAGAACGCGAAGTGCTACAGGCCGCTCGCAGGCCGCTCCCATAGTACAACACTGTAGAAACTACTTAATCCAGAGGGACAACTCGTCCCGCCGTCAAAGCGAGGCCGAGTTGTCCCCGAGTCTGAGTTTAGCCTGACCCCGATCGCGTAAGTTCTGAGACTGTGACTCCGGCGAACCTTTTCGGTTATTATTTCGTATTTTCGCCATTACCCATTGAGTATCTTGTTGTTTACAGCGTTATTCCACACATTTCTTAGGCATACGTGCACATTTGGGAGTGAAATTTGACAACTTTTGCAGGCGTACCAGAACTATGTTTTGGCTTTAAATAGTAAATTGTTAGCATTTTGACCCTTGACCTCTGACCCTATAACCTTAGAATTCCCAACAGAATCACTGTCACGCAGAACATGCATAAATATTAGTTTCATTATGATACCTTGAGCAACTTCCAAGATATAAAGATGAGGTGAAATTTAGCACTTTTACTTGACTTTTGACCTTTGACCTTTTTGGCCAAAAACTTCCCAGAGAATCTCTATTGGGTAATACATGTATTTACTAAGTTTCAAGAAAAATCCTGCAGGCATTACATAAATATGATGGAAAGAGTGAAATTTAATGAGTTGATCTTGACCTTTGACCTCTGATCATTGACCTCGTGACCCCAGAGTTTCCTAGATAATCACTACCAGTCAGTACATGCATATGTATCATGTTCCATCAAGATACCTTGAACCATTTCTGAGATATGGAGAAAAAAGTGAAATTTTAACATTTTCACTTGACCTTTGAACTTTGACCTCATGACCCAAAACTCTCACTAGAGAATCTTTATTCAGTAATACATGTATATACTAAGTTTCATGAAAATACCTTTGGGCATTGCATAGATATGGGGGAAATAGTGAAATTTTGAGCATTTGACCTTTACCTTTGACCTTTGACCTTGAGCATCTGCACCCAAAAGTTGATAGGCACAACTCAAAGAGATTTTCCCCAGTGACTGCTAGAGTGCGGAGTCTTCATACGCCCTGTACTATTGTTTTGTGAGCGCAAGGGGAGCATTGGATGACAACGAGGCGGTACAACGGTAGGCTCACCCCTCGTGCTAACACGCTATAGCAAACGAGCAACCGAGGAGCAGCCACAATCAAGTGCGTACTCGCGTAAAAGTTCAGAAGTTCGCGTAATACGCGCTGTAGAAATGTATACATAGTACGCAAAGTCCGCCATTGTTAAGTGGAACAATGGCGGCCCCCATGAAATCACTGACTCCATTGTAGAGTCCGCCCTCTAGCTCTTTATGCGCCATGGTGGAAACCCCCTGTGTGCCACGTTATTCTGAGACATGAAGATAGTCATGCTTTAGAGAAAGAATCCTGTTTTTCCAATCTGTATAACTTCTACAAATTTCTGTTAAGCTGGACATAATAGTGAGCAAAGTTAGGGGAATGCCAAACTTTGCTTCCATATACAATGTATAACAATTCTATTTTCAATTTTTCTTTTGAATAACCAGTTGCTACATTACTGTAAAGGAATGACTTTTGCACATAAAATAGTGACAGAAACTTAAAGTGTGTATGCAAAATCTAGTTGGAAACACTACCTGATAGTCATTTACCACATAGAATGCAAGCCGTATGTGAGAGGAACAAAAGCGCGAGAAACGCTTTGATTGTACCGCAGGATTAGTGATTTATCGATCGGTTTTTGGCAGCTTTGTTTGTTGAGTAGAATATGCGAAGTTGGCACGCCGTCGACTGAGTCGGAGGTGCGAACGTGGCACATAAAGAGCTAGTGGTGGGGAGGAGGAAAATCTCTTTGGCACAACTTCACCCCCTCATACATACACCTGCCAAGTTTCATTGGGATACCTCAAATGGTTGTTTAGTTATGCTGTCCACAAACTTGATTACGGACGGACGGACGGACAGACGGAAGGATGGACAACCCGAAAACATTTATGCCTCCGGCGACACTTCGTGATGCCATTAATGAGGGTGAAAAGGAAAAAAAAAAACCAAAAGACTCTTATAATACAAAAATGCTATAGATGGGGAGGGATGCTGAAAAAGCAGTGCTTGTATGATACATTCCCTCCAAAAAACATTTAAACCAATTATGTATAAATGATCTTCTATTTTTGCAAATAAAAAGCAGAATTACAAATCCGAATTAGATGAACCAAAATTACAAACCTAACTAGCCCTCAACAAACACCAGACAAATCCCAACTCTAAGTCACTGTCATGCAGAAAAGAAAATAGGAAAGAAGAGGGAAAAGAGGGAGAAAGAGAGAAGACACCTGCATGAGTACTTTCGTGACTAGTCTTTACAGCTTAACATTTTAAATGGAAACATCTTTGTCCCATTCATCAAAAGGAAGTCCATGATGTTGCTTGCTGTTGTGTCTGATCTAGATTGTATTACTTTGTCAAGCCTGCATTACAAAGTTTGTGAAATAAGCTATTGTGACAATCCTAATACTCACCTTTAAATCAGCAGAGGAGAGTCAAGCACACACACCAACATTCTGTAGCCTACCGTAATTAACCCGTTGAAGATGGACTGATCTTGCTACAATACGCATTTCCCACAGACACCTCCCCGAGTATACTCAGGACTCGTCCTCAATGGGTTAAGAAACGTGTCTCTACAGGCATTTTATAATCTCCCATTTGGCATTGACAAATGACACAAAGAAATCTGGACAAAAAACCCAACAACAATTAATGCATTTTGGCATGCTGGGACAGATTGATTTCATCATGTTTTTTATTTTTTATTATTTTTTATTTCAGGAAGGACTGGTTACGGTAGGCCTAGGCCTACATGAAGCTTGATATGATACAAAAAGTAGTGGAGGCATAAGCAGCGGAATCAGATTACAGAGCACTACCTGATTTGGTTACAATATTTGTGACCCGCTACATCAAAAGGATCCGAAAGTCAAGGAAGGTGGATTTTCTGAAAATGACATGACATTATTCCCTTACTCTCCCGCTTTGATTTCATGACTCGAAAGTACTTGGTTGCGGAAATATTGATGATTTTATGAGACCATGTCGAGTGGTCTAGGAAATCAGCGTTTTGAGAAATCCGCCTTCAAAGTTTTCTTTCCGGAACAGTCGTGATCAAGGGGAGGAACGACAGTTTTCATCTTTGGACAATAGAAGGTCTGTTCATATATAGCAACCTCTGCGATGTTAATTCAAGCTTAGCCCTAGCGGTCTATGCATGACCAATCAGTAACCAGGATGCCCCACACTGACCAATAAGATCACTCCCTTGTTGTTAGGGGCGGAGTCTATCTGCGGCACTAAATCCAAATCTTCAGGGCCCTGTCTTATAAAACTTGTGATAGATATCAATCAATCACAAATCTCTTGAAGGCCGCAATCAATCACAACCTGTTATTGATTGATTGCAGTTCTCCGTTGCATTTTAATAATAACGTTTTTATAACATGGATTTGCATTCAATCTTAAAGTTGTGATCGATTTGAATCAATCACAAGTCTTTATAAGACGGGGCCCAGATGTTTCATTGAAAAATCTGAAAATCATGGCCCAGAACAACACTAATTTTGTGCCTTTTCCTTGATCATTTAGCTTCGAAAGTTCGGCAGATGATAGATGAAACACTAGATTACAATATCATGCCAAAAACAGAAATTTTGTGATTTTGACCGATTTTGATATGATTATGACTTTAAACTCAATTTTCTCGGCCCAGCTGTCAGCGACTTTCAGATCCTTTTGTCGTAGTGGGTCATGTGTACTTCTGATTTTGACAAAATTTTTGACCAAGTATTTCATTCCTCATGGTAGACCTGCACTGGTAAATGGGCACTTTGCTGTCAGGAGGTACAATGTAAAATTGGTTCAGATATGTAGACTTGCAAGAGTATTAGTATTCACTATTACGGTATATTTTGGATTAAAAATTTGTCCTCTGGTGATTGGTTGGAAGGGCTTCACATGATTACAGGCATTTTCAGCTATGTCAGAAAGTTGACAATCCATTTTAAGTATTTGCAAAATGACGTCACTTCTATGACGACATTTTGCAAATAGTATATTTATATTGCAAAATGATGTCACAAAGCAATTCTGAAACTGTACGTAGCTCTGTACCCGTCACTCTGTAAAATGTAACAATTTCTATTAAAGCAATTGTTACGTTACAAATCAATTTTGACATTGCGCACTGCTCAAAGCATCAGTCTGTGAAATGTATATAATTTCTAACAAAACAATTGTGATGTCATAAAAACAATTTTGACATTGCGCATTGCTTTGCACTGTGCGTCGCACTAAAAACAAACATCACAAAGCAGTTCTGACATCGTGCGCTGCCCCCATTTCCCCATCTTTTGTTTGAATTTTTGATCCAAAATATAAAACAAATATACTTTGCCTAATTTCGAGTTTCTTGTTAAAACTATGGGCCTTGGTGCCTACAAAAGAACTAAATTCACTTCGGGGCTGTGCCCCTCAGTGAATAGTTCTTTTGGGGTCACCTCTGCCCAGTTTTAACAAGACACTCTCAAGGCCAAGTATTGTTTTATGAGTCACTATTCGAGTCTAGTCTCAGGGAATAATTTTCCTTCTCGAAACTGAATAGCAATTTTTGTCGATGCCGACGATGGACATACATTTTCAACAAAATGGTACCGGTATACAAGTCTACGTAATGAAACTGCAATGCAAATTACATTTTGTATAGACAATCTAGCAGTCATACCAAAATGCATGGCAAATTGCTATGCGATACCAGGAAAATTATTCTCCCTGAATCTACATTATAACAGAACCTAGTATTGAATCCTTCTGTTCTCCTCGATGGCCAATAGTATCTTGTAATATGGATCCCTTTATAACAAACTGGACTCTCTGAATCTGATTGCGCAATTCTGATTCTGATTTTATCACCGGTACTCTTGAGTCTTAGAGGATAGGCCTATTTTAATACTCGTGTGGAGCCCATTAGTTGACAAAATAATAAACAGATCTAGGGGCCTAGGTCTAGCAGGGTCTAGCTGTACTAACAAAACAACTTCCCTTTTTTTTTTTTTTTTTTTTTTTGAATTCAATGCAATGTCTTGGATCTATCTGAGGTTCACACTAGACTCTGGATCTGTAATCTAGCTGGAAATGAAGCAGGTTTAGACGAATGAAGGACAAGACAGTAAGACCAGGGAGGGTGACCTGGTAGGACCTAGGCCTAAAGGTTTAGGTCATCTGAGGTAACGACCTGCTGAATTTTTACTGCTCCATCTCACCTTAATTTAAACCAGATGCCGCGATGTCCCCTGTGGTCCTGAGAGTTGCCGTGTGACTCGCGATACGGTTTCCGTCAAAAGATAACAGTGTCTTGAAGGAATGGACCGTCTGTCAACAAAGTGACAAGATTATTGTAGAATTGTGGGCATTCCAGATGCAGATCGGCATCAGTATTTTGCGATATCAATCATTCAATACCCTATCACTCAGGCTGCTCATCTCCTTATGTTACCAATCGTGTGCAAGCCTCGCGCTCGTAACCTTACATCGTACCTACGTAGCCAACTACTGGTGCAGGCGGCAGGCGCTGGGTGGCATGCACGAAACAAATTACGCAGCTGGTTGACAGCGAGCAAGTCGCGTGGAAAAATAAATAAAAACAAAGTAGAGAAAACACCACGTGCTCGCCGATGTTAGTCTATTTTTATGAGCCCTGTTACAGAAGCGTGAACCATCGTCAGTTGTCCCTCCTCACGTCAAACAATGCATCAGGGATAATCTGTCGGCGAAGTCCTGCATTATGGTGAAAATGAATCAGCTGTACATGTATTTCTTTATTGCATGCTCGTTTGGGTCATTTTGTTCTGTGAATTGCTGAAAGCTGACTAATCATAAGACGTATTCGGTGATTTCAAAAGGACTTGCACTTTCAAATTGATCAAAGCATTTGATTTTAAAAAATCTGATAAATCTCCCCTGATTTGAAGACTAGCTTTTGAGAATTACGGGTAGTTATTATTAATATGATCTTCACAACTTTCCCGTTTTGTGAATTTCTATTAATGAAATTAAATAAAAATAACAGATTATATTACAGCAGTGATTTATTACAACTTTGTAACACTGACTGTTGAGGGTAGGCCTATGCCAAGTGTAATTACTAAATAGACAAACCACGTTTCTATATTTTCATGTATTTTAACAATGGGGAGTTGTAAGCCAATAACATCTTGTCTTACCTTATTTGCATATATGACATGGCAATTGATGCTATCATTATTTAGTGAATATTGAACATTTCCCAATTAAATGTAATTTAGTACAGTAGGCCTACATGTAATAAAGCTTCAAGATTCTGTTAATTCTTTGCGACTTAACTCTATTTAAATCAAATTAAGACTGGGGTCATTTCTATAACTTCAAGACATTGGGAAATGACACTCCTATATTCTAGGGAAAGATAATATAAGGAAGCTGAACATAGCCTAGGCCTTAATTTCTCATATCACTGACCAGAAAACATACAAAATTACATTTGACACAAAGGTCTCATCTCAATGGGAGAGCATGCCAGAGAACTATTAAGTTTGACAGACAAGGATGATTGGCTAATTAAAAAAAAAAAAAGGGAAAGATGTCATAATGAAATTTTCTGATAACATGGGAAACAATAGGAAGATACGCGATCCTTTCAGTTAGAAATTATGAATATCTTCATCTACGTGCTGTATCCAAGTAACAGCTGGAAGAACAGGCAACAACAACAAAAAAAAAAAACAACAAAACAACCCCCCCCCCCCCCCCCCGGCATAATTCCGCAAAATAATAAGTTTGATAAATTTCAGACCTGAAGGTAGTAGAAGTTTGGTCCAATTACTCTTTAAACTGGTTTTGGTAAGATACCTGATGGTCTCATCAGAATTTAGTCTGCCACTCCCCCCCCCCCCCCCCCTCCCCAGGAAAAAAAAAAATATATATATATATAAATTCCTTATATATATATATATATATATATATATGGTGATATCAATTCCATACATAATATGTGAATGTTGTTAACGTTAAGTGTTGATCTATTCTTTCCATGTCCTCTCTTTCTCAGTCCCATACACTCTCAAAAGACAACCAGACTGTCATTGATACAATGTGCACTCCTTGACTTATTAAATATCATCTCTTATTTATTTCATCTTTTTATATCCATATACGGTACTCTATATGGATGGAGACTTAGAATGCATATTCTATTAATTAATGTACAGTGCATGCATCTTTAATGCATGCTACTCATATAAAGGCTAGTGAAACAATGTAATCAATCACTGAAGGGCAATCACACTAGTATTGCAATTTCAAATCAAGATATATCAAACATGCATCCACTCTACTGCTGGTACGTCTTGAAATAAACCTTTATATTGTAGGTAAAGGGATGACTAATCAGCCAGACACTAAAAGAATTTCTCTTTTAAATGTACCCGACTTCTAATTATCTTGTAAATACAATTGTTCTCAATATCAAACAATATGAAATGATATTCAAAGAATATCAAGATTGCTTAACCATGACAAAGTTAATATAAGAATTGACACATACTGCTTGTGATACAAAATATCATCCGTAATTCTGTGACAGCATCAAAATGAATGAATAGCAGATTCTTTTTACCATTATTTCATTCACATCCAAAGCAAACCCACAACAGCTCTACATCTCCTTTTTGATGATTTCTTTGCTGCTGATTAGAAGACTGGTTTCTGTGCAATCTTGGAAATACCTTGGAATGTAGGGAACTGTCAACAAAGGACAAGTGCTGTCGGCCCTGTTTGAAAGCTCAAAAGCAAAGTGAACAGTACAGTAACGTGACAATTTGAGGGGTTTGAGTGCTCTGTTGAGACAGTGAATACCTCATGAGTCTACTATTTTGGATCTCGAGTATCAAGAGGGGTCACACCTTATACAGCAACGGGGTCATTCACCTTGTGTGCTTATGCTACATACAGGTGTCCCTAACAAAGAGGATCACATCCCTGTACTATGATGCAGTGTTTCCTACACACATTCTCATGTCAACAGTTGGTACCTGGCATGGGACGCTTTTGGACCACTTTGCGCTCCGAGCACTCTCTGGCAGGATATTGTACAGTACAGTACACTTTTGGGAGTACATGTATTTGAACACTCCTCTGACATGGGTATGGTATGACACATTGCACTCCAGGAGAATGTTCAAATAACCCCTTGTCTCCACTGTCATTTAACTCTTTATGTGCCACGTTCGCATTCCTGACCAGTCGACGGCGTGCCAACTTCACATATTCTACTCAAACACACGAAGCCGCCCAAACCAATCGATAAACAGCCAAATGCCACCGTACAATGAAAGCGTTTTTTGCGATTCCATTCCTATCACATGTAGCTTGCATTCTATGTGGTGATTGGCTATCAAGTGGTGTTCCCAACTGGATTTGCAAGTAAATTCTAAGTTTCAGGCACTGTTTTGTATGCAAAAGTCATGCCTCTACAGTAATGTAGCTACTGGTCATTTAAACGAAAAACAATCATAGATCTGTCATGCAATTTACATCAAAGGAAAGCTTGGCATTTTTTCTACAATTTTGCTTACTGCAGGTCCAGCTAAACAGATTTAAGTTACATGAATTTGAAATACAGAATGTCTTCCCAAAGCATGACTACATTGCTGTCTCAGAATAACGTGGCAATTAGAGGGTTTATATCATTAGCACATAAAGAGTTAAAAGTCTACCCCACAGGGAACACAGCAAACTTGTAACATATAATATATCTATATATATATATATAATGGCAGAAATTAATTTTGTATCTGGCAGCACAGGTGATTTCTTAACATTTCACTTTTCCACAAAATCATTTGTGAACATCAGAAAAGTCTGCATATTGGTTTATGTCATTTGAATGCAAATGTCAAATTTGACAGAAAAACTTGCAATATATGCATGCAGTGAGTTTATCCAGGTATCTTGAAATATCAACACATCATATGATTTGGCTTACCTACAACTAACATGAGTAACCAAACTGATATTTAGCAAATAATATTACTGTTAAAACAGAAGTCACAAATGGCATATCTCACTCTCCTTCACATATGTTGGAAGAAAACAATACATACTTCAGATACATGGCAATTTTTGATCTGCACAATATGAAGCATGCAATTCATTTGACGTGTTGCAAAACTGTAAATTGGCTTGAGATTCTTTTTCCCCCACTACACCCTAATTGCACAACCTATGCTGACATTTATTCAAAAACAAAACAGTGAAAAATTAGCTCACAAGCATTCAGTGTGCAATTTACAGACATTAGATACTGACAGCTTCAGGAAAATTCATTACTAACACCATCACCATAGATACATTACTCCTGATGCTCTGCCTTGTCACTACAGTGTGGCATTTCATGAGGTGCTCCATAATGGAAATAGTAAGATGCTATTCATTGATGACATCTGTGTCACTTCACACACACACTCACACATACACTCTGACACAGACACGTGCAACACATACTCACTGATAATATAAATGACAGAGGAATCAGGTTCTGCCAGAGGAATATATAGGAAATATTGTCATTTAAGTCATTACACCCTGTGCTTGACAACAGTTACAATGACAAAAATATGTTTTGAAGTATCAAGTAACTGGCAGTATAAATTCTAACAAACGTGTATTAGTGAAAATATCAGCCACAGTAGTGTATAAACAGAAGAACAGACATTGACAATTTCATTTCATCAGATACTGTATATGCCGAAAATTTCACAAAGGTTTTAATTTATGCAAATTTTGTGAATCAGGTACTATTTGCGAATTTAAAAACACGCAAAAATAGTACCATTAATCCAGACATGAATGTGACGTGCACGCATACATTTCTCCGTTCAGTACTGTACTCCAAAATCACGAATTTTAACTTGCAAAATTGTCAGGAAGTCCCAGTTCGCAAAAAAAATTAGACTCAATAAGTATATGACGTACAGAGTACATGTATCAGACATCGAATCATATCAAATGGCACAGAAAATGCAATTAAATAAAAAAAGACACTGTGACAGGGCTCTTGTTATTTACACATCACTGATTTTTGATACACCTAATTTGACTGATGATAATATATAGAGAGAGTTTGATTATGGACATAGAAATTGAAAAGTAAAAGATGTTAGCAGTACATGATACATGTTGTTTATCTTTTATTTCAAAGAATACTACAGTCAAGTAAGTCAAGGCCTATTTCATACAATACATTCTGTATCAAATGGAATGAATACATGCACACCTCCCTAGGCTAATGATAATATCCACATTGGCAGATGTGGCAAAACTCTCTAATCTTAAAAGAATTGTCACTTAGCAACATAAAATAAAAGAGATGATAAGCATTGAACTCATCAAATTGTGGATAAAAAAAATGATAAAAACCTCATCTGAATAAAATTGAGGGAAGCTGAATGACATATGATTTACTATGATATTTCATTATCCTTAAACATGGCATGATATTTCACCATCCCTACACATGGCACTACAGAATCATGGTTGCTCATTGTCGTTGCTCTTCACCAATACAACATTCATAATCATCAAAGCACTTCAGTTTTCTTCAAGTCATAATACAAATCAGTTACAATAGATATATCTCAGCCCCTGCATTAGACATATTGTAACTAACAGGCAATGTCCGTATTCACTACGAGGTTGCAAACTTAGGAAATTGCATCACTGGTCATGGAAACTCACTACTGCTGGCAGCAGCTTTGAGGGTGATTACATTCCTCCAGTCACATGTTCTGTATTTAGTATCCTCTTTCGATGAGGAGCACAGCCAGAGAAGTTTGGAGAATTAACAGCCAAAAGCCAGGAGGTAGACAAGTAAGACATGAAGAGCAGCAGCATAGATGACAGCAAGAGATCGTGGTCTGAGTCCACCTTGAACAACTCTCGTCAGACTTCTGGAGATTAAATACATGATAATGAAGAAGAGCATTATCATTGACATCAAAGTCAAATGGTATGTAGATTACTTGCATCAGACATTTTACTTTATTTTAGAAGAGGATAAGACCTAAGTCTTATTCAATATGATTTCCTTTCCTCATTCTTCCCAGTAAACACAAAACAATGAACTTGTCATAACCATTTCAGCTGCAATTGTGCCTGATATGCATAGCAATCATACCAACCAATTCCTGCTTGAGATGGACTGGACATCGCAGCCTCACTTTCAGAGAAATACATGAAACAACATGTGTGACATTATAGATTAAAAGAGATGAGTTCTAATGGATGAAAGGAGCAAGCAAAATGATGATGTATGTAAAATGTACAAAATAACGTCTTCACAAAAGGTATTGCAGAGGAAGAAATTCTCAAGATATAAAGATAAAAGACATAAAAATGAATGTCCTTTTCTCGATAATGTCAGGTGCACAGTGCCAAGCACGGCACATGAAACAAGGATCCTTATGTTCAAGAATAATGCATCAATTTTCTGAGTTTCTGATAGGACGATATGACCAAAGTATTGGCCAAAGACTAAAAAATATTTTGAGTACAGATAGAAAGTACCACACTCCATCCCGCAAACATCAGTGCCAAGTAAAGCAGTTCCAAGTCTCTCATACAAACAGTGACATCTCCCAAGTAACTGATGGGTCAACATGACTCTATTCACTAAGCCAATCAAAGCTCAGATAATGCAGAGCACACATGTACAACTGAATATATGAAGCTCATCTGTGGGGGAAAGCAAACTGTTAGCATGCAGCGATTAGAAAATAGTAATCTGGTACTCAACAGTATTTTGCTGGTTTTGACATGGTGCTTCAATTTGACCACTGTTTGGTTTGGAACAAATATTTCCTCATTATATTTGCACAAAGTCTGCTTTGTTTTTCTTCATTTTTTATTGAGATGGAACAATTTACCTCATCATTTTTGTGTCTGGCCTCGCTATAGCGGGACTCCCCTGTACTTATCAAAATTCCAAGATCTGATATCATCATGCATACATGCTGACTTAAGCATTTTCAAAAATACTATCAACTAGATGTCCCAATCACCTACATGTATTTCACATCACTTACCCTCTTCCTTTGCAGCATCTCCTTAACTTGTTCGCAAATGTATTACCATGGCGAGCTGTCAAACACAGAAGAGAAATATCTTAATGCAGCGTGTATACACATTTAAGATATCTCCATGGCAACTAGAAGTATGTAAGACAGTTTCATTCATCTACATAAATTTAGAAAGGCAAAAAGCCCCTGTTTGTAATTCATTGCATGCTCTTGAACAGCACTCAATATGGCTTTAACTGAAAGCTCCTATGATATGTACATGTACAACATTACTACACTACACACAAACGGTAGCGTTTCCTTGAAGCTAAGATTTTTTTTTTTTTTTCCCCCCCAATAGAGGTACTTGTAACCCAAAGTTGACTCAAATGGTCAATGGAGTTAGGAAGATATCATTCGAGAATATTTCAACTCTTCATGCTAAAACCTGTAGATGCACATGTATTTGGTGTACAATGTACATGTGTATGTGCCTAATTGACTATGTAAGTTTCTGCTCATGAAAACTTTGCTATATGACTGAATATAGAACCTGTTGCAAATCAACTTGAAAAATAATTGAATGCTAAATTCAATAAAGGGTGATACGTATATTTCATATATTTACATGGCTTGGTCTGACGTACAAGCACAGCCCATTACATGCTTATAAAATAATAAAAATTATATTATATCATAAATAAGGTAGAGTTTGACAGCAGCACCAGAGCACTTACTCAAGCGATGGCCAGCCTTGTATGCCTTCACCATAAGTTGAGTGTCTTCATCATCTGAATCAATGTAAAGACTGTACTCCTTCCTCATTGCCATAGGGGTCGACATTGAGGAGTGATGAGGGTCAGTGTGCTGCTGCTGAGCTCGTAGTCTCTCCTGGGTATGGCGTAAAGCTTCCTCAACATAGGCCCTCTGTTCTTGCTCATACAGAAGGGATGCCTGTAGAAGGAATTAATCATCAATCTTTAACTACAGCAAATCTTAAAAGAACTATAAAAAAAAAATGTGTGGTGTGCAATATGTGGTGCAAATAGGTTGGGGGGGGGGGGGGGGCTAAGGAAGAGGCTTTTTTTTTTATTTTTTTATTTTTTATTTGTGCTGTAGAAGTTCAGTCGTGATATCAAAATGGGGCCCAAATGCTTCTTTTGACTTTAACTAATTGAGTATAATAGTCTGTTGTCGTCATACTAAATACTATTCTTTATAACACTGACAATAACAATAAAACAAAATCATAATTACCCCATAAAGTGTGTTTCAGTGAGCACTGGACCATAGCCAACAGAAGTTCAAAAGTTAAGATCCTTTCTTCAATTTGTAGAATGTGTAGAAAGCATCAAAGTTGAGTACAATGCCCCAATAATAATAATATTCATAAGTTCCCATCCTTACGATTGCTCAATAAGTCACAGGTCTACCAGTACCATTTTAGTCAGCAATGATTTGTGGCACTATGTTGAAGAAAAGTGCCAATGATGATATCTCTTTTAATAGCTCTGTGTATGACCTCTTCTTAATCCTCAATATACCCCTGACTAAAGCCTTCAAAATGACATCCATCTCCAAATTTCCATTTTATTGGAAACAACACATTTCACTAATTTGGTATAATTTAAATTTCACAAAATGCACACACACAGACTCCTTGTAATCTTCAGATAAGCTCATGGGAAAGCATTCAGGCATGAAAACATCAATGTAAGATGAATTAAAGTACTACTACCTCCACTTGGGATACTGTCCTGGCCAACTGTTCTCTTTCCTTCTCAGCTTCCGTCAATCTAAAAATGAGAGAGAAACAAGAGGTCAGGAGGTAGATTGATGTACATTGATATCACAATGGTGGCTGCAAGTGGATAGCAGCTCAGTAAGAGTTTGGTTCTTATTCTCACCAAAAATAAACATTTAGAATAACAAATACGAATGGAACAAAAAACAAGGCAAGTGCCATAATGTGTCTCGCCTATTCGCGTACAAGAAATTGTACGCGAATGGGATATAACAGATAAAAAAAGAGATATAACAGATAAAAAGAGACGTAAAAGGGTAAAAATTTATGGCAAAAACGAAATGTGCCATAAAAACTTAACATTGGACCCTTGCCTGTGATCTTTGATCTCGTGGTGACCATCCACTCCCCAAGGGACATCTACCATCCAAGTTTGGTCACAAACGGACCTATGGATCAAAAGTTATTACCCATAATAGAAACACGCCATAAAAACTTAACATTGGGCTCTAAAAGTTCGTTGACCCATGCTTGTGACCATTGACCTTGTGGTGACCATCCACTCCCCAAGGGACATCTACCATCCAAGTTTAGTCACAAATGGAGTTATGGATCAAAAGTTATGACCCAAAATAGAAATGCGCCATAAAAACTTAACATTGGGCTCTAAAAGTTCGTTGACCCCTGCTTGTGACCTTTGACCTTGTGGTGATCATCCACTCCCCAAGGGACATCTACCTTCCAAGTTTAGTCACAAACGGACCTATGGATCAAAAGTTATGACCCATAATAGAAACACGCCATAAAAACTTAAAGGGACTGTACAGTCCTGGTCGAGGTGGGGATTCAGGTTTATAACATTCCTAAGTGAGATAATGAGAAACCTGTTACGAAATTTGAAAGAGCATGTAATTTTAAGAAGGATTCAACATTTATTTGATGAAAATTGGTTTTCAAATGGCTGAGATATCCAAAAAAGATAATAATAAAAGGCGACAGGCCACGCTTTTATTAGGATCTCTTTGTTTCACCTTGTTTTTGGATATCTCAGCCATTTCAAAGCAGATTTTCATCAAATAAACTTTTGATACCCCTTAGAATTGCATGCTCTTTGACATCTCATTGAGTGGTTTTTTAATATCTCGCAAAACGTTAAAAGCTAAATCCTCACCTCAACCAGAACTGTACACTCCCTTTAACATTGGGCTCTAAAAGTTCGTTGACCCATGCTTGTGACCATTGACCTTGTGGTGACCATCCACTCCCCAAGGGACATCTACCATCCAAGTTTGGTCACAAATGGAGTTATGGATCAAAAGTTATGACCCATAATAGAAACGCGCCATAAAAACTTAACATTGGGCCCTAAAGTTCATTGACCCCTGCCTGTGAGCTTTGACCTTGAGGTGACCTTCATATACGGTAAAATGTGATACTTTGTATGACCCCTCTTCCCTCGAAGTTTGATTGCAATCTAAGCCCAGAATAAAGAGTTATTGAAGTTTTTGTAGCGTTACGGACAGACGACAGACAGACGGACGGACGGACGACGGACGGACGATGGACGGACAGACGCCGCAGGCGATCCCTTAGTCTCCCCTCACCTCCGGTGGGCTCGACAAAAGATGGACTCTCTTGCAGTCTAAAAAGCTGTATTGACAGGCATGAAAACATGTATTTGTAATACTCTCTTAGAGCCTGTGTTTTGAAAGGGTTCACCGATATCCAGGAAAGTTAGATGCTGCCTTATCCAAGGATAGGGAGCTTTAGATTTTTGCGATGTGGATGTTTAGGGAAAAAAACCCAACCCTGTTCTGTACACGCGCAAAATCGCTTATCAAAATTGAATTTGCGTCAGCTGAGATTTCACCACGCGTCCTGGGCAATTTTTGCGTCCACTTGACGCACTGATCACAGGGGTGCCATTCTACTTTGTATAGGCTGCCTCTCCATGTAATCTAAAACTGCTCTGCAATGTGATGCGGGGAGTGAGGAGAATGGTCAATGTAATCAGTGTCTGAAGCGTCCACACAAATCTAAAGCTCCCAGATGTCACAGTGAAAGTAACTAACTTGTTTGTCAGGAGTGTGACTTCTTCCTCTTTGATGGTCAGAGGGGATGGTGAAGTAGAAGGAGCCATCTGGTCTTGGGTTGGAGCCATCTGGTCTTGGGTTGGAGCACTGCGCTGGACAATCACTTCTTCCTTCATCATTGGTGATTCAGCCACCTGCAGCAACAGCAAAACAACCATTTTTTTTTTTCACAAAGATGAATACAACTTACATTTTTTTATATGATTTTATGAAAAGTTATACAGAACATACACAGAACTGTACTCAACCAACCCAATGTACAAAGAACTCGCTATGATAATTCCTTGATACAGAGGTACATTGTATGAAGGTACAGGAAGTCTGGAAAAAATCAAAATTACAAAAACAGTCTGAAGTGCATTAAACTGTTCCTCCATTTGTACCAAAGACCATGCAATAAACTGACAATTTCCAACAAAACATTTGCTGTAAAGAAAGGCATTTTAATATTGCCTTCAATAATGGTCATTACTATGAAAACAAAACCAAAACTATAAATTACAGAGTCATATATTGGTGAGTTACTTTAGGTCTGGAATAATTTTTACATGAATTAATAAAATACTTTTAGCAATGAGGAAGTACAATTATGAATAAATATAAGTTTTTCTTTCTGTGACGTTGTTGTGGTAGCTCTCTTTGAAAATATGTTCACTTAATTAGTCTACATATTACAACAGACTAAGCGTTTTTTGAGGTGTAGATTAAACATGCAGTTAAACTAAATGGAAAGAATATTCTCATAGAGCATTGGGAATACATCACGTGGCATATTGTCATCCACACATCTATTATGATATAACATGCTGGCATACCATCATCTTGCTGACATTCCCTTGACTCTCTTCCACCTGCTGAGTGAGGGCAGCAAACTCGCTCTTCAATCTGTTGATGTATTGCTCTGCATCCTTCAGATTGCGCTCCTTATTTCTGAGGAGGACTTTTAGACTCTTGTTGTCCTCTACAAGGCCAGCTACCCTCTGTGTCAGAGTTTCACATCTACAGTATAGGTCAAAGTGTAACATACAAATATGAAAAATAAATACAAACATTTTCATCTCTGAACTAGAAAAGCACTCTGAGAGTGCAGACCTCCGCCAAGTATGCAGCTCATTTCCACCACTGATCTTGTTCATCCACAGAGATATCAGTGATTTCCACCATACGTACTCATAGCATTGTGTGCTGCAAGTCGCCCAATTTCCCCATGTAGAAGCCTTTGTTACGTCATAAACCCTCAGCTGCATGGTGCGCCTTGCCCTAGCAGAAACTAGAGCACGCACTTTAGTGCGCGCATGCAAACCTCAAATACGCACAGCCTTAACTCCCAAGTTCATTGACCCTACCTGCCAAAATATAAAAAATCCTTCATAAATTCCCCCAAAATTTCGGATCACTACTAAAAGTTAATCGTTTGTTACTTGTGTCATTCTCAAACTTTCCTGCAAGTTTCATCCCAATCCGTTAACTACTTTTTGAGTTATTTTGCACACAGACAAACTAACTAACTAACTAACTAACTAACTAACTAACGAACAAACAAACAAACCAACGGTAATGCTCCCTTGGTGGAGGTAATAACCAATGACTCCACAAGAGAACAACATTCGTGCAATCTTTTGTGGGTTGAAAACTCTGTTAAGATGTACACTTGTAGAGCAACATACATTGCATTGCTTGCCATTGTAAGCTCAAAGTTGCAAACACTGTGTATGCATGTATGATAATCTAGCTAGTCTACAATGTACACATGTGTGCACTGCCTGATGCTTTTAGTGATCCTGTGGGCCCAAAAATGTAGAAGCAATAAGTGTTGAACATGTGCATATCGTTAAAATGCGCAATCAGAGTCATGCACAGAATTTACATACTCAATAAATTCAATAAAGGCCATTCATTATTTCTTGGTTTTCTCAGTACAGAAATCACAGCCATGTTATAAATATCTCATGGATATATTATACAATATATTTAGATATCTATCCAATATGGGGATGGCGTACAGCTTTTTCCCGTTACCTTATTAAGGTAAAGTTATCAAATCGTCGCCGGTCACACGAACCGACGAATCCCTCAGGTTTGCGTAAGAATGACAATTCAAGAAAATCGCATTTGAAGTTAACCCATTTTTTACTTATGGTTGCTACACTTTCATGTCTATAATTTCCAATTATTTTTGTAGTACATCAGACTTCAACTCTTGCTCTAACTTGTGAAGTTTTTATCGAATTGTATTGTTAACAAATAAGCGGGAAATCGTCAAAGAGCTGCATGCATGTATTTTCGGTCTGCAAAGAACGTTGTCATTTTCCATGTGTGTCCATATGTACATGTACATTGTCATTGTCATTGTCAACACATGTATTACATAGTACGCGCACTGTGCGCGCGGTCAATGAACTGTTGAATCTCAAAAATTACACGCAAGTCAATGCGCACTGATTCGTCGGTTCGGTGACCGCGCGTACTAGTACGCGCGGTCACCGAACCGTCGAATCGCCTGATTGTTTAACACACGCGTCTATGGGGAAAACAAATAATTTTCACAAATGGAATTACATACTTCTACAAAAGTGATAACTACGTAAAAATTACACCGAATTACACACTGAGAATTTCAGAATATGTAGTATGGAATATCTACTATCGAAATGATTGAAAATCTCAAAATCGAAAATTTGACCCAAAATCGAGTGATTCGTCGGTTCGTGTGACCGGCGACGAAATGTTGTGCCCCTAAAAACTTGCCTGAGTTCCCTCTGATGTAGGCCTTGGATAGCTCTATCCCTGTCCTCTGTAGACCGGGCCAGCTCGAGTCTTATCTTTTGCTCAGAGTCCAGCAGTTGTTGCAACCTAAAACAGCACAATCAGGAAAACAGAATAAATAAATAAGTCTTGGAAGAAGCCCTTAATATTGTCAAAGAAATTACATGGATGAATTTTTAAAGAAAACCTCCCCCCCCAAAAAAAAAAAAAAAAAATTGAGGAATCACTATTTGCTCAAAGACATGTCATGGACAATTATCATGCAGTTTCATTACTCATTAATGCATTCAACATTCCTTGTCCTTTTGCCTGTCTGCAAATTATAAGAACATCTGTTTGTTAATCTGAATGCACCTTCAGATTTTGGGCTGTTTGTTTCTCTTTGTATTGGCAGTTGATGCATTGAAAACAGTAAAATTAGAGAAATAACCTCTGTGACCCAGACAACATTGTCATCTGCCTCTTGACATAAAGGATAAGTGAGCAAGTTCCCCGACCCCAACCACACCTACACCTGTCTTAGATTCTGGAAAGAGGATAGACTTATATGAGCAAACAAGCTTTTCAAAACTTGGTTTCCAGAGATAAATTTTTTCTATATTACTGCACTTCTGTTTCTACACATATTCACTTAAAAATGTCTTGATTAATCATATCTGTTTGGACAGATTGTGCTCATGGAAAAAATAATGTACTAACCATCAAACATTTCCCTGTCTCTTCCCTAAGCTGTAGAAGCACAAATTGTGGCTTACCTCTCATCCACTGACCCCTGGCCCTGTAGCTGTTGCTCAAGTCCTTGGACACGTGCAGAGAGCACCCCAGCTTCACTCTTCAGCTCATCCCTTTCCTTGGTAATAATCTCTGCTTCAGTAAGAAGCCTAGAACACTCCTCTTGCAACCTCTCCTCTTCCTCCCGGAGACTACTGGTATCATTCAGCACATCCTCATACTGCCTTTGAAGTGACTCCATCTCTACAGCCACGGACGACTTTTCCTCCTGGAAGATGGCAAGTTGAGAAGACATCTCACTCTGGAGGCGTTGGATTTGGTCTTGTTTTCCTGCCTCCATGTCCCTAAGCCTCTGCTGCAGCTGCTTGTTTTGCTCCCGCAACTCCCTCATCTCAGAGCCAACTTCATCAATCTCTAACTGACAGTGCTCTAGTTCATCACCAAGCTCACGATTCTCTTGGGCAAGGTTTGCCAGTTCCTGCTCCAATCTTGCCTTCTCCCCACTCAACTGTTCTGCCCCTTCATTAATACCATGCATCTCAGCAATTTCCTCCTGCAGTCTCACCACCTCCCTTCTTGCTTCATCCAAGGCATGGTCTGCTGTTTGTAGTTTCTCTGCTGCTTCTGTAAGGGTGTTTGCAAGCTCAGTGTTCATGACCTGCAGTGAATTTTTCTCTGTTGTTAATTTACCAATCTCCACATTGGCACTAACAACATCATCATTACTCTTCCTCAGCTCCTCAGTCATGTCTGCTACTCTCCTTTCATAAATAGCAACATCCTTCTCATATTTATCTTCCCACAACTTCTGCTGAGCCTCTAGCTCCCCCTCCACGGATTTTAATCTGGCTTTCAGCCCATCCCCTTCTTTACCCCGTGTCTTCACCACTTCCTTCAGCTCAGCTGCCAACCTGTCACCCTTCTCTCTTGCTACCTTCAGTCCCATCCGCAACTCTTCTAACTCCACCTTGTTAACTTCATCCTCACCCACCAGTCTCTTCACCTCCCCTCGCATTTTTATGTTTTCCTCTTCTAGTCGAACCTTCTTCTTTCTCAAATCCTCCACTTGTGTCTTCATGGCATCACAGTCTCTCCTTGCCTTATCAAGGCTTGATCCTGACTCCTCTACAACACTCCTCAGAAGCTCACTCTCCTGCTGCAGCTCCTTGGATTCCTTGGTAAGTCTGTCAATATTCTCTTGAAGGGATGATTTTTCAGACCAGCTCTCATCTCGAGACTGGCGCAGGACTTCAACTTCCTTCTCCATGCTGCTTAATCTGTCCTGATAACTCTCCTCCTTCTTGACAATGCCCTCAGAGGCACTTTCCTTGTCCTGACGAAGCTGCTCCATTTCTAACGACATCTTCCGCTTGGCCTCCTTGATTTTCTGAATCTGCTCCTTCAGTTTTTCACTTCTCTGCTCAGCTCTGGTCTTTAGGCTCTGCTCCTTTTTAAAAGCATCAGCAAGCTTGGTAAACTGAAGAAGAAAAAGAAAATTTAACAGCACATTTCCCTAGTCCATGTACTTTATTCTACTTGTTTTTCCCCCAAATTGATAGAGCAAACATTTGCATACCTCTTGTTAGATACATATTTTCTATATGTGATTGCACTTTTGCATTTTTAATTTTTCCCCCCATTTTTTCCACTTTTTTTTTCAAAAGCAGATATCTCTTGACATTCATTCAAGAACACATTCAAATAACCTTCTTTCTCTCTCTCCTTTATTGCTATTGTTGCACTGAAGGCCTTATTCACAGGTAGCCTTGGTAATATGAAATATAATTGAAAATGGCTTCGTGCATAATTTTACACATCACTGTTCCTTCACTTTCTGCAAGAACTGGGTTAAGCTTTTTGATACAAGGCAAAACTGAGGGAATTTTGTGATTGCACACAGAATGGAAGGCATTTTTGCATCAGTAGACCAAGAACTCCTTAGATGATGGACAACTTAAAAGCAGAATATAATTGCTACAAAGCATTTTTCATTTCACAGAAAACAAGTACCAGATCCTTTTGACCATATGCATTAAGATAAAGCACTTAAAAAGAGCAAAAGGGATGTTAAGGACCTTAAAAAAAAGGGGGGGCAAGGGGAGAACCAGTTCTATACCGCCAACACCTCTCATGGACAGGTCAACTCATCCATTAAGCCATTAGACTGTTCTAAACTTGTTCAACATGTTATGCTACCTCATGCTATTCCACATCACTACACAGACCAAATGCTGTGGATAATGCAGTAGAAATAGAGAAGACACGACTTCCAAGTAAAAATTTCAATAAATGCCCATATTGCATCTTTACAATATCTTGCACGGAGGTTTGTATTTTCTTGCTCATGTGATCTTGTATTGCCATGTCAAGGAAAGCAATAAAAGATCTACTTGATCTATGCAACAGAGTTTTGAAGATATAGCTACTGTACCTTCTCATTACCTAATTACTAGATTTATTTTTATACACTGGATAACTTACCTCATTCCTGCTCTCCTGTAGTTCCTGTTCAATCCTGACGAGTTCTTCATTAGCTCTCTGCAATCTCAATGCCAGCTCCTCGCTTTCCAATACTGATGTCTTTTCTTGGTCAACCTGATCTTTGAGGACAACTTCTCTTTCCATCAATCCTGCATTTTCAACACGCAACTCCTCCAGTTTAGAGTGCATGTCAGTATTCTGTGTCTGGAGTCTTGCCATCTCCTCCATTGTGGAATTCAGATGTGCCTTCATCGCCTCTTTTTCTCTTGAGTACTCCTCAGCTGACTTTGCTTTATCACTTACAGATGCATGCTCTTCTTTCAGGCACTCAAGTTCTCTCTGATATGCAACATTTTCTTCTTTCACTTTGGCTAGCTGAGCCTCTACCAATTGTAATCTCTCTACGGATGAATCACGCTCTGCTGCAAGACTTTCCACATGCTTGTTTAGTGTAGTAACAGTTTTCTCCATTTCTCCAGAATCTTCCTCAAGTTGCTGTGACTTCACTGCCAATTCCTCAGTGAGTCGCGAAACCATTTCATCTTTTTGCACCAAACGCTCAAACAATTGATCTTTCTCATGAGCTATTGCTCTTAATTCCTCCAGCATCTGTTCTTTCTGCTCAATGGATCTTAACAACTCCTCAACCCGTAGATCTGTATCCTTCACCTGGGTTTCAGCTTCAGCAAACCGTTTCTTCTCGATTTCTAACTCCTGTTTGAACTCACCTAGTAATCTTTCCTTCTCGTTAGCATCATCCTCCAGTTTTCGGATGCCCTCTTCCTTCATCTGACAAGTGTCCATTAGCTCTTTGATCATTCTCCTTTCATTGTCCAGCTTCTCCTCTATTAACTGATTCTTCTCCTGGGAATCCTGTAAGGATGAGTTGAGTTGATCAACTTCAGCAGTCAGCTCAGTTATTGTACTCTTGGTCACATCCCAGTCAGCCCTAAGGTTTGAAACTTCCATGTCCTTTTGAGTGAGTATTTCCTGAAGCTTTTTGAGTTCATTAGTGGTATCCCTGAGCTGGACTTCTTTGTTCCTCATTTCCATGTCCTTGTCTCGGACAGTGGTATCTAGTGCTGAAACCTGAGCATTCAGTTCATCATTTTTTCTAAGCACCTCTAATAGCTCTTCATGTGACTCTTTCTCCTCAGCTTCTGAGACTGCAGCAGATTCCTTCAGACCAGCCTCTTTCCTCAGGGCTGCATTTTCAGCTTCTAATTCCCTATTTTTCTGGTTGGCAGCTTCAAACTTGGATTTCACATCTTTGGCTTTGGTGAGAAGTTTTCCATATTTCAATTTTCCTTGTTCTATCTCCTTCTGCAGTTTCGCGATTTCATCTTTAATGCCATCAGACTCATCAGGAGCTGAAGTCTGTTTCATCTCTTCAATCTTAGCAGTATGAGAAGACAGCTCTTCCTGCAGGCTGGCAATAAGCGAATCTCTTTCCACAAAGCTCTGGTTCATGCCTTCAAGAGCTGCCTGACGCTCTGCTAAAGTGGTCTGCAAGTCTTGGATTACTTCATCTCGCTGCCTTACCTCCGTATTCAGTTCATCAATCTTGGCATTCACCTCTGCTAGTTTTTGAGTTAAGACATCTGCCTGATCTTTGACGTCAGCTTCTCTAGATATCATCATTTCCTTCAAGGTCTTCAGAGCCAAGTCCCTCTCTTCTAATTCTTGTCTCATCCTTGCTAGCTCTTTCTGGTATTCATTTGTTTTCTGAGTCACAATATTCAGGTTCTCTTCTATGTCTGCCTTACTCTTTAGCCTTTCTGTGAGCTCCTCTGCCTCTGTAGTTTTCTGAGCCACTGCACTTCTCAGTTGTTTTACCTCTGCAACAGCCTTTTTCAGCTTCTCACGTAGAGCATGAGCCCTGTTCTCAAGCTCAGACTTTGCAGCAGCATTTTCTTCATCAGTCTGTTTTATCCGCTCATCCCGTTCTTTAATCTGTTGAATGAGCTCTGCGGTCTCCTCACTGTGGCTGGACATAGCGGTCAACTCACTCTGTAGTCTTTCTTCAGTCTCTAACGCCTGCTGGGTGAGATGTTCAATCTTGTCCCTACTGAGTTTAAGATCCTCCTGTAAGGAACTCACTTCTTCTTCTTTGTCATTTAACTTCTTGATCATATCTGTTCTCCACTCATTGTTTTTGTCATCTGCCACCCTCTTATCATCCTGACTGCGGGAAAGTTCAATCTGAAGAGACTGTAGCTCTTCATTAAACAGTTGTTCTCTGTCTGCCTGCTGAATGCTAATCTTTTCCAGTGTTGCCTTCCTCTGATCCAACTCTTCCATAACTTGTTCTTTTTCCATCTTGATATCCATGATGGCTTCTTGAAGTTGCTTAATCTGTTGTTCCATCTCATGTGTGATGGTACCTTTCTGATTTTCTGCATAAGCTAGCTTTTCTTGCAGCATTTCAATTTCTTGTGCTGTTATCTGTTCATTTTCTAGAACCTTCTGAGTGAGCTGTTCTAGAATGTCATTCTTTTCTTGTAGCTTCTGTTGCAGTGTTGTCTCATTCTTTTCTTGCTCTGCCATCCTCTCCATTAGTTTATCAATGGCACTTGTCTTGTCAGCAAGCTCAGTTTTCATTGTCTCCAGAGTTTTCAGAAGCTCTTGTTTTTCTCCTTCATGGAGACTCTTGATGTCCATTTCAACACTTGCTGCTTTCTGAAGAGATTCTTGAATGGCAGTCACCTCTTCCTCCTTTTGCCTCTGTTGGTTTTCAAAGACTTGTTGAGTTTGTACAATCTCCTCTTCTTTCTCCCTCAAGGCTAGATGAAGTTTCTGCATCTGTTCTTTTGCAACAGCTAGCTCTTCAGCAAGCTGAGTCTTTTCATTTTCACTCTGACTACATCTATTCTCTGCTTGGCTCAAAGTCTCTTTCTCATCTTTGACTTGTTTTTCAAGTATTTTTAGCTGGTCCTGTAATGTTGCTTCTTTATGTAAACTGTCTTGCAGCTGTGACTCTACCTCATGCAAAGAGGTTATTCTATTTTTCTTCTCTGTGATTAAATTCTGCATTTCCTGGAGAATCTCTTCATTCTTTCTTTTCTCATCTGCCTTTTCATTCATCAGATCTTCTAATTTCGAAAGTGAAGATGCAGATTCAGCTTCGCTTTTACTCTCCAGGTCTCTCAGCTTCTCAGCTATTGTGGACAACTGATTGTCTCTGTCACAAACAACAGTACGAAGACTTTCAAGTTCTTCACTGTGATTGTGATTGCTCTCTTCAGTCTCAGAAAGAACTTTCCTCAGTCTTTCAATTTCTAGAATGCTCTCCTCATTGCCCTGTGACATTGCTTCTATCTGCTCATCCTTTTCTTTTAGCAACTCTTTAATATTATTCAGTTCTTCTGAGCACTTTTCAAAGTTTGTTTCCAAATGCCCTACATTCTCTGTAGCTTTGCTCCATTTCTCTTCTACATCTTGAATTTGTTCTTTCAAACTAGTCAGGGATGCATCCTTTCCCTGCACAATTTCCTCTTGCTCAGCACCATACCTGACTGCTTCATCCAGCTTCTGTCTTATTGCCATCAAGTTTGAGTCTTTAAGACCTAATGCCTCCTCAAGCTGTTTCTTGTCTGTCTCGATGGAAGCAATCACCTCCTCATGGTGGATAATTTGGTCTTTCAGTGATGAGAGTTCTCCTTCCAACTTTCCTCTTGATTCCTCCAGCTGGCTCTTTTCAGTTTGAGACCACTCAAGTTTCTTCTTCAAGTCATCAATAACATTCACAGACTCCATTTGCTGCACACTCAGCTCTTCCTCTTTCCTCCTCAACAATTCATCAAAGGATTCTGTATTTCTCTTCATCTCCCTTTCCAATGACTCTTTTTCTCCCCTGAGATCTTCAAAGATCTTTTGAGATGATTCCAACTCATTCTTCAGGTGAGCAATCTCGTGACTAAGTTTCATTTCTACATCGTTTGCCTCTTCTTTCTCTTTCTTCAAGAGTTCTTGATAAGATGATTCCTTGTCTTGTACAAGTTTCAGGGAGGTCATGAGCTGCTCTTGTAGGGAGTTAGCATGCTTCTCCTTCTCATCTAGTTCCTCAGACAATTTTGTAAGTTTGGACTCTGACTCTTTCTCAGTGTCTTTCATCTCACTTTTTGTTTCCTCTAGATCTCTCTTCAAGTTCTCTACCACTCTTTCCTGCTCCGTCTGGCTCCTCTGACTATTCATAAGTTCTGTCTCCAGTTCTTCAATCTGACTGAGAAGTGATGACATCTTGGATTCATGTTTACGTCCTTCTTCATTCTGTCCTTCTTTCAGTATTTGTACTTGTCTCTCTAGCTGAGTTATCACTGTCTGCAAAGACTCAACTTTGAAATCCTTTTCAGACACTTCTGCCTCCAATGTCTCAGACTTTGAACTTGCCATCTTAGCTTTTTCTGCCAATTGTTTCAGGTCTTCATCCTTTTCTTGACAATTTTGCTGCAACTCTGCAATTTCTTTCTCTTGTTTTTCTATTGTTGCATCAATCTTGCATTTTTCAGCGGCAAAGATTGAGCTTTGGATCTGTGCGTGTGAGTGAGCTTGTTCAAGGTCCATCTGAAGCATTTCAATGTTGGCTTCAGCTCTCTGCTTCTCCTCAGACAACTTAGCATTAGATTCCTTCAACTCACCAACAGCAGTCTGGAAGACAGAAATCAGAAACAATCCAACCTTTTCAGAACATATTCAAAAACAGATGTCCTCACAGTCTCACTTACTGTTGACCCAAGGGATACATTAGTTGTTGCTTCAACATAGGGCTGTTTTCTTTTTTGCTATGTGCATAGGGGCTTAATCTGAATCTTAAATATTGTACTATGATAGCATAAAATGCCATAAATGTGGGAAGCAGACTAATTTATCTTGAAAACTCAAGCCCATATGACACTTTTCAAACCATAACTGACCAATAAAATTAGTCAGACCAGTAATTACGAATAAAACTGGAGTAATTCAACTGTGGCGCAGTTGACTATCTCTGCTTCTCATGCAATCATTATATGGGCCTTAAATGTTCATGGCCCTTCATGTTGAAGTTCACTGATCTTGACCTTTGACCAACGACTGACCTCCATCCCTCTCTGCATTAAAATTCTTCTCATTCAAGATGTTTTGGGGGCCTATTAACCTTTATCCCTATCAAAAAAGACCATATGAATCCCTTGCTACCGTAAACGCCATATATTTAACAAGTGTACATTTTTGCAAATTGGGACTTTGTGACAATTTCGCGAGTGGTTAAATTCATGATTGTGGAGTACAGTGCTGAATAGAGCAATGTATAGTGTATGCATGCACTTCACATTTATGTTGGGGGGCAAAGTTATTATTTTTGTGTGTCTATGAATTTTTGAATAACACCTGACTCGCAAAATTTGCAAAAATAATTACCTTGCAAAATATTGGTCTATATAGTATCTCTTTTAGAACATAAATAAGGCAAGAGTTCTAGGGATGCTCTTTACAAAGCCACCACTGGGCACGATCAACTCACTTCTAGCCGAGTTTTGGTATCCTGAGTCCTGGTGAGGTCAGTGGTCAGTGTCTCCACCTGTTCCTTCCAATTCACCTGCTCCTTGAGGAGGACTTCCTTCTCCCGCTCCATCTCCACCAAGGACTGGAACTCTGTCTCCATCTTTCTCCGTTCCTTAGCCAGCTCCTCCTCCAGACAGGAGAATGACTTCTCTAGGCCTGGTAAACAAAGGACATTTGCTTTGTTTCAAGTGCACAGATTACTGAAGGGGAGGTATATTTCATATGATTTTTATTATGTAAGATCACTAAAGACAGAGACCAGGATATGAGAACAGATAAAAGCAGACACAATCAACATATCTAGATGTGTTCCTATGAATCAGTCCCTTTCTTCAATTAACAATAAAAAGTTTTGGAGTAAATGTTAACATTCTCAACATTGCAAACAGAGGGAAACTGGCCAGAAATGAATATAATTCATTAGAGGAAAAATGAGCAAAGAAAATGGGATTCCATCAGGATGGAATCCCATTCTGTCTCCATCTTTCTCCATTCCATCGGGATGGAATCCCATTTTCTTTGCTCATTTTTCCACTTATTCTCAACATTGCTCAACATTCTGTGTTATAGAATGATATACAGCAATACAATCTATATATTTATTTGTATTTCTCCCCACCACCCCCCCCCCCCACTCAGTTGAACATTTGCAAAGAGTATAGTATGCATTTATACGATATAAGCACAATCACATTATATATGTGACCCTAAATCACAAAACCAACAGAAAGTCGCCAGACATCTATTCTGAAAGAGCTGACATTAAGCCTTAAAATGTATAACTCAATTAAAATTCACTCTCATAACCTATCCAAATATTGCAAAGAAAGCACAAACTCTGGAAAAGTGTTTACTGAGAAAAGAGTCTCTGAAGAAGAGTCTATTCAAGCGCTTAATCTTACTAAGCCTTGCTAGCTGTGCAATGAATGGGACAAAAGACAGGATGTAAAACACCACAGCAATGACAATGAAGGGACTATCAGATTAAGCTGCAATGAAGCATGCTCTATTAACACATTCTATCCACAGTACTGACTTTCAAAGCAGTAGCATAATCCTTTCAGTTATTAGAGTTGAAAGTGAAGAGTGTGTACAGAATATCTAAGAAATGAAAAGAGGCCTTGGGGATATACCTAGTCACACTATTCCACACAAAAAAAAAGTGTTATGGAAAAACTGCATAGAAAAAGTGCTACAAAAATTGTTATAGAAAAAATGCATAGAAAAATTGCTAAAAACACACTTTCCTATTTGTTCTATGATCCCAAACTTTAGAATAATGTAGAAGAATTGCTCTTTCAGGCAGTATGAAAAACTCAAGATGGACTAGGTTAACTCATTTTACTTATTTTGAGTCCTCAAGTAAAATCAGGGCATGCAACTCTTGGTTGGTTTTGTGATACATGGTCCCATATTATATGATCACAATTTTTAAGCTTTGAGTATGCAGGAGCCATCCACTACCAGACCCATGGGTACCTTTTCAAAGATATCTTAGGCTGCCACTAAAGGTACTTCTGAATAACTTATTATCCAATCACAATAATATTACACTACTTTTTAAATCTAATTTGTCTAATTTCTGGAAATTTTGCTTTCATGCCATCTTCATAAAGGAGTACATGAAATACACAGGAAACATTGTTACAAGCAAAATCATGTACCCAACTATGATATGCCAGTTTCATAATAAAGCACAGATTTTTCTCTTCAGGAACAGCTGAAAGAAACACTATGTGCACATATTTCTGGATCTAGTGCAAAATTATGGTTACCATAAAGGCCTACCTTAGGAGAAATGTAAGAAAAATTATGAGAGCTTGTGAGGCCTACTATCCTTGATATAAGTTTATTAAGAAAGTAGAATTACCCTCTTTTTCTTCCTCAAGTTGAACCATCTTGAGCTCCATGGAAACCTTCTCATCAGCCAAGCCTGCCCTCGCTATCTCAGTGTCCTTCAGAGACTGGGTGGATTCATCCAAAGACTGCTGTAGTGAGGCAATTTTTTCCTCTTGTTCCACCTGCACATAGAAAATCAAATGTAATTAGGCAAAACAGAAACAAATAGTGTGTCAGGACATTTTAGTCAGTCCTAGTAATGTACACCTAGTAGTTTCTTGGAACATATGAATGTTATTTCATTTTCACATGAATGGAAATGCAGAAACAAAAACATATCTTCACTAAAAGGACGTTGACAATGCACATGCACACATATTCTCAACACTGAGCACAGAAAATATACATAAAAAGTTTGTTTCATGTAATATCTTTGCACTTATTCACTTACATTTTTCAACACAAAAGACAATGCATTTTAACAAACTTAATTAACCATGTCTATACTATGATATAATATTATGCTACATTATGTGCATTCATATAATGTGAGCACACTATAAATCACAAATGCCCTGATAGAGCTACATGTATATTTGTCTACTTCTCACATATTTTCAAAGGAGGTAGATGTTTGAAAAACAAGTGTGTTTGTAAATTTTCATGCAAAAGTAATGTGAGACGACCATGATATAAAATCATGACACACTGTGAATATACACCCTATACTCTATACACTATACTGAATGGTCATGACAGATTTGTGACATACTGTAAAACATGATAGATTTGCAGCATGAAAATTTCGTGAACTGGAGCCGACGGCCTTTCTCGCAGCATGAAATTTTAGCGACTTGGCACTGGCATCCAATGCATATTGTGTAGGCAAGAACTTTCGTGTGCATTTTAATTTTGCAAATGTTGCCGCTCGCGAAATTTCCTCGTTTTACAGTATATATTTTTTAACAGAGCTACATGTATATTTCAGAAAAAAGAAATAGTCAAGATGCACATTTTTGATGCCTCGTGTAAAGGAGCTTCAAAGTATCTTGACAAATAAATGGTAACTATCAAACAGGGACTTTCATAAAGCACACATGGCATACACATGTACTGATAATCTTTGAACAATGTCACCATTACAAGATGTCTGCCATGTGAGGAGTGTGTAATACATGAAGTGTAAAGCAGGGCATATGTTTAAATCACCAATGACCTCAATATGTTTGCTTTATAGCAGAAGAACAGGACTTCATTATGTCCTCTCCTTAATTAAACACATATTTTTTTTTCATTTTAACTGAGACAACAAAAGAGAAATTTTGTTGATCATAATTTACACAATATATCACCTATGTGCTATCACTAGAGAACTTGTCCAAGTGCTTGTGATAGCTGTAATAGGCAACAGCAATGTTTGTTTCTGGTTTTCTGGCCATATACAATGTGTACTTTGTGTTTGGGTCAAATCAGGGTACTCACTACACTGCTAAGGATGCTATAGACTTTTGAATAATATTTAAAACAGAGGGTACAATACAATACATGTTTACAGAATCTGGACAGGCTGCATGCATGAAATTATGAATGAAAACAAAATCATTGTCCAAAACACATGCATATAATCAGCATAAAGAGAGCCTATGTATGTATCACACTGATAGGTAAAATTGCATGGTTGAAATCGAAAGAGATACAAATTGTAAAACCTCATAAAGAGAGGTACATCACACTGAGTGCACACCTAAAGTGGACTGATTTCACAGGTGTCTTGTTATCAAAGCTCCAAGAATGGTACATGATCCCTAGTTCTTTTGACCCATGCGCTGAGTTCAAACTAATAATGATGCTTTTCTCTGTTCTGAAGCAAATGTAGGATGTACTTTATCACAAATCAATTGCAACATCATTATATAATAGAGTCTTAGCTATGGGTGACTGAAAGCTTTTTTTTTTTCAGTATCACTTTTGATGGGTAACTTGACTTTAAAAAAAAGTCTTCAACATTCATTAGCAACAAATGTTTATGTACATTGTATGAGTGCATCTTAATAAATGTTTCATTTTCTTTTTTTATGGGAAGGAAACATTCATTGCTTGTTTTCAAAGTCCACAGAAAAATAGTGTGCAGGAAGAACCAAACACAGGTTATATGCAATGAATAAGTCATGCTGTAACATAATTCAGGTGGATATAGATTCCCACATTAGAAATACCAGTACCTATTCTGTCTCTGCAGATGAATTTGAATGTTTAAATGGTGAAAGTTATCATGATGTTAATAAATACTGACAATGCCAAGGACATGTAACATGCAAACATAGAAGACAAAGGACGGTCAAACAGTGAGTTAGAGGGCAAGGGGAATGGGTGGTGGATGGGTTGATGGGGGATGCAGGAACTTTTACTGGTTTGTTGTCTTCTAGTATGTTGCTGACCATTTTGGACTGAGAAGATTTTCTATAGTCAGTGAGCTCCACCAGCCGAGATTCGACACTGACCCGCCATTTCACTTCCTGATGGCACTTCTCTTCAGCTTCATTCAGCTTGCCCTGAAGGTCATCGACCTCCTGGCTCAGCCTGTTGATCTTGTCCTGTTCAGCCTGGTTGTGGTTGACTTGATTCTGGGAGAAACCCAACAAATGACATATCCACCATTACATCAGTGACAAATGTGTAGCACATTACTTTATATTTTGTAATCTACAAGGAGGGGGGCAAATGCAAGGATTTCAGTGGCTTGTCAGTTTGTCAGAGAAAATTTGTCAGAGAAAATATCTGACAAAAATCAATGCTTCATGAAATTCCCCACTTGTGACAAAAAAACTTGAGTGACAAGTGGTTGTGTGTGGCTTGAGAAGTAACTATCACAGCAAGCCAAGTGTTTATTCACTAGTGAAGATGTCTACAAAGGGTAGGCAGTAAAGGAAATGGAATGGCCACATGACTGCACATAGCTTTACCAGAGCATGGATGGAGAGACAGGAGTATATATAGAAAAATCAAAAACAAAGAAACCACAGAAAGAATGACCAGAACGGGATAACATAATAGTACAGTACGATGATACAGATGGCATGTGATGACTTTTTCAGCCAACATACATAATAATCAAAAGGCATCAAATTATCTTCTTGGCAAATTTCAGTCAGGTAAACACTCTCTAGCTTCACATGCTATGAGTTAAAACAAAATATAAAGAATTTATTGTAATAAAACATATTTTACAACATACTCTATCAATTCTTCATCACTTGGTCGAATGGCTACCAATCCTAGAAAGACAATTTAAACCACATCTTTACTAGAAAAGTGGCCAAATATGCAAGAACTTTTAAGATTATGTATACATGTTTTTAGTTTCCTGTGTGAGAGTTATTTGCAAAATATATCCATTAAAACTTGTTGTCATGCAGGCATATGATAAAGTCTACACACTGCTCACTGGGAGTTCAAGGTAACTAATCTCCTCCTTCAACAATAAAGCAAAGCAGTTGAGGATTTTGTTGTAGTATTGCAATCACTAAAAGTAAGAAGTTTGTTTTTCCCTCTAACCTGTTCAACCTGAGCTGTAAGTTGAGAGATTCTTTCCTCTAGCTCCATCTTCTTCTCCTCTGCCTGATGGATGATAGTCTGAATCTCAGTCTTCTCCTCCTCCATCTGTCTCTTCCTTTCCTCTCCTTCCTCAATGGTCTTCTCTAAACTCTCTGATACACAGGACACATTGGAAAGAATGTAGTAGAATATTTATGTCCTGCTAAGACATCAGGAACAACTCGTCTCCTAAGGTGTAATGACATATTGTACCAACATCAGCTATCTACAAATGATGTAAATTACACTAACACACGTAGAGGTATGTGCAACTTTAAGTGACATTTAAAATTGTATGTACATGCATACTTTTTTTTTTTGCTGTTTGAATTTCCTTTATTCTTACAAGTTGTCTTATCTACAGCAGATTATGTCAAGAGATGTCATTTCATCCTTTCGCAAGATTTCTCTAGAAGTACATGTAAAAAAAGCTTTGATTTTGTGTCATTGCATTAACAAGTGGTTTCACAATGATTTAGAATACCAGTAGTGTTAAGATTGTGCTAGGCATAATTATTATCATTATTATATAGTAACTTGATCTTGTTGGTTGACTCTCACTTTCCTTTTGTAGCCTCTTCTTTGTACACCAGGTTAGGGCACACTGTTTCTTCAGCCCCTCACCCTCTCATTCATGCTGTTAGCAGCTATTTCACTCTTTCCCTATTCTTTATCCCTTTGTTGTTCCTTACCTTGTTTGATGTTGCCTTGCTATTCATCCGCATCCTTCATTTTGCCCCCAGTGATCCTGGGGATCATCACTGGTCCATCTCTGGCTATTGTTTGTCCACCTTCCACCTCTAATCCCCCACACTTTATACTTGTTGAGCTCCTTGCCCATGACTTCCAGCTCATGCTCATCCCTTTTGTTTTCTTTATTCTGTGTCCCTAGCCCTCCCCTGACTGTGCTTGTTGTGTGTAGTCCTTATATGTGATTGCTTTCCCTGCCTGTTTGTCATTCTGCCTCTGACAGAAGATTCTCCGTTATGCTAGGCTACTGGAAAACACTATAGAAGCCTCTGTTTATAAAAACAGCCATAAATATCGACAAAATTGTACGAAATTGGGTTTACAGTAGGAAATGAAATAAATACTTTTTATTGAAAAGTGCAAGGGAATCCTCTGTCCCAGAGGATGCAGAGTAACTTAAGTGATGTTATGAAGAAACTAGAAATATCATTGAGTTGATACCCTTACCTACTAATGTGACATTACCATAGCAACACACTTTTCACTACTCTAAAAAAATATGTCCGCACAACTTTACATAACCACAAAGAGCACCAAATTTCTTCTGAATCACTTACAAACTTGAGATATTTTGATCTGCAAGGCTTTTTCCTGATTTAGAGCCATAACACACTGTCACCATGGCAATGCCTTTTCTGCTACTCTTCCAGCTTTGTCCTGCATAACTTTGCATCAACTTGTTTAAGTGTTCCAAAATTCTTGTGAGTGGCTGAAAAACTAACCAAGCAATGTAATCTGCAAACCTTTTACATGATTTGGGGGCTGGTCCTGTTGCCATGACAATGCACTTTCCCCTACTGTCAAAAATGTGTCTTGCAAAATTTGACATTGAGTTTAACATCTGTGCCAAATTTATTTTGAATTGCTTTAAAATTGGAGAAATTTAGATCTGCAACATTTGCAAAAGACAAACTGCCCATCCAGCCGACTGATCAACTACACTCTGATTCCTATTTTCCCCTTTGTACTTTGTTTGGCTGCGGTACGCACAACTATGCATTTTTTGGTGAAATAAATGGCATTTCACTCACAAGATTACTGTGTGTCTGTAGCCACTGCCCCTGTTAAGTGATCATGATGACCATTTCATAATGCCTATTACATACAAAGCAAATTGACTTTACTAATATTCAAATGTCCACAGCCTTCTACATACTCGTATGCCCAATGTTGCTGCAACTTGCATGGATATGAGAGACTTACCCTGTGTTCAAGCACTGTTGATCTTGCTGGGGCTCTTTCTCTTATTTATGCTGCTTTCCCATGTGGATTACTATGTCATGTTTGTCATGGCCAATACTCTTTTTTGGCTTGATGGTAAGCCATCTCTGAAGGAGTGTTTATTTTCCTCTAACACTACCTCAATAGCTATCATATGACCTATCTACATTCTCAATGAAGAGCACATGGTGAGATTAAGTACTGTCACATTGAATACAAGTATAGCAATGCATCAAATGACATGGCATGAAAATATATTAATTATAATGTAGTTAAAAATATAACAATAATGTAGCTGTAATGTGGGATAAGTTTCTCCTTTTCTAATATCACTCTGAAAAGAATTCCACTAAAAGCACTGACTGATTGGTGCAGAACAATCAAACCAGGACATCTCAGGAGAATGACATCATTTCCTCATGTTTAATGCCATACAATGTATACTATACCTATTTGAGCCTTGGTCTCATCAAAGTCCACCAGTCTCAGCTGCAGGTGACCTTTCTCATCCTCCAGCTCGGCTACTTTGTTCTTAAGGTCTGTCACCTCCTCAATCAGAGCATCCACCTGGTACAAAGGTAAGTAGTGAAAGAATGTCAACTTCTTGCATTTGAATATTGTTGAATATCTCATAAACATACAGAAAGACAGAGACACATAGAGACAGACTGTCAGACTGACAAAGACAGACAGACAGATAGACAGAAAAAGAAGGAGAGACACATGTACAAATGTTAATACAAATACAGTGTATAATGGTTTCACAATAGCTTTTTGGACTCATCCAACTAACAATTCATAATACAGAACTGTCTGCCACAAGTTGGAACCAGAGAAATTACATATAATTGTTATCTGGCAGCATGCTTATCTTGATGACTATGAGCATAAGGCTTCAAAGAATGAAGTCGTTGCCACAATTATACAAGCAGCTACATAAACAAGTGCAGATAAAATCTCTGTCTTGATGAAATATTGCAGTAACATGAGACATATAACAGCCAAGTGGCACTTCAGTCCGATCTTCTTTGTCACAATTTCACAAGTACAAACTGCATGGCATGCACGCAATCAGTGTGAAATATTTTTCCCCCAAATATAACAAGCACTCATAATCAGAGAGAAGGTTGCAATTCTCTTATAGAAACAAGAAATTTTGCAGCAACAGAGCAGTTCATCAGTTTCTAAGAATTAAACACATGTATGAATACACTATGCTGTTTAACAGGTTGCTCAAGTTACATGCAAAAATAGACTGAACAACTTACAACTTGGCACAGTTTACATAGGATATTATTTTCTGCACACCTCCTGCAGGCATTCACAAGTCCCACTGTGTACCAACACAGATTCAATGTACAGTGTACATTGTGTTCTATGGCAGAAATGTGCCTACAATATTGATCAATCTCCCGTCTTTATTTACCCTGTAAATATCACACAGATGCAGTATAAATGAATACTGCTGACATGTAGGTAAGTATGTACTCTATCAGCTTTTGATAACAAGGCTCCCAACACCTGCCTTCTCTCCCACTAAGTAGGAAGTAAGGCATGTGTCCTTACTGCAAGAAATTTATGATCAAGTTGGACAGTATATTTTACTCAAAAGATGGATGGTGGAAAGCAGAATCACAAGTGAGTTAAAAATACATCAATTTAAGATTACATATTTTTCAAAGATTTTGTGATGAATTGCACTACGAGTGTTCAAAAACTCATTTTACAATATACAGCATTAAAAACAGGGCTAACACTCGTGCTCCATTGAGTCACTGAATGACTTATGGTTCTTGTGTACATTAATGCACATTGCACAAGCTTGTCCAACTCCATAATTTGCATGAAATTGTGTTATGTAACTATAAGTAAAGGTTGTTCAGAGATATAAGGTTTTGAGGTCTATGAATTGACACCTTACAAAAATATCTGCATACAACCAACTGTTTAGTGATTACCACCAATAAACTTGTGCACCACTTGCAGATATATGTATACTGCACAACAAAGAAAAATCCTGACACTGCTAACAGATTACTGTAATGTGTGTGTATCAGAGATTTGAATCATTCTCTCACAAGCTTTTCAGATGCACTATTAGCTGTTTGTTGTTATATTTTGGTGATTGTTGGGTAAATGTTAGAGGAGGAATGTCCATTTCCAGCCACCTGAAATCAACTAAAAGTGTGTGTGTGTGTGTTGGGGTGGGGGTGGGGGGGGGGGTGGGGGGAGGACTCTTGCATAACCAACTAGACATTCTACAGTCACTGTCTATTGTTCATTACAAATTAACTCATCTAGGCACACACAAAAGCAAATGAAAAAGATTTGAAAATTTTCTGTCGGCAGCTTCAACACCAAAGTAAAACAGAACTGCTGCTAACCAAAATATTTGAAAGACCTCTGACATCTCAACATTTTTGTTGAGTACCAAAATCACTTTTAACATCTTACAGTGAAGTAGACAAGAGTGTTTTTGTAACTCTACACATAAGTGATAGCGTGTTTGCGTGATTCAAACTTCAGCATTCAGAGAATGTGGCTCCTGGTGGATAGATGGCATTGTTACTCAAGTCCAAACACAGAGAGAAACGGCCATCCAGCATTTGAACAGTTCTACACAAATCAGCATCAGTGAACTCACATCCAATAAGTTGATTTGGGAAAGAAGGATGAAACACATTACAAACTTAAATCCTTTGAAAGGACTTAACATTCATTTGACTGTCTCTACAACAAATGCAGGATAAACAATGTAACAAATAAATATCTGCTTCATTTTCTGAAACCTGTCTGCCCAAATAGGAATACACACAATCACAGTCTAGAATAAACTCTTATCCAGAGAGTTTACCAAAACACATTACACTCTAACCTCAGACTGCTGGTGATCCATTTGAGAGAACACATATGTACAGTGACTCTCCATGCCTGGTCTGACTAAATGTGTCAGTAGAGTCTGTCCAGAAATCCACAGAAACTTGAGAATTTTCAAAATGATATATACAGTCCACATACTGGTGAAGCACATGGGTGCTCACTGTTGAGCTCCCATACATATAGCAGTACTCCATGCACAACATATAACATGCAATGAAACACATGTGGATACACTCTGACTAATGATGTAAAATGTGTTGCATTGTTTGCCTTGAGGATCACATTCTCAGACTGCCAATGGTTGCATATCTTCAAAGTTATGAATATGCAAATGTTTTTATCTGCATTTAATCACATACCTGAAAGCCCACTTGTGTATGTCTGAGATGAATAGATATCACCTACTATGCTGGAGATCAAGTCATTCCAAAGAACCATGGAAACAATTAATCCTGACACCTGTTACTCATTTCTTGGCGATCATCTGGGTTGCTGAGTAGAGCATGAAGAGGTTATGTGTGTGTGCATGTGTTATTAAACTTCCCTATTGTAACTGTACTGCTGCATTTAAGTTTAAGAGCTTTTCTTCTTAGGAGTTTTTTTTTTTTTTTTTTTTCTCCTGCTCAATTGTCATCAGCATTTAAAACTTTCCTGACCTTTATATACAAAGCACTACTAAGCTGTGGATGTGTCACCTTGAGGGATCAATATATAAACTTAATCATTTACGTAGGAACTAGAGGGCACGTATCAAATGCTTGTTTTCGGATGGTTAATATTCTGTGGATTTAGTGGGTGCTGAATCCAGTTGTGCGGCCTACTTCTGGTCTTTTACACCACCTGCAGTATATTTCTATACATGATTGCCAGTATCTTACAGTTACGCAAAGGATTTGTCAAGTTCTACCCATTATTTCATTTTTGTATTACAATGGAAAGTGGATGTAAATCTGTATTACAAGTATTGTCTACATGGCAGAGGAACTTCACTAACAAGTAACTTTGAATGAGAAACTTCAAATGGCTTGTAGCACGAGCTGTGATCCTACAGCCGATCACCCTCGAACCTTCAGTTTCAATGCTGGCGTGGCACCAGTGGATTCCAATAGCTTCTCTTCATCAATGTGACATCTCACATCCACAGATACCTCATTAGACTTCTCCTCTTACTTTCCTCTGACCAACACATCGCTGCTTCGTAATGGAACCCAATACTCATAAAAACGTTTTCATATGGACTGTGATTTGAACTAGTGTTTGAGACATTTTCGATACCGTTTTAGATTCATTCTTGCATGAGGCACATCATGATATTGGCCGATATCAATAGGAAAACTATGAACATATGCCTGTACTGAAAGTAGACTCCATAACCAAAGTATGCCAAAGCAACATAATGCTGCCACTGGCCAATATCTTACAGCTATTGTTGATCTCTTGAACTGTGATTGGGTGAGGTAAGGTAAGGTACTGCATGACTGTCACTGTAAATCTGTTCGGGATGTATCATTTTTTTTTTTTTTTCATAGTAGACACCATTGTTGGTGGAAGTCACACAATGGTACTAGTGAAACTCCACATGTGACATTATCTCATCTTTGTTTAGTATCTTCTAAGTCTCATTCACACAGCAACAACAACACAGCTAGAAATGACAATTCTTTTTTGCAGGGCATACAAGGTATTCTACCATGAAGATGGTTTAAAAAGAGAGAGTGAGAGAGGGTGGGGGGGGGGGGAAGAGAACACAATCTTGAAACAGTTGTCATGGTACAGAAACACTATCTCACAAATTTATGTCTGTGGTGTACATAACAAGAGAACTTACAAACCTTTTTCAAACCTTGCAATTCTTCCTCCAGGGCCTTGACCTTGTTCTTGGCCTGGTTCTTGAGTTTGTTGAATTTCTCCTCTGCCTTGGATTTAAAGTCTGCAATCTCCTCCTCCTTCTCTCTCAGTTCTATCCTCCCTTTCTCCACAGCCTCCTCTAGCTCCCGTATCCTAGTCTCCAATCCTTCCTTCCCTTGCTCACTGATGCGATCACGTTCCTCCTCTCTGTGCTTTATCTCCCTAACTTCAGCCTTGGCTTCATCCAGCTCTGACTGATGAGCTTCCAGTGTGGTTGCCATGTCCAGTAATCTCTCTTCCATCTCTTGTTTTTCTGTAGCAGCTTTCCTCATCTCTTCTTCTCTCTCTGATTTAGTCCTCTCCATCTCTTTCTCCAGAGCTATAATTTCGTCTTCCAGTTGTGTCCTTTCTGCCTCAATACTCTTGACCTTCTCCTGTCCTTCAAGTTCTGACTTCTCTTTGTCTCCTTTCAATGATTCTAACTGAGTGCGTGTCTGCCCCAGCTCCTCTCGGACCTGTTCAAAGCTCTGAGCCAGTGTAGAGTACTGGCTACTGGCTTGTTGGTAGGCTGTCTCATATTGACCGAGGGCTGTCTGAAGAGCTGATATGGCATTTGATTTCTCAGAGAGTTCTGACTCCCACTTCTCTCTCACTTCTGCCGTCTTCTTCAGCTCAGTCTTCATCTCCTCTTTTTCCTTCTTCCACTCCTCCTCCTTAGACAATGAAAGAAATGAGAACAGGAGTCATGAATGGAATTAGTCATACAATGAGAATAGTGATGAAATTTATACTTTAGTCACTGCCATGATGGAGTTTATCAATCCATTTTCCATTCTTTAAAGTCTGCATTGTGTCACACCAAGTTATGAATATATGCATGCCAAACATCATAGATACTATATCTTACTGACAACTTGTGTCCAAAACTAACTTTGTCCTTCAGTCATCAAAACATTCCACAATGGCGAGTAAAAAGAACACAACTACTGAATTTAAAGTAATTATATAGAAAAAAAAAAATGTCATCACTGTGACAGTCATACTTTATCACACATTCCAATAAATATGGTGAATATAACTGAGTGTCAGAAAAAAAAAAATTATGCTCAATCAAATCAGGATCTACTGTGAGACATTGCGGTATATGGAAAAAAAACTATCTTTTTTGTAGATCATACCCAGAGCAAGAATTGCTCATAGCTGGAGTAAGTCAGCCCCTAATTGTAATTACTTGTATATAACTAAATTACTAACACCTCTACCTTGAAGTTGCCTCAAACTAATAATGTACAATGTATGAATATAGAATATATCAAGCCCAGGAAATCAATCTTTCACCTGCATATAAACTTAGATAATATATGAATGACCAACACGGGAGGGAACACACAAATGAGCCAAGCACAGGGACTGAAATGCTGTTGAAACAACATGTCAGCAAAGATGACACCTTGCCAATTACCGACTGGTATTGCACTAAAATATTTGATGTATACGTTGTACATTAACGCTCCCCTGGTGATACATGTGACACTTTAACAGCCAATTAGTGACTGGTATTGCACTGAAATATTTGATATACAATGTACACATTGATGCTCTCCTAGCCCCATCATACCCTGTCTGCAAACTGTTCTTGCATGGCTCTCATCTGTTCCTTAGCGATCCCCAGCTTCTCTCCCACTGATGTCATGCTAGTCTGGTGATCAGCCAGGGAATGCTCCTTCTCAGCTATCTCTGCCTGGAGTGCCTCTATCACCTTGGTTTTACCAGACAGATTCTCCTCCATTTCCAGACAACTCCGCTCAAGGGTCTGCAGGTGACAAAATACAGATGATATTTCCTTCTTGCCAAAATATTATCACTATCTACACACACACAAGCTCATGTACATGTAGTCATGGTTACACTCCTTGATAATACATATTCAGATTTAAACAATGTATCTATCAGTCTAGTGAATCACATGCAGCAATGTTTATCAAATCTTACCCATTCAAAAAGACTACCCCACTACTCATTACCCCATTAGTCAGTACCCCATTGTGTTGAAGGTTTTTTTTTATACATTTTTAACATATTTGATCATTGTAATGACACATATACATTTTTCTCATTGAACCAATATTCACTTATACTCACATTGTGAATATTAAGTTAATGAAAATATGACAGATTCTAAGCCTAAAGAGATTTGATGTCATTTGTTGATGCCTCTCCGTACAAAGAGTCACTGGGCAACTACCTCAACTACATACAGCTTCTTTACATAGTCTTGCAGAGAAAAGAATACAATGTAAGGAACTGACACCATTCACTGTGCAAACAAGCATTGATAACTACCTCAACTAGCCAATGTATACAGCTTCTTGTAACCTGTTGAAGACAAGATGATGTTGCTGTAACAAGTTTCCAATAGACACTTGGCCAAGTATATTTGAGACTACTCTTTAACGGGTTAACATAGTCTTGCAAGAATAGAATGCTATCAAAACAGAATAACAAGAAAAAAAAAGCAATGAGGACTAATTCAACTAGATAATGTTACAAATTCTTCACATGGTGTCTTAGAAGATGGGCTGAATTAATTAAAGTGCCACTAGATATATTTGGGAATGCTGGAAGTTGCTACAAAGTTTAAAAAAAATATATCAGTAATAAAAGTGAGAAGTATCAAGTCTTCCCTACCAAGGCTTCCATCATACCTTGATTTGTTCCTGTAGCTGAGTTTCCCTTTCTCCCTTCTCTGCTCCTTCATAGACTTGTAGCTTTTCCTCCATCAGTGCCTTCTCCTGGTCAAACCTCTCCCTCTCCTGCCTCAAGAGGGCAGTCTTTTCCTCTAGTTCATCGGCTAGCTGTGTTATTCTCTCATCAGAACTTTCCATCTTGGAACGCATATTCTCAATGACCTTGTTCAGGTCACCGATCTCTTGGTCCTTCTTGGCCCCCTCTTCTTGCAGCACCTGCCCAAGTATAGAAAACAAAAAAGTTAACCTATCCAGTGCCTATCAAGTGCTGTGAATGAAACTGACTTCACTTCAAATTTTCTCAGCACACTCAGCTACAAGATGATGTTGGACAATAGTAGTTAATACAGTAAAGGGCAAATATTTAGAATTTAAAGCATACAAAAGGTTGGCGGTACCTTGTCCCTGTGGTACTGTTGGTTTTATAGCTTTTGCTCAAGCTGGACTGGTATTAACCACAGGCCAAATATGTCTTCCTTTCTTCCTCAAATGTTTATGATTATGTCTACAATGTATGTTGAGGACCATTTCAAGGTGGATTCTTTGCTCCGCTGTTTTTTTGGTGTCATGCAAGTTAAACTTACAATATACTAATCATAGGCTAATAGACACATCATGTACTAGGGACTATGACAAAATAACAAAACTGCTTCTAGTTCATCAAACACATCAATAGAAATAGCATGAATGTAGCCAAGCACAGCAAAGTGATTTTTACAAATAGTGGCTATTTCAAGGTTGAATTCAAATTTACACTTATTGAGTGTGTTCAGCTCATTCTGTTTGCTCATTTTTTAAAGACTTCATTTGTAGGAAAAACATATCAAAAATATGAGATTTCTAGAAAGATAGTGCAAGAAGGTTAGGTGTTAGGAGGGATATAGATAAATCCAAACACCAACATTCTGCACAGTTAATAATGTATTCTCTTTCACAGGGTAGAAAGATTTAAAGAGTAAAACAGGAAGAGGAGAGCACAGTCTATGTGACATGCTAATGTGAAGAAATTACTTAAAAACATCCTCATAATATCCCAGTGAAACATGCAACACAGAACAGCCATATTAGCTTTTGAGCGCACCACAACCAATGAATAAGACACTAACAAATTACAACACACACACATAGCAAAATAAATGTGGAGTGATTGGGCGGTTTTAATGGAGTGAAAACATAGAAACGATCAGGCAGTATTTTTTTTTTTTTTTTTTTTTTTGGGGGGGGGGGGGTAGGGAGACAAAGTAGCCAAAACTTTTGACACATACATGTATATCAACAACTGCTAATCCTTCAGCAATCCTGACTCAGTGTAAGCCAGCTTTTGTATTTACATTTACACCTGACTAACCCTTTTTGACTGATACTCATGAATTCAGATATAATTTTTGTCTACATTTCTTTTATCAGTCTGAATACATTACATGCTTTAATCTATGCATTCACTGAATGTTGATTATTATAAGCTGATCCTTAAACCTGAAGCTACATTAAGACTAATGATAATCATAACTATAAAGCAATAAACAACAATAACAGTAATAGTACTACCAACAATTATTCCTACCCATGATGAAAACATTGTCCTACAGAACTGAAAAAAAGTATCAATTGCTAAAACTCCAAAATCATAGCTTGCAATGGTAAACTACATGGTGCACGAAAATCACTGCAGATGGGACCTCTATTTCCAGGGATACCTTCTGAGCTCAGACTTAGAACAAGGCAAGTGCCAAAATGTGTCTCGCCCATTCGCGTAGAAGTAATTAATGTTTTTCTAAATCCCAGAAGTTCGTTGACCCCTGTCTGTGACCATTGACCTTGTGGTTACCTTCCACTCCCAAAGGGACATCTACTGTCCAAGTTTGGTCACAAACGGACATATGCATCAAAAGTTAGAGCCATAATCGAAACACGCCATAAAAACTTAACATTGGGCCCTAAAAGCTTGTTGGTCCCTGTCTGTGACCTTTGACCTTGTGGTGACCTTCAACTCCCCAAGGGACATCTACCATCCAAGTTTGGTAACAAACGGGCATATGCATCAAACATTATGAGTCATAATCGAAACACGCCTTAAAAACTTAACATTGGGCCCTCAATTTCATTGACCCCTGCCTGTGACCTTTGACCTTGAGGTGACCTTCTTGCTTGGTTAAATGTGTAACTTTGTATAACTACTTTTCCCTCCAAGTTTGATTGAAATTAAAGTCCTCAGTAGAGAGTTATTCAAGTTTTTGTAGCGTTACGGACGGACGACGGACAGACAGACCCCGCAGGCAATCCCTTAGTCTCCCCGCACCTCCAGTGGGCTCGACAAAAACAGGAAAAATGCAAAAATAATTCACACCGCAAACATGGAGGAATATAACAGCCAAAGAAATAAAGAACAAGAAAGATTATATTTGAAATATATGTTAAGTGTGTGTGTATCACAGCAGCAAAGAACAGCAAGTAAAACTAAATGTCAATCACTCTCAACCAGGGGCCCTTTGCATAAAAGTTACTATCATGGTAACTTTGCCATCCAATGGTAACTACCATGGCAACAATACTCAACAGCCAATCAAAATCAAGAATTCCATGGAAGTTACCATTGGATGGCAAAGTTACCATAATAGTAACTTTTATGCAACGGGCCCCTCAGGTCTCTCACCTTAATTGCCCTATCTCTACCCTCTATAACTTCATCCTGGTCACGACTCATCTGCTTGGCCCCTTGAGTCTGGTATTCCAACAAAGCCACCCTGTCACTCTGCTCAATCAGGAGCTGGTCCTTGCGAACAAGATGGTCCAGGACCTCTTGTGACTTTGTCTTCTCCTCACGTAATAATTTCTACATCCATTGTCATGAAGAAAGTCAGTCACATATTAAGTCTAACACAGAGTCCGTGGATGTAAATTCTATTCAAACCATTAGCCTTCAGCTGGTATGTGTCTTTGAAACAACAGTAGCAATAATAGATAAAAGAATCAGTATGGATATTGAAGGTGATCCAAGAAGACTCTGTGATCACCTAAAATCCCAAAGGTTGTGAAGACTCAATGCTAATACATGTGTATATCAGGTTGGGATTATACACAATACACACATGAGAATTATAAAAGGATAAGGAGTGCTACAAATTTCCCTTTTCATGGATTATGGTGTTTTTTTTTTTTTCCCTAAATAATCAAGCAACAGATTTGGATGCAATTCAAGCACTACCTTTGCTGCTGTCACATTTTTGACGGAGTAAACACGTACATTAATTTGTGACTGCATCACAAAACCAACAAAAACTCGCAATACCCAATTTTATGCGACGACTCAAAATAGGTAAAATGGATTAACCTTATCAATCTTGAGTTTTTTATATTCTCTGAAAGAGTAATTCTTAAGTTTGGGATCATAAAATGAATGGGAAATTGTGCTTTTTGCAACTTTTTAGAACACATTCTTTTTTTCTTTTTTCTTTTTTTGGTAGAATAGTGTGATTAGGTATGTCTTAAAGGCCCCTTTACATTTCTTAAGAACACTTTACAAACTCCTCACTTTCAACTCTAATAACCTTTGAAAGGATGATGCTACTGTTCTGAAAGTCAGTAGTAATCATGTATAGAATGTGCTAATAGACAGGGCAAAATTTCAGCTTCATCTGCTAATCCCTCCATTGTGGTTGCTGTGAAGGTTTACATCCTGTTTTTTGTCCCTTTCATTGTACAGAACACAGCTTGGTGAGATTAAGCAATTGAATAGACCCCAAACTTCAAACCCTCTTTTCTCAGTAAACACTTTTCCAGAGTGTGTACTTTCTTTCCATTATTCAGATACAAGGTTTGATAAGAGGGTCCATTTGTACCAAGTTGTGCATCATTTTAAAGCTTAGAGTCTGATCTCTCAGAATCTGCCCATATCCATGTCTAGTGACTTTTTGGCAGTTTTGTGATGCAAGGTCATATTTGTATGGGCAATGTCTTTTTCTGATTTTTAACATGATTTTGCCATGCAAATATGTTCAACAAATATGAATGTGATACATCAAGGAAGTGGAATGGTAAAGCAAAGTTTTAGTGAGGATTTCACAATTCATCAGTGATGATCAACATGCCATCAAAACACTCAAATAAGCTCTCATGCATTTGCTCATTATGAATGACACATTGTCCTTGCATGCAGAGTTTAAGTTGTCTTCTTAAAATATAGTTCATGCTTGTTTCTACATCATATGAACAGATTTCCATGAGCATGTACACGAAGTAAACACAAACATATTATTTAGACATATGAGCATGTACACGAAGTAAACACAAACATATTATTTAGACATATGAGCATGTACACGAAGTAAACACAAACATATTATTTAGACATATGAGTATGTACACGAAGTAAACACAAACATATTATTTAGACATATGAGCATGTACACGAAGTAAACACAAACATATTATTTAGACATATGACACAAGTATCATTTGATGGATGAAATACACATTGTATACAGTTTAGGCAGTGTGAAAAACAGGAATTGTAAATATGTTGTTATAGCGACAAACAATAAACATGCACAATTAGCATGCAAGTGACAATACTGGTAAGAAGACTGTGACAAGGGATGATAACAATGACAGTTTATATTGGGGTGGATTTTTTATATGTGAGGAAAATGATAATGAAAATACAGGAAAACAAAGATGAAGACATATCTATACCTCTAATTCCTTCACTCGGTTATTGAGTTGAGTGGTAGGACCAGTATCCATGACAACAGCAGCTCCTCCACTCCGTAGAGCCTCTAACATGGCATCTCGCTTCTCAATGATCTTTTCTTTCTCCTGGAAAATACATGTGACATTTACAGAGATGGAAGCAATAGAGAGCTAGGAACAAGGAAAGTGTGAAGTATACAGTAGTCCAAAGTCTTTTCCCATCACAAAGGAAAAATTCAAAATGATGACAATGGAAGAACAAGAAAGACTGGTCTATGTGGCTGCATGGTAGAAAACAACAAAGAAGGGATTTATGTGGTTTATACCCGATTCAGTCAATGGCGGACAGTCCATGCATTGGGAGCTACAGCATCTATAGAATCTACACATGCATTTTGATTGAATTGAATTTTTCCCCTTTTAAAGAAAGCTTCATTCATGGCAAAGACAGATGTAAAAGCATGCTTTAAAGCTCTTGTACGAACCAGAAGTTCTCCTGTTGTTCTCCTGTCCTGTTCTTCTAGTTCTTCTATCCTTTGCTCACACACTTTGATCCTGTCATCTCGTTGGTTCAGCATAGCCTGCTTCTCATTCACAACTTCTTCCAGCTTGGACAGTTTGGACTCACTCTCTGCCAGAACCTTCTCTTTCTCATCTAGCTTCTTCTTAAGGACCAGGAGTATACCTCTACTAGAGGCATCCTCACTGACTCCTTCCTATCAGCATGAGGACACACAAAAAGTAATACAGAATAACTGTATCTGACCTTTCAAATACTTTCAGAATACTGGCAAGACAGAAGGACTTTGCATCACACACCTGTGCAGCTAATTTACTGATACATGCATGTTAATGTATTCACTGGTGATGAGGCAGCAGTGTAGTATAAGCCACAGACCGATTTTGGTGACTTGTGCCAATAAGAAATGTGCAGTAAAACTTCATTGTGATAAAAACTTGCATCACTTTTAACCTGTTGAGGATGGGCTGATTTTGCTACAACACGCATTTCCCATAAACACTTGCCTGGGTATAATCGGGACTCGTCCTCAATGGGTTAAGAATTTAAATAACAATCTTCATTTCTATTTCAGCTAATCTTTACATTATTAGAATTGATGATTCTTGCATCAAGTTGTTTTTATTGCAACTAATTAAATTGCCCTTCATTGAAATATTAACACCGATAATTCAGAGTTAGAGTAACATACTAGCACACGATAAACTAGAAGAGCACTCTGAGAGCGCAGACCTCCACCAAGCAGCTACTTTCCACCAGTGATCTTGCTCTTCCCAAAGAGATTTTAAAAGCTCTTTGGGCTCTTCCACAGGGATCAGCGATTTCCACCCATTGGTATACATGCTGAAAAATCACCCGATTTCCCAATATAGAAGCCTTTGTTACGTCATAAACCCTCAGCTGCACGGCGTGCCTTGCCCTAGCAGAAACTAGAGCACGCACTTTAGTGTGCACATGCAAACCTCAATATGCGCAGCCTGAACTCCCAAGTTCATTAACCTTACCTGCTAAAATGTCAAAAATCCTTCATAAGTTCCCTAAAAATTCTCGGATCACTACCAAAATTTAACCATCTGTTACTTGTATCATTCTAAACCTTTCCTGCAAGTTTCATCCAAATCCGTTAACTACTTTTTGAGTTATTTTGCACACGGATAAACTAACAAACAAACAAACGAACACACAAACCAACATTAATGAAAACATAACCTCCTCCCTTGGCGGAGGTAAAAATCATGGACATACATACTCGGGTGGTACAGCTTTTACAGGTTAATTAAAAAAAAATAAGTTTGTGTCTGTTTTATTTGAAATTTTACAGGTATGGACTGAATGATGCATGCTTGCATCAGGATTTTTGAGCATGTAATGTGAAGAATAATTGAGCATGTGTTCACGAAATTTTGAAGCGTCAAACTTCAGCATAAAACTTGTGTAAAAAGATAATGTAACAAACGAAAACAGAAAAACTGACCAGAAATGAATATCATTTATTAGTGAAAAATTGAGCAAAGAAAATGGGATTACATTGGGATTCGGTCTGGGTTTGAATCCCGATGGATTCCCATTTTCTTTGCTCAATTTTTCACTAATAAAAAGATAGTGCACACAAAAACGTTTGAACAGTAAATACCGGTATCTATTGTGATATACTACCAGAGATAGTGCTATTGTGTAATGTCTGCAGGGCAGGTTATCATATCACAGTCGCTACTATGGCTATGCAAACTTACAAGTTTGCTTTGCGCTTCATATTCAAAATTTCATTTTGATCTCCTCAAAATTGACACAGAAATAGCAGCTAACAGAAGCTAATGACAACAAAACAAGTTGCCACTTGATTGCAGAACACAGCACTGTCTGTAAAATTAATGAATTCATTGGATGTTATGGAGTTGCTCAATAGGCATATTGCAGGGTCCTGTATGATTGTATGTGGTTCATTAAGCAGGTGATTTGCCGGGTTGGAAAGACCATGATTTGGTTGTTGTGGCATACATTTATAGGCCCCACCTTGACTTTACTGCTATATTTCTGTTAAAAATAGTGTGGCCTTATTGCTAGAAAATACAGTAATATAAAACATGACATGATTGTCTGGTTTACCACAGCAACCAACATAATCATTTCTTTTATATCAGCCATTATGGAAAGGTGCATATTGTTCTGCTTCTTCAATTAGTTTTGATGAATTGACAATACACCATCAAGATCTTATCAGTTCACAAAATAGCTACTAATTCTCCAGTTTTTCAATTTGTGTAAGTTACAAGAAACAATTTACTAGATAAGACTTTTTCTGCAGTGAGAAGACACTTTTGGTGATACTTTGTCATGTGGATGTGTTATTCAGTGAGTGCAATGGCAGACTTGTAGTCCCTTCTGTTTTTTAAGGCACCTTCTACAATAGGTTTCACACACAGGAAGCAATACGTATCTTATCAACAGCCAATCTATGTGATGATTTATGAGATTTACAGGCTACCCTGTGGTAGAATCCAAGGTTGATTATATTCCATTCCTTTTTTTTTTTTTTTTTCTCTCCCTTTGGTTTGGCTCTTCTTTTGGGGTGCACTTTTTGTTTTTGTTTTGGGTTTTGTTTTCATTTTGTGTGTTTGTTTTGCTGTTGATTTTTGTTGGGGGGGGGGGGGGCAGTTTGCTACATTGCTTTTATTGGTCCTTGTTGCATCTATTCGCCCTTCCTATGCATTCATAAACCCTGGGGGTAACAGAAACATTAGTCAATTTCATATGTTACACAGGAGGCCACAGGAGAGGTTTGAACAGACTGCATAAAACCCTTACCGCTGGACTTACCGCTCCTTTCTAGCGGTAAGTCTTCAAATTAGCGGTAAAGCTTATAATCCTTGATGCTGATTGGCTGTGACGCCTAATTTTGACGGTAGTTACCATTGAAATTCAACGGTAAGTTTTATGCAATGGGCCACAGCAGATGTAATACAAAGAAAGTGATTTCAGCCAAATCCCTTCTAGCATCTGGTAGGTTTGAGAATGGTGCTGCCCAGCTGGAGTTGATTACCTTATCATCTCCTGCTTTGCCTTTGCCACCTTTCTTGGCTTCTTCCAGCTGATTGGTCAGTGTGGCAATCTTGGCCTTGGCCTGCAGCTTGAACTTGGAGAGCTTGGCTGTGGACTCCACCAACTCTTTGTCCTTCTGACGGATCATGTCCTTCAGCTGGCTCAGCAGCCGGCTCTGCTCTTCCAGCTGCTCCTGGGCATCTGAAGCACTGGTGAAGCTAGAGTCTCCTGCTGAGACAAAGCTAGCATCACCAGGAGACATGGCACTGGTGTCCATGGAGACAGAGCCCTAAGACAAGGATTGTTAGATGTAATGAATGAAGTGATTAGATGAATCATACAACACTTATGATATTCTATATCCTTTCATTTCTGAACTCAAATTACTTCACAATCTAAAATCATACTGTTGTCATCATTTCTGCCCCTCTGTTCCTTTATTTACCTTCATGCAACATGCATTTTTATCTGGTTCCTGAAACTCCACAGTACCAACATCTCATTACAATGTTGGCAGTGCATTGATTGCGTATAAATCACAATGTCAATGATATATTCAGCACCTCTCCATAAGCCAAGACACTATACACACAAACAGGTTGTTAGAATTGCATAATTTCTGTCTAAGATAATATTCTCCTTGTTACATGAAAGCTGAATGATCAGTGAATAATCTCTACTGAAGCTCTCAAGATGTGACATGTCATCTTTATCAGGTGGCACAAAAATGTCTGGATATAAGGAGCTATGTGAGGCTGTACACAAGGGAGTGGACACTTTCCGTACATACAAATTGTAGTTCACCATACTTGTGAAGCCAAAGACCAATGTGAGTTATTACAGTCATTTGATGATGGAATCAAAGACAGTATGAGCCAACATTAGACAACTGGAAGCATAGTCAAAACGTCTCAAAGAAGCACACATCACAAGCATGCCAAGTAATACATAATAAACATGACGTAGTCTTCACCTGCTTAGTGCCTCTCCCGGCATCCTCCTCCTCACTCACAGACTTGTTGACATTGTCCACCACAGTGTCCAGTCTCCCCTGGACATTTTGCACCAGGTTTGACATGCGCCCCCACATGTTGGTAGTCTGCAAATTTCCTCTTCTGCAAGATGTCACCCTCACTCTAAATCTACAGGAAGTAAATAGCATGCATAACAACGTTCATTGATTATAAATACTCTAAACATAAACTGCAAAACTAAATTTGATATTCAGTGTCTTACAGTGTGCTGTACGTGTGTTTCTCCAGTACTTTTTGCTGGGTGTCAACATGGTATATCATCTTAAGATCTATCATGGATTCCCCATAGATTGTGGATGCATGCTGAAGGAACAGTAAGTAATGCAATAAACTCCTTGGGATATATATGCTGAATATGTGGGATGTGCTAGCTTTTTATATGTGTACGGAGCAGTTAACAATAATGTTAGGTCTATTGAAAAAAAAATCATAATCTGCAGATTTTCAGATTACAGCAGATGTGTCCTAGGGCGCGTTCATGCGAATTTCGTAGCCAGAAACACAAACATGAATCATGATTCAAAACGGCGTTTCAAATCACGGTCTCTGCGGAAGAGCGTTCATGCGGATTTGCGCAACGTTGATTCTGGCTCAGCTCATCCTTTGCCATTGCGCAGCGCACTGCGCAGTTTGACCTTGTCTCTGCAACTCGGGCTTGACCTCCTGTTAAATCTTTCTGCCAACTGATCAGTCAGTTTATTGCAGACCTTCACGTTTTTATTTCGGTGAATACCTTCCAATAAGCTGTGGCATTCAGGCTCCGTCCATAGATCGAGGAATAATCTTAATTCTTCGTCTCTCCAATTGTTTCCCTTGGTAGGCACAGCTGCAGCCATTATATCATCAACTCAATCGGAGAGTAATTACATGTATTATTATAATAAACAGCTAGATACTAGCATAGAATCAGTGTATGGCATTGATGTAAACAAACTAGTGCAGGTATGGTACCAAAACACACGATTCATCTGACATAAGACGTACACAAGCACGCGAACAAAACCAGAAGCTGTGGGATACCCCGTGAGACACGCATGCACACAGCACACAATGACGTCCAGAATCATGATTGAAATCACGGTTGCGTTCATGCGGTTTCTGCGATTGTGATTCTGGCAGAATCATGATTCAAAACACCCTTTTTTCCGCGTTTCAGATCGGTGTTTTGAAACGCGTTTAAATGGAAAAATCGCATGAACGCAACGCAACTAAACACGTTCAGCGACTAAACGCTTTAGAAACGCAATTCTAGTTTCGCATGAACGCAGCCTTAGATTACCAGAACAAAGCAGTTAATGTTTTTGTTTTCCTAGAAGAAAAGAAATTAGACAATCGGTAATCATGAGATTTTGAGCTCCAGCTCCATAACACAGAAGCTTCAAGAGCTGAATTTAACCCTTCCGTCACAAAAAAACTAAAAACTGAAGTTGTCACCTAATTTGGGACAAAACTTAGGAGAACAGTTGATTTCATAAAGGGTCAGTCTCCACTTGAGATAATTGAAAGTTCAAGAATTTAGCTTTACTGTAGTGAGGCAAAGTTCCATCAACATACATACATGTATATCCTACATGAATAAAAAACAATGATCCAAGTCTCCAGCATGCTTCATTTGTGAAAGTTTGACAACTTTCCAATGTAATCGTGTTACGATGGCATTAGTGGCAAATCGTGTCTAAGAGTAAAACAGGCACCCTAGAACTTCTAGGGGCCCTGCAGTTACGATTGAAAGATTACACTTGATTTTATTCTAGCTTACAGGATGTTACTCTCACATGTCTCTGCTTTCTCAAATTTCATGATGATCTCATTTTGGTGATAATAATGACATTGTTACAAATATTGCCAGATGGCTGTTATTAGGAAATGACAGGGTAATTCATACATGTCATGCTTGCCAACATGTTTCTCCATATGATGTACTGTAAAAGTGGAAATTTTCGCAGTGTGGAAATTTGTTCGCATTTCACGCGACCACAATCTAATGCGAAGATATAACAGCACTCAAATATTTTTGCTTGTTATAGAGCTACAGATTTTTGTGCATTTGTCACAATGCAATGTCTTGGAGTCAAAAGGGGTGTGAACTTTCAATTCCAGCAGAATCTTCTTCAGAGGCAAAATGACAAACAAGTAGGGAAAGCAATCACATAAAGACTGTACATGCAACAAGCACAGTCAGGGGAGAGCTAGGGACACAGAACAAAGAAAATAAAAGGGGTGGGCTAGAAGTCAAAGGCAGGGAGCCCAACAGGTATTAATTAAGGGGGATTAAAGCAACAGACAAAAGGCAGAGGAGGGCCAGTGATGATCCCAAGGATCATGGGGGGGGGGGGGGGGGGAGGGCAACCTGTGAAGGATAACAATGAATAGGGAGGCAATATCAAACAAGGAACAACGGGATAAAGAATAGGAAAATAGTAAAATAGCAACAACATGGGGGGGGGGGGGAGTTGAACAAGCAGCAAACCCTAACCTGGTGTATAAAGATGTGGCAACAAAATGAAAGTACATGTAAGAGTCGACCAATAATTACAAAGTACAAAACACATCACCATGTATCAAGGCAAAACATACTGGATCGATACTAAGCAAAAATCCTAAAGGGAGAAATATATGCATATATGTGACCCGCTACAACAAAATGGTCCTAAAGTCGCGCACGGTCGAAGCCGTGAAAATCGAGTTTGAAGTTAAGGCATCAAAATTGGTCAAAACTTACGATTTTCTGAATTTGACATATTATTAGAGTCTGACATGTCATCTATCATCTGTCGAAATTTTGAAGCAAAATGATGAAAGGAAAGACCAAAAAATAGCGTTTTTCTGGGCCATGTTTGTTTTTTGGCGTTTCAACGAAGCAGAAACTGGTTTGAACATTTGGATTGAGCGCCACACATAGGCTCCGCCCCTAACAACGACCAGAGTGATCTCATTGGTCAGTTTGCTGCTTGCCGCTAACCGAAGCGTGAAGCTCGCACACTGCCCAGTCGACTGGTGCGTGCGTGTGGGTTGCGCTATGCCTAGCCGCTTCTCCTGACATCCTGGTCACTGATTGGTAGGTGAGGAGACCGCCAACGCTGTGTTTGAATGAGCATTTCGGGGGTTGCTAGGGCTCAACTTCTATTGTCCGGAGGTGAATACTGACTTGCGTGTCTCTTGATTGTGATTGCGTCGCAAGGAGAACTTTTAGGGCGCTTTTCTCGAAACAGTGATTTCTCAGACGTCTTGACATGCTGTCTTTTAAACATCGATATCTCCGCAACCGATTATTTTTATAAGACGTGTTATATATCAATTAAAAGCAGAAAGATTAGGAAATTGTGTCATGCAATTTTCAAATAATCGACCTCACCCGACTTTAGGATCATTTTGTTGTAGCGGGTCACATATGTATGTGTATGTGTATACTATACAATGTACATTTGTACATCACAATTTAAACAAATGTTATACAAGTTGTTGTATGTGAAAAGGGCTATATAAAAGTAACTTTGACAAGAGGAAGGAACATACCAGGAATAAGGGTTGTACATTAGGAACATGTGTAAAGTATAAAAGGGATGACAGAAATTACGTTAGTCATTTCCCTTCTGGATGTTGAAGTCATGGGGTTGGATTGTGTGAAGTCATCTCATCCAGAGCTTCTCTCTGCTGGTTTGGACTGTTTCCCGACGAGTGGTCAAAGATTTGATGCCCTGTTGAATCATGTCAGTGATAGAGTGATTGTATCAGGGAGATTGAAATGGTGGCCAACTGGAGTATCAAGCTTGGCCGTATTGACAGTTGATCTGTGCCCATACGGTGTAGAAGCATCTTTTGATTAAGTGTGGTCTTGGTTTCCCCTACATGCTGGATCCTACAAATCCTGCAAGTAATGAGATATGACATATAGTGGTGGTACAAGTCAAGTGATGTTGCCCTCGGTATGGTGAGAGAGACCGGTAGAGTTGCTGGCAAAAGAATCGCCCTTGTGGATGTGTATGTTACTTGTAAATGATATACCTCCTATAACCGCACCAGCGACCCCAACACGTACGAGTCGAGCGCCCCTGTCTACACCTACTACTGTACTATATAGTACGGTACTGGCTGTGCATTTGAAGGTGCCATGCTGTAAGGGAAAAGAATTGACAAAGCTCAGCCCCTTCTGACTCCAAATAAAAAAAACATGCAAAATTCATCAAACTTGGTAACTATACACAGCCCAGTCGCAGTATAAATAGCGACAGGGAGGTTCTGTACCGGCACGGCCCACAACACAAAGAGAGCTCAGCGATCGCTTTACGATCGCTTTTGAGTTTTGATACTTGACATCATTTTTTGTCACCTCAAACTCATTAAATGTAATCTTCATTATTGACACTACATATGTTACCGATATTGACATACAATGTACATTATACACACTTCACAACTTACCGAAAATGAAGATTTATGCAGCATGTGTGAACGGTACATCTGATAATCGGCAGTTCACACGATCTGAATGCACTTTTAAAGGTCACGCCGTCGACCATGCTGCTACAATGTACCAAAGAGTGCACGCACGCAATAGATCGCTGCATTTCCAGCCATGCATTTGCACGCATTTGCTGAGTGTGATTTTGAATTCTGCAACAATGAACCCCTACGGTCGGGGATTACGCAAAAAAAAAAAACGCTTTTTTTTTTTTGTTCAATGGATTTATCGTGAGGGCTCTCTATGGACTTACGTACCTTCTGTAATATACTGTAAGTATGCACTTTACGTGAGTAACGTACAAATGTCTATAAGTAATGTATGGCATCTGATAAGTTTTGTAGTTGTGATGTGGTTCCCCGCTTTGATGGCGAGGCTTGGTCTGTCTGACGATGTGCTTTGCACAGCGATGATTGCAAATGCATATGTCAGGTTGTCACTACATGCATATCATTCTTTCTCATAAGACTGCTACAGGAACATTGCACGAGGATACAATTTTACTGAATGACAGATTGGCTAGAATCTAATTGCGACAGCCGCCGCACGAAGTGGCGCGGTCTCCGGGGCTAGCTAGAATCTATATGTAGGACTGGTTGTTAAATAGACTCCAACAAGTTCTAAACTAGTTATACAACTGACAATTCTCTTTGCACTAATCTCATGCCTCAAACAAAATAGATGCAAGCATAGATCTAATGTTAAACAGATATATAGATACTACTAGCCTAGCCTGACCAGACACTGTGCTGTCGCGATTTGCGACAGCGGCTGTGTGTAGTTACTACTAGCCCTGCCTTTTTAATTACATCCCTGCAGGCATTCATTTCTGCAGGAATCCAGTAACGTTACAGTAAAAACTTCAAACATTATGTTGCGCTTATAGAACCTCATCCTAAAATACTCATTACCTACTGGTGTAGACTACAGAATGCAGTTCAACTAACGTTTTGATACACAGATAACATGATAATTTGATATGTTTGGACGTGGAAGTGGAATGTTACTTAAAATTAATTGTTAGATCTCGACTCTATAGACCGTATATTATACCTTTCAGCTTCACACTAGTCGCCATACCACTGTAAAATGAAACTTGACAACATCGAAGAGGAAACGGTTTCCTGTCTAGAACGATGGTCGACGGAGATCGTCTGGGATGAAATTCTCTGTTCTTCGATCATATCATGGCATCGTAGCTCGGCTCATCTCTCGCACTGAACTAGTACACGGATCATACGGATCGAGCTAGCTGATGGCTGAAGCAGCAGCTGGGCAAAGTCCATTCATTTCTGCAGGAGCATAAAACAGGAGAGCTGTAACTGTACACGTCAGTCGCGCATCGTTGTTTATATCTTTAGCGCCATCTACGACTGTTTTTCGTGGGACCCGTTTTTTGTTTTTTGTTTTTTGTTTTGGGGTGTTTTTTTTTTTTTTTTTTGAGGGGGGTCTTTCTGTCCTTTCTGTTTTCTTCCTTTTTCTTTTGTTGGTGACGACGATTGATGAAAAGCATTTACTAAAATACGCAATTTATCTGTTGGAACAGGCTTAAAACATTCGAAGGCGTCAAGCTCCCACATTATATTATGCTACACATTTTTCACAAAGTTGATGCAAAAGATGATAGGTCTTTAGCTCCGATTTGAAGGCATTAAGGCTGTTACAATTCCGATTTCCGAAGTCGGATTGTTAGAGGTATGAAAGTTTATTCACTTTGTCTCCCTGTACTAATGAACTTTGTAAGATCACAACTGCTAATCCACATCTTTTAACAAACGTGTCGTAAAAAGAAACTAGTGAGAATCGAACCTGTCATATGCTGTACGGAGGGAGACAAAATGAAGCAAATTCATAAGACCTATAACCCCATTATTATCTCCACCCCTCTGTATAATATTCTCTTTATTGCTTGCATTCAGGGCAATTACCCCCGAGGGCAATTACCCCCCCCCCCCCCCCGGCTAAATACTGGTTAGTGGTATAACATAAGGTTAGAGTAAAGATTAGATTTAGGTTTAGGGTTACCGGGTATTTGGGTTAGGGTTAGGATTAGGTTCAATATTACTATTAGGATTAGGGCCAGGGGAAGGGTGCGGGGTAATTGCCCATGGAGTAAATTGCCCTGCACCCTAGAATTGATATGCCTCGTCCGCCTTGGGCTTCTTAACATAACAGTGTCGGAATTTTGGAGCTTGTGTCACTGCCGACAACCTGGGATAGCCTGGTGGTAATGTCGCTGTCTGCGGAAAACAGTATCATGACAAACTAGTCTATGATCTCGCTGGTTCATTTTTTTTTTCCCGACAGATTTACAAATTTCGTTTGTAGGAGGACGAGACAAAGAAGACAACTCATACCACACATCTTCACCCCTCTGCTTAGTAATCTCTTACTGAACTTACTGAACTTACTGAAGGGCCGCATCCGTATTGGTAGTGTACCAATGTAGTGCGGCTAGGGTGAGGAGGGCTATTCGCCCTTAGTAACCCATTGATAGTCTTAATTCTGTTTTGAAGCTGTTTATTGACGTTGCGTGAACTGCTGCTGGGGGGAGATTGTTCCAGTCTTGAATTACCCTTTGACTGAACGTGTATTTCCTGGCGTCAACTCTGATGTGTTGCTTCTGGATTTTGAGTTGGTGTCCTCTTGTGCTCTGATGTGTTGCTAGTTGGAAGATCTCTGTTGGGTTGATTCTATCGATCTTATTGAATATTCTGTAGGTTTGGATTAAGTCTGCTCTTTTGTGTCTATCTTCTAGCGTAGTGAGGGGCTTGTGCCGAAAGGGTGGGTTGGGTGGTGGCGCGTCGCGTTAATGGGAACACCACCCTTCGTCCAAAGCCCCCCCCCCCCCCGGTTTTGCCGAAAGGGTGCGTTGGGAGCGTTGGGTCGCGTCGCGTTGACTGGAACCCCACCCTTCGTCCAAAGCCCCCCCCCCCCCCCCCCCCCGGTTTTGCCGAAAGGGTGCGTTGGTACTTTTTCTCATGTATAAATATTAAAAGACGAGTTTTGAATTTATATTCAACCTTCAAACAACCATTTCAAAGAGGCTATCGTACGGATCGGTTTACACTCTATTACCACTTGGTCTACAGCCAGTTGGTCTAATAGACTGTTTAATATCAGTTGGTCTAATAACCAGTTGGTCTAGTCATCATTTCGTCCAATTACTGCTTGGTCTAATTGTTATTTGGTTTAATTACTATTTGGTCTACAGTCAATTCGTCTAATAATAGCCATTTGGTCTATTTTTGGTCTAACACCAATTTATATCATCAAATACCGATTTGGTCTATTATGAGTTGGTCTAATTCCATTTCGTCTAATCATCAAATGGTCTAAAATAAAACCAAATTTGTCCAATATAAATTTGGTGTACACATCATTAATTTTGGTCCATTGCCCAGTTGGTCTAGCCTCTGTCTATCATCATTTAGTCTACACCCATTTAGTCTAATAACCATTGATCTTATTGTCATTTGGTCTAATAGCCAGCCTCCTGGTCTAATCAGGTACCATTTGGTCCAATCATCGTTTCGTCTATATGACCAACTGGGCTATTTTTTTTTTTTTTTTTTTGGGGGGGGCTTTTTATTGATGTGTACACCAAATTTATATTGGACAAATTTGGTTTTATTTTAGACCATTTGATGATTAGACGAAATGGAATCAGACCAACTCATAATAGACCAAAAATAGACCAAATGGCTATTATTAGACCAACTGACTGTAGACCAAAGAGCTATTAAACCAAATAATTAGACCAAACAGTAATTGGACGAAATGATGACTAGACCAATTGGTTATTAGACCAACTGATATTAAACAGTCTATTAGACCAACTGGCTGTAGACCAAACAGTAATTGGACGAAATGATGACTAGACCAACTGGTTATTAGACCAGCTGATATTAAACAGTCTATTATACCAAAATGGCTGTAGACCAAGTGGTAATAGAGTGTAAACCGATCCGGACGATAACCTCTTTGAAATGGTTGTTTGAAGGTTAGATATAAAAAACTCATCTTTTAATATTACATGAGAAAAAGTACCAACGCACCCTTTCGGCAAAACCGGGGGGGGGGGGGGGGGGGCTTTGGACGAAGGGTGGGGTTCCAGTCAACGCGACGCGACCCAACGCTCCCAACGCACCCTTTCGGCAAAACCGGGGGGGGGGGGGGGGCTTTGGACGAAGGGTGGTGTTCCTATTAACGCGACGCGCCACCACCCAACCCACCCTTTCGGCACAAGCCGTAGTGAGGTGGAGTTTCTGGAGTCTTTCTTCGTACGGAAGGTGTCTTATGCTTGGGATGAGTTTGGTGGTTCTTCTCTGCACTCCTTCCAACAGTTTGATGTCCTTTTTTAGATGTGGTCTCCACACTTGGATACAGTAGTCAAGATGGGGCCTGATCAGTGACTTGTACAGTTGCATGATTATTTCAGAACTTCTGTATTTGAAGGAGCGTTTGACCATGCCAAGTGTTTGGTTTGCTTTCTTGGTTGCTTCTGCACATTGTTTTGCAACTTTTAGGTCATCTCTTATCCAAACCCCCAGGTCCTTTTCTTCTGTTACACTGTTCAATGTTTTTCCATTGATTTGGTACTCATGTTGGGGATTGTTATGACCAATATGCATTACAGAACACTTATCGACATTGAACATCATTTTCCATGTGTCTGACCACTCAGTAAGTTTGTCTAAGTCTTCTTGTAGCTGTTGTCTATCCTGATCTTTTGCAACTGAGTTGGAGAGCTTGGTATCATCCGCAAACTTACTAACTGTACAGGTGGTCCCATCTTCCAAGTCATTCATGTAGACTATGAAACACAGGGGGCCCAGGACTGAACCCTGAACAACAGAGCTGTGTACTGTACTTTCCTCCGACTTTGCTCCCTGTATGACAACTCTCTGAGATCTATTTGCCAGCCATGCTTGGATCCATGCCAGTACTTGTCCTCCAATTCCATGTGCTCTCAGTTTCTCTATTAGCCTCCTGTGAGGGACTTTACTCTTGCTTTCAGTTTTAAAGATGTGGAGCTACCGAAGAGAAGGCCCTATCCCCAAATGTTTTAGGCGGGTTCCCTAACTTTCTTTCTTTCTTTCGTCTTTTTTAGTTCTCATTAAAACTTTTTATGCATGTATGTATTCGCTTGTTAAATCATTTATAATATTATAAACTGTATCCCATCTGAAGCTCTCGGCAGATACAAGATTTCTGAGTATCACTGATACTGCGTGACAGATGAATGGTAATAGTATCATAGCAATGCAAAAAAAAAAAAAAAAAAAAAAGAACTTCACACTGGGTGAAAAAAGGGAGGTACATAATGCACAATGATTGTATACAGGGCCGGCGCAGTGTTTTCAAAAGTGTGGCGCCCACTTCCGGGTTTCATGAGCTAACAAGCAAAAAGAAAAAAAAAAAAAGGTCCTCAGCTCATCTCTCCCCGTCCACATCCGGGTTTCTTCAGCTGACAAGCAAAAAAAAAAAAAAAAAAAAAAAAAAAAAAAAAGGCCTCAGCTCATTCTCTCTCCTCCCATTTCCGGGTGTTATAAAAAAAAAAGGTCTTCAGAGAAAACACATGAAATGAAATATGATTTATTTACCAAACAAACAAACAAACATCGTCAACAAAGTCACAACAATTCATAGTTATAGTTTGGCAAAAAAGAACTGGCAATAGCGTGCAGGCTAGTCGAGGCCAGTCCTTTCAATGATATAGATTATAATATAACGTATTTACAATATTTACAGAAGAATTGTTATATGTACATAATTATTTAAATGTTTTCATAGGGGATCATTGTTATATTGATAACAGATATTTTCGCAATGATATCCGAAAAGCATTACGGGTGTTTATCTTTTTGACATAATGAGGAAATCCTCTCCAAATTATACTGCCTTCATAATTATGACAAGGCGTGTTATAACCTTACCGCTGCCATACTTCAAGATCTCTATCTATTTCTTCTATTTTAGTGGCACTTACGTACTTCCGGGTTGAAAAAAGTGTGGGGCCCAAAGTGATGACACCTTATGTATTCCTTTGTATGGTGCATTAAAAGTGTGGGGGCCCGAGCCCCCACGGCCCCCACGGCTGCGCCGGCCCTGGTATAGTTTGTGTCAAGAAATTTAAGCATGATGCATTGTGGTCAGTCATTCAGTATCATATGGTTGTGAGCGTTGGTCAAAGCTGGTACGTTGGTCAAAGCGTTGGTCAAAGCTGGCACGGATATTAACGGGGAGGCGGTGCTCAGACTTGCGGTTCCTATAAGAAGGAGATTATGTGATTAGACATATTGATTATGTCAAGTAGTAATTTGATAAAATGGTGAAATATACATGTGGGGGGAGGAGGTGGGGTAATAAATTGGTAACAAAAGAAACTACGGGTCAATAATGTCATTTGGAGCCATAGTCGCCAAAATTACAACTTTACAAACCGTGCCTGGAATTCACAGTGACGTCTAAATTATCAGTCCACGTAGGCCAATTATGCAAATTTCGATACCCTAAATAATGAAATCCCGCCCAGTTGCTGCGTTGTATGGAAAACCTATTCATAATGGTTGTATTACAGCTTTGATATTGACTAAATTAATTGATTCTATCACTGACAGACCAAAACACGCAGTTTATATAGCTTTCTGACTTCACATTGATAAACTTTAATCCTACGTTAGTTAAAAATGCTTGGAAATGAGCCTGAACTTCAAATTGATGAGATTAATTTTGTTAAACACACACACACACACACACACACACACACACACACACACACATACGCACACACACACACACACACACACACACACACACACACACACACAATAATAGGGCGATGATTCAAAGGATAAATCACGCTGGTATGATCGTTCTCTCATATCAATAGGCCTATAGATATACTTCGGAGAACACGTATGTGAAGGTCTCTGAAATAATGTTTTCTTTTAAGTTTTAATCATGTACATCAAAATTAGTCACTGACAAAGTACCACATAATATCGACGCGCCTAAGGGACTCTTTTCACCTCCAACGTATAGGCCTACTCGTCGGGTGCAAGTCACGAGTTCGACGCACACGAGTCATATGCGTCATACAGCCCACGAGTTGATAGGAGCCTACAGCTTACGAGTCGATTACAACCCATAGTTCTATACTCTATAAAGCAAACACGGCCAACGAGACCGACACATTACAGGGGCGGGTCCAGGAATAAAGGGGAGGCGCCTTTACAAAATTAAAGGGGCGCACGCCCCCCCCCCCCCATCATATTTTTTCTTTTTATTTCTTCTGTTTTAACACTATAGGGGGCGCGCGCCCGGCGCGCCCCTCTGGATTCGCCACTGCATTAAGCTCCGTGTTGTAATGTCGAACTCGTGGGCTGTTTTTACCTATAATAGTGCCGAACTAGTGGGCCTTATTCGCCTAGTGTCGAACTCATGGGCTGCGTGCCTCGTGAGTGTCGGTCTCTTGGGATGACTCCTACTCGCCGATCGCATGCTTTCTCAAGAAGCACTTTCTTTTAGGACCCAAGTTTGGAATGGCTTTCCTGCTGAAGTTACTCAGAGTTCGTCATTGAAGCAGGTTCCAAATACGAGAAATTTATAATTGACAGCCGACTGTATCTTGACACTAGAAACACTTCTCTCAAATAATAACGATAATAAAAAAAAATGGTCATGAACTTGACTTAATACGACAAAAGTGTGTATCAGAGACCTTGTAGTTGCTTGGTGAATAATTTTATTTCAGGTTCAGGTGGCAACCAACGTCTACTAAAATAATGTAGATATTTGTTGAAAGTATACATAATTAACCCCACAGCCTCACCAGTAGAATTTAGCCAGAATCCCAGCCTCTCCGGGCACATACCTGAAAGACATCATAAGTAATATGGCTACATCCGGGATAACCACTGACTGTGTATGTGATATGATGCATGTTATGTGAAGAAAATCGCAAGCTTTGTTATACAACTGACTTTAACATGCAAAATATAAGTAGGTAAATATAACTATAAATGTTTATCAATATTCAAGTTTAAGTCGCCGACAAACCCTGACCTATTCAAAGTTATCATAAAGCAAAATCTGCCTTTCAAAATGAGTCGTCGCCATGACAACTCGAAATCGTCACTATTCATATTTTTTAAATACAAAATATTGTCCAAACTAAATGTGTGCGTCGCATGACAAGATATTTTTTCCCCTTAAGTATTCTTTGTGTCGACCTCAATTTATATATTTAGTCAAAATTCAATTTAGGGATAATTTCCAAATGGCTTCTTCAGATGACATCATTATTTCTTTAGGGCAAAATAGTGTCGAATTTGTTTCGTCCTTAATATGGCAAGTATACGCGCGCGCGCACACACACACACACACACACACACACACACAAATATATAAGATTTATGATAACGCATGCATATGGTTTCATGACTCAGCCGACACAATATGCTCAGAGACGTTTCATTTTACACTTTCTTAAACATTTTTTAAAAACATTTTCTCTCATTTTATGTCACTCTATCATCTCCCTTTACATTTCGTAGTAAAGTCGTTCTTTCAAGTGTGTTGTTGCTATTTTCGTACCGATAATTCGTCCGTTTTTGCTGTAGCATCTAGAAGGTAAATCCTTTTTTTTTTCGCTCTGCATGCGCTATTTGCTTTAACGTGTTTGTCTCGTTAACCCACTGCATGGAGTGTTGGACTGTTGGTATTTGTGATTTGTTTGATGGGGTGTTCTGATGATGATAGTGGTTCTGAATATTTGACAAAGGATGAAATGATTTGATTAGCGACAGTAATGGTGATTTCTAAAGCTGGTGTCAAAGACGGCTTGCTCAGCACGTGTTTCATTCTTTTCATTCCCTTTCTCGCCTGTCACCCCCTCCATGAATGATGCAAAAAAAAAAAAAAAAGAAGAAAAAGAAATAACAAACCAAAAACCACTCCCCAAAATACGAAACAGCTTTATACTGCTACAAAAAGGATAACGTGGTTAGACACTATGTGAAGCAACATGTTCAGACTGGTTTGTTATTTGCTTTTCTTTTTTATAAACACTAAAGTGGTAAAAAATTAACGAAAGGGTGTTAGACTTGGAAGGGGAAGATTAGAGACATTTGAGCAAAGGAATGCACCACACACGCATTTCTTGAGTTTCATATGAAATGTAAACAAGTATATCGTAACTTCATTGACTCTCTGCGTTTGAACAACTATGTCTAGGTATAGAGGCTGTTCTCCGTGATTTGATACACTTGGCAAAGTTGTAGCAAATATTAGAACTCAAGAAGAACATTTCGTATGAGTCATGTAGATAAATTTTATTTGAAAAAAAAAAAGATCTCGCTGCCATCTCATCATGGCATTTCAAATTTAAAATGAAAGAAATTATAGATCTAACGCATAACGCCAATTTGAAGATTATATCACAAGAATATTATATATACTATATCATTGAACATCAAAAACACTTGAAAAATCAATTATGAATTTTAATCTTTGTTGAACTATGGCGGTGGAACAACTATGGTTGAAGAGCAAATGTATCTTCAGAATATATTTGAGCTAATGTAGCAGAGCAATGTTGTCGATGGCGCGACTTTGTCACCAAGGAGCAATCGGCGGGGCAAGTGATGTATATTCGGAGCATACTTCGGCAAAGCAATTGTTGGCGGGGCAATATAATGTCTCGGAGCATTTGCAGAGGAGCTTTTGTCGCAATTTTCGGAGAAACTGATGTCGGCTGAGCATTGTTGTGTCATCCTCTCCTCAACTGCTTCAAGAAAGTCCTGTAAGTATACGCATGTATGCACACCAACCCTATCCCAAGTAATCAATTCAATTCAATTCAATTCAATTCAATTCAATTCAATTCAATTCAATTCAATTTTGCATCCAATTCAATTTTGCATCCAGTTCATGGATGACAATCCCATGAAGCTGGTGGCGGACCCAGAGACTACTGTACCCATAAACATATAGCCATCACCCGGTTTGGCCTAGAGGACAACCATTTGACGAAGTCCCGTTATGAGCAGGTGTCACTACAAGAAAGCTCCAAAGGTACAGAGCTGCTGCTGATAGGATAGGCCTGCAGACGATGGCCAAAAAAGTGGCTTAAAAAAGGCTCATCTGGCAACTATCGTATAACAAGCAAATTTTAACTTTTTAAAAAAGTATACATCCTGACAATATCCCACATGAAATTTACCCGAAAAAATCTAATCGGAACATGCTCAAATGACGTCATCAAAATGGCTTCTTAAGAACTGCAATTTTGCTAGAGTAATTGTCACTTCGACATTTCTAATAATAAAAATGGAATATTTCGGAAAGGAAGTGATTCTAGCTACAGTAATGCTATTTCTCATGTACCTCAGGTCATCAGCCATCAAGTATGCTCATTTTCAGTTGAGCTGGTGAGTTGTACGCATACCAATAGCGTTTCTATAGCAACCTTACACTGACGTAGTAGAAATAAACAAAAATTTTCATAATAATTTTCATAATTTTCATTTGATTTGTTAAAATATAACAAGAATGTCTAAATATTTGTTCTTTGATGTGTCTTGTTGGTTTCAGCGAAGTGCCATACCAACTTCCGTCTTAATCATGTGTTAATATGGGGGAAATATAGTCATTGCCATGGTAACGCTTTCATGAAAAAAACCCTAAATGATAGGATGTAATTCTTTCTACGCAAATAGTTATAAATTAAGCTTAATAACTTTCAAATAAGTAGGTGCCCAGTAAAAGTATCCAGTCACTAGATGATTCAACTCATTGTAAGGCTAACCATGGTCACCAAAATTGTTTCCATGGCAACGAGAAAGAGCTTCGGAAACAGGTTTAGGCAATGGAATAACAGTGCAATTTCAACATATCTGTCAAGTGTCATTTTGCTTGTGTATTCTATCTATCAAAATATATTAATATGGATGTCACACTTGAGGTAAAGAACTATGTGACAATCTGTATTGATTACATTGCATTTCTTGGAAACAAGCGTGCCCTTGCTATAAAGCACGACAGCATGTACGTTTGAAACATATTCGCGTTATAAGATAATATATGTTTTCTATATTGCCAAGAGGATAAAGGGCATTTTGGGGGCACACGGCACCGGGTCGCAATTCAATAAGCACCCTCTTTATCATGTAGATCTTAAGGTTAATCTTCTTCTATCATTTCGATGACTTTTCATTGATGTAAGAGTGTATTTGCTGCATTGCCGGACCTACTTTTAAAACCATTCACGTTAGAACAACTGTATTTGCGTTGCTAATATCCGTATTTTGTAATAAAGGCCGTGAGCGTAGGTGTAAATTTAGACACATCCCCAAAGATTACCTTTGAATGTTCACCTTTTTGACAATGTAGTTATTGTAGAGCAATGCTTCCTCTAGTAATTGGTTGCATTTTTGGATACAAGAGTGTCTTTGCTATACAGCACGATGGAATTTCGAAAACATGTGCGTTTGGAACATATTCGGTTTGCGTTATATGATATTATAATGTTTTCTATATTGCGGTGAGGGTGGAGTATTTTTGGCACATCCCACAGGGTTGCCGCTTAATGCGCACCCTCTTCACTGTATAGATCTTGTAAAGTTAAGTCTCTTCTATCATTTCCATTACTTCCCATCGATGAAAATTGTATTTGCTGTATTGCCGGGACTACTTTTACAACCATTCACGCTAGAACAATTACGGTATTTGCGTTGCGAATATATGTGTTCTGTAACTTAAGAGGGCGTAAGCTCAGGTGTGAATTTGGACACTTCCCAAGGGATTAATTTTGAATGTTCACCCTTTTGACAATATAGTTATTGTAGAGCAATGTCTCCTCTATTAAGTTGTATTTCTTGGAAACAAAAGTGCCTTTGCTGTACGGCACGATGGCAATTTGAAGACATACACGTTTGGAACATATTTATATTCGCATTATATGATTTTATATGTCTTATATATTGCCGTGAGGGTGGAATATTTTTTGGCACATACCACAGGGTTGCCATTTAATGTGCACCCTCTTCACTGCATAGATCTTGTAAAGTTAAACCTCTTCTATCATTTCCATGACTTTGCATTGTTAAAAAGTGTATTTGCTATATTGCCGGAACTGCTTTTAAAACCATCCACGGTAGAACAACGGTGTTTACGTTGCTAATATCTATATTTTGTCTTAAGGGGGCTTGAGCGTAGGTGTACCTTTGGACAATTCCCATGGGGTTGTCTTTTAATGTTCACCCTCTTCACGATATGGATATTGTAGAGCAATGTCTCCTCTATTAACTACAACGTATTTTTGAAAACAAAAGTGCCCTTGATTTACGGCACGATCGAAGTTTGAAAACACGTACATTTGGAACATGTAGTGTATTCGTGTTAATAATATTCAATGTTTTCTATATTGCCATGAGGGTGGTGTACTTTGGGGGCACATCCCACAGGATTGGCATTTAATGTGCATCCTCCCACTAAATAGATATTTTGAAGCAATGCTTCTCCTATCATTTCCACGACATTCATTGATATAAAAGTGTGTAGCTGTATTGCTGCAACTACTTCTAAAACCATGCACGAAAGAACGTCGGTATTTGCGTTCATAGTATCCGTGTGATGTAATTACGGGTCTTGAGCGGCGGTGTAATTTTGGACATTTCCCAAGGGATTGCTTTTGAATGTTCACCCTTTTGACAATGTAGTTAATGTAGAGCATTTTTCTTTCTGTAATTATATTGCATTTCTTACAAACAAAAGGGCAATTGCTGTACAACCGTAACGATCGGGACAATGTGAAGGCATTGAAAATTGAAACATACTTGTGCTATATGCTATAGTGCATGTTACTTATGTTGCCCTGGGGTTCGATGATTTTGAACACGTCCCACTCGGTCGCCGTTGAATGTGCACCCCTTTGACCATTATGATGATTGTAAAGCAGTGTCTCTACCATTTAAAAATCATGAAAAGTAAAGTGTCTTTATTTCCACTCGGCAAAACGTCTTTACATGGCATGCATGTACAAGTGAGTTTGCTTTGGCATATAATGCATGTTTTGTTAATCTGTTTCGGGACCACGACGGTCAGGGTAGGGGTAATCTGGGCACTTCCCAAGGGCTTGACGATAGATATTGTAAAGCAACGTCTCCTATATCACCTTAATTGCATTTTACGAAAATAAAAGCGTATGTGCTACACAGGCGGGAGAGCTTTTCAGAGGTATGTAACCATGGAACATTTTCTCGGTTGTATACTGCATGTTTTTCATCGCCTTTAGGATGCATGGAGTTACTTTGAGCACCTCTCCCAAGGTGGTCTCTGCAAGTGAACCCTTTGGAATGCATAGATATTGTAGATCAATGTTGTTATTTTATCTCTACTCCGGCAATTTTTATAGAAAAAAAAAAGTGTCTTGATATGGCAGGAATAAAATTCAATACAATTCAATTTAATTTTTATTTCATTTTTAACAAGAACAGATAGACATCACTTTCTTTGTAACAGAAAATGAGGTGCGTAAAACTATGTTGAATGAAAAGAATTTACAATGATTATAGCACCATACGATAATTATACATAAACATAAAACTCAAGTGATAGTCATAAAACTTAAGGAACGACTTTTTTTTTTTTTTTGAGACATGCACTTTTGGAACGACTGTAATTGCGTTGATATTTGCGTTACAAAGGGTCATGTATAGAGGCAGTTAATACTTGGGTACCTAAGGGGGGGTCACCGTGCATCCCCCCCAGGACTCCTCGAAACTTACATTTTCAGGATCCTCATGACATACTAAAACATAATCAAGATGTTAACAGGAACGAAAAGTGGCTGTTCTAGGTGAAATTTAATGTATTCTATTGTTTTTCATAATTTCTTATGTATTTCTTTGTTTTTCAACTTTTTCAACTTTTGTTTTTTCTTTGTTTTTCTATTGGAAATTGTCACTGACCACTTTTCTACCATAATGAGCACAAAACTAATCAATGAAAGTGATTAATTGTAAAAATAATCAGGTTTTCATGACTTTCATGACAGAGCACTGTTTTCCATAGGAAATGTACACAAAAGCACAAAATTGTGCCCGTTTTGGGACGACATTCCGTTACAAAAATGGGCGTGACTTTGCAAAAGTATACGCGGATGTTGCAAATTTGGTCTCAAAAGTTGTGCGAGACTTGACCAAACAAAGTCAAGAAGCCTCGCGACAGATTTATAGCGCGAAACTTCGAGGGGGGGGGGGCGGATCCCCCCACCCCCCGTCCTTATGTATGTATGTAATATATAATATGTACTTACATGTAGGACCTACATAGTAGGGTACCTAAGGGGGGGAGGGGGTCACCGTGCACCCCCCAGGACTCCTCAAAACTTACTTGACTTTGTTTTGTTCAAGTCTCACGCAACTTTTGAGACCATATTTGCAACTTCCCCGCATACTTTTGCGAAGTCACGCCCATTTTTGTAACGGAATGTCGTCCCAAAACGGGCACAATTTTGTGCTTTTGTGTACATTTCCTATGGAAAACAGTGCTCTGTCATGAAAGTCATGAAAACCTGATTATTTTTACAATTAATCACTTTCATTGATTAGTTTTGTGCTAATAATGGTAGAAAAGTGGTCAGTGACAATTTCCAATAGAAAAACAAAGAAAAAACAAAAGTTGAAAAAGTTGAAAAACAAAGAAATACATAAGAAATTATGAAAAACAATAGAATACATTAAATTTCACCTAGAACAGCCACTTTTCGTTCCTGTTAACATCTTATGAGGATCCTGAAAATGTAAATTTCGAGGAGTCCTGGGGGGGATGCACGGTGACCCCCCCTTAGGTACCCGACTATAATGCGGGTACTTCCCATACGCTCCCTTCGAATGATAACCACTTTAACTATATGTCAGTGTATTAAAGTCAAAATTGCAGAGTTATATCGTCTGTTGACTCCATTGAATTTCATTAAACAGAAGTTTCTTTGCTAGAGGACCTGAAGGACTGTTTAAAGGCATGTACCCATACAACATAATTATGTATTTTTGCAAACATAGGTTTCACCATTTTCGGTGTTCCAATCTGAAACCTAGAAGCATTTTTTTCATGGAAACACTGTATTTTTATCATTATGGGAGCTAATTTGCATACTATGCGAATGAGGCCCAGATTATGTACATGGAAATGTTTGCATCGCACTAACTGACATCGTAAACATAGATTTCAACACTTTTGGTCTTCCGGTCTCAATCCTAGAAGCATTGTTTTCATGGAAACACTGTATTTTTATCATTAGGCCTAGGGGAGCTAATTTGCATATTATACAAATGAAGCCCAGACTATGTACATGGTGAATGTTTGAATCGCACTAAGTGACATTGTAAACATAGGTTTCAACACTTTCGGTGTTCCAATCTAAAACCTAGAAGTATAGTTTTCATGGAAACACTGTATTTTTTTATCATAATGGAGCTAATTGCATATTATGGAAATTTAGCCACTTTGCCCCACTGGATTTCTTGGGACTTTGAGTAAGGTGTTTAGGAGCCCATAACAAGTAGCACTGCAGTGGAATTTCCTACTGCAATTAGTAGTGGGTGAAATCCTATTTTGACTGGACTAATGTGATCTATGACAAAATGTGTATCCAGTTTCTGTTAACAGTGCTTCATTTCTTTCAGAAGTACAGTATTTGTTGTAGTAGTCCATCGAGTGTAATGAGCTTGCTTTGACATCGTACAGAAGTCCATGCAAGACCCGTTTCACCAACATTGATTTCAGTGAGATCAGTGTCAATTAGTGTTTTCAGTTTCACTTAGCATGTCCTCGTGACTGAAACATACCAATCAGAAAGGTGAGATAGCGAGACTGAAACCAGTGAAGTGAAACTGAAACCAATGAGAAGTTTGGTGAAACACCCTACAGGACTGCAAGAAAGGAACAGCCATAAACTAACCATTTTTATTGGGAGTGGGGGCTGAGGTGGAGGAGGGTCTCATCTTATGAGAAATTGACTTAATCTATGTTCTATGCCTAATTGGCTTGAACGAAATGTCAGCTTGTCTTATGATTGTGCCAAATGCAAAACGAAAAACAACAAAAAATCCAGCTACTGAGATGGAATATACATAATACACCACTAATAATGAAAATTGTGATATCTGGACAGCTGTGTTATAATGGCTACAGGCAAGTTTGAGTGTAACCATGGTAGCTATGGTCTCTCACAGGTTAGATCTCAACTCCAGTCAATTAAATTTACATACTTATATAAATTTAAAATGGTGTTTATCGTTGAGAGGGTGTTGCATTTTTTGTTTGAGAAAAAAAAAATGTTTTCAGCATAAAGTTGCCATAGAAATGACCTAATTTTGGCTCAGATTTTTTGAAAAAGAAGTCACAAATGGGCCCAATTTTGCTTGAAGAAAGGCAGGAAATAAGAAATACATACACTGGCAACTTATCTCATGATTAATGTCAGTTGTATAATGAACACTTGAGATATCCTAAAATTCCCATTCATTTTTTCTGGTTTGGGGGTGGCCATATTGATGACGTCATTTGGGCATGTTCCGACGCAGAAATTCTGGGTAAATTTTACTGGTAAGTGTGTTAAGACATATACTTTCAAAAAATTACAAAATTTGTTTGTTATACGATAGTTGCCAGTTGACCCCCAAATTCAGCCTCAATCCGCTGGCCTAGGATAGACGCATGATGAGGTTGGTGCGCACATCCCAAACGACACTTCGTGTGACGACCACGTATGTCATTTTGTGAAAAGACTCGATGAAATCCAATACAGCTTTTTCCTGGCCATCAAGTGGTTTGACGTTGCTGTCGTGGTATCACACTAATCCTGACAAATTTTTGTTTGCCCGTGACATTTGTTGCAATATCTTTTTCTCTCCACTTCTTTCAAGTTTTCCTTTTTATCTTTAACATTTTCATTTCTACCCTGAAAATTGTACTTCTATTTTTTTTTTTTGGTCGATTGTCCATGTTTTTATGTTGTTACAGTGACCTTCTCTCTACGACTCACACCATCTTGGTTTGCATGGAATAAGCTCTGCTTCTACTCTATCTTATACGCCTACATTCTTCCACTCTTTGTGTTTGACAACATTTTTCTGTTCAAATCATGTCCTTGCCACAATACTTTTAATGCCTTATTACTATGGACTTGTGCTTCTGCGATTGAAAATAGTTTGATAAAGTACATTCAAAGTAAATGAGCAAGCTACCCGTAATTTGTTCATTCATATTCCCAGCTACTTCCTTGCGTCTGTAGGTAAAGTATATGATTTACAAACGTATTTTAGTCAGCACACTTTATAATGCCATGTCTCTTGGCTTGCCGGCAACAGTACGGCAAAAGATTTAGATCTCTTCCAAATTTAATGAATTTATTATGAGTAACTACTCTCTGCAGGTCTGTTTCCTTGCAGAAAACAATTTTTCATCATCATTCTCTAATTTCTTTTATTTTAACCATTGTAGGAAAACTATTTGCTCTATCTGTTCACTGGATGATGCACAATTCTTTTTATTATATTTTCCCTTTTACTTATATTCATTCAAATTCTAAGAAAGGATGATGAATTGATATACTTCTGCACATTATCATGACATTCATTTTTCATATAATGTTGTCTAAATAGTTGATGTAATTTTCATACTAACCAGTTGAACCTGCACAAGAACAAGCCATATTCCACTTTCAGCTTTCTTGAATTCAGCATCTCTTGTAAAAGAAAAAAAAGAAAAGCCAAGGCCAAGACAAATGTTAATTTTTTTTTTTAAAGTGGGTATTTATTCATCATCTATCACTTTACAACAAAAAAAAAAGTTAAAGTAGCAAAAACTTAAATAAATTACCAACTGCACTAATGTATCTATAAAATCATGATTGTCATTCAGTTCTCAAACTGTCTTCAAACTGATATTAATCTGATAATATGTATGATGCCTATCACAAAAGGTTAAACGGGTAATCACAAACAATAGCGAGGCCAAAACACTAGGAGAGGTAGGTCAACTGATTGGCTTATACATTGCCACTTATATCCTTTTGATAGTTGGTGTAAACTCATTTTTTTTACCACTGACATCTTCACCTCTGACATTGTACCTGTGACTCGGACAACTTTATTACTGACTTTAAAAAATATATTTTCATCTACATGTATTTATTTTTTTTTACCCTGACATTAATTTTCCCCTCTGACATTCTGACTGAGGTGGGGATTCAGGTTTTGAACATTCCTAAGTGAGATAATGAGAAACCTCTTATGAAATATGAAAGAGCATGTAATTTTAAGAAGGATTCAATGTTTATTTGATGAAAATTGGTTCTCAAATGGCTGAGATATCCAAAAAAGTGATAACAATAAAAGGCTACAGGCCACGCCTTTTATTAGGATCTCTTTGTTTCACTTTGTTTCGGCCATTTCAAAACCGATTTTCATCAAATAAACTTTTGATACCCCTTAGAATTGCATGCTCTTTGACATCTCATAGAGTGGCTTCTGAATATGTCGCAAAACGTTAAAAGCTAAATCCTCATCTCAACCAGAACTGTACACACCCTTTAATCTACACTGCTCTTTAGCATTTCTTTCAACACATTCCAAATTGAGGCCAACAACAGCTCCAAGCTTTTGTATGAGTCAGAATGTACCAGCAACTGGAATTTGACACACTACAAATTGGTGGACTTTAAAAAATTGTAATATGTACATTTTTAGTGTGATCGATACATGTACTGATGAACAGGACAACTTCAAGGACACAAACTCACATAAAAAGGCTGGATTTGTACCCACTGTGACTACAAGAAAGAAAAAATCAAATTAACGAAAGTTGGATTTCAGATGAGATGGTATACTTTCCAAAGTCCTGATGATGATGTGACTGGGACAATTATTGACAGTATATGTGTCTCTATTAAAACTGTATATATGATTCACAATCCTTTTCACAAAAGCATACAGTAGACAGCTGGTGAAAAGTTTGTAAATGTCTCTAGCATATTGCATGCCTTCTCCATCTCCTGCTTCACAATCAAATGCACCTCAGTGTAGTTCTCCTGGATAGATGGTGTCATTATAAATGTGTATTACTAGTATTAATGTATTATTGTTATCATGATTAACAGAATAATCAAATATCTTTTAATCAAGGGTGATTAATCAAGAAGTAGTGAACTTTATTGAAATTATACAAACAAATATACACAAAACACACAAATATGATTACATAAAACAAATCAAAATTATACACAGGAATAATATGTACAAAAGACACAAATATATATTAAACAAAGATACATATACACAGTTCACTGAACCACTCGATTGCTGTCAGTAAAAACTTCTTTGTTGTAAACTTGTTTAGTTGTTTACAATCCCCTGACACATGTAATGAGTAAAAAGTACTGGAGGATTATATACTTTGTTAATTTGTACATATATAAACAAAGAACAATAGATCTTTGGTGTATCTAGGCCTCTGGAATTCTGAAGTAAAAGCATGAATCAGGTACCTAAGGAAAAATATGTTTTACCAATTCGACACTTGCATAGCTATTATCACAAACTTTGAAGGGCATGTGTGATAGACAAACACAATAATATAATTGTTCATATATCACATATACCAACCTGATATATTCTCTATCAGGTACAGTACAGCTGCCCGATTCTAATGAAGAACTGTCTGCGTGCAAAGATTAGAGACATTAACCTTATGCTGATAATTTGCATTTATAGATATAGTTTGATTGATTGTCCATCTGAGAAGATGGCTGGATAGGCCATGTTCATCTACACTAGCTGGTCTTCCCTGGGGTCCAGTTGGATGCGATGCATGACCACTTCACCGGGTATTACCACCGTGCTCTTTGCGAAGAATAAATGAAGCGGTATCTTTTATGTACCGGCAGATCCAGGAATTCAATAAGGGGGGGGGGGGGGGGCGCAAAGCAGTTCATATTTCTCATGCCACTTCCAGGTTTAATCAGCTGAGAAGCCCCCCCCCCCCCCCCCCAAAAAAAAGGTCATATCTATGTTCGTCATTGTGCAATTTCATGCATACTTTTATTAAAAAAAGATAAAGGGTGCTGCACTTGGTGCGCCCCCTCCCTTTATCAAAAAAACAAAAACAAAAACAAAGTTAAAGGGGGCACCCGGTGCACCCCCTGGATCCACCACTGTTTATGTGCATGAGTTATGACTCTCTCACTCACAGGACCTCCATTTTACGTCCTATAGGAGGGGCAGAGTGTTTTGCCTCTTACTACATGGGACAGTATGATTCCACACAACATTACTCAGTAGGACTCGGGAACCGAACCTGGATCCTTTGGATCTGGAGGCAGACGTGCTACTGACTGAGCCACTTCACTGCCCCAAACTAGGACCATTTTTTTTTTTGGTGATGTTCACAAGATGACTGGTATGTGTCACACAATATTGCCTGTGGTATAAGGTTTGCTATTCCTTTTTGAAACTAAGATGGGTGCAGTGGGTTTTATTGGTCTCAAATGAATTATTATTCCTCCCTGCCCAGAAGAGGAATAAAAAGTTTACAGGAGTAAATCTCATACACCCCAACATCTAGGCTATCAATGATTCTGGTTGTTTGCCTCTCTTGAGATCTGATTATGAAAGCCTCTGAAAAAAATTGATTTCAATTCCATTTCATCAAAATAACATGTCATCACCTTCATTCTAAAAAACAGACAAATTTCCATATGTTCGCAAGCAGGGAAACAAATTTATCACACAACGATTGAACTGAAAATGTCTGAAACAGGCATACAACATGAACAATTCCATCAGTGGTCAAGGTATAAGGAGATACCACATTGAGACTGTGCAATTGTCAGTGATGAAAAGCCATGGAATACCAAAGGAATCCCACTTGCAAGACTGAATTACATGTTTCCATGGAACAAAATCCCTCAAACAAAATGTCCTGACAATAATGCTTCATCTCATCTGATTCACCCACTTCATGTAACACTGGCTCCCTTTAAAGCCTAAACATGACAGAGTGAGAGAAGTATTGTGGTGTATGAAAGCTTGCCTTTTGTCAAGGCCCTCTCGCTGTATGGTGGTGAACGAATACACAGCAAGAGGGCCTGCTAAAAGGCTAGTCAGAGACAGGCTGAGCGTGATGTCACATCAATCACTCTCTCATCACGTGACAGTGTGGAGGATCTGATCAAGGTTGGTTCCAGTTCACAGGCAGCGGAGGAATGCGTTTACGCAACCAGTGGCAGCAGAGTGTGACAGAGAACGTGCTTGGAATGGTTACGAGAAACTCAAGTCACATTTCAGGCCATCAGTAGTAAGACAGACTGAAATGCGCATTGCTTTAGTACGTATCGGAATACCAAATGAAAGTCAGATTAACAAAATCAGTTTTCACATAGAATGTGTAATGTAATTTGTCCACCTTTTATACAATTTGCTCTCAGAATTATCAGAACACATGTTTTCCCTTTTTTCCCAATGCAAATCTACTCAATATCCAAGTTGACATTGTGGAGAGATTTAAATCAACCAATCAGGGTGGTAGAAGTTCAATCATAATCAGACAATACATAAAGAGAGTCAGAGTCTCCAACTCTCCCACTTTGGGGCTATTTTTGCAAAATCTTCTTTTCTCTTTCCCTCTCTACCTGTGTGTCCCCCGCTTAACAGGGAAAAGAAACCCAAATAAACATGTGAACTTTAATCAATCAAGGGGAATAAAATCTCATGTGGATGATGGAGCAAATGCAGCAATGTTAGTAGGACGAATCAGTGAATTAACTCTTTATTTGCCATGGTGGAAACCCCCCGTGTGCCACATTATTCTGAGACACAAAGGTAGTCATGCTTTGAGAAAGAATTCTGTTTTTCCAATCTTCACAACTTCCACAAATTTCTGTTAAGCTGGACATAATAGTGAGCAAAGTTAAAGAGGAATGCCAAGCTTGGCTTTGATATATATTGTATGACAAATCTATTTCTATTTATTTTTTTAATTACCAGTTGCTACATTACTGTGAAGGCATGACTTTTGCACATGAAACCGCGAGAGAAACTTAGAATTTACACACAAATTTAGTTGGGAACACCGCTTGATAGTCAATCACCACATAGAATGCAAGCTGTATGTAAAAGGAACAAAAGCGCGAGAAAAGCTTTCATTGGATTAGGCGATTTATCGATCGGTTTAAGCGGATTAGTGCGTTTGAGCAGAATATGCGAAGTTGGCACGCCGTCGACTGAGTGGAACGTGCGAACATGGCACATAAAGAGTTAAACAACAAAATGGGTGAACAAAAACACACACTCCTAAAATAGCAATAAACCCTGATATTAGTATCATTATGGGATGGAGTTTAGACAGTTATCTTTTCCAAATAAGGAAAGAATGGTCTTGAGCCTGGCTGAGGTAGTATCAACAAAAACCTCCTTAGTCTCCATGGAATAGCAACCATGGAAAACATAAGTCTGGAGGAGAGAGTCTATGTTGACTTCAAACTGCCTCACTTTCTTGAATTTGTAAAAGATTTGGAAAATTTGGCAAGACTTGAGTTCTGTTGGCTATATACATTTCTAGACCATGCTGTATAAAAACAAAAACAAAACACAAAACAAATACAAAGCAAAGCAAAACAAAACAAAACACAAAGCAAACACACACACATACACACACTCTCTCTCACACACAAACACAAGAATATGAACACATCACAGAAATCATGGTGCAGATATAAAAGGAGACAATAACTGGATAGATAATTGTGTGATTTTATTTCTCTCTTCAATGCTGAGGGAAGAAGCAGCGTAATAATAATCATTATCACCATGATAAGAATCTTTCCACTACAGTTGTATAATCATATGAAAATCTGGCTTTTTGATACAATAAATGCCAGAATGGCAAACCCTACAGCCTTTTTAATATTTGTCCAATTTCAATGTTTTTTTTTCCTGTTCTGTCTGTTACCCTTTACATGTTCCAATAATTCAACTACAACAGAGAGTGAGTTTGCTTCAAACATGTTGCTACTTCTCGGTGGCAGTGTACAAAAATGAAAAAAAAATCACATTTCTGTGAAAGAAGTACTACAAATGGTCATTATGTAAGGAAGGATAATCCATCTTATTTTTATGATTTGATATCACTAGAGTAAGATTTTTGTTAAGCTAATACCATCACATCAACACATACAGAACTATACACAAACATAGCTCTGTGTTTTTGTTCTCACAATCTCAAAATTATATTCAACATATATTTTGGTGTTGATTTTTCACTGATATATACTTTGTACATAATCAAATACATATGCACTTTTTATCAGTGTGATAATCCTATACATATGTCATAATGCTTATATATAAATATGTCAGCCTATGTTTCTCAATAATGGTACATACATGTACTGTAAAAATATCAGCCCCACATTGTGGAATAGTACACAATCTGATAAGTAAACAATACAGTCCTTCCAATTCAGTACCTAAAATCCTTCAGAAAGACAAAATCTCAGTGAGTGAACAGTGGACTGTCACACCAGTAAAACTTCCTAACCTGAATTCAAAATGACTGGAAACCCCTTTCTCTAAAATAAACTGTCATTAGACCTTTTGCAGGTATTTCACCTTTATCTTATAATCACAAAATTACCTTACAAGACTCTCTGGCAAGACATGAAATACCTGCATATTTATTTTCTTTCTTTCTTTCATTCATTCATTCATTCATTCATTCATTCATTCATTCATTCATTCATTCATTCATTCATTCATTCATTCATTCATTCATTCATTCATTCATTCATTCATTCATTCATTCATTCATTCATTCATTCATTCATTCATTCATTCATTCATTCATTCATTCATTCATTCATTCATTCATTCATTCATTCATTCATTCATTCATTCATTCATTCACTCACTCACTCACTCACTCACTCACTCACTCACTCACTCACTCACTCACTCACTCACTCACTCACTCACTCATTCATTCATTCATTCATTCATTCATTCATTCATTCATTCATTCATTCATTCATTCATTCATTCATTCATTCATTCATTCATTCATTCATTCATTCATTCATTCATTCATTCATTCATTCATTCATTCATTCATTCATTCATTCATTCATTCATTCATTCATTCATTCATTCATTCATTCATTCATTCATTCATTCATTTTTTTTCATCTACAACAAATATTTGCTTTTAACCCTCTGCTGCCTAGGAATAGACAAGACCAAATTTGAATGTGTTGCTCCCTGTCACACCTCACTGCGGTTCAAATATCATTATCTGAGATATCTGGGACTAGCTAGAACATTTGCAGTGACTTCTACCAATGCTTTCTCTTGTACACCACACATAGGGAGGTGCCATACTGTAGCTGTTTCAAAATACCAAACATATACAACATAATGCTGGCACTTTGAGAACAAAAGGGAAAACTTTATAGTTCATGATTACAATGGCTTTAAATCCACCCACCCAACAATACTTGCACCCATGCTGGATATCAAGAAGACAGGTCTTAATTGACGTACCACTGAAGTACACATAACTCTACATGTTTACTACATGTGGTGCATTGGCTTCTGACAATGCCATACAAAATTATGCAAATAATGGCACCTTAAAGCTACATCATTGGAAGGGCAAAAATTTGTGGATATGGACATTCTTTCTACTTCCATCATCATATAAAAGTTCATTTCAGCCATTGCACACTTTAAATCAATGCTGAACCTGTCAATAAGTTTACATAAATATATAACATTCTGAGGAATTAACAAACAAAATTGTAATTGATAGAGTGATTGCACATTACTCATTGTTTACCAAACCCAACTGTTGAGACTGGAAGTTGGAAGTAAGATGTTTAAAGCTCTAGCTAATGAGATTATGTGATATCATAGTAAAATGGCCTATAATAAGAAATTTATGTGTGTATTTCCATACCTACCGGTATTAATATCTAAAGCTTTCAAGGATTGATGAAATACCAGTGACTACTACGCCACTACAGTTTAGTTCTATGGTGAGCATATGAATCACAGCTCTGTACCATCCTTAGGTAAGCCATGATTTCCTCACCATTATCAAAAACTCTGTCGACATAATTTTTTTTTCCTAGTTTTAATCTATATTTTCAGAACTTTATTCAGATAGTGTTGACAAATCTATATCCAGCAATCTGTGCTATCCTTCAATGTCTGTATAAATAGGAATGACATAATTAATGATAGCAGATGCACAAAGAAACTCACATATTTTGGATTTGTTCTTGGTTTCAACAATTTTATTGCACACAAAGGATCTTGGTCCCATATGAGCTAGGGATTTTGTGTATGTACAGATGGCTTTTCAACAAAATGACACATTAAGAGACTTGTGTGACTGGTGCATTTCAGATTTAGGTTAGTCTAGTAGGATCTAGACTAGTAAGATACGTAACAATCTTTTTAGGTGTTAATGGTCAATTCTTTACCTATATCTTCAGCATCCCTTAATGCTGTCATCTTGTCTCTCAAAGAAAAGAAAGCCCCAACGTGTCCCCAGGTAATCTAGACCCCCTCCCATCTATTGCTGGTCAGTGGCCATGCTACATGTACCTCTTCTAGCAGGAGGCACTGATAGAGAGAGCCATGAGGTGCTGAGGAACCCTCTGTGTCATGTGAGCTTGGATGGGTCTTCTATCATCATGCCTAAAAAATCTAGAGGGAGATTGAAGCCTGTGGTATACTAAGGATAAAATGAAAACACCTGCAGTGATTTTGCCGCCAAGAGGGAATCAAACGAGATAGGCCCAAGAGGCCTAGCCTGAAATGAAATAGGGTGGGGTTGGGGATGTCAGGGAGGGGCAGGGAGAGGGTAGGAATGGTTGTGCACAGCTCTTTAATGCTCAAAGAAAAAGACCCAGGTGTGGCTGGACCATTCCTGACTCCACCTCATGAGGTCGATATGAATCTATAACTGTGTGATGCAAGTGCACTATGGCTTCAGCTCTTTGTCCACTGCCTTGAGACTGGAAAAAAAAACACTGGATATGGCCCACGCAGCAGCACAGTTTAAGCTGCACAGTTATCTGTGCACTGCTTGAGGCTGAAAGCAGATGGCCGACAGCAGATGATTAGACCACTATGGCTTCAGCATGCTGCTTGATGCTTCTACACAAAGCAGCACTGCCCATATTCAGAATAGTACATCAAGTGGGATTTCAGCATGATCTAATTTGGAAGTAGATTGCATATCTTGTTCTCATACATATACCCGTCCCTTTTTACGCGGAAGGAAGTCTCCACTCCCATGGTACAGTTTAAGAATTCAGCCACTGGGGAGGTGTGGTTATGAAAAACAAAGCGCTTAAAGATACAAGACATCCGGTGTGACAGCACAAAGGTAAAAAGGAAGCTTGGCCTCTGGCGAGGGGCTTTTATAGGGTAGTAAGTGGGAGGCAGTCTGAGTTCACTGGGTACATATTGATGGGGATATCTTTTTATTTTCTTGCATGACAAAGAACAGCATGAAAGAATAATGCAATAAAAAGTACAAGTAAGAATTTATCATGAGGTAAATAGATAAATAGAGCTATATGCTTTCTTTTAGGACTCTACAGTCAGAGACTCATCTGAACTGACTATCACCAGCCTTCAGCTTGCATTTGTTCATATTAACTGCACCAACAAACAAAACAAGTTTCTCTCCAAGAAACTCAGAGGCCATCATGAAAAGGCTGTGATACAAAGGACTTTGAAGTTTGATATACAATTCTTTACATATCTGTGAAGTTATAATGCACTTTTTAATTACTATCAAAACAAATGATTGCTATATTTGAACTGGAGGACTAATATATGTATTTAAATATGTCAATGTTGCCATAGTAACTGGTATAACCATCGGAAGAATTCTCATAATGAAGTTCTATCTTCATTTGTGTGTCTCTCTATCAGTCATTGTGATATGTCTTGAGTGCTCACTGCAGTGATCTCATATCTTCCCATTTTTTTTTCAGGGTAAAGATTTCCTCTATGACTAATGGCCATCTAGAAAACTTTCCTTGGGCAATCAATTCATGTCTGCTCATGTGTCCACATCAATCTTGCTGCACAGTGAAAAGGCATGTCATATCTTCGATAGAAATATTAGGTTGACTCGCTCTTGCATCTGCCTTGCAATCGATACCTTCGTCTCCAATGTGCTTGCAGCTTTCAGATGTAAGCACACTGTACGCAGCCTCGACCTCCTGGAATCTGTCACCAGATTGCTTCATCGTCTGCCTCCTACAAACTTTATCCAGGGTCTGTCTCTCTGCAAAACTGTGACTTAAGTGGCACAGATATAGCTCCACACACTGTGACCTACTGCTATCACTTTCTGGGATGTTACTGGTTGGGCAGACATAATTGTGCCACTCTTCTGTAGTTTTTCCCCTGAAACAAGTCTTTCAAGTATCCGCTGGCCTTCGGCTCTCTTTTCTCAGTGACGTGCTGTCTTCATCATCATCCTCTTCTGATGAGGCTACGGAGGAAGATGCCTTCCTCTCTTGCTTTGGGCTTATGCTGATTTGAGGGGCAGTACGATCCACTAAGATGGTCAGAAGTCGCATGCACTTGTCTAACTTGTGGTCCATGACTTGCATCTGGACAAGAAAAGAAAGAAAAAAAAACAGCACATGAAAAACCACTGTTACTTTATTCATTCATTTTTGGAATGCAACATTTTGACATGAAAAGAAACATCACAAATACATGTACAGGACTTCCCTTTAACCCGTTGAGGATGAGTCCCCAGTATACTCGGGCAGGTGTCTATGGGAAGTGCATGTTGTAGCAAAATCAAACCATCCTCAACGGGTTACAGTGACCAGAGAAGATTTTGATAATGATGACTGCACACACAACAAGATATCAGTATCTAGTACATATTTAACATGAAAATAGTTACTGCATTTCCCAGAGAAACTTATCAATCTTATCCATATTGTAGTTTCTATCGGTGCAATTACACAGGTATGTAAAACTGAATGCATCGAAAAGCATCAACTAGATGTGCAAAACCTGCAGAGCAGTTCTGCCTGTGATAAATGTAAATGCATAATTATTTTTTCTTTAAATAAAATCTAACGAAAATGAGAAAATAAACATTTTGCAAAACAACTGGACAGAGGAATCTAACTAGGATATGTCAGGAAAGGAAAAAATGACAATATCTATCAACCTGAATACCAGTGGTAATGAGTGACAAACATTGTACAGCATCTGAACTTAGTCAATTTCTCTTTAACACTTCTTTCATATATCACTTCATTCTCCTCAATTCTGATGGTAAGGAAAGAGCATTAGAAACAAAAATTGCATGTCTCTACCCAACTTTGATAGAAGGAAAACTTACATTTTGTTCCACTGCGGCCACTCTTGCTACTACTGTTTGCCTCTTTCTATCTCCAGCTGACGTTGGGAGAAAAGTAAGCACAAGACAAAATGCATTACAAGATCATTTGTGAAAGTTTACTCACTCTGCTCCCCCAAACAAAATGACAATGACAAACATACAAATCAGACAATACTTTTGAAAGGGTCCAAGCTCAACTATGTATTTTGTAAAAGACATGTTTATGCATATTTTTTTGACAGTCTCCTTCAAATAAATGTGTACAATTCAAGAATACATTGGCTAAATTTTGGCAATTTTGACATCAGAAGAACTATTAAAGTGTTTCTGGATGGCTCAAATTGCAAATACCTGAATTTTGCCATGTTAGCTGGAGGGATCACAACTACAAACAGGAAAAGACTCTGTCCATGTGTAAAATATTGTTTCAAGATGAGCGTGTCTTACTACTATTAAAGATACTTCATCTCCAACCAAAATGATATTGAGAATGCTCTATTAACAAATTCTATTCATGACTAGCACCAACTTTCAAAGCAGTAGCATAATTCTTTCAAAATTTATCAGAGTTGAAAGTGAAGTATGTGGTTTTTAAGATATGAAAAGTGGACTCTAAGACATACCTAATTACAACATTCTACAAGAAAGTGTTCTAGAAAAACACTGCTAAAAACACAGTATCAAATTTATTTTATGATTCCAACTTGAGAATAATGTAGAAGAAGAATCACTCTTCCAGAAAATATGAAAAACTTAAGATGACTAGGTTGACTCATTTCACTGATGTTGAGTTAATAGGTAAAATCAGCGCGTGCGACTTTTTGTTGGTTTTGTAATACACAGTCACATGTGACATGATCTTGCTTTTTCCCATTTTTACTGTCTGAATATGATATGCCAATATGCCACAAGGAGGGATAATCACCCTGAAGTGCTGCTTTGTGCACTGTAAACCTGCAGCAGTGTCCTACAAATAACTTGATGTATATATGTTGTGAATACTCTTCCTTACCAAAGTGCATGGAGCCAGGCTTGCCCAGTGTGGTGTCTATCCTTCGCTGAAGTTCCTTGATCCTCACCATCATGTTAAGATGACCCTGAGAATATTGTTCTATCACATCCCGCACATCGTATGGCTTTCTGGCTTGCTGCAGTTTGGCAGGAAGGGGAGTTATAGGGATGTCACATCAGATGATGAAAGGTTTTGCCAGCACCACAAGGAGAAAACATGATGTTACAAAAACTGACAAGATGAATGAATCCTCAGCATATGGTAAAATGAGAGTCATTTGCCAAGTCTATGGAGATTTTAGAATCTTATATTTGGAGTGAGGTAAAAGACAGAATGTTGCACGGACAGTTGGTACGCGACAGGCCAACTTTCTCAAAAAGTTGAAATACAGAAGAAGTGATTTTTAATAACAAAAGAGCATTACAGCAATACAGCGTTGTTCCCAATATGAAATAAGTCTTATGTTAGAGATATTGATATTGGGAATAGGTTGGTAGAAATTAGGTTGAGATGGAGAGTGACAACACACGTATGGTTGATTAATACATACAGTCAGTAACAGCACATTTTACATATCATTGATGACAGATAATGTCAAAAGGAAGCTCTTACCTGGAATTTTCTTCTTGCAACAAAATATCTGATTTTTCTTATTGCTCGAATAGCATTTTTATGGGCATCAGTGAGCCTGGGAGGGAATAAAACAAAGAAAGAAAGAAAGATGATGCAAACCTGTGACAATTTGAAAGAAGGCACAGAAGCAATTGGTCTTTATTGCCCTGACAACACAGATACTAGATTTAGGGAAACCAGTAGACAATACTGACAGGTCCTTTATAAAGTTGATGTGAGTGTCTGAAATAGATGTGAATTCACTGGGATATAACCAATGCAGTGACCCAGAAAGATTGCATAATTGTAATATCATTCACAGTCATAATGGTTTTATTTGTGTAAACCCCAGATAGAGGCTGTTATTATAGTCACAAAGAAAAAGCCTTGATTTTGACACAGAGATTCATGAGTCAAGACTCTGTGTTACTTTAAAGGCAATGAGCAGATGTCACAACTTCTTCATAGAACACCCTTATCTTAGGTTGTCAAATCTAACAAGGCTAATATATACTGGGCCCATTCAGAGAAAGATTTGTAGTTATTGTATGGTTCCAATGATTGTCATTACTGTGGCAGCAGTCACTCAATAAACATGCAGTCAGCCTTTGGCATTTATAGTATTACTTTAGCAGCATTAATTGCAATTTACAAAGGCTGCAGATGTCTTTGTGAGACAGGCCCCACACTGATGCAGAAGAGATCTCATATCCTCTCCTTGTATCCTACCTTCATACTGGATCATTAGCTCCCTCTAGCACAATTTTTTGTCACTGCAACTCCCCTGAATTTCAACTCCAAGGCATTTCACAGAAATTTGATATCTATTCTCTCTCTTCTTTTTTTGTTGTTGATAACTAGTACTGCATGCACCGCGATGTCAATGGTAAGTTGAGAAAGGCGAGTAAAACAAGAAATTCTCATAAATTTTCAAATTGCAGTACCTTTGTGACACCACTCTTGTTCGAAGAGGTAACTTACGTTGTAATTGTTTCAGGCACGTAAGCAAGGCTATAGGTATCACTTTCCTCGTGTGGATCGAGGCAGATCATGTCACCCATCTTCATTGTTCGTTGAGAGCTATCTGATACAGAGGCTTCCACTGCTCGTTTCCTGTTCGGGTTTCCTGAATTAAAAAATAAAGATGAAAGTCATATCATATTATATCTCTATTTCTGAGTTGCCCTTTCTTCTTTCTTTGCTTTTTTTTTTCATTGTTGTTGAAGCAGAACACACAGTACTAACATCATTTGGTAACAGTCACTGATTTAGTGAATGAAGGCCAAAAGAGTGATAAAATTGGACAGACTGGAAAATTTCATTTATAGTCAGTTTGGGGCTGAACCCATTGAGAACGGACTGATTTTGGTACTAGTATAACATGCATTTCCCATAGACACCTGCCTGGGTATTCTCTGGACTTGTCTTCAATGGGTTAATGAGTCAAAGTTAGAAATTTGAAACATTTCAGAGTGTCTTCAATCAGTACTCTTACCAAACATTAAAACGATGCACACTGACTAACTGATAGTAACTCTGCACACAGTCTTTCAGATATTTAATTCAGAGTGATGGAAAAAAAAATTCTGTGTTGACAGTAGGAGCTAATTATGGAAATCCTCAAGAGCCTGAATCTGTAGTAATGACCTGTACTTATTTTCCAGATGTCTAGAATTTGCTTATTATCTCGGAGAATCAATTGTTCTGTCCGTCACATGTCATTTGATGGAGACATATAGCCATCCCAATGGTAATACTGAAGGAGGGAATTATAAGGTCCTTAGACTCACCCGCAGTGGGCTCTTCCATGTAGCAGACCATATCACCTCCAGCACCTGCTGCTGCCACAGCCATGGACCCTGCTAAGTTGCATGCCACACCGCTAGCTATTAAGGGGGATATTCTCTCTGTACCAGTAGATGAAGCATTCTGATTGGACGAAGGCTGCTCACACAGCTCCAGAAGTGTTGTGGGTAACAACGCCTCTTTCAGGCTGAGTTTGGAGCTCTTTCGACGTTTCAGCGCTAAGTGAGGCTTGACAGAATTCACCACGCCTGCTATCTGGTTTTGGGCTGTTGACTGCTGTGCCTGACCATCTGAATTTTCACCAACAGAGGGCGCTAGATGGATTTTCCATGTTGCTTCTGAAGTAAAGCCTTCCTGATTTGCGGCATAGAGCCTCCAGGCACACTACATTAAGTAGAGAGAAAAAAAAATGATACCCATGTGATGCTTGGGAGGGGGAGGAACATACATATTTCATTAATATTTCCACCCACTGCTCTCAATAAACAGATCATCTGTTGATCCCCTCCATGAAGTTTAAACTCAAAGCATTGCTGCATATGGCATTATGAAAAAAAAAAAAGCATGACAATTTTTAGTCAAACATGAAGTTTTGTAGTAGTGTGTACTTAAAACATTTAATCAAAGCTACTTGAGAGATACTGTCAATTTACTGCAAAACCTGTGTAAGTTGCAGTGACGGGACAGATCTCAGTCCAAAGCCCACTTGCTGCATCTATGGATTTAAACAGTTCCAAAGTTAAACTCGCACATCCAATTCTCACCAATCCACTCAGTCCTGTGCATCATTTGTATACTGGAGGAAGTCAACGGTCTAACCTCTCTCTTTCAGTCTCTCCCAAAGCAGCCATGCGTGTGTAAGAAATGGCACAGGGATATGACTGGGATTCAGAGGGTATTTCCCTAAAAATACATGTACAACATTTAAATCAATAAACTTGTGGGATGCTGAGTGTACCTCCCAGGCAGCAAAATCATCAACTATGGATTCTCTGGATTGGTGGGGAAAATAACAAACATGTTTCTTTTTTTAGATTTGTTTTTCAATAATTCAGCCAACTCTTAGAAATAAGAGCGTCATAGACAGACCGACAGCTGCTTGAGTATAGATGGCACTGCAGGAGAATCCATACATTTAACGATACAACATGTATGTGAAAATTTTGGTGAAAATTTTGGGGCATTTCGCATAATAAAAGCAAATAAATGAATTTGCTTTTTACATCCACCACTGTTAACCCGTTGAGGACCGACTAATTTTGCTATAACATGCAGTATCCATAGACACCTGCCCAAGTATACTCTGGACTCGTCCTCAACGGGTTAAATGTCTTGATTCTGTGTAATTAAGAATATACATGAAATTCATCTTACTTGACCGAGCATAACAAATTACTGGTGCAAAATTATCCACTTTTACAATGTAAAATTTCCATAAGAATGTGAGGAATTTTGCATCACACCCAGTGTGGTTAGTTGGACCATGATGGGTTCAGAAGTTTATTTGTTTTTATTTCTGTGTGATTTCTGGTATCCTATCATCTAGTTGCAAATGAAACCTACCAACATGGTTCTTGTAATGCACACATCTAACTAAGAGCTAAATATGCCAACTGTTTTAATTACTCCAGCACTTCTCAATCTTCATAATCATGTGCTGATGATTATTCCAAGGTAAGAAATTCCTGCCTGATGTCGGCTTTCCTGACATACCACTAACCTGGATGAGGGTGGCAGCTGCAGGAATCTGCCGACTGAAGTGCTTCTGCCGCTGCTTGTGCTGAACTTTCAAGGCAAACCCTGAGCCGAGTATCCCCTGCAGTAAGGAATGAATTCTGCTATCTCAATCACATTATAACAGGATACATGAATTACCTTACACAACAAAAGTACAGCCCCCAATGTTTCCCCTAATTAGCTGTGTCTTCCCTGTCACAGACTGCAGAACCAATAACATCAATCAGGGACCACAGAAGGTCTTTTTTTTTCATTTATAGGAGGGAATAGATGGGATGGGATAGAGCAGATCATTCTATTTAGAATGGACAGGGTCTATGTATGGAACCTGTAAATGCTCTTGGGTTTTAGTGATTTCTAAGTCAAATTTGACTTCCTCGAAAGACAGTTTTTGCTGAAATGGTCTGTCAACTAAATAGATTTTGCCATACATATATCACAGCACCACTTCAGCTATGATGCAGTACAATTTGGAATCCATTGCATCGCCATGCAAATTCTCCTTTCACTGACATTACTCTACAAGACTAATTAGTTTATTAAATACCTTAATTCACTTCCAATTTAGACTTGTAGTATCAATAAATAGAGGGTGTTTTTAGATATTCATTGCAGAACTTTCTCAAGCTTTCCAACTTTTGTAAGTTTCTTCAGATCTTAGCTAAAAATGTGTGGGAATGTGATGCCATACTCTAGTCCCCTGGATCAACAGCTGCTCAAGATCAGTGAGCTTATCCATCCAAATGCATGTAAGAATAGGTGATATCAACATACAATCCCACGTTTACCATCAACAGGGTGAGTGCCACTTCACCCTCAGAACACTAGCTACTTCAAGAAAATATTGCTGCCACCAGATTGTGGCACTATTTTGAGACTCCCTCCTGGCTCCCTTCTCCTTTTTCCATGACCAATTTGCATTAAACTAACCCTTATCTATAGTTTTCATTGAATATTTGGACGAACATGCCAAGAGAAAGGGAACTGGTTGGGGATTAGTGCCTGTCTTTCATACGAAGATACTCTGCTCAACATGTGCTTGCACATTAACTCAAGTGTTACAGCCACATCAATCAAAATAAAAATACATATGAAATATGTAATTCTCCCCAGTTTCTTCTACCTAAAATACTACTGTCAAGACACTGTGAGCTATACAGATACACACCTCCTCCTCTCCCCTCAGTTTGCTGTATGATGTAATGTTACATAATATCCTTGCTAACCTTTTAGGAATGGCAATCTCTTACACAAAGAATAATTAACCCTCCAGACCTAAATGTCCGCTAATCAGGCCACATAATGAACAGGCCTAACATAAAGGAAGAAAGGGAAGAGAACATGTCTATCACAAAGCTAAATCATCTAAAGATCCAATCTTACAGATTTAACATGGTTAGAGATCAGTATTCATGCACATAATGCTAAGTGACCATTTTTTCCCCTTCAATGTTATGTCAAGTTGTTGCAAAGTATATTCTTTCCCCCTGCTGTTCATAAAATTTCAAAGCATTTAATGGAAAAAAAAGAGAAAATCATGTTTCATGCACAGGAGGTGCAATATCGAAGTAAAGGCAGATTAAATATACATACCAAAGCATTGAGTTGCATTTCTTTTTTGAAATTTCATGCAACAATATGAATCAAAGAAGACAAATATTTCCAATAGTATGATGGCATTCAGACAGTAAAACACCAAAGTATAAGCACAAATGAGATAGTTAAGAAAACAGCCTTTGCCTCTTTGTTTCTTTCATTCTCCTTCATTTTCTTTATCATCATATTGTATACCTTTATCATACTACTACTAATTGTTTCCTATTGACGAATAATAGTAGGGCAAATTCCACTAGTGCCTTCCGACTTGGCCTCCATAATTACAGTATTTTTCCAAATATTTTTTGACATCATAATGAAAAACTGTAAATCATAATCACTCATATCTTCTGACTTTCACATCTAACCTAGAAATAACTTCAGGCATCATTCTCTAAATATATAATACCACATTCATAATCACTATCATCATAGCTTCTGCAATTAGAATATCAGACATGGTTTTCATCACAAGACAGTCTCTTAGCCTTGGTGCCAGTCACTTGAAAGTAATTATGCCATCAGTCTCAGTACCCTAACAGTTATCAGCATTAGATATGAAGACATTTATTGTATATGCATCACTCACATATCATGGTATTTCAATTAAATTTCATTAATCCCTGGATTCTTCTTTAACCTGTTAAGGACAGACTGATTTTGCTACAACACGCATTCACCATAGACACTTGCCCGAGTATACTCGGGACTCGTCCTCCACGGGTTTAAAGTCACTATGTTTAAAAGATTGTAAGATGAGAGATTTCAGAATAAAACACTGGGAAATTCAAAAGAGGCTTCAGCATGGTGTTTTCTCACCCATTATGAAAACAAAATTTTTAGTCATTGCTCATCTGTTATCTGTGAGGAATGCATTAACAGCTGACAAAGAGCAAATGTAGTGATTGCTGGAAAAAGAAAATCTGCCAGGTTGGAAGTTTACAGAGAACAGTTTAAATTAATGCTTTTCTCCCTGTCCACATAATGTAAATGACAACATACAAATTTGGCTGTGTGTATACAGGAGTGATTTTTAGACATTAAATTTGTATACTTCATGAAAAGTAAGAATTGAATTATTCTTGATGAGAAGAGAACACTATCCGTAGCTGGCAGCACTGTCTCCAATCATGAGCCTGGAATTAAAATCAATTGTGGACTTCACAAATTGAATTTAATTGAATAAAGAGTGCCCCAACAATGCTCCAGGAAGACACGAGGGTCTTTGTATATTGACACTACACAGCAGTTTCCAAGCAATATCTAGGCAAACATTTGTCCCTTTCCCTGCTCCACTCATGGCTCTGTACATATCCAAGCCGTTGTGATTACACAATGCTAACACTACTGCACACCACTTCTTCCTGCACACACCTCTCTAAGGGGAGGGTGGATTTATGACATCACAACTGCAGTATGACGTCAATGCATCGGATGATATCATCTGATTAGATGCCACAGCCTGCAATCAATCAGCGTAGACAGCCGGGATGGCAAACCTCATCAAATGCAATTTTGTATGCAAACGCCATTTACTGTTTAACCTGGATGGCCTATTACTACTTAGCATGATTCAGCTTTTAATATCTAATCCCATGTATTCCCTGCAGTCATGACCTAACGTGTTCTAATTTAATATGGAGAACAAGTGTGATACTGCAAACTTCCCATAGGCAATCTTAAATGGAAAATATCGCATTTTATAACACTTCCTTGTAAGGGTCTGTGAAATTTCAATCATTTAAAAATTGATAAGCCTCATCATCGGCACCATGCTATCATCATTTATGTCATATGAAAAAAATATGTTCACATATCTTAACCCATCGAAGACGAGTCCCGAATATACTTGGGCAGTTGTCTATGGGAAATGCATGTTATAGCAAAAATTAGCCCGTCCTCAACAGGTTAATATTCTACGGGTGACAAATATGTCAGTACATATAAAATATCAAAATGACTGGAATGTTTCTGTAGGCCACTACAATGTAAGTTACAGCTCTCAGTGCTTCTAAGAGTGAAGTTTGATATTGTTTTGACAGAGAACTTTAGACTCTCCTCATAATGTCTGCTCTATTACCACCCATCCTGCCTGTCCCTGTCCTCTATTAATAACTCACAGATTATAAAGTCATATTCAATAAGCTTCAAGTGAGTCATTTTCAAGCATTATTTCCATTCTACACCTTTCCTGGTAGACATTACTAATACAGTGTCCTCCACTTAACAGGGATGGGCCAGTAGACAGTACAGTTGGCCCCACCCATCTGAGATGGGTCAGGACATGGAAGGTCACTCCGTCTTCATTAGTCAGCTAATAAGATACACCTTGTCCCCTCCCCCTCTTCATTTTACTGTCATATTGCCTGTAGGCAAATTATGCATCATTTACTGTGATACAATGGTTTCTTTAACTACGGACTGAAAAAATGGTAGACACATGTTTGACGACATCTGCACAGAGGATTACATGGTATAAACATTCCTTCCCTGAACTGGCTGTGTTTTGTATTATATGAAGTTATATAAAATCAAAACTATTATTTCTGTTCTCTTACACAAATCATGTTTGTCAGCTCAATTTGTGAACAGTAATATCTTGAAGGTTATATGCATGCAGAATAAATGAGGGTCACAATACACATTATTTTTCTTTGCATCTGATGACATCAACATTGTGACACACCCATGCTAGATATTTTATTGGGGTTACTTTGTAGAACCAAGTGATGAGATCCATCCTCACACTATCCTACCTCAGAGTACTGATATGGACCAGTAAAAGAAAAGAAAAAAACTTTTGCAGCAATGAATACAGAGTTTAACAGTTGGTAGAGATCAAAAGAGAGATATATAAATTGACAGATAGAGAGATAATCCTAGGTCTTTCCATGTTGTCCTAAGAAGAATTCCAAACAGCTACATTATTGTATGTTTAACACTCAAATACAAAAAAAGTTTTCCTGAATGAGATGCACAGGTAATATTCACTGTAGAATACATAATGATTCTAATTTTAATTAGGTAATTAGATAAAGACATTCATTAATGTGGCATCTTCCACATACACTTAAATGTACAGTTGTGGGCAGGGCATTTCAGCATGGGGATTGTGTTTTATGAATCTACCATGTACAAGTGTATGTTAAGGTCATTTAAGTATTGGTGTCAAATTTTGCTTCCTTTAGCAGGCCTGCAGATCCTAATTTAGACACCCCCACACATACTCTGAAATGGCAATTCTATGAAGATTTTAATGGACAACCTTTTCAGCAGACTACTTATATCCTAAAACAGGTTGATCAAAGTAGCGCTTGGCTCATAAGTAACAGACACCTCTAGAGCTTTAAAATGCCTAAGAGGGTCTCTACTATCCAACACCACAATCAGTGAAGCAAGTACAACATTTTTAGGGGAGATATTGTACTCCAGGGCCTTATCTTGAAACGACACACTTTGTCTATTAATACCTAGAAAGAGACGGCTGCATTTGAAGTGGAGTTTGTATCTGAAGTTCCCCTAAATATCCTGTGCCTCTAATAGCGAGTGCTAGTCACGGAGGGTGATAAGCAGTGCTGTGATTCATGTGGCAAGGGGGAGAGATGATATGATACGCTCTCCAGCTGGTGTGCTCATTTTAGAAGCAGACAGGCATTTTTTCCCCTAGTCTTGAGTTTGCTCATGGGAATTACAGGGAAAAAAAGTGCATGCTAATTTCATTTACCCAGCCTTTTGTCGGCTCTGTCTACTTATTGTATGTAGTTTATGTCTCCACTTTAGCATTATGTCAGGAGGGGGAGAGGCGGGCAGGAAGAGAGCAACTCAGTACATACATGTAGGACGAATATCATCAATGCAGCTGGGTAGAATGACTTCACCCCGTGTGATACTTCCTCAGCATACTAATGACAAGATGTGTACATAAGTAATAACAACGATTATTTTTTTGTTTACTCAGGAAGTGTAAACAGTCATCTCATCATGTATGCAAGGGACCTGTGTTGTCATTATACCCCAGCATTGCCATGAACTTAGGAGTACACCGAAATCCACAGGGACAAGGTGGGTAAAAAATACTTTCTCCATAACCTGAAAAACATAAAAAGCAGTGAAGAAACACTGCTCCATGTAAACAGGAAAGACAGTATTTATTCACATGTCAGCTGGTGGCTACTGGAAGACAGAATTAGCTTTATATTGACATGTCTCCATAGATTTTTGTTCCTTCCATTTACACATAGAATTTTTTTTCTTCATAGGAACAATGAATTTCTGCAGCATTTTTGCCCACATGAAATACAAAACCAGTCTGTTATCTGATCTGCCATAATGGTGGCAGTGGTGGGTGGGGAGGGATATCTATGTGTGGTAAAACTCTTCATAAGTGTAGTACATGCAAATGCTTCTCATTTTTCTATGCTTCAAAGGGTCACTAATTTAATTAAATCATGTTAGGGGCAAAAATGACATTTGATTTGACACAGCTGGAGTTGGATATTTTGTGCTTACTCACCGCTGGTAAGGCGAAGAAAGATATTGCAAATATGGAGAAACAGGAAGCTATCATTTTGCCAACCCAGGTGTTTGGGACTTTGTCTCCGTAGCCTATCGTTGTGACAGTCACCTGAAACACAGTGATAAAAACGTAGAAGTGAACACTGAAACATCTACATAGACTTATTAGACTGCCTTATCTTTATAGGATGACACAAAACTTCCTTTAAGAACAATTATCATGAAAAGATAATAGATTTCTCTCTGTATGGAGCTCTGACTCCTAGAAAGTAAGAATACTAAAAACTGCACAGAGGAAAACTGATTTGATGTGATTACAAACCTGTGACATTTTCATCATTCATTTGAGTAATTGTAATGAGTCAGTAAGGTAAGAAAAAAAATTTGCTTGTACAGCAGAATGTCAAACCGTCACATGATAGAAAACCAACACTGAAAAATTATCTCCGAATATGACAGGGAAGGGGAAAATATTATTTGGCAGGTTTGTCTTTCTAAAAGAAGGATGGAAAATATGAAGACAAAGCTATGGCATAGAAGGAGACTTACTGGCAGGCTGCAAACATGAAACATGTGGTAAATGCATGTACATGCCTGGATGAGAGAGAGAGAGAGAGCAAGCATGACACACTGTGTACATGTCATCTATCAGATTTGCCACTGTTTGGTCAGATGCTTGTCTTACAATGCAGTTGACACAAGAATATGCCTCTTTTCCTTCTCTTCCTTTTTTCCCCCCTCAGCTAGCAGAACATTCCATTCTGCTTGTGTGGTTTTTTGCAATAAGAAAAAAAAAGTTAAAAGTAAAAAAAAAAGTAATAGCAGGCTGGCATTACATAGTAACTGGGAGAGAATAGTGAGAGATCCTTAGACAGACAAGGAGAGACAGAGAGAGAGAGAGAGAGAGAGAGAGAGGGGGGGGGGGGCAGGCAGGTAAGCTCCTTCATTCTGCTGCAGTTAATCATGTTATTTCTTAAATTAGTCACCTTAAAATGTTTGATGTCAAAGCACTTACATGAGCAGTTCATCAATAAAGTCATATTTTTAGTTTGCTTGTTGGGAGGAGAGGGTGGTATTAATTGAAATAATGCTGTTTTATTTGCAGTTAGAAGCTGAGAAAAGTTCTGATTACATCGTAAAACAAGAAATGTTCGTTTGCATTTTAATTTCGCAAATTTCGTGAGAGCCAAGATTTGCGAAATTGAATTGCACGTGAAAGTTCTTGTCTACACTATATGCATTGAATGCTAGAGGTAACTCACAAATATTTCATGCCGCGAAAAAGGCCGTCGGCTCCAATTCACAAAAATTTAATGCTGCAAAAATATCATGTTTTACAGTAAGGTACAGACATTTTTAATGTTAATGTCAAGTGAATTCTGTTCTCTCTAAAGCCAAACTGTTGGAAAACATCTAATCATCAGTGCTCAATTGCTTGCATGATAAGTTTCATTCGTATGTGTCGCTATTCTTTGTGTTATGATAAAGTAACAAGACTTTTCACAAATGAAATAGAACATAGAATGTAAAAGTTAAAAATATTCACATTTTGTACAATCAGCTGCCAAAATATGAGCTTGGGGAGAATGTTCTTCAATGTTTACATCATGATATACCATTGTGCTTGATTTTGTTGCCTTATAAATTAGAGGCTAATACCTTGTGATTAGAATGGAGCCCAGATAATGATATCCTTGAATACATCAAAACAAGGAACCCTTACCAAATTATTCATGATTTTAGCATTAGATTCAGCATTCCTTAAAACTTGCACTAATGAACTAAATTTAGGACTCCTTAAAAAGGCCTGAAAGGTTAAAAATAGATCAAAATTTCTTCAAGACTCACTTCTATTCACTGAAATTTGACACTATTTAAAAATGATTGTTATGTACACACAAAAATAGCTCCAATACTCTGTCAGACTCAGCCTCAGCTATGGCCTGAAATTTGCTACTCTGGAAAAATGCTTCAAATGTTCAAATATCACTTCCAATATTCCAGAAAACCGACTGGTACTGTTAAAATGCTCACTCTGTACGTTAGATTCAGTCACTCACAGCATGAAATAATACTCTGCTAAACTGCTGTGAAGTTTAGGAGTATTTTGAGTTTAACAACATAACACATTACCACTGGATTTCACAAGCAGTTTCATAGTACAACAGGGTCACAGTTCTACAAGATTTGTTGATGACTTACCACTCCCCACCACAGGGCGTCTGCATATGTCTCAAACTGGTGGATCCCCTTGGCATCTTCATGATCTTTCTCAGCCAGATACACAAAGTATGATGTGAAGATGAGACCAAGAAAACCTATGTACAGTGTTGTTATCAGCTCCTGGAATGAGAAAAAAAGACAGGAAAAACACACAAAAGCAAGGTATGATGACTGAGTTTTATATGTGACCGTGCACCTCAAAACGAACATAAAGTCGAACACACTGATTTTGCATGAGGACTGAAAATAAGTGAAATGGGTCAACCTAGCCGAACTTGATTTTTTCATATTTTCTGAAAGAGCAGGTCTTCTTTTACATTATGCTTAAATTTGGTATCATAAAACGGGCAGGAAAGTGTGTTTTTTTAGCAGTTTATCTCGAACATTTTTGGTAGAATAGTGTGATTAGGTGTGTCTTTAGAATCCCCTTTTCATTTCTTGAAAACCTTGTACACACTCTTCACTTTCAACTCTAATAACTTTTGAAAGGATGATGCTACTGCTTTGAAAGTTGGCATTAATTATGGACAGAATATGTTAATATGGCATGTTCAATTTCACTTTAATCTGATAATTCCTTCATTTTTGTTACTCCGGTGGTTTACATCCTGTTTTTTTTTGTCCCAATCATCGCACAGCCAGCACGGCTTGGTAAAGATTAAGCTCTTGAATAGACACTGACACAGTTCACACTTTTCCCGAGTGAGTGCTTTCTTTCCAATGTTTAGATAGGTAAGGAGAGTCCATTTGATTTAAGTTATACATCATTTTAAAGCTTAAAGTCTGCTCTTTCAGAATATGGTCTTAACTAAAAATTCATGTCTGGAGACTTTTTGTTTGTTTTGAGGTGCAGGGTCACATATAACAAAAATGGTTGATACTTATTATCTGTATCATGAAATTCTCACAAGAAGGCTTTCCTTATAGCTTTACTTCAACATACCAACCAAAATGATAGCCTTTTATAAGTGACTGTCATACAACATATGCACCCTGATGTACAATATCAGTTATAAATGGCAACCTTGTTAACCTTTGGCATCTTAAACCTCAATATATGCATACACTTTCCTGGTGTTGTCTGGACTTTGCGGTGCACTATATTAATGTGGTGCCTGAGCTGCACACCTGTTCTTGTGAGCCAAAAGGGCTACAATTTCTTATGTTAAATGGGTTAGTCAAATAGCGGTTAGTGATTGGCTAAACACAGTCACATGACTGAGGAACATTGGTTATGTTCGCCCATGGGCACAACATTTTTGTAATGTTCTCCCATGGGAAAACATTTTCACATAACAAATGACAAACGATACGAAATGATCGAACGATCATATTTTTCACGCAATCGATAGGATAAATTTGCCTATTCCATACAATGTGAAAAAGCAGATTTGACTAACCCATATAATATAACAGATGATGACTTTTGTTGTCGGAAACATGTACCAAACGTTCCACCCTCAGGGTTTGAAATGCTAATTCGGGAGGCTATTTCGGGAGTCCCTCGACTTCGTCTCGGGACTTATATAACCTCCCTCAATAGCATTTCAAACCCTTCAGGTGGAACATTCGGTATGTTCCCTCCCACGCCAGTCATCATTTTTTGTTGTTCATTTTCCATCTGTGAAGATGGCTGGATAGCCCATATTCAGCTACACTAAGCTGGTCTTCCATGGGGTCCAGTTGGATGTGGGGTGGGACCACTTCACTGGGTTAGACACCCTGCTCTTTGCGATGAATGAATGAAGCGGGATCTTTTACGTGCATGAGCTGTGACTCTCTCATACACGGGACCTCCATTTTATGCCCTATCCGAGGGACAGAGTGTTTTGCCTCTTGCTAGAGGGGACGGTATGTTTACACACAACATTGCTCAGTCCAGACTCGGGTTCGAACCCGGGCCGCGTGATCGTGAGGCAGACGCGCTACCGACTGAGCCAACTCACCGCCCGTCATATATAATGTTCTCCCTATAAAGACCAGGTAGATTTGTGAGTACTATTCAGAGTATACTGCTTTGTTGGATGCAATGATTGCTCTCTTATGATTAAGAAGGGAGACTGATGCCAGAATCTTTATACTCCCAAACCGCTCTTGATGGATTTTTTTTTTTTCACAAGGAAACTTCCACAAGGAAACTTCCACCAAATACATAAAACAGGCAGTTTGAAAATTGTATTGGATGACTTTATCTGATGGTGCAAATATAGAATAGAAGGGAGAATGAGAGGAAGTAAAGTGACTGAAAAGAGGACAGAGAGTGAAGTCAAGTTGGTGATGAGCAGCATGTAAAGTTCATTGAGAATCAAGATGCAGGCACTGCCGTGCCCCTAGCTGCCATCTGGATATGGGTTGCGGAGACGAGTTCTAAATTTTTCGGAGGCGCTGTTTAAGGGAAACTAATTGAGATCTTTTCTATTTGCTGATTGAATTGCTCTATTTCCTTACTGATCTTCAATTTGACTGTCTGGAAAGTGTTATTACTTCCCTGCACGTGTCATACAAAATGTAGTCACCTGCTCTATGAGGGGTAGGGAAGGGAAGAAATGTGTTCATTATACAAAGACATGCACAGAAAATGTATTGTGTGTGTGTGTGTGTGTGTGTGTGTGTGTGTGTTCGTGTGTTTGTGTGTGTGTGTTTGCATGCCTGAAGGTACAAAGACAGTCCAGCAAGTTGATTTTAGCAAATTTTGACATAGTCCTGGATACTATCAAACAGAAAATGAATCTTCAGTGCATTTATAAGCTCTATGAAAATTTTTGAACATTTTGTAAGTCAAAGATATGCAGCATACTTACAGTTTACAGATAAAGAATAATCATAACAACTTTGATTTTGCAGATAAGAAACTGATGGAATTATTTGTTGGACCAAGGAGTTCAACACTGATTTCAAAATGCAGAGAATTTCAGTTTATATCATAACACTTAGTTGTGTATACAAAGGAACAGCATTATATGAAATGTGGTTTTTGCAGTAGGTGATTTATTTTCTTGTTGTCAGCAGGAACCAAGGACGCATTTGCATTTATTACCTCCGCCAAGGGAGGACGTTATGTTTTTGGTACCGTTGGTTTGTCCGTGCGCAAAATAACTAAAAATGTAGCCAACGGATTTGGATGAAACTTGCAGGAACTGTTAAGAATGATACAAGTAACAAATGATCAAATTTTGGTAGTGATCCGAGAATTTGGGGGGAATTTATGAAGGATTTTTTATATTTTGGCAGGTAGGGCCAATGAACTTGGGAGTTCAGGCTGCGCGTATTTGAGGTTTGCATGCGTGCACTAAAGTGAGTGCTCTAGTTTCTGCTAGGGCGAGGCACGCCGTGCAGCTGAGGGTTTATGACGTAACAAAGGCTTCTATATTGGGAAGTCGGGCGACTTTCAGCACACAATGCTATAAAGTACGTATGGGTGGAAATCACTTATATCTCTATGGAAGAACAAGATCAGTGGTGGAAATTAGTTGCATGCTTGGCGGAGGTCTGTGCTCTCAGTGTGCTTTTCTAGTTTTTACATTGTGAAAGGATTAAATAGGTATGAAAAATAAGTTGTGACAGAATATTTTGATATAGCTGAAATGAAAAATATGAATTAGCAATATTTTTTTTTCTGGAATCGAGGGTAATTCTATCTAAGTGTGTAAATAGTTTAAAGGGATAGTACAGTATTGGTGGAGATGATAATTGGGCTTTTAACTTTTTGCGAGATACCAAGAAAACACTTATGAAATAGTACAGAGCATACCATTTTAAGAGAAATTCAGTTTATTTGATGAAAATTGGGTTTGGAATGACTGAAATATCCAAAAACAAAGTAAAACAAAGCGATCGTAATAAAAGTTGGGTTTATTAGAATCGCTCTGTTTCGATATCTCAGCCATTTACAGAGGATGAAAAAAAAACCCCTCAAACTTTAGCATCTAAAGCAGGTAGACTGCATTTGTTAAGAAAATGGGAAAACATTGACCTGGACTGATGATTTGATACATCTGCACATACTATATTCTGTTTTCAGTTTTCCTTGTTTCCTGACACAATCTATACTCAATTTAATTCTTGTATTCTGTCTGTTTATGACTTTGCTAACTGTTTATTCAAATATTCAAATCGTCAGGAATATGGACAAGAGGGAGTGAAGCTGAAATAATGGAGCATGAATATGTGGAGCTTTATTGGTGTTTTTTAGTGTATGAGTGGATAGCAGTGTATGTGAATAGATCTCTGGGTATGCTGTGACATTGGATTAGTCAGGGGATGCAGGGGGGTGGATCGAGTAATGGAAATAAGGGGGTGGAGATTTGATTATGTTATAGAGGATGTTTAAAGTATGAGATTTATGGTATATAGGTAAGGAGATGATTTTGCAATATTGGTGATATTTCATCAATGATATATAGACAGATGTTTATATGTGGGAACATGTGTGGGACTAGTGGGAGAAGGTAAGGGATAGATTTTGGACATTGGTGAGTAGGGAACAATTTGTCAGTGTGCTTTTTCACACAATGGATTCTGTACGATTTAATGTGTTCACTTTGTTTGATTATACAGTATAACCTGATCATGATAATCTATTATCAAAATTATGTGAGATGTTTTCAGTTATTTCTTTTTATCATAATTAGTTGATTTGTACATTAATGGTTCTATTTGTCAACACACTCAAAGTGATTGTGTAATTTTCATATGCATCATAATACGGAGTCAGTGATAACATGTGTGCATGAGGAGGGGAAATGAAAGAGAGAGGGAGAGAGAGGGAGAGATGAAGATACTGTCAGACAAAAAAGGATGGAAATACTAAACACTGTAAAATTACATGTTACTGCTGCACTTTATGTGAGCACTGCTTCACAAATGTGCACAGGGTAATGTATAGCTATAAAAAACAACAATGAAACAAACAAATGTAAAAAACTAATGGTGAGAGCATGTTAAAAATTTTGCCCTGGCTATGAGCCAATAGGAATTGTGAGTAGAAAACCTATATATTACTCTTCCAAACATTAACAATCAAAACCTTAGGCAATCAAAACTTTTAGTCAATCAAAACCCTTTTGCCTCACCAAAATATATGCCAAGTATATCGTGGAGAAGACATGCAAATAGGGATGGAAGAGAATAAAGGTAGAGAGTAATGTAACCCACCTGCCGATGAATGAAAACAACTGATCCCAGCAATCGCCATGTCCCTCCCTGTCGGTCTATGTGTAGCATCCGTAGAATTTGGAGGAAGCGAACTCCTCTGTAGGGTTGGACAGAGAAGAGACACTGTAATATTACAACCTGAACAAGGGACTGATTTGGTCACACAGTTGGCATATGACCGGCCCACGGGTCATTTCACTCACGGATTCCATTTACATTTACATACAGGAGTAAAAGTTAGACTTCAGCAGTTCAAGAAAAATCCAAGAATACATACCATCTGCTCCACTCACTTCATCCTTCTTCTGTTAAAAAAAAAAGACTTTCACACAGTTGCTCTGAATTGTAAGTTGTTTTGTGTGTGTGTTTTCTTACAACCAATACCTAACTAGATGAGCTCTAGGTAATATCAATCTTACCTCCAATTGAGAAAAGCCTACACCAATGTGCTTGTTACTTTGGTCAGTAAGTCATGTTATAAAACATTTTAATTACAAAAATCACTTACATTCACAACTGGCCGGGCAGTAACAAATCATCTGCCATGGTTAGCACTTGCTTCAAAATCTTTGAGAATTCAAATTTTTGGATGAAAGGTTCCTAAGTTTAGCGACATCTTATATGAACTACATTATTATCTCTATTACAGTAAGGGTATCTCAACACCTGAAACACTGCAATGTATTATTCACTGCAATCCTGGTAGTGTTCCACTCAGAGGGGGAAAAACACATTGAAACAAAACAGGGCAAAACACACAAACAACAAATACTTCTTTTAAGAGAGGTTCAAGAGTGCATCTTCAAATCCTTCTAAGCATGAACATGTTAACACAGACCTACACATATTATTATTATAGCATGCTGCTAAGAGTGACATATGTCATGGTGTGATTAGAGGTCCCTTTATATTGTCAACACACTAAAGCTCAAAGGTCTTTTTTTCCCCAGAGGTATCTGTTGCAAGTAGTACACATACTGAGGCAGTCACTGCAAGCTAGGCCGAAGGGTCAGGACAAGACTTCAAAGCATTCCATTGAGTTCTCGACTTCATAACAGTACTGACTGAGATGCAAAAGGGTGTTTACTCCACTGTGTGAGTCCATACTCACACAGTGTGCTAGGCAGTGACCTTCTGTCATTCTAATTCTTCACTGATGGAATATTAATCTTACAATGTTAGGATGAACATTTCACTTGTGCTGGAAGCCTTCTTATACCAACTTTGCCAGCTTATTGATCAAGGACTGTACAAGAGCAATCTGCAGATATTCCTATTACACAACAAATCAGCTAAATCACTAAATTCTGCATTTGGCCTCTTGCAAATTGGGGCAAATTATTTGTATAGGGCCCCATTTCTCTCTCTCTCTTCTTTCGATCTTTAAAATAACAACAACAACTCTTGCTATACGCAGACAATGTCTATATGTAACATGACCTTTGACACGAAGGATTAACATTTATTCCTTTTAGATACATCTCCCATCTATTTCTTTACTTTTCCTTCCAGGTAACATTCCCAATGGGTTTTCTAAGCTGAAATTATGACTGCAACATTATCATGTCAATTAAAGTTCTGTGACCTTTGCCTTTGAACTTTGAACTTGTCAGTTTGTCTAAACTTTAGTTTATTCATACATTTTCTTCCTTTTCAATTATATGTGCACTGGACACACCATTCTGAAGTTAATACGTTATGGCTGAAGAATTACTTCTTATTTTTGGTCTGAGAAAAATGACCTTTGACCTTTGACCCAATCATGTCATACACACAACTGTCTAATTTTATCCCTCCAATCAGATCAACAATCACTGGACATTCCTAAGCAAAGCTATGACTGCAATGTCATTTCAGCTACGTATGTTCAGTCACCTTTGATTTTATGGAACTTTGCCACCAACTGATTCAGAGTACATCTACATCATGTAGATTATCTGTGTCAAGTATCCAGATATCCATCCAAGAGGTGTTTTTTTTTTTTTTTTTTTTTTTTTTTTTTTACTCAACATAATGGGATATGGCAAAGGTCAGAAGGACAGAAAGAGAGACTGAAAACCTGAAAAATTCAATGCTTCCAGTCCTCTTTCAGGTACAGGCACAAGAACAAAATTCCAAAAGTGAATTGTCATTTAGTGGTGTTTATATATCTATGCGCTTTGAGTCAAACTTGAGCTGTGGTACAACAATCACTGTCCATTCATGAAGACCTTAGTGATGCTAGGTAGAGATGTTATTTGAATATTTGTCTTGGGGCCTCCCAGGTGACTGAACCCTCCCACTCTCTGCTTTCTCGTTTCCCCCCACAGTCTTATCACTGTCTGACACTCCACAACCCACTCACATTTATCACCATCAACATGGAGCCGGAGGAGAAAAGTCATAAAAGTCTCATTTTCTCCATGGGATAAGACGGGCCAATGGATGTCTTTGTTTCAGAGACTGGGAACATGACATGTCTCCTGCTCAACTCCCAACACACAGCATACATTTTAGATGACCCTCCTACACACATAGAATATTTAGAACACTCTCTCCCTCTCTTTTCCTTTCCTCATATAACCAAAGTTCCTTCCAACTTAAAATAATCTCTTGTCTTGATAGGTCACCAAAACTTGACGACATTACTTTTCCATTATTTATCAATGTAAAGGACACCAGAGGCTATCATCCATACATTAATTAGTATAACGGATACCTTTCGTATCTATTTGTCATTAATAATTTGATATCAAAGTGTTGGTGTTTCAAATTTAAGATATTCTTATCCTTGCACATATGCTTAAATGTTTATAAAATAAGTGCAAAAATGCCTAAAGGATACCATTAAACAAGTGGGTATCAGAAACTAAAATGTACTGACTTCCAAATCCAATTTACAGGAAATTCTTGGACTTATAGTTCATCAACAATCCTCCACTCTACACACCTCCTATCTGGCCATTCATCATGTTCTGTTTGAATAATGATGTCCTTGCATGCAAAATTTGTCAATCAATCTGATGCCATCGATTTAGGATGGGAAAAAAATGCTCTTTAAAATCACCTCGTATGTCTTCTGTGTCCTGTCATTTGGCAGCTAATATCCAATATTCACAGCTCACAATGCAGTCAGTCCTTCATATAGCATGTCAAAATGCATTTCTCTACATTTTAACCCCGTAAACCAACATGTCATCTTATACAGTTTGTAACCATCCCTTCACAACTGGCAAAGTGATCCTTGTGATTTTTTCCTCAAATCTCACTCTTGCCCTGAAGCTGTTGAAAAGTTCTTTGGTAGCTCTCACAGGAGCACATCATTCAAATCATTTATAAACTGTAGTTAGTAATTGTACTACTGGGATACCTATATGTATCAAATATTAAGTGTGTGTGTGTGTGTGTGTGTGTGTGTGTGTGTGTGTGTTTTCCCTACAATACTATGGAAAATGTAGGAGACAGAAGATAAAACACTCTCAAACCCTTCCTATGCCAGGAAGTTTTGCCAGTGTGTATAATCCTATGAGATTTCTGTGTCAATCCGTACTCAAAGCACACAAAGGGTTAAATTACTTCAGAAATTTAACCCAAACCAAACTTCTGTCTGTCATGTATGTTTCAGGCCTCATTTATCACGGTCCCTTTGAAGTGCAAAGCTGCTGGCCTAGAATACAAAGATTTGGGTGTATTGTCTAATCACATTGAAGCTGCCTGTTTCAATGATGGACGTAAAATCAACATATTGTCGGCAGTCATCTGAACCGTCAAATATCCCAATTTTTGGTCAAATTTTTGATTTTGAGATTTTCAGTCATTTTGATAGTGGACATTCCATTATATATATTGTGATATTTTCAGCTTCTAATTTAATGTAATTTTTTGTGTAATCATCACTTTTGAAGAGTCTAGTCATTTCATTTTGTTCATTTTCCCATAGGTGTAGGTATTACAAACCAGCGATATGCCATCCTCTCCTATATACAGTACGATGGTACAGATGACTGCAAACAGTGCGCATGGTCAACCAAACCTTTGTATATTGGGCGCATTGACTTTGCATGTAATATTAGTGATATACAATGGTTCAGTGACTGCAAGTACTGTGTGCACGCTCAACAAAACTGTTGTATATGTGATAAATGACAATGGTCTTTGCAAACTGAAAAAAACATACAAGTAGCTCTCTTGCGATTTCTCAGATAATTCCTAACAATACAATTTGATGAAAACATCACATGTTAGAGTAAGAATTAAAGTCTGACGTATTACCAAAAAAAAAAAAAAATGCCAGACACAAAAGTGTGGCAATCTTCACTGAACAAAGAGTAAACTTCAAACAGGTTGATCTCAAAATTTTCATGTGAAAATTACATATATGAAGGTTCAGATGACTACTGACGATATGGCACTCTTTACTGAAATCTGAACCTTCAAATCTTCTACTGTGAAAAGTTAGTGCTACACTGACATGCTCTTATGAGGGTATTAGATATTCTTATACTTTCTACTATAGACTTGCTGTTGATTATTGTTGCAAGTGAAATTTCATACGTAGTACATTTTGAATTTGCAATGTACAAAATGTAGGTCCTACAATTCAATCGCTTTTTTTTTTTTTGTGATGCCTGGTTGCCATTAACATATACTACAATTATGTGTGTGATTACCTGCTGAAGCCCATAACCAACTGTTCTGTTTGTATTAGCTCTTACTCATCTGTGCCAATGTTGCTCAGAACTATCTAAAGATATAAGCCAGTTTGTAATTAGCTCATGTACACCTTGGTGCAAATGACCTTTCTTTTTTCTCAGTTGGTTAGGCACTTCACCGTTTTCAAAGCGGCATAATGCATAAGCTTGCCCGACATAACAATTTATGGAATTCGTGTTCAAACAAAGTATGAACTTGAGTTTAGACTAGGTGACCAGAATAGTCCGTCAGTTGACACTTTAGCAGGCATCTAATTCATTGTTTCGTATTGAATGCAATAACAACCTTTTTCTTTTGATATTGCCAAATACCAGGCTTGCTGTCAGGTGGACGTGCAGGCAAGCACTATTTAGATAAGGATCACATGAATAATTCATCATTACATCACAGATGCTTATCTCAGTTAATTAATAAACCAAAATGCCTGTTGGTACAAATGACCTTTTTCTGCTCATGCGCAAAGTGGAATTACGAACTGGTCTATTCATCTAATGTCTTGATGCAGAATAGGAGTAAATGAAATCTTTCAAATCTGGACTGATGAGCGAAAAAATCTCATAAATCTTCTCTACTCATGATACTGTTAAGTATTTCCTTCTCTAAATGCGACATCTTTTGATTATGATGCATAATGCACGAAGCGCTTGCCACACAGGCTTCTCAGCGATGCCAAGTTATACATGTCATACTCTAACTTGCAAGAATCTTGTGTGATTTGAATGCATTGAATGCCTTCGGTGCTCATCATCATGATTGTTTTTATCTTTTACATAGGCCCACATGATAACTTGGAATTGCTATAGTGCATCAGAATTATCACTGTTAATGTGCTTCACTGATAAATATCTGTCCAAGACTTTTGGCATTGTTATAATTATTCTCTGTGCTGTAAAATATTTTTACCAAGCCTTTTAACAATTTTCACATTATTCAATTCAATACCCCAAAATGTCAGAAATGAATACAAAGGTAATTTTATAACGATAGTTTAATTCCTAGGGCTGCCATGCTTGGGGCAAGTGAAATGCAGTCCATGTACACTTTGAATGTAACAACGTATACCATATATATACAATTCAGTGGCTTGGTTGGAATGCCTGGTTACCAACAGAATAACCCTGTTCATAAAGTGTATTGAGTGCATGTGGGACCATCCAAGCAAAAGATGACCTACTTACATGGCACTCATTTAAGAGAGAAAGGGAGGGAAGATGAATGAATGAAATCCAATGGTGCACATCATTGGGTGGAATATTTGGAAACTTTTTAATAAAAAAAAAAGTAAGATGGTAAGTTGTTTGATCATTGAAATTACAAAAAAAAAAGAGAGAAACGAAACACAGAAATCATATCTTTATATCATTGTGTAAATTTCTCATGTACTGATCAAATCATTTAAAAAGCTAATACATACGTAGTGCAGCAACTGACTGGAGGAGGTGGTATCCCACTCCCACACAAGGGAGCTTTTGTATATCACTATCTGACATCCCAGGTTGTATCTATTTATGGATACTTGAAAATTATTTGATTATGTGTGAATAGATACTTTCAGACAGCAGGTTTGCAAGCATTGCTGGAAATGTGTTTCACTAAAATTTGCACTGCACACAATTTCATGGTGGAGAGTAAACTAAAAGAAAGAGAAAAAGAAACATTGTGCAGAGAATTTAAGGGGACAAGGTGATCCCCACCATGCCTCATTCTGATTCCCTATGATCACAAAAACTTGATTTCATCAAGATCTTCTTACTCAGATATATCCCTTGTCACTTGAAAAGATACAAAATACAACCTCCTTGTCTACTGCTACAAAGCCTATCTATCTGGCCAAAAGTACACTGTGAATATCAACTTCATTACCATCTTCATCACTTTTAAATGTTTCTTTTTAAGGGTTTTGTGTACGGATTTAAGGAATATATTATGATCAGTGCATCCATTACAAATACATTTTTGTACCCTTTCCCCCTTTGGAATATACTTGGTCAGTATTGACCTTCTCACTTTTTAATGCTTTACACTTGCATTTTAAAGTTGTGATTCATGTAAATGCAATAGTTTACAATAACATTTGTATAGTAATATCTGTTTAAAAATTTGGAAATAAATCATTCCCAAATTGATTCCACAAAATGATCATGATCATAGTGTGATATACTTCAGTCAAAATACATACACCTTTTGTACTATTTTGTACATTTTCTCCTTTCTGGCACTTTGAAGAAGGAAAAGATGGTACAAAACCTACCTGATTGCTGATGCAGCAAACACTTGCCCCTCAGACCCAAAGCACATTACGGCAGTTGATGATATCACTACAATTAGATCTGGATTTAAAAGACAAAAACAAATTCAGGAAACTGATTAAAATTCAATTACATAGTAAAATATCAGAACAAAAACATAAAAATTGCTGGAGCACTCTGATATTGTGAACAGTGCTAGAATTCTCAAACAAAACAACCTGCAAACAATTTCTGCTAGGTTTTACCTCTTTAAACAGTTTTCAAAAATTTAGTTATTTATCATTATTATTTGATAATGATACTATGGGGGATAGATGCTGACAATATGAGCACATTCATAAATAGCAGATGGACAACACAAAATGAATAAAAAGGAGCCTAATACTAGAGGAACTTTATCATTAACTAACAAGTTTAACATGAGTTTTTTCTTCTTTATTTGAGAATATAAATCCATCTCTTGATTGGAATCTAAAAAAAAAAAATGAATATCTGCTGGAACATGAAAGGGAAACTGCAATAATTTCACACTCCAATAAACAGAATCTCTTAGCTTGCCATGCACTCATAAAACATTCTTCAATCTTCTCTTCAAATTGGTTTCAAGCAAATCTGCTCTTTGAGGAGACTGTAAATTACATGGTCTCTCTTCTCAACCCCCTAATTTTGCCTATGTTTCTAATTTTGTTTTGCTTCCCCCTGAATCTCTCAGTCTTTCTCTCTCCTAATTGCCATCAAACAAATGGGAAGGATATGATGATCGGTTTCCATCTCCAGTGAAGCATGCACACTTCACACCAGCCGATAATCACACTCAAGCAGCCAAGCACATCTGGCAGTCAACTTCAGTGCATGAGTTTTCTCAGCCTGCACCTGCACAGCCCAGAAGTCATCAGGCTCTGACATGAGGAAGGCGTTTCAATGGCAAAAACTAGCACTAGAGTATTCACTGCATTCAATCTTGGTAGCTGCTGCACAAATGTCACACCACTATTGAAGCTTGTGAATTAAGGTGCAAGCAATTTAGTGAATACTTCAGCCTCAAATGCATTAAAAGTCAGCAATATAAACAAAACAACAACTAAACAGCAATTATAAATAGACAAAAGCATGATAATCAAGCAGAAAACAACAACAAAAAATACTCTTGATCCATGGTAAAAAAAAAAAAAAAAAATGAGAGAGTTACACCTACAATGTAGCAAGCCCATTTACTGGCATTACATCAAGGGATTCCTGGCTTGCAATAGACCTGGAATTTGACTTCTGGAGCATAATGGTAATGGTTTGCTCACATTTCACTGGAAGAGAAGAGACGGTAAACATTGCATGAAGCCAAGGCATGGCTGATCACCACTAATGAGTTAATGTACATTTACATGAATAATTGTCAGTGCTTGTCCCTCATGACATGCTCAGCACTATAGCAGCAGGCAATGGGAGCTGAAGTAGATGGGCTGGACTGAAGTGAGCACGCACTAAGATAACTAGCTGGGGTGGATGGTCTGACTCTCAATGCTAGCAAAGATGGGAATAATGCCACCCATGGGATTGGCCTGGCTGGGGATGGCTGATTTCCATGACTTTATTATGTATGTGTAATTTTCTGTATCTTCTGCCATCTTCAAACAACATGGTCTCATGATCATACCAGTATCATACCTACTACTGAACATAATTATGTGACATAAGTTAAAAGATGTTTTGCCTCACTGAAATACCACATAAGATTCTTGGATCTACCTGTCTGTGTCATTATATTCAGTTACAATTTATCCAAGTTCAAATATTCATTTGAATTCCGGACTGCATCCACTCTTTTTCTTTTTTTTTCAGGATATTGCACTAGAACAGCAAGCATCCATGACTTTGTTCAAATTGTTGAGATCAAAATATGAATGTAGTCTTTTATTTCTGTATCATATAAAGTCAGAGTGCAATATAAAAACAATGACTTGTGAAAAGAAAAATACACATCCCCTTGTATACATCAACTAATGTCAGATTCAATGCAAGGGCTAAAATGCTGCAGCACCACACTCCTAGATATGACATGGATAATAACATGAATTTTGTTATACCACATCTAACTGAGGTGGCAGTATGGTTTCAACACAGTGGGTGCAATGTGTATTATTACCGTTTGTGAGAGTTCTGCTACATCTGAAGAACTAATCACAAGTATGTTTTTCATTTTTCTATTTCAAACTATGATCTTGATGAAGTACTTGCAGTTCTTTATTGCTATTGTATTATTACTATAAGATAAAAATGCCATTACAACAATTGCCCACTGAAGTAACTGAAGATGTGTAATAATAGAAAAGCTTCACAAAACATGAATGTAAATGTGTGTATGCCTATATTAGGAGAATTCTGGACAGAACCTTCAAAGAGAGGAATACCACAACATGGCTATCTACTGTAGTTTCAAAGAAGTGATAACAAATTCAAACCAGTAGCACGTACTGCAGTGATAGTGAGCACTCAAAGAATCTATCAACATTCCATCCAAGGTTTATTTTTTTATCTCAATGATGGTTTTCAATGTGTACACTATGGCACATCTAACTGGGCACTGCTGTATTGATCGAACTGCTGTATTGCAGTGGGATCAGCCAAGAATGTGGGAAATCTTACAAACATAAACCAGAATCAGTAAGCAGTCATTCACAGAAGAGCTTGAGATAAGGATATCATTCTATGAGGTATTTTGCTGTACTCCTGGAGTGCTCTAGGGCCAGTTGCTCATGGCAGATATCTTAGACCTGGATTTTACTGGCCTTATTCAGAGAATGATGTAGATTAGATTCCAATCAAAGAAGATCCTTTTTTTTTTTTTTGCTACTCCACATTTGTGCAAGTTTGTATCCCTGCATCAGATAGTAACTAAGCAGACTGTTTTCCACATGGTGATGATGATGATAATAATGATAATAATGATAATGATGATGATGATAATAATAATAATAATAGTAATAATAATAATGATAATAATAATAATAAAAATAATAATAATAATAATAATAATAATAATAATAATAATAATAATAATAATAATAATAATAATAACAATAATAATAAAAATTAGTTGGTACACTCTCCGAAGTATGAATAGTGAAGAGCTGAGGGCATTATGTGACCTGCTACAGTAGCTGCCTCCTGTGTGGAGGATAGCCTGATGCTATAAAGCTGATGCCAGAATTGGTGCTTGCAGTATCTCCTACAGCAGGCAGCTTTACACTGGGTTGACCCCATTAAACTTCACAAACCAATTTATGACACTCTAATAGATTGGCAGTCGGAAAACTCAAGGTTGTTAACTGGAAGGCTGTTAACTCCTGACAGAATTATCAGAGCCTTAAGCCATGTCTCACTACAATTAAATGGCTCTGAGCCGCCTCATGCACAAGAGTAATGCTTCTAAACAGCAAATGTCTAATTGCCATCATTTTGCATGGTCACTGGATATATTATAAATGAGTGGATATAAATATATACCTTCTTAGTATATCTCTATTGTACACTTCTAGGATTGATTGTTTTTGTTTTGTTTTAAATTGCAGGTTAGAACAAAGAGAATATATCATCAATAAAGTCAAAGATGCGATATCCATACTCACAAAATTGAAAGAAATTTGCTGGAAAATGGTTAAAGAAGTTAACTTGAACAAAGACTAGTCATATCTCCATGTGGAGGTATTCACTCACATTCTCCACTAGTGCAGTAAGATCTCTGACCAAATCAGTTTGACAGAGAGAAGGAGACACTTATGGCATCAGCTCAACCTATCTTTACAATATGATAAAATATTGACTCAAATTCATTTCAGTGTGTTCCTTTTGATTTCTACCTCAAGCTTTTAGTAGTTATCACACCTGTCCCAAACATATCCTCAAAAGTTAGAGTTTTGTGGGCATGATATTCTGTGATATTGTACAAGTGTAGCTATTAATATCCTAATTTTGCCCATTTTCTTGAGTTATTTATGATCCTTCAGCTAAGCCGAGTATTTCCATTTAAAAATTTGTGTAAATTATGTCTTGTGCCCTCAGTGTTTTAATTACTGATCAAACATAATGCCCTTATTAAGGCTTTGAATTACACATGCATTCAAGGTATCTAAATTAACACAAAGTTTTGCATTATGTCTAGTCAAACTATTTAAGCAGAAACTGTGCAGGCATTACCACTAATGGAACCCTTTTGATCCTTTATGAATCAAGGCTGTGGTATATTTGATTGTAAACTCACTACTGCCGATGGATGCAAATGGCCCTTCGGTTGGACAATTAAGGTAATTGTCCGAGTAATGGCAGGGATGTATAGCAGCAGAACAGATTAGGATTGGAACAAGAGCTTGGATAAAGGGCAGGGAGAAACATCCATGGTTGAGAAATCTAAAGTTGGACATGGCCGTTGCCCATGGCTGGACAATCTCTCATTAGTCTGAAAGTCATACCAGACTGGCTTCTTTGCAAATAGATCATTGACAAGTATCAAGGACAAAGGAAGGACAACAAAAAGGGACAAGGTGAAATGGTTATAAACATCACAGAACACAAGACATTCCACTTGAAGTGCACATAATATGGCTATTAATGTACTCTGTTCTAAAAATCAACAATACTCCTAAGAGGTGACATTCTATACACTGCACCTGTGACTTTAAAACTAGAAAAGAGATAGAGGAAGATAGGTTTATGGTAACACCATGTCACATGTGTAAGCAGTCATTGAAAGGATTGTTGTATGGCAAAAGAAGAACCTAGAAAGAAGAGAGAGGAAAGGAAGCCACATAGAGAGAGAGAGAGAGAGAGTGTGTGTGTGTGTAAGAAGGCAGATAGTGAGAGTCAAAGGGCAGTAGTGAGCTGGATGTTGAAGTTGCACCGAGGGAGACAGAAGGCCTGTAAGAGACAGGGACAGTTGTCGGGAGGAACAGAATGAGAGTCACATAAAGGGCTTAGGAGTTGGGCATGGAAGAATCAAGGAAGATGAGCCAGAAAGGAGAATTAAATGTTGGAAAATCATGGATATAAGAGAGTAAAGGTAATGAGAATGTGAATTTCCAAACGGTGCATTGCAAAACAAAGTGAGAGGAAAAAAAAGCTGATAAGTCATAGCTAATGTCGAGTATGGATTGAGGATTTGAAAATTACCAAAATATCATATGCAAACAAAACAATCTATAACAAAAAAACACATAGTAAAAAGTACTTTGAATGATAAATCATATAAAATGTGTTATGCTATTAAAGGAAAGCGTTATCCATCTCAGAGTGTTTGAAGATGCATACGTATCGCAAACTGGAGAGATCTCCTCCCCTGCACACTACAACTATAATTAATTAATTTACATGCTCAAGATTGCGTAATAAAGTCACCATAGCTCAATGGAGATGAGGTATTAGGTGCTGTCCTGAATTTGAAGAGATTGGAAACTAAGTCATCAATATACTACAGTGTACATGAAGTTAAACACATGAGCCTTAAAGGAGACCTCCGGATGATTTTCAGATTTTTACATTTGAACAACTGTAAATCAGTTGTACTGCTGAGGACAGAGTTTCAGAATTTGTGATAATTGGGATGAAGAATAAGAATATTTTCCAAATTTAGAACAAATTGCAATGAACAAGGATGATGACATGGCAGAGTCACCATAAGAATGCATGAGTTGGGGCTCAAGGAAGCAGAACAAAAGAAGAAGGCATGCATAGATTATACACAGGTGAACTCGCAAGCAAGCGGTATTGTAATGGAATTACACTGCTACATTTCTGAAATATGTGAACCTCCTATGTCATCATCCTTGTTCATTGTAATTTGTTTAAAGTTTTTCAAAGTATTGTTTCTCTGCTCAAGAACCACAATAAATTCCACAAATCTATACATGGAGTTGTCAATTTATGTACTACATGATGTGAAATTATGAAAATCGTCTGGAATGTCCCTTTAAAGGGACTGTACAGTACTGGCTGAGGTAGGGATTCATGTTTTGAACATTCCTAAGTTAGATAATGAAAAGCCTCTCATGAAATATGAAAGAGCATGTAATTTTAAGAAGGATTCAACGTTTATTTGATGAAAATTGGTTTTCAAATGGCTGAGATATCCCAAAAAGTGCTAATAATAAAAGGCGACATGCCACAACTTAATTAGGATCTCTTTGTTTCACGTTGTTTTTGGATATCTCAGCCATTTCAAAACCGATTTTTATCTAATAAACTTTTGATACCCATTAGAACTGCATGCTCTTTGACATTTCATAGAGTGGTTTCTGAATATCTTGCAAAACGTTAAAAGCTAAATCTTCACCTCGACCAGAACTGTACACACTCTTTAAGATTACATCATAACTTACATTTATTACTTTATTACTCCACTAACACGCTTAGACTATCACCATAAGTACATGAATTTAATGAGGAAAATATTCATCAGTTTTGTGGGCATTTTTTTTTAAAGTTTGTAACTGAAATTGATATGCACAAATTTTGTTTGTAACTGAAAATTGATTTGCACAACTTCACATTATACCAATTGATGCTTAACACTTGTAAAGACTATTGTAGTCATATAAAAGTCTTGATAGAAAACCCAATTCTCCCTATCACATATAATAGCTCTCCAAATCTGGAATCTGTGGTGCTCTAATATTTTCACCTTTAATTCTTGGGATATGAACTTCCGGTTATGAACGCACGATTATGCACATTGAACACCAAAGTACTAGTATTCACAGATCTAACCCTTATAATCTCGCGAATAATAGAGTTATTTTCTAATCTGTAACTTAACATTTGATGAATGGGATTCTTCTGTGAAGCAGTCCAATGCTGGGCTGAGGATGCAAAACGACTAAATTATGGAAAATATCCATAGATGAAGGATGTGACGTGGGTAAACCGCAAAGCCGGAAGTGTACGTCCCACAAGCGATTGATCCGATATCGGTATCACGAGGAGATATCGCTTGATATTGCTATATGCAATAGGGAGAATTCCCTGAGTGCAGGATACAGTGGATGTAAAAAAAAAGTGATAATAAAAAAATATTAAAATATTAAAATCTTCATACATTGATAGCCCCAACATTGTGTGAAAAAACCAGTTAAAGATAATAAAAAGTTTTGGTACCTCAAAAGTTTCCCTGAATTTCCGTGTTTCAGGTTAAAGTACCTTTCAAATAACTAACACTGTGAGACTTACTCGCCCCAAAGTGCTCTCATTTCTTAGTAATCATGCACTTAACTGCGACCAGCAGCCCCATACGCATAGCGTAATGGGGCTTCGCATTGTAGCATTCAGGATCATGACAGATTTAGTATCGCGGGTTAATATCAACTTAAAATCTAAAAAATTTTTCAATTTGAAGACTTACAAAGTAAGTTGAAGTCTTGAAAACAGGCTTCGGGCAACGTTTGGTTCTGCCAATAGTCCCTTTCTGTTCGAATTGATGACTGAATGTGACTCTGTCGAGAGGACCTTGGGAGAGCTACATACACTGAAAACTACGGCCAGCGCATACGCACACATCACATGCGAACAAATTTCAAATCCACGAACGGATAAGATGTTTGTGTGCGCATGCGCTGGCCGTCAATTCAGTGTTGCTCTCCCAAGGTCCTCTCGACCGAGTCACATTCAGTCATCAATTCGAACAGAAAGGGACTATTAGCAGAACCAAACGTTGCTCGAAGCCTGTTTTCAAGACTTCAACTTAATTGGTAAGTCTTCAAATTGAAGAATTTTTTTGGATTTTAAGTTGATATTTACCCGCGATACTAAATCTGTCATGATCCTGTGAGCTACAATGCGAAGCCCCATTTAGCTATGCGTATGGGGCTGCTGGCCGCAGTTAGCTACTCAGTATGCGTATGGGGCTGCACGCTGCTGGTCGCAGTTATCATGCAATAATGGTTTCGTACAATATGTGTGCTACCTCGCCGCCATACGGCGGCGGCTCTGGTACGAAACCATTATTGCATGATTACTAAGACATGAGAGCACTTTGGGGCGTGTAAGTCTCACAGTGTTAGTTATATGAAAGGTACTTTAACCTGAAACACAAACTAAGACAAGGAAATTTAGGGAAACTTTTGACGTAATACCAAAACTTTATATTATCTTTAAGGCCTGTGTGCACTTTACTATACATGCATCACATCAAGAGATAAAAACAACATCCTTGAAATGTGCTACAACACTAATCATCCTGTTATTGAAAAGTGACATGCTCATTCATCCTTGTCCAAATTGCACTGTGTCTGTCTTTACTTCCTTTTTGTAGAGGTTGGCCCACTTCATGTTTGGGACTTGAATATATCAAGCAAACATTGAGTCATCAGATGTCATCAGGGTTGCATGATACATGATATGAATTCATCCTTCTATAGAAGGAGACCTTGACATATATCAGAGATGACAAAAGGTCTACGCCCTCTCCCAGTCATCAGTAATCACCTGGAGACCAGTGGCACCTACACCACAGTGGGTGTGTGACACTTAGGACTAAATTGATGTGAAGAAGAGAGAGAAAACAAACTGCTTTGTCATCATCAATTCTACCATGATAGATGCCACTGAATGTTCAAACAAAAAAATGAGATTATTACAAGACATTGGTGCATGCTTCTGGTAGAGATCAGCAAAGGTCAGGTGTGGTTTGAGAGCTTTCTGTTGTGCTTTATTTGCTTGGTTAATGTTAATTTTTTAAAAATCGGTTATTATTATCTATTCATTTATTTTTAGGATGGAGGTTTTCTTGCTAGGCTACATTCAATCAGTGATACTCTGTTACCTGGTCCTTCATTCTTCCTTTCCATAAATCCTCATTATCAACCTGATTTTTTTTTTTATATATATACATAAACATACAGTTTGCTTTAGTAAAGTTATATCTCCATGTCAGTTTGTTTATTTCTGTTTCCAAAACCTCAATTGCAAAACTTATTTTCTAAACAGAAAAAGAAAAAGAATAATCTACCACTCATAAATTGTTAATACAAAATATATTCATTTACATGTGGTTTCAATGGACAAACCCATTGGAACCATAGTGTCCCATTCAAATATTTGATGTCTTAATGTCGTAAGTGTAGGATGTACAATGTATGATGGTAGACAATGCGGGCATGCAAGGTTCATCTTCACATGCAAACCTGCATCCTGTGATGTGTAGCATATTAGTTGGTGTAATATCATTAAATATGTGCATTAACAAACACCGCCCATATGGGCAGGTACTTCTTACATGTGCATGTACACACTTTTATCCAAACCATGCATAATCTACTTACAACTAAATGTAGATCACTTGCACACATGATATTGCACATCTATCACATAAATCACATGTGTCTCTCCTTGCATACACAAAGTCTGTTGTTGAATAGGTATTCATGAAATGATGTAACATATCAGTGTAGGTCTACACCACAACCAATAATCTCCTTGGGCTGAAAATCAAATTCATCTTACATCTTTCATTCATCTTCTTTTTTTCTTTTTTTTGATATTCAGTGTGGTACACAAGAGTTATACTTTTCTTAACTTGGCATGAACTTCTTACAAGTACAGAATCAAGATCTTGTTCTCGATGTGCTTATTGCTATAGTACAGATGGAAAGACATATTATGTATCAGATAGAAAGAGAAACCCACAGAAATGACTGCCTTCATCCAATCACATTTCATTTTTAATCCACACTGCTCTCCACTCTCTATCTCTCTCCGTTCTTCTATCATGTATTTTCTTCTCTCTCTCTCTCTCTAAACTTTTGCTGAAATTTAATGAACTGGAATAACATATCTGCAATGTTATGCAACATTCTGCCTGAATCACAATCAGGCAGTACTGGATAATTTTCTGCAATTCTGCAATTCTGCAATTCTGCAATTCTGCAATTCTGCAATTCTGCAATTTTCTGCAATTAATGCAAAAGCAAAAGCATCAATAGTATATTTGAATATCTTATTGTTATAGTCTCAAACATACCTTTTCATTTCACTAGTATTTCAGTCTAATTAGTTACAATGTACCGTTTGGTGATGTGTCGAATTGTTAATTGATTATCATGTATTTATATGTGCATGTGCATTTATATGTGATCTGTTTGTTATTCTTGTCGTGTTATGCTCTGTTATCTTGCCAGTGGAGGAAGATTTTCTGTATTCTTTAAATCAGACAATAAATGATTGAATCTTGAATCTTAAATCTTGAATTGATGATGCACAGGTAACTGCCTCATTCCCAGCCGATTCCCAAGCCTGATTCCTTGGGACTGCCATGTCTGTATGTCAAGTGCTTTCATCTAAGACTTGCTCTGCTGTGATAAGATCCATGCTCACCCTCATTCCTCCCTCTTGAGACTGTGTGTTCAGGAATCATAAACAAATCTAGGGGCCAGAGATTTACAGGACGAATTTTATCTCGGTTGTCCATTAGAAGAGATAAATAATCACCGATGTGGAATTACTCCACAGAGAAAAGCGTGTTTACATAATCTGCACACACTGTATCGTGACTGTACATAATGTGCCGCCATGCCTGGGGGTTTCCCATCAATGCCCTTCCCCCTTTTTCTGGCCAATATTACCAGGACTACTTGAACCAAAAGCCTAAGTAAAGATCACATTTCTATTTGTGAGTGTGTGTGTGTGTCAGCTAAATTTTGATCATATTAAAGCATGGTCAAAGCCATTTTAGAGCACATCACTGTGAAATTGTTTGAAAAGAGCTCCCTATTTCTTTCAGCAGTATGTCGCTAATTCATAATAATGATAACCTTAAAAAGCCACTGAAATACTGTATGTCAAAGTAAATATTAATTTTGCACATCCTGATATACAGAGAGTTCATGCACTAAACAGTCAGGAAGAATCACCAGAACTCACATTGAATGTCACCAAGATGTGCATTTCAAATGACTAAAAAGGCAGCCAATCATACTTTGTTATTACAGAAAAGTTTATCATTATCTCTACATTTTTTTTTTTTTTGCCTTGACCTGTGAATGAATCAAATCAGGATTGAGTCCTACGTCAAAAAAATCAAAAGTTGCATAATAATGATGGAAGCTTTGAGTGGTTAACACAAAGTATGATAATTATCATCTACAAATACACAAATAGGGTCTTTGCCATGTAAGTATAATTTGTCATTCATGTCCATGAAGTGTTTAACAAAGCTGCCTTTTGGACAGACATCTTTTGCTTTGAAGTATGGTGTCCTTAAAGGAGAAGTCCACCGTCATATACATGTGGATTAAGTGAATGCAGCAATGTTAGTAGAACACATCAGTGAAAGTTTGGGGAAAATCAGACAAGCACATGTAACATCACAAGTCGTAATAGTCTTCTCATCCAGTGGTGACTGAGCAGATACTTTAAAAATTCATAACTTTTGAATGGATTGTCAGGTTTTCCCCAAACTTTCACTGATGTGTTCTACTAATATTGCTGCATTCATTCAATTCACATGTCTATGAAGGTGGGCTTATTCTTTAAAATGCCGATATTGCCTGGAAACAGCAAACATGACTAAACTGGTAAATGTTGCTGGGATGGTGTGCTGCAATAATGTGTAGCTACAGGAATCTTGTTCAGATCCAAGCAAACAGACCTCAGCATTCTCTTTATGAATAAAATCTGTTCATGTATATACCTTTGCAGAAAAGTACATGAAATGTCTTATGCATGTTATGATTTTCCACGTTAGAAAGTTTCCATTGTCTTCTTAAAGGTAAACATAATTCTGGTAAACATGCAAAACTGTCAAATTTTGCTCCAAAATGTACATGTATGCCTAAGAAATATGGGGAATAATGCTGCAATGACAAGATATATGTTGGGTAATGATGAAAATGTGAAATATTAACCAAAAAGGTTCACCAGAGTAGCAATCTCAGAACTTACCCGATTGAGGGCAGGCCACTTGGACTCGGGGACAACTCATTTTGACTGCAGGGCTGAGTTGTTCCTCTGGATTGTACAGTGTTGTACAATGGGAGCACTTTGCATTCTGGCTGGTTGCAGTTAAGGGCCGAGTTGATACAATGTGTAAAAAAAGAACCTCTTTGGCGCACATACAAAATGAACATGCGCCTATGTATGAAATATAGTGATCACAACTGCATGTAAATTGTCTGAAATTGGGCAGAGTTGTCCCTGAGATTGAGTTAGCCTGGATCCTTCTTGACTAAAAGTTGGTATACCGACTTTCATTATTCTACACTTTTGATCTCAAAATACTCCAAATTAACTCATCATCCTGGCAAATCACGTCAGCCAGGTTGGTTTCTTAATAGACTCTTTTAATATATTGCAAGCAAATATGAACTGGTTCAAGATGGGTTCTCAAACTCTTACCAGAACTATATTTTCACTTTAAACTGTATATCCAACAGAAAAAGCATGATTTGTCACATATTTTCAGGAACTGATATGTGCAAGCCATGGACCCAACATGAAGCCCAGTATGTGGCCATTACTCTAAACCATGCACTGTTATTAAACCTACATCCACAGCAACAGCTACACATGCACTATGGCACATGGACACAAAATGGCAATAAAAAGGACATAAATTGATTTGAAATGAAAAAAAGACACACCAGTCTTGCAGTTTGGGTGAATGCATCCCCAGAACTAATCTTCGTTCATTTGATCCACAAACTAACACCTTTTCAGAGTTCACAGTACATAACATGTCACAATGTGCCAGTTTCATAGAGAGGCTATGTCTCTGTTACACCATTCAAGTTAACAGCATGCACATTGAGAAATATTAATGGCAATGAACATATTTTCTTTCCGCATTCATCCCTGCTTCTCATGTTATCTGCCAAACACATGGTAAGTGCATGAGTAGAAGCTAACAACGCTTGATATCAGCGCCAGCACTATGTCCTAACCAAGGAAGCTCTTGTCTCGTACCTCCTTGGTCCTACTGCGTATCAGCAAATGTTCAGACTGTGCAATCTGCAGAATCTATTTGGGATTGGTTAGAAAATAACCGTTCTGATAAAGAAATTGAATCCCTGTTAATATTTCTAGGGATTTACTATCATTTTTAGACATTAATGACAGATAAAGGAAGTGTTTCAGCCAAAATTTGTCCAAATAAACCCGTCTATGTTTCCAATTAAGTGATGGAAAAAATGAGCAAAAAAAATTGTTATGTCAAATTTTGTTGCACTTAACCCGTTCTGTATGGGAACCTGGTATACCAGATTCCCATGGAAGCAACTGATATATGGGAACCTGGTATACCAGGTTCCCAAGATGAAGATAAGAGTGCCTTCTTTCATGGCAAAAATTCATGTTTCTTTGTGTTGTAATGACCAGAAAAATGGGTTTGATAAAAAGATAAGAGTTCATTCTATCACCATATGTTCTCTTTCTGTTTGAAAAATGTGTATATCACAGCATTATTACCATTTTTCTGATTTTGTTTGCGCCTGCTTTGCTATAAAACTCGTACGAACATGTACATATCGATTGAAGCTGAGCTCGAGCACATTTTTGTATTCGCTGACCCCAGTCATCTCATTCAAGTGCCCGGTTTTGTGTAGAACAAAAGAGTCTGTGAGCTCATCAGCGCACGCTCTATTCATACCTTGCACTCGATCGATATTTTCATTGTTCGATGGTACATGTAGTTGACCATGGTAAGGGGATACATGTACCGCTTGACTGCTTTCGCTCAGGTGGATTACCAACCTGTCCATTCTCTGTCGACGAGGAAAAAGAATCTCATTTGGGGTTATTTAAGACATTCAAAAAATTGCGGAAGGAACAGGTTAAGATATCATAGAAAAGACATAGGTGTCTCAAAAATACAGTGATGAACTATTGATGCATTGAGAAGTATTCATATCCCTACCACCCACTGACCATTATCTGGTGTATGTATCTTCAAATAGCCAGACAGGTCTATGCAAACAGTGCCTGCTTTGCACACAACCAGTAAATGCCAACAGTTAAAAAAAAAAGTTTAAGAAAGAAAAAAAATCATGTGGTGAGTGCATCAGATAGGGTGACAAAAAAAAATATTTGTTTTCTGCTGGCAAGACAATATAAATCCAAAATACAACAGAACATGCCTCTGCATGAATTTAAACTATCAATCCCAAGAGTCAGTGGGGTTCTAAGGGATGTTGAAACTGCAAATACAAAAACACACTCTGGTGTACAGACACCAATACTAGTAAGGACAAAGATTTTATTCCCACCTTGCCTTCTTATGAATGTTGTATCATTGCATCAGAAGTATTCCTACCATTAACAGTAAGAACCCCAAACTTCTAAACCTTGTGAGTCTATCATATTAGGCGAGAAACATCAACTGAGGATAATCTAATATGTGGATGCATTTCCATCCTTCCAAATACAATCCCTTGCTCTAATATAACCCACATGCACCATGCATTTGTTTCATTTTCTTCTGGTATACTGAGAAACACTACTGAGTAACCCAACCCACAGGTCCTCTGTAAAAAAATGAGAAGTATTTCTCATACTCACTGAAAGCCTGTCTCTAAAACCTTGCAATGACAAAATTTATAGCAGTGAGTCAAGGTGAAATATAACAAAAATGTAGCTATATGAAGTAAAAAAAAAACATGAATAAAAAAGATGAGAACTTACTCTAATAAACTTCATATTCTTCCTAAATATCTCACAAGGTAGATGTTCAGTATTCCAAATTTATCTCACCAATCAACTACATTGGCACAAACCAACATCCTCAACTGACATAGCGTAACACCAGGAGAGCTTGTCAAGATGCATTCTACCTGTTCCATCTGTAACAATGGAAGACAACAATGGAAGAGACCTTCTCGGGTCTTCATACTCATAAACATTTCTTTTGTTTTGTTTTGTTTTTGTTTTTTTCTGTGAAAATGCAATCTTGACAGATTTTTCAAAAATGCAGTCAAGCCCTAGTCAGTGCTCTTTCATAAGGGAGTCACTGAATTGAGAGGAGCACACACGTCTCCAATGGGGACAAGCTGAGCAAACGTCCTCTTCCAAACAGTCTCACATTGCAACCATGGTGAGTGCAATGACTTCTACAATCACCATAAAGGAGAGTGCCAAATTCCCATTTCCCCCACCGCCAAAACTCAGATGTTCCAAATTCCCTTTTCCCCCACCTCCAAAACCCAGTCATGCATCCCTTCAAGATGGTTTCCTGCTGTAAGCCAACCACAGTACCAACTCTGCTGACATTTTCATTTCTGAAGTAGACTTTCCCTCTAAGCCTAATGTCTCCGGGGCCAAACCGCACTCACATCACTCGTTCTGCCCCCAGGCAAAATGTTAGGTTCCAGTTTGTTACCTCATCACATTCCTCCTCAAAATACTACCACAAATGTGCTGTGAAATAAACTGATCATACAGTGTACAGTCCTAGCATGCTTTCACAGTGGAAAAGACACAGGAGGCAAATGTTGTGTGAAATTTAAGCACTGCAATTCAAACTCAAACCTGAATGTCTGATCAATTGTTCTTCTGACAGAAGATAAATCAGGCATATTAGATACCTGTATACAGGTGTAGTGGGCCTTGTTGTTTGTATATGGGTATTTTCAATGTAAAAGGGTGCATTTCAGGAATGTCAGGATATTTTCTATTTCCAATGTGCATTACCCCCATACAATATGATATTTGAGAACACGAAATTAGAGATAACTTTGCCCCAAAATGCTGCAAACAAGCAATATATCAGAATTTATGCCAAAATGAAATGTTTTGTGTGAATTTATACTGTTTGTTATGTTGGACTGACATCTATGTATGAACACATGAAGGTCAAATAACAAATGATCATTGGAAATTTGTTGTTTTGCAATGGAATGGCCTTATATTGACCAGAAAAGATAATAACAGCCCTTAAATGCTGTTGAACACTGTGTTTTACACCATTTCTAGACATAGGGGTGAACATACATTAAGTGGACTGACATAACTATCACATATTTGTCAGTCCACGTAACGTACATGTACATTCACCCAAAAATTTTTATTTGGGCATATAAAAATTCTAATATTTTGCTTCTTTGAAGCAATGTCAGGGCAAAGTTATATGTATCTCTCATTAAAGTGATCCCAAAGATCATGTTGTATTGAGGGATAATGTGCACTGGAAACAGAAAATAAAGTGACATCCTTGAAATGTACCCTTTTACCCTGGAAATACCCATTTGCTCCTAGAGCACAACTGGCATGATCATATGCAAGCATCTGGTCTCTCTTGTTCAATTGTTAAAGTCTGGTGGCTGGCTACGGTAAGCATAAGCTATACAAGCCCTTGCCAAAATGCTCAAATTACACATCATTTTCCTTTATCTCAGTAACATCCGTTTCGTTTCTAATTTGGCAAAACTTGTGTCAAGTGATAATACATCTTTATAACACCCTTTTGATCCTCTTTCTCACTTTTTGTATATATGGCAAATCATAACAATGCAGCATCTTAATAACTTTAAACTGGTCAACTGGCATTTAAAAATGATAGCATAGCAAACCTTGCCTCCCACTCTCCCTTCTGAGTTTGGATTTCTCCCTCTCTAGTTGTGTGTCTCTCATCTAAGACATAGTTTCTCCCACTGAAAAATCAGTCTTATCCTACCTAGCTTAGTTTTGTTCATATAACATATTCAAAACTATGGTTAAGATAGCACCAGAGAGCAGCTATAACCCTAGAGAGTCCAGGTCCCTTCAGTGAGCCCTGGACCTTGGCCGCAATAGATGTTATGCTTTTTGCTCACGTAGTAAGCTCCGCACACATGAAAGTGCAGTGAGCATCTCACATGATCAGTCTCCAGTTGGCTAGGCGGTCCATGAGGAGAATCTCTCATTGAAGAGCTACGGCAGGTTGGACTCTCTGAGGATGTGGAGTTCAATTCTACTACATTGCATGTGACATACGGTCTCTACTGACCCATTCCCATCAACTTAAATAGTTTCATACACATACATATGGTCATATTAAAACTAAGATAGATTGAAGACAGCACAATTGCTGCCAATACTTGCTAAACATTATTTTATACATCAGTAAGACGGAGTACAATAGCCAGTCTGCAGCATAATATTACTGATAGAAAGATGGCACCCTATTATTTAGTCCAACAAACTGCATTTACTATCAAACAACAATTAGACTCTGCAATCATTGGGCCCGGGACATCATGCAAAACAGCCATCACGGACAGGGAAAATATCTGAAAATATGGCTGTATCTAGTCACAATTGGATGCATCAGTAAGAGATGGTAGTACTACTTCAGCCTGTAAATCAGCAAATTAAGCAGGATATTGTCTCAATTGTGCAGTACATTAGTTTCATTACTTGTTTCACTTGAGAAGGGTTCTTACCAAAGTGTTTCCATACTATTCTCATGGTCAGACATCCGGGTATTTTGCGTGTCACGGGGTCATGGATAGCGGTGGAGTGAAAACAAACAGTCGCGTGAGCCTGGAGTGGTAACGCTGTACGTGTTTTCTGCCGGGGCGCCCCGCGAGCATAGTGCTAGCGCAAGCTGTACTACTGTAGCTGTGCGGGCGGCAGGATTAGGCCCTAGGCCTACCCTAAATTAGGCCCTACCCTAACCTACTACAGTACTAACATTAGGCCTATAGACCTACCTGAAGTTTCTATGAGGTACTAAGTATGCGTAGATATCGGGGTAGGGCCTACTCAAAGAGGTTCTACTGCACATCTGGCCATTTTGTCGGGTCGTTGATCCAGAGTCCTGCCGCGATTTCATACGGGCACAGGTCCAGTCCGACTGCCTTCAACTTGGCAAAATGCCGGGACCGATCGATCGACAGGATCCATATTATTAGAATATTGCTGGCAAGACATGATGCATGTATCTCGTGAATGATGGCACGAATGACAAAATGAATAATGAAAAACAGTCCCCATGTCTGCGTAGAGTTGCACATAAGTTATACGCGTCGCGTCGCACATGCACAGCATGCAGTATGCGCATTTATATGCAGGCTTAGCGCATGCAGCTGTTTGTTTTCACTCCAGTCAACCGGAAGTGACGTGTAGCCGACCGCAAGAATACAGTGAGACCTGTAAACATTTAACTTCATCATTACATGTCACAAGCTTCTGGCTGATGAAAACATTGAAAACAGCTATTTGTCATGAAAAGCTAAGCGACCCGGAAAGTTTGATGGCTTGTCAAGGCCTAGAGTGAGACAGCTTCATATCAACAGTAGATGTGAAATCACCCATACTAATGACTTCAGTACGCAATCACTACTGACTCCATTGACCATCAACGTCACAAATCACACTCACACTCACAATCACAATGATGTAATGCTTGTTAAAGATAAAGATGGGTGATGTTCATTATTCCGTAGGTTTGTTAAACCGAAAATGAAATTACCCTTGTTATTACCAAGGTTCATTATTCTGAAGTACAAAAATTTTGTGAACCTAGAGGTTCGTTAAACCTAAAATGAAAAGAAAAGCTTATTAATCCACATAAACATGGTGTTATATTGAAGGTTTGTTCGGAAAGTTTGACGGCTTGTCACGGCCTAGAGTGAAACAGCTTCTTGTCAACAGTAGATGTGAAATCACCCATACTAATGACACCAGTATGCAATCAATATTACCTCCATTGACCATCAACATCACAATTCACACTAACAAACACAATGATGTAATGCTCTCACTTGTTAAACATGGGTGATGTTTGTTACTCCGAAGTTTTCTTAATCCAAAAATGAAATGAGCTTTGTGATTATCGAGGTTCATTAATCCGAAGCACAAAATTTTGTATACCTAGATGTCCGTTAAACCTAAAATGAAAAAAAAAAGAAAAAAGCTTAGTAATCCACATATACACGGTGTTATTCTGAAGGTTTGTTCGGAAAGTTTGACGGCTTGTCACGGCCTAGAGTGAGACAGCTTCTTGTCACCAGTGGAAGTGAAATGGCTATACTAATGACTTCAGAATGCAATCAATACTGACTCCATACACCATCAACATCACTAATTGAGTTCCCTGCCAGCTGACATCACTTTGCTTGCAGTTTTTGATGATGTAATTTTCTCCCTTGTTAATAAAGATGGGCAATGTTCATTATTCTGAAGGTTCATTAATCCGAAAATGAAATAAGCTTTGTTATTACCAAGGTTCATTATTCCGAAGGTTTGTAATTCCAAAAAAGAAATAAGTTCATTATTTTGGAGGCTCTTTTCATCAAAAAATGAAATTTGAAGGTTTGTTAATCCAAAAATGAAAAGATGGTGTGTACTAACAAACCATAGGAATTACGAGCCTTTAAAATTTTTTATTTTTTAGATAACAAACCTTTGGAATATCCAAACTTCTTTCATTTTCGGATAAACAAATTTTCTGAAATGAAGATATTCTATTTAAGAAGGAAACTTTCTGGTAATCATAATATATTTTATGTACATTTCTGAAAGTCATCTTGAACATGAAATTGGAGCTAAATTCAAGATCAAGATTGCATGATATGATGAATAAGGTAAGTAATGGCAAAGCAGCATAGAGAAATGTGAAGTATTTCATTATCTTGAAACAGGGCTAAGATATGGCTCTTTTTATCACTGAATTCTGGAACTTGACACACTACATGCTTGGTTTACATAGAAGAATTGGTTATCAGCTTAATTTCACTGTTTGGTATTTGTTCAGCTTTACTTTTGTTCCATTAGTAATATACACAGTTTTGCATTTGACAAACACAATGTAACCTTAACAGATCTGTTATCAAGGTTTGCTACATAATAGCAGCTCTAGTGACTGTAACATGTCATCTATCAGCAAGAGCCATAAGGAATGTTCTGTTGACAAGGTCTATATTTGGTATTGAGGGAGTTTGCACATCCATTGCAGCAAATCATTTTTATAAGGGCTATAGAAATGAAGGTACACTTTCATAGCAAACAATCCAGTAGGGGATAATAATAAACACACACTAATGCACTATATCAAAACTCAATGCTACTCTCAGATGTCATCTGAATCAATACTGCATCTCTTTGGGGACAGCCAGAGAGAGAGAGAGAGAGAGAGAGAGAGAGAGAGAGAGTGTGTGTGTGTGTGTGTGAGTGAAAGAAAAAAAGAATGAACATTTTTTTTTCTTAATTTCTATGAGAGGGAGTTGCCATGATGCCACCAGCGCTGGTAGGCCTATTGCTTGGGATCTCACACCAATCAATGATGCTGGGCCACTCAAGCACTATGAAATATGTAGAACACAGCTATCTTAAAGGAGTAAGAAAGATCAATCATTTCATTGCTGACCACAACGGCATCAAACTGTAACGGACTTGCCACAATGACATTTGATTATAATGACTGGAGTCCTCCAAGTTGAAGGGGATTGATGGAGCACTAACGTGGGAGAGTCACAGATGCACTCAATTCACTTCTTTGACAGCGGTGCATCACGCTTGGCTGAATTAGATGTTAGGCAGAGCACTAAACCAACAGTAGTCATTGCTGTATTTTAGTGTTTCTTCCGCAGATCAGTATGGACAATATTCTGGAAATATTGATTTGTACAAAGGTAAAGCTATATTTCATATTTTTCAAGAGCAGGAGCATGAAATGAGAGGTCTGGCCACTTCAAACTTGAAAGTTCTTGAGGAGAAAAGGACTTATTCAAACTTTATGGAGTGTTAACAGCAAAGGATTCACCGCTGTTTACTTCCCCTTGTAATATGTATGATTCTAAAGAAGAAAATGGATGAATTTTAGTGATACTGTTTAATATTTGACTAAAAGTTTGTTCTCTTGTTTATCAATAAAAATGATTCTAATGTGCAGTTTTGGGTAACAAAGGATACTTTTGTGAGAACTCTAAGACTGATTTCAGTGACTTACTATACATATCAAAACATATCTAGATCAAAGAAAAAAGAAACACATGAAAACAAAAAATTGTGTGTGTTTCTTACACCTGGGGCTTTACATATTTGTACTGTACAGGGTTGTCTCATGCAATGCCTTGTGGAGTTACATTCATTCTTAAAAATAAGTGTATGTTATTAAAGTTATCAGAAAATGATGCTAGACTATCAAAGTGATTAGGAAAATTTGTGAATAATGTACATATCACAATACTTAGGTATAAGCTCACAAATGGGTGAATAAATGCATGTGTACTACCCATGTTCCTTTATGCATGCATACAATGACAATTGTGTTGTCAATGTTTGGTGGCCAGTTTATGTGGTACAAAGGCAGTACTTCTAACTGCTCACAATTGTATAAGCAATTATATTATATTATACCTATAAAGGGTAGTGAAGCTTGCAGTCAAGACATAGCAATATGATGAATTGATGAGACTTGGATGTCTTACAATTATAGAACCCTTTGGATATCTAATGGTGTCAGAGTACTCAGGAAAGTGTATAACTCTATCCACTACAATTAACTCTCTGGTGCCCTCTTCTGTTTTTGAGATTTACACATAATTATTTAACCTTGCCATGCAAGTGTAATGGTATTACATAATAATAACTATAACAATATGTGACCTGCTACAACAAAAGGATCCGAAAGTTGGGGAGGACAATTTTCTTAAAATGGCATGACATTATTCCCTTACTCTTCTACTTATATTTCATATATAGCAAAACTCATAAAAGTACTCGGTTGCGGAGATATCGATGATTTTATTAGCGCATGTCAAGTGGTTGTTGTTGTTGTTCATTTTCCATCTGTGAAGATGGCTGGATAGCCCATATTCAGCTACACTAAGCTGGTCTTCCATGGGGTCCAGTTGGATGTGGGGTGGGACCGCTTCACCGGGTTAGACACCCTGCTCTTTTCGATGAATGAATGAAGCGGGATCTTTTACGTGCATGAGCTGTGACTCTCTCATACACGGGACCTCCATTTTATGTCCTATCCGAGGGACAGAGTGTTTTGCCTCTTGCTAGAGGGGACGGTATGTTTACACACAACATTGCTCAGTCCAGACTCGGGTTCGAACCCGGGCCGCGTGGTCGTGAGGCAGACGCGCTACCGACTGAGCCAACTCACCGTGGAAATCAGAGTTTCGAGAAAAACACCTTCAAAGTTTTTCTTCCGACGCTATCATGACTAAGGGGAGGCGAGACAGTTTTCACTGCTTGACAATAGAAGGTATGCTCCTAGCGACATCCGCGATGTTCATTCAAGCTTAGTGCCAGCGGTCTACGCACAACCAATCAGTAATCAGTATGGCACGCACTGAGTCTAGCTGCGGCGCTAAATCCACATTTTCAGACACGTTTCTGTTACGCTGAAAGACGGAAAATCATGGCCCAGAAAAATGCTATTTTCTTGCCTTTCCAATTATCATTTAGCTTTGAAATTTTGGCAGATTATAGACAAAACATTAGACTACAAAATTATGCCAAAAACAGAAATCCAATTTTTTTGGACCAATTTTAATGATGTGACTTCCAAACTCGAGTTTTTCGACTCAGCCATCAGCGACTTTAGGATCCTTTTGTTGTAGCGGGTCACATATGTTCATCTTTGCTCTAAGTTAAAGTTTTTGGCTTTTTTTCTTATGACAATATCATGTGGTCTTAATAAATGATGCTCTGGAATAAATAAATGAAAAAAGATCCTAGGATTACATTCTAATTATTGCACTTTAATGGAAATGTACATGGGACCAAGAGCTGATGAATAAACCTACATTATAAGGAAGCATAATTTTTACTTTGTTTTTAAGAATGAACAATGACTGTCTTGTGGTCTTGTGGTGGTTTCTTGTGGTTTACAATCACCTCTCAGAGAGTAGACTAGCATAATACACACATGCATGAGAATGTCTGGTTAGGGAAACTGCTTGACAATACAGTTCGACCTCAATTATCCGGCCATGTCGGGACCGGCGCTCATTCGGATAAGCGAATTGGCCGGATATGGGAGACACAATGTTAATGTATATAGCTGCCGTCCAAGCTACCGTCCCAGTGCACTGGCAGCTAGGCAGGTAGCGTACCCCGCAACGGTGGTGTATAATCTATGCTAGCCTTTGCAAAATTGTAGTCCCTTCTTCACAAAAATAAAGTATATCTTTATGTGAAAATCATACATGTTTTACCTCATTAGATATTGAGAAACCTATCATGCACATCTTATGAAAGTACTGAAATAGATCCATGAAAGTCACTGATTTTTCTCAATTTTTGGATGAAAAAAAAAAGTCCTTCACTGCGTGAACGCGTCCGGATAATAGAGATTTCCGGATAAACGGAGGCCGGATAATCGAGGTCAAACTGTATGTGGCAACCAGAATATCCACAGAGAAGCATTATAGTGTCAAATTAAGAGTGATGTGATTCTTAGCAGTGGTGATATCAATTTCATCAATTTTTTATGCCTAATATCTTTGAAGGGATGAATGATATCAGAATAAAGGAACGCGCATTTAATTCTTTTTCATCTATCCCTGATGCCTCTCATAATTCATAATGATGACTAATGTCAGAATGAGGTTAAAAAGATGGTGGTCGCTGTAATATGAAACATTTATTGCAAAATGTAGAGCTACGGGAACATATTTTTCAATCCTGTTTTGACTGCACATCACCTAGAATTCTTTGAACAGTAGTGGTTTGCTGTGGGAGCAGTCAACAGAGTTTGAAAAAGCCGAACAAACACATTTCAAAATCCACAATAAAATTGTATATATTCCATTTCAAAATTACATGACCACTTCTTTTTCTTTGTATACTTTGCCACAGATCATTCTGTTGCAATTAGCTTCTTATGGAGCAACCAAAGTACCAATTTGACATTTTCAGAGCTTGGGTCAACCTCAGCAAAGCATACTATACAGGTCCTCCTGAAGACTTGAGCTGTACACAACTTTGGATTTTTACTTAATAAAACCCATTAGGCTTTCATGCATTGTAAGCCATCCAGGAACAGTCTCATCTGAGCAGTGCGTGATACATCCTTATGTATGCTCACTGGAGAAATTACAACAAGAACAACAAGAACTATTATCTAGCTAATGCCACGGAAAATATGTCGTACTTCCTTTGAATAGAGCTTACTTGACTAGGAAAACAAATATGAGCTTTAAAGCATTCTGTGTACACGCTATAGTCTTTGGTCAAAGTTTTTTAATCTTAATCATGATAAACAAATTATAAACCTAGCATGTGCCCCTCGTATACCATTCTGTGTACTCCCATTCTGCTATATTTTACAGGCCTTCAATGAGAAAGCAAAATTGAACAAATTCCATCTAATTGTTCTTGTTTTAAACAACTGTAACTCTGATATCAGATTTTTCAAATGAGCTGTTTTAGCACAATTATGAGACATATTCTTTATCTGAAAGTCAGTCCAAATTGGAAAAGATGTTATCAAACAAGTCAAGCAGTAGCTTATAAAATGTATTAGCAATCTTCCCTTTTTTTTTTGTTCTATTCTTATTTTCTCATCAATTACATGCCTGGAATGGGTTCATTGACACATGTGTCTAAGATGTTTTTATCAGTTTGTCTGTCTTGTTTTGACCTTTAACCAAACTATTTCTAGCACAGAGTTAAATTCAGTCTAGCTCATCAGTGGAAATTTTGATGGAAAAATTAAAGATCAGTGTTTATGTGGTAACTTTCGTTCCCAGTGTTAGGAGGGCCTCAACCCAGATTAGGGTTTGACATCATAGAGCCCTGGTGCTCATATCCATTCATACTTGCAGCGCCAGCCTCATTGAAGCAGTAATAAACACCTCCCACTCACGTGGGAAGTGGATGGAAGGGAGATGCAAATGAATAAATGGATTTCGAAATTGAAATAACGACATCAGTGACGCTAACATTTCCACCTACCACAAGTCAGAGGCTTATGGAGCTGGCCAGAGTTTGCAAGAAAATTGTTGCTGGGAAGTATTGATGCAAAAGCTCAGAAACAATGATTATCCTCTCAAACTGCTTTACTAAAACCACTGCCTGGTGTGAATTGATGAAGGGCTGAACACGTGTCAAGTCTTATGACGCCCCCCCCCCCCACACCTTGGAAAAAGGTCTGCAGTGTACAAATACAATGATTCAAAGGCAACAATGTTTGTAAATTCAACCTCTCACAAAATAACCTTTCACAATTCACAAAATGGTATAACTGCAAAGCATATTATGGCATATGCAGGAATTGTGATTATCAAACACAAATAACATTTCCATCTGATTCCGCTGTAACAGACCACTGTTCTGAATGAACTTTACAAACACATTTGTTGCATTAAAAGCAACATGCACTTTTCAAATCTTAGAAAAGTGACTGCCTCATATCTAGGAAGCTCAGAGAAAATATGCAAAAAACATACCTGCTTGGCAACACATTCTCATTTAATTTCAGAGTAAACTGCGGCCACATAGAACTAATCACAGAGAAATGGACAGCATTTTAGGATTTCATCTAAATTAAGGTGGCCTCATACTGTATAAGTGGATTTAATTTTGTGCGACTAATTTTTTGTGCTTGGCCGGGTAAAAAGAGTTTCACATGTTTTTAAACTCCATGGAATCAAGACATCAACTACTGGAACATACAAAGCATGGCATGCAAAAATATTTGTGTGCTTTTATTTTCGCGCTAGCTTCTGATTGTGCGAAGTGCACAGAGATTTCAACACCAAAAAAATTTTGACTTTTGCAGTAATTGACAACTTTGATACTATACCAAACTAAGTATTCACTTAGGTGCTTTGAATTTCAGTAATAAGTTACTGATTACAGCCATTAGCACAATTTGCAATAAGCCATTAAAAGTCAGTCATTATTCCCAAATCTAACTACAAGACACTGCCATGATTCTAAAAAATGGGCCAAGTGTGACATATGGCTTGATCACGATAAATCTTCTCTGTCTATCTTGCACATTTTTGAAGTGTGAAGGATGGACACCATCGTTATGGTCACCACCGAGTTTTGAACATGTCTAAAACTAGCAAGAGGGCAATGGTTTCAGAGTGTGTCACAATTTCCTCATGAGTGTATTAAAAGTGGCATATTTGTAGCTCTAGAATAGTAGAAACGGATAAAGGGTAATTCAAATGCATTGAAAGCAACTCCTATCACCTGGGAAAATTTCCCACTTTTACAGTATTATGCAACAGGAACCAAACAAAAGGAAGCAGTGCACCTGACCAGGGAGATGAAAATGGACGAAAGCATGGAGAAATTGTTTTCTTCACATTCACATGAGTATGAGTCTTCTTTGTATATTGAATTGTCTGTTTTCATTTACCATTGTTAAGCAATGAAATAAGTTTAAGTTGCAATATGTCTTCATGAAATTGGCTTTTTGTGCAATACAATTTATAGCTTGCTTGTAGGGGCTGGTTCTTTAGTGTATGTATTTTATCCTCTTACTGTAAACACTAATATTTTCACGCGATTATTTTTTTTTTCACGCTGGGTGGCTCAAAAACCTATTTGCGGGTTCTTGAATTTGCGTGGTGCAATTGTAAACCCATTCAAAACATGCAGATAAAATTGTGAAGATATTTTTGTGGGTTTTGCTAAAAATAGCACGAAATATGCAAAAATTAATGTACCGCAAAAATTTCTATGTTTACATTAATTGAATGGATGATTTAAATAATAGTGCAATTCTACACCAAGGTCTAACTGCCATTGCTCTAGAATACTAAGATATAGGAATGAAACCATATTATGCACATCCATGTTGGTTTGACACTGGCATCTGACTGAAGAAATTCAACCATGTAAGCCAATTTACATTCCAATCGATTGAGATCACAGCATGCGCCTGGCATCTAACGCATCACAGTCGCTCTGCTCACATAACCATTGTAACAAGGTCTCGATAAGCTTACGGATAATGCAATAGGATCAATTTGATCGCAGATGCAATGCATCTCGTCGCGGTCTGGAAAACTGGCAAGAACGTGGCAGTGTCGTACTATCACCGCCGCACAATCGCCATCAGCGGAGGTTGATCGTAGAGAAGCCGTAATGTAATAGCATTGCAGCCCAAAATGGAGATGGGCAGCAATTCTGCCATGCTTTGTCAATTTTTCACAGATCGCCATGGTCACCATGATATTGCCTTACTAGTGAGATGGGGGTATTACATAAAAGCTTTCACCTGTGTGCATGTGTGAAAAGTTCATTTCAGCAGACTACCACGCTCTTTTAAAACCAATTAAGTATTCATAACCTGCAATGGGACTAGATGCTCCCTTTATGAAATCTGATTCCCTCTGAAAGCCTGGTGCACAAAATGAAATATTCACATCCTTCTGTGGAGGGATGATCACTAGAGAATAATGCCAAGTTGGGTCTAATGCTGGGTGTGCGTGACGACTCACATAGACAGGTAATCAGGTCATCCATGTTTGCCCTCACACTCTCAATATCACTTGAATGACCTTGTCGAAGGCACAAGGAGTGAAATCTTGCACCAGTCACACAGTTATCATATTCAGTGTACATCCACTTCACCACTGACTACTACAAAGAAAAACACCCCATTCCTTCTTTTTGTGTGTGTAAGTGTGTGTTTTATCTGGTGGTGCAATTAAATGCCTGGTTAGATCTTACTTGGCAAAAATCTGAAAAGTTACTTCAAGAGACATTGGAATTTCTACAATCTGATGTTTTGACAAAAGTAATTATGCTCCATTCCACATACTAAGTGATATACATAAGGCCTACAGTATAATACTTGTTTGCTGGCTGTAGGAACTTTACATAGAAGCTTTGTTTCACTGCATGCAAAACATTTTACATCAAAAGTATCAAAATGGAAAGGAAGATACACAGCTCTTGTTAATATTTGGGAACCACAGCAGGTTTGGATAGGGCTTTTCCACAGCAGAGAAGCATTGCTTTCACTTGGCCTTGTGTGGACCTGAAAGTGTGAGGTAGATTGGGAACTAGTCTCACCTGTGTTGAATTTAACACATAAGTGTTAGCCTTCTGAAGAAACCCTTCAATTCATCACTTGCACCATCCCAAGGCAACTCCACAATTCCCCATAAAGGTAGCTCACTAAAAAGCACCAATAACTCAAAATAGCCTTTATCAATTCTTTTACAAAACATGAGATCAAAACCAATGAGCAAACCATCCCCCCCCCCAAAAAAAAAAGAAGAAGAAAAGATAAGGAAACTAGAAATTGTTGACACCATCATATTTTTTGTATTCTAATTTATCACTTTTGACATAACAAAAGCAAATGGTTAATAACAATGTCTCTATATGCTGTAAATTGACCTCTGACATTGACCTTTGTGGCAGCTTTTGTATTGATATTTTTGTTACTGTCATATAGTCCAGCTGATGATAGAAATTAATGAATTTAATCTAACCCCTTGATGTCTCTCTTCAGACCTGAGTAAAAATCATTATTAGTAATGTTTTTTTTTCTTCATAATGAGAAATGCCTCATTTTCAACTTTGACTTGCTATCAATATTGTTGGTCTCAACAGGATGCACAAGATGAGACGCATCTCTTATAAACTCCATGGGGTACCCTTATGCTACATTTGAACATAGAGGTAATAATCATTGTATGTACACAGACACACTGGCAACTGAAAAACAATGCCTCTGGCATACAAGGAAACAGGTGGTGCCTTACCAACAAAACTAATATGGATTTATTACTGTGTAAGCTATTATGAGGTTAATTTGCAGTGGAAGAAGATCCAAATATTGCCCAACAAACCACAATCTGATCCACATCCAAATCCAATATCCAATACAATGGGATCAGAATATTCTAATATTATTATTATTATTATTTTGAAATCTGACATTGCATTAAAGTTCTGACAGTCATGTACTATTCATAGACAGAGATCAATTTTATCTTGAAGAGAGCACACCTTCAGTTAAAGTTTGACCAATGAATAGAATTTAGAAGAAGGCACAGTGCTGATTATTCACTCAGGCACACATTGTAAAATTAACAAATTGATATATTTGTTTGGCGCACTAGTCTCGTAATAAATCAATAATGTTTAACATAAAGTATGTTTTTGTCTGCAGTCAGCTTGGATGCTCTAAATTATCATGATGATTTTAGAATGTGAAGTGTAGCATTACCTCCAGAAGTTACCTGCTTGTGAAAACAACAACAAACCAAAACAAATAAACAAAGAAACAACAAGGAAAAGTAGAAATTACGCGGTGCGTAATATGTCCCCGCCGGAAGTAGCATTTAGTAGCAAAATGTACAATATAGGTAAAAAGATCAAGGTCAAAGGTCAAAGAAGACAAAGGTCAAAATTCTATGTAGAAGTTTTGAAGCCCTCACCTAGTGCCATCACATAAAGCAAACGGAATCGAAATCGGGTTAGAAATGGCGAAGGAGTAGCATTTTGTAGCCAATGTACAATATAGGTAAAAAATCAAGGTCAAAGGTCAAAGAAGTCAAAGGTCAAAATTCTGTGTAGAAGTTTTGAAGCCCTCACCTAGTGCCATCACATAAAGCAAACGGAATCGAAATCGGGTTAGAAATGGCGAAGGAGTAGCATTTGGTAGCAAAATGTACAATACAGGTCAAAAATCAAGGTCAGAGGTCAAAGAAGTCCAAGGTCAAAATTCTGTGTGGAAGTTTTGAAGCCCTTACCTAGTGCCATCACTTAAAGCAAACAGAATTGAAATTGGGTTGCAAATGGCGAAGGAGTAGCATTTTGTAGCAAAATGTACAATATAGGTCAAAAATCAAGGTCAAAGGTCAAAATTCTGTGAAGAAGTTTTGAAGCCCTCACCTAGTGCCATCACATAAAGCAAACGGAATCAAAATCGGGTTAGAAATGGCAAAGGAGTAGCATTTTGAAGCAAAATGTACAATATACGTCAAAGGTCAAGGTCAAAGGTCACAACTGAAATTCTGTATAGAAGTTTCAAAGCTCCCATGTAGAGCTATCATATAAAGCAAACAGAATCAAAATCGGGTTAGAAATGGCGAAGGAGTAGCATTTTAAACATTTTGATCACACACAGACGCACAGACGGACGGACAGACGGATACACACACGTACGGAGCCCATTTCATAGTCCCCTGCTCAAACTCGTTCGGCGGGGACAAAAAGGCACACTAAGATTTTATGTTTACAATTAAGGTACAGGATTATCTACTTTCCTATACTAGGATATATAATAGTGTAATTTGAACTTTTTGATGCAACTGTTATCTTAAGACTGCTATTTCAAGACAGCATGATGGATAGCAAAGGTGAGCTACTTAATTTGAAACAAAAAGTGTATGGTTTAGTGTTAACTTGGAGGAAATGCACTGAAAGGTTTGAATCCACAGGAGAGTTAGGTGAATGTTTTGCTTTTCCATTCATGATTTAAGTGTTTCCACAGCAGGAGCTGGATCTTGGGTTAGGAATGGACACAACTGGTATCCCTGATTTAAATGTCATGCATCCATGGAATGATCGCGCATGTAAGTGGGTACTAGCCACTGACCAGTATTTGCTTCCCGACAGTCCCATCCTCAGTGTTTGCCTACAGGAGATGGATACCGGCTGGTTGCTAAGATATTGACTGGTTGCCAGGATACTGTCCTCCAGTCATTCACCATGATATGCCTCATTGCAGAGTACATGTCATCCACACTAATAGTCTGTCTCCTCACCAAACTTTGACCAATGAGAAACCTATTTTCTCGCACATGTATTTTATTCCCTGTAATACTAACCCTTTCCTCCATCATTCTGAGGTATATAAGTCAAATAGGACACCACAAAACATATGAAACTAGAGGAATTTAACAATTGCACACAGTTGACTGGAATACCTCCACTTCAAATGCAATCATTACATGTGCCATAAGACCACCATCCCTCACTGTACATCTTGATGAAGTTCTCTGAACTTGACCTTTAACCTTCTCTCTAAAAAAAAAAATCATATTTATTCTTGTCCTTTATTTAAATAAAATAATATCATTACTGACCTAAACTGGATGAAATTTATGACCAGAAAAGACATTTTGGTACATTTTGGTAGTCTTCCCAATTCACCTTTCATCTGTCATTTTAGGCAAACAATTAGATTCAAAACTTATTTCCTCTAACACAAATTCTTTCAATATGAGATACCAGAAAAGTTAATGTTAAACAATGCTCATGAATACACATATTGAAAAGGAAAAACAAGTAAATAACAATTATAATAATGATAGCTATAGCAATACTAATAATAATCATCATAATCATAATAATCAGACAACTTGTCTTGCCTCTGCAGTCCCACTCTACATGGTTGCTGATGTGCCGGACAGACTCCAACCACTCACTCATTAGCTATCCCTAAAGAGGGTCATTTTCTTTTGACGGTCAAACCTTTTATCCTATTGTCTTCCTGAGCAACTTTCATCATTGCGTACAAAAACACGGAAATGATTTTGTCCTTGTTATGCTGATTTCCTTGATGATGGTGATGAGCAAAAATACAAGCTAAAGAAACAATAGGACAATTGTGATGTCTGGCATACATCCTGAATGTCTTATTTACCATGCAACCCTGAAGTATCTATTCCAATACTTCCATCTGTTTTACTTCATTGTTCATCAAGATACTCCTTTCTGTTTCCTTCAAACTTTATTTGATTTATGCATAATGATATTACATTGGACTATGCCATCATTTCACCTGTGTCACTGTTTCTTTGACATACTTTTGCACTGCATGAAAACCTCTGGCACTAAAGTTTTATGAGTGCATGGTATATCTCAATATGCTTGGGCGAGGTACTAAGAAAATTCATGAAATGTTTTTCTATTTCTTGATATCACAACTAGATGTGGGCAAATGGATGAATAGATGAAAACCTAAAAACATTATGCCTCCTGCACCTTTCCTGAAACATGTGAAACTTTGAATCCCATAAATTTCCAATCATTCATCTGATTTACATGGAACTTTTACCATATCAACACATTTTTTTTTTTTATGATAAGATTGAGTAGAATGGCATTTTTAACATACTGAATGATCAGGATTTTTGGCTATGCTGATGTTTGTTATATGACATTATACACATTAACATTACTAAGTTCAAACCATTTTTGAATATTCTGCTAATGTTCTCCTTCTCGTGACCAACTGAGACTTCCAAAATGCCAAAAAAAAAAAAGAGAGAAATAAATCATCATTTTGATGAGCTAGTCCTCATGAAATTTGAGCTGAACCTGGCTTCGGTCCAGAGACACACACACCAAAGCTCACCAAATGTGATATCCATGCCAGAAGAGTCCTATAACCAGGAATAAAGTTCACCTGTCCAATATGTTAATCACTGGACACACAACAGATTGTCACAGCATGTCAGCTAAATCATAAATTTGAGACACATTGGACTGAATCCACCCTTTTCCAATACCATATTATAGCTCAAACCGGAAATGGAAATGGTGTCTGATGACAAACTAAGTTCTTAGCATTGTTCTGACAATCTTGCCTCATTGCATTACTGTATACACCAAATATTTTGTGAGGTTTTTATTTTCGTGAATTTCACGAGTGAGGTACTATTCGCAAAATTAAATACACGCAAAAATAATGACTCTGATCCCGATATCAATGTGACGTGCACGTATACATTTCTCCGTTCAGTACAGTACTCCACGATCGCAGATTTAACCACTCGTGAAATTGTCGGGGAGTTCAGATTCACAAAACTGTAGACTCGCTAAACGTATGGCGTATACAGTACACTTGACGCATCAAATACAGTGACCTGATAGTCTACAAACACAACTCTGATTCATTGGACTTTGTGAAACAATAAAGTTCAGTGGGTGATCAGAAGAATAAACTTATCTTTTGATGAATGACCAATAGCAAAAAACTGTGAGAGGGTTTTTACACAGCTTTACTAGAGGATTCATGGTCCCGAAGACAAAAGAAATATGTGACCCGCTACAACAAAAGGATCCAAAAGTCGCGGGAGGACAATTTTCTGAAAGTTACTCTTCTACTCTTCTACTATAATTTCATATATAACACAACTCATAAAAGTACTCGGTTGCGGAGATATTGATGATTTTATTAGCGCATGTCAAGTGTTTGAGGAAATCAGAGTTTCGAGAAAAATGCCTTCCAAGTTATCCTTCCGACGCTATCATGATCAAGGGGAGGTGAGACAGTCTTCACCGCTTGACAATAGAAGGCATGCTCCTAGCGACCTCCGCGATGTTCATTCAAGCTTAGCGCCAGCGGTCTACACACAACCAATCAGTAATCAGGATGCCACGCACTGACCAATAAGATCAATCCCTCGTTGCTAGGGGCGGAGTCTAGTTGTGGCGCTAAATCCAAATCTTCGGACACGTTTCTGTTACATTGAAAGTCGGAAAATCATGGCCCAGAAAAACGCTAATTTCTTGCCTTTTGTTTGATCATTTAGCTTCGAAATTTCGGCAGATGACAGACAAAACATTAGACTACAAAATTATGCCAAAAACAGAAATCCGATTGTTTTGACCAATTTTGATGATGCGACTTCAAACTTGATTTTCTCGGCTCACCCATCAGCGACTTTAGGATCCTTTTGTTGTAGCGGGTCACATATGATTAGCAGGATAATGAAGACGAGAGGTAACTGAGCATAATATCTTTACAATGTAACTGTAACAGATAACATGTAATTGTTGAAGAGAGGACATTCTTCCCACAATGTTCTCCTCCATTCCTATTCAAAGAGTTTGCCAGTAAATTACTGGTTTCACAGACCTATATTGCTCAGTGAACAGTTGTAATGAAACTAATGAAGTGTACCATGCCTGCAAGACATATGTAAAGACAAATAATAAGATGATTGTTTTCTCTTGATTCCAGGATTGGTATTTCAGGCCAAAGCAATGAACCTTGGTCTGTCAGCAGTCATCTGAGTGGAACATACTGTGCATCAATCAGCCACTATTCATTAAGATTTAGGTTAAAGGCAGAATAGAACCCTCTTACAACCATCCAAATACAATAATACAGTATCTAATCGTGCGTGGCATCTCATATCTTTCAAGAATGTGTCACACCGTCATTCAGACTTGCCGCAGGTCTTGCAGTGAGAAGTCTCACTTGGAATACCCTTCAATTGCATAAAAACTTCTGGATATCTCCTAAAAATATGATATTGCCACGACTGGTGTGTAAGAGTACATGTGAGTGTTGACACTATCACTTTAAACTCTTTTGACATTCCATATCCCTTCCCACCCCCATTACTTTATAGATAATGGCAATATTAGATTCTGATGTCATGATGGTGGATTTGTAGTACAATATTGATGGATTTGATGGATATTTGTGAGCAAATATGATTGCCTTCCAACCAGAACACTATTGTGCTACTGACAATTTATAAGTATCTCGGACGACTCTCTGGGATTTATGAGAAACTAAAACCTCACTTTGTCTACACTTACTACTCATGAAGGGATGGTTCATAAAACATATAATGCCAATGTTTTGCTAAGACTTCATTTTAATTCTTCTCTGTGTATAAGATGCCAATGGATATATTTGAAAAGTAAACTTGAATATAGCAAACTACAAAAACCTAATACCAACCATGAAGTCCCTTAACCTTTCTATTCAATCAAACAAACAAATAAACATACCCTGGTCATTGTAGATACTGTCATACAATTGACAGTAAACAATGTTGACTATATCTCAAAAGGCAATGATCCTATTATGAGCAATAATTGATAAAGGTCAATGAAAGACATGTATTCACAAGACACCATACAAAGGAGAACAATTGCCTTTTCCTCTTGCAGTTCAATGATTGTGCCCTAGTTGTACTATTCAATCAAGTGAAGATAATATGATTATGTGGACAAAGCACAGGCTAGGTGCAAGTTTGAGTGAATGGGAAGTAACCCAGTTACTGACTATCAGTGACATACAAACCTCGTCATCTATTCAAATGAAATAACAAATACAAAACATAATGCCATTTTTACATCCTTGCACACTTTATTTCACACCACCTTGCAATAAGCAAACTGTTTATCTTCACAGAGTGACACAACATGGAGAAAAGCCAATTGCATCTCGTCGCAGACTGTCTTGCTTTAAACTGCTCACTTCATGGGCTGAATTACAGTGTATATTATCTTGATATATTTCGAGTAGCTAAATTTGAAAATGACACAATGAATAATTTAATTATGAAATATCAAAATATATTACATGTCAAAAATGGGAAAGGTATAGTAAAAATAAACCAGTTAATTGAACATGGATCATGGAAAAGTTCTGGAAAGATAGATGATACGAGGTCAAATTCTTTGTGCTGTACAATTCAATAAGTAGAAACTGAAAGCAGCTTTCCAAAGGTTCTGGTTTAATAAGTTGAATGGGAATCAGTTGGAAATTGTGACAATCAAATAATGCAAGATGACAGATTGATTCAAATAAAAAACTGGTGATTTAATTGACATTGCAATATTGAAAATGAACTGTTCTATACTTACTTGGCACTGGAAATTTCTTGCGGTATGTTAACAAAAATCAATCCACTCTTTTCTTTTTGCCATGTACCCCGAAAGAAGTTATTGACATTGTTTCTAAATTCAAGAATAGTAAGAGTCCTGGTTTTGATAATGTTAATGTTATGATGTTAAAAAAAAGTTATTCATATCTTAGCTTATCCACTGAGTTTAATCATCAATTTATCTTTTACATCAGGCATTGTTCCGGATTCAAATGAAAATTGCTAAGGTCATTCCAGTTTACAAGGGAGGGTCAAAAGAAGAAGTTAGTAATTATCGCCCTATATCTATTCTTCCTCTTTTCTCAAAGATATTAGAAAAATGTGCGTATAATCGTTTATCTGGGTTTTTTGGTGTTTTTTTTGAAAAGAGCAATATAATTAGTAATAAGCAGTTTGGATTCCAAGCAGGACATTCTACATCTTCTGCCATTGTGGAACTCATACACAAGGTCGTTGATACTTTTGATGATAAAGAAATAATGATTGGTCTTTTTTTAGATTTGAGTAAAGCCTTTGATTCATTAAACCATTTAATTTTATTGCAAAAACTTAATTTGTGTGGTGTAAGAGGAGTGAACCTACAATGGTTTGATAGCTATTTGCTTTTTTTTGTTATATATAAATGATATGTGTAATATTTCAGATTCTTTGCAGTTAATAATGTTTGCGGACGACACCAGTATGTTCATGAAGGGTAGAGATCCAGTTGTACTACAAAATGATTTTAATAAAGAATTTTTGAAATTTTTCGATTGGTAAGACTGTAATAAACTTGTTCTTAATGCAAAGAAAACAAATTATATGGTATTCACGAAAAGACAGATAGATATCAACGAAATTAAGATTGAAGTTAAAGATTTACATTTTGATCAAGTTTGTTTGATTAAATTCCTTGGTGTGACAATAACAAACTTAATTGGAATGAACATACTGGTGTCATCTGCAATAGATTGTCAAAAAATGTAGGGATATTTTATAAATTGCAATATCTTTCAAGAAAGGTGTTGCTTCTTCTTTATAATACTCTTGTATTATCTCATTTAAACTACTGCGCAATAGCTTGGGCAAATTCAGGTATGACCAATGCCAGGAGATTGTTTTTATTGCAGAAAAAGCTGGTCCGTATTATTCATCACTGTGATTTTCTTGCCCATACATCGCCTATATTTTTTAATCTGAAGATTTTAAAATATAATGATATATTTTGCAATTTTTATGTACTTATGTTTTAGGAAGATGTTTCCAAAATGTTTGATTAACTATTTTCAAATGAGTGATAACAAAAGATATGATATGAGAATCAAAGATAAATTTACATTACCTTATGCCAGAACCCTGCCATCATATAATTCTATATTTTTTAAGGGCCCAAAAATATGAAATGCTATTCCGATTGAAATAAGACAGAGTTCATCGCTGAATGTGTTTAAAAGAAAATTAAGATTGCATGTTTTAAATCAGTATGTCGAAGTTGTGTGATAAATTACTCTTTTACAAAATATGTCAGTGTGTGTGTGTGCGTATGTATATGTGTATTAATTCATAAAGAAATGTATTCAATTAATATTTTGATACTTTATGAATGAAATAGTATGGGGACAGGACTTTCACATAAGGCATAGCCTTTCTGTCTGTCTCCGAACACTTTCAAATGTATTCTATATTCGTAATGTTATACTGATGTTTATTGTGATCATTCTTTTCTTGTTAAAGTATGGTGTTTTCAATTGTTTGTATTTTTCCTCTGTTTTTACTGAAAGTGTTGAATAAATCTGAATCTGAATCTGAAAAAAACAAACAAACTTGGGTGATTTAAGATGAATTTCTCATCCAATATTTTTACATTTTATTTCATTTTTTTTTTTGCAAGAATGTCTGAATCTTTCAAAAGAATATAACTGGAGCAAAATCTTTAAATTCAAATTTGGAAAATTATTCAATAACAGAGTAAGGTAATATATATATATATATATATATATACATATATATATATGTATATATATATATATGTATATATATATGTATACATATATATATATATACATATATTTTGTATATTATATAATATGTAATTTGGAAAATTATTCAATAACAGAGTAAGGTAATATATATATATATATATACATATATATATATATATGTATATATATATATACATATATAGATATATCATTTAATATCACCTATCAAAGATAATTTGGTTCAATGGAAGATTGCACCAGATATCGTTTGTAACCATCATATGGATGTTAAAACAGTCATATTTTGTTGCAATGCCCACAGGTGAACTCATTTCAATATTAACCAATTCAATGAAAATATTAAGATTGATGAGATAATATTAGTTACCCACTGCTTGTTTAAGAAATATGGACAAATATCTACGGTCTGGTGCCATATTCCATGAGGCTGGAGGCCAAATTTCCCGTATTTCGTAAGAACAAGCAGGAGGTAACGATTTTATCTTTTTAAGTGTAGATCTACATGAATTCTGTAGTGTAAGCTCATTGGTAAAGTTACACAGGCAATCCGGGATTTCACTAACCTTCTTCTCCCTGATTTATTCTCGTGAATGATGCTGAAATCGCCGGCTGTCAGCCATGTTGACTTACGTCTCGCGAGCTGATTATGCGCGCATATACGTACACGCGCAGCTACAGGTGTAGCTGTGTAACATCATGACATCATATCATGGAATACGGAAAATATTCAGTGGCGGATTTAGCGCATGCGCACAATGTGACCTTATTCACGGAATAAGGGAAATATTCAGTGGTTGGTCTGAGTAACACAGGGTAATACGGGATTTTATCAATTACATGATTGACCAATGAGATTACAGATTTCACGATCACTAAAAGATGTTATTTATTGGTTATGATCTCAAAATGAAGATATGTTTCTCCCAATGTAATCCTAATATTTGTGCAATTCACAATACAGGAATTGTATATGTTATGTCAACTTACTCAGAACAGTATAAAGAAACAAAAAAAAAAATGTAAACCGTGAAATAGAATCTATAATATATGATGCACCTTTACTATCATTATGATTGTGGTATTTGATTTGTTTGTATGTTGAATTATTTTAATGGAATAAATACCTCTATGAGGAAAAAATATTGCTTAGCACTTCCTGTATTAGGCATTTTACATGTAATATAATGGGTAAGTTTGATTCTTTGTTTTCTGCTCTGAATGACCACAGATGAGAAAAGGTTGGCTCTGTGCTTGGATAAAGAATTTCAATGGTTCAAGCTTTGTGCTTCTAGCAATACATTATATCCATTCGTCTGTTGAGAATGAGAAGGGCGTTAAGTAGTCTTGAACACTATGGGTTTAGTGGCAACTTAACGCCCTTATCATTCTCAACAGACGCATTGTTCTACTGAATATTGTCTCATCTATTCAGTGTCACAAAATGGAAAGGAAATTATCAAAGCAATGAGAAAGTCAATGAAGCCACACCTTGCTATGGTGTGATTGCATTCCAATATTTCTTGCAATCTTTGCCTTACTCATATGTCATAAAAATCATTGTCTCTTTAAGCAATAAAAAAAAAAGGAGGTAGCTACTCTGACATTTGTAATAATTTGTCCGAACATACCAGGGGCTTGTGTGGACTGTTCTCTGTGAAGTCTTGCTAGATCTAAAAGGAGGCAGGAGATCTTAATTGATAAATCCTTACCTATGATGAGAATGGGTTTTCTTGCAAATCTGAGCCGACCCCTTAGGCCCTGGTACTGCTGCCTGCAGCCTGCTGACCAGAGGCGCACCACGTACTCACAGCTGAAGAATACCACCAGGAAAACTTCCTGTACCAGTTGGGGTGAAATAAAAGGGGGCATGGTTGGGAATAAAATGTAAAGCATAATAACACCGCTCTGACAGATGTTTTCAGGGCTGCAAGAGAAATCATTCATTTATTCAGAATGTTGAGTAAACTTGCATCAATTTATTGAACTTCAAAATTTACAACAGTCTACATACATTGGCATTCCAGAAGAAGAAATAAAAATTATGAAACATTTAGAATTACTTGTACAACAAAAATTGAGATGTCAGAATTTCATCATGGTCTCTAAACTTTACAAGATAAAATCTTAGAAAAGAAGTCAAGCTCTGCATTATGATGAATTTCACAAAGTTTTAAAATGCTTTATAGGTAATTGCTAAAAATCAGAACTTTTTACCTTACAGCTTCAGCCAGGAACTCTTGACCTCATCATCAACATCTTTCAATTTATCTTTTTTTTTTCCTAGCAATGCAAACTTACACCCTATTCTATAACCCGAAAAGCAATATGCTGCTTTTGCCATAATGACAGAACACCATAGAAAGTTACATTTCCATTACTTTAAAAATAATGTGGATCATATAAGAAGCTACAGTTGATGATCATGTTGTCCAAATATCCTGTTACCTCTGAGATATTGTAAACTCATATAGGGACAATATAGACCACATCCAATTCCTGTAAGTAAGATGGCAATAATCACACGGGGGTAAGAGGAATGTGTAGGACTGATGTAAGGTTGTGACGCTTGTAATTGCTGGCCTATGACATTACCATAAAGAAGCAAAATTACCACTACTTACTTAAAGTAACCCAAATTGAATACATGTATGTATGGTTCAGGCTTTTGTCTCAATATACCATGCCCTCTCTTTCACCACCCCTTCGCTGCTGTCCCTCATGACATACTGAAGGACACAATATTGTTGTCGCCTTGAATATCTCATTAACATAATTATATGTCATAATCACCTATATTTTTTCCAACAATGTCTATTATTGATCAAAGGACAGCTTGGCCATCATATTCGTCTCAATAAAGTGGTATCAGTCCATAAAAGTGATGGATAGAATATTCAATCCCATGTGTTTAGCAAAAACAGCAGAATAAAGTAAACTAATTTCTCATTTAACACTGCCACAGCTGAGCCCCCCTTCTACACTATTGATGGTTTTGACACTGTCACTACTGTTATAAGGTGCTGTGTGTGGTAATAAAGGGCCAAGATAGCCATGGCTATTACACCAAGAGACAACTCTGACAGATCATCAATCCTACAGGCCACATGAGTCCACAGGAAGTATCCTTTCATGTCAATACAGCTACAATTTCAAATTATTTAGCATGATCCCAGTAGTAAGGTTGATAATATAATAAGCATCCATGGTAAATACAGTAAATGCGGAATATACTCCATAACACCGATAGATTTTTGAATTGATTACTTGTCTTCTTGTGGTATTCACTGTTTTTATTATGGTACACAGTCATGCAATGAGCTCTATGGATTTTTATACTGTTCCTTTACTATATGACCAATGAAGCATGCTTTGTCCTGCACAGTTCCAGAATGTATGCACTCAAGCAAAATGCATATATCAACCCTGGTGCAATTCTATCTCAATGCAGTTGATGTGCACTATAAAGTAAAAATATGTATCACATACTATCTCAACTGCAGATGTCCTTAGAGTCAAGATTTTGTCATCCTTGCAAAGTATGCATTGTTTCTCTCATTATATTCATTTCTACACATATCTTGTGTTAAATTTTATGAATTATACTTCTTACAAATTGCTTAAACAACATAATTTGTCCAGTACATCAAGTACAAGCTTTGTTTTATTAATTGCCTTTCGTTTGATGGAAATAAAGTATAACTGAATTAAATACATTGAATTTCAAAATTTTGCTTCATTCACCCTTGAGCCATTTATCTGAAAAAACAACAAACAAATCCTAATCACATATCGCTCACTGCATCTTTTCCCAGGATTTCAGAAAGTGGACTTAGTCCTGCCATGCGTTTTTGGATGGTTGCCTCAAACTTTACCAAGTTTAGAATGGCTGGAGTCAAAACTTTTGCATGATGCATGATTTTCATTGAACATTATTTTACATTTGAACAACAGATATCTTTCAACCCTGCCAGTTTGTAAAAGTTTATTTCAAATTTGCCTCAATACATCAGATTTCACCATACAAGCCCTCATCCAATTTCTTCAATAGAGATGCTGACAGACACTCTGGTGACTTAATTTCAGAAATTATCCTACTGTGTTGACTAAGCTGTATGGTGTTTAACTACATGAAACAACATTCAATCATTAAATGTTTTTAGAAATCTATGAAAAAAATACCATGCTGATAAAATGTTCAGTAAATAACTTACTGTATACACCACTATTTTCGCGTACAGATATTTTCGGGAATCACGATATCAGTGGCATTTTCGCGTGTTGTTAAATTCGCGATTGATACTAGTAGTAGTGGGTCTACTGCCAAGCCCGAGAAACACGTTCAAACACTTGCCAACAAACTCGTAATGTTTTTCCATTTGCATTGTGACTTCCCAAACATGACAATAGAAAAGACACAGTAGAAGATTTATAAAATGAAACAATAATTACAGGAACTTGCATTCACAAGTACCTACCAAATGTTGCAAGAAATAGATGGAGACTACAAAGTTTCAGAGCTGCGCTAGCGCTAGCGAAAGTTTTACATGCATCCCTACGCCTCACCCAACCACGTCGAGCCGGTGTTCGTTCGCGTAGGGTAACGTAGCATGGAGATTGCACATTTTAATGCACGTTTATCATCGTATTGCACTTCCAGAATCGGTCGCACCGTACGCACTCGAAGTGGAAATTAACGTACTAGTAATAGTATGTGTACGTACTGGGCGGTGTAACAGCCGCGTTCTGGTCCGGCCAGCGTGGGATGCATTTTGTCATCAGTTTGTACATAAGGTATGACGGGGTAATATTTTCGCGTGTTTTTAATTTCGCGATCAGCCCAAAGCTCGCGAAATTCGCGAAAATAAAACCCTCGCAAAAATAACAGCGTATACAGTATTCTTACACCACTAACTTCAAGAAATATGAGGTACAGTGTATGGTAAATCTGGTTACCCACAGATTCTTTGGAAGCATAATTTTCAAACCTATTTACTCATAGCTTTATATTTTTATGATACAGTACTCTCCGCATAATCAGGTAGGCTCGGGCAGAGCGTTTCTTACCCGATTAAGCGGAATACCCGATTAAAAGAAGAACACGTCTCATTCACATTTGACACACACAATTTGTATATGTACACGCATTGTATACTCCACCAAACACCTACACTGTATGCTATGCGTGCTTGCAAGGCACATTATACATACCTTACACTTGCTCAGTAACGAGCAATAATTTACACTCTTTTTATGGACAAATGTGTCTTCAGAAAACTTTGTGGTTTGAGTATAGACTCCTCGCTAACGCGCAGGTGTTTTCCGAAATGAACATGTCTCTTTGAGTGCGCTAGTCATGTAGAACGTCAGGTTACTTTTCGAGGAGTGACTGCGGAAAAGTAAAATTATGGAGCTGGTGCATGGCCTGATTTTCGTTGCAAACTTCTCGTATTGTGAATGTTGTTGTGGGGCAAGGGTGGAGCGCAAGTGTGTTCAACTCCTGTCTGTCTAGATGCAGTTGTGAGTGCCAGCTGTATGTGTAATGTTGGTTTATGTGTGGCAAGTCGGTACTGGTACATGTGTTTTCATGTTTAATCCACTCCCCAAATGATCGGTCTTCTTTGCAAATTAAGCAGAGAATGCGATTAGCCGTGGAAAATTTGACATTCATGATTTCTTAAAGTCGTATATATATGTGATAAAATGTGGGTAGAAATTAGATAAGAAGAAAATTATTTACCCATTTATGCGGAGAGGCAACCCGATTATCAGGTACATGTAATTTTAATGTGCATTGGAACTGATTTTGACATTATTACCCAATTAAAAGGAGTAGCCATTTAAGCGATACCCGATTACGCGGAGAGTACTGTATCAAAGACTATAGTAGCATATAGAACCACACAGCTGATAAAAATTGTTTGTTTGTTTTTTTAATATGGGAAGCAAGCTCTATGTGTCTTGATAAAATGTAGAGGGGCAATGATAATGAGTTGCTATGTTTTGTCATTTTAAACTGATTACTCAGTCTTCACAATCTTGATAAGAATGAGTTTGAACTGGTTGTAACTGCTGAACTCAAACCATGTATGCAGTCACTGAAAGGCTGGAATTAATGCTTCAAAATCAAGGATTACATGCAATTTTGCAAATAAACAACAGAAATAAATGAGGAGAGCAATACTGATGATTACTTTCCCAAAGAGACATTATAAAGCCCCATAAGGATTCAGTCAAATTGAATATCTGAATATAATCTTCAACCCTCTAATATGTAAGGACTCAATGACTTTGAAGATAACATGTGAACATGTATCTATATGCATGACATACATATTGTCACATATACATTTTAATATGCATGCATATGCATACGCATGCCGTAACAATGTAAGGGTACCTGAGCCAGTGCTGCATACTTGTGCATACATCACTGTGTGCTGCATTGTACTTTCATAAAAACTTGTGCAGGAACTAACTAGAAGCATATTATATTCTGCGTAGAAACAAAACCATAGTTCCAACAACAGTAGTTTTAACAGGCATTTCTTTACTTGATTTCTGAATAAAATGATGTAATGTCATCCTCTAATTTCTTCTTTAAAAAAATGACAAAAAATCATATGCATTGAGATCATATTATTAATTTCTGAATTTCTTACCACATTTTGCATAGTTGCATGGACCTCACTTTTAACTGGTTGATTATGAAATGAACAAAGTCTTAACGAACAAAAGAACCATGAAACTTGGTCAAATAATTTTTACTGTGCAAAATCTCACCAATCATTTTTAAGAGTGTATGTCAGATGACTGGATGATCTTGCCTGCTTGTTTTTATTTTAATATGCACAAAGAATTCTGATTTCATTCCAGTGATATCTAAACTTTTTTGTTGTCTATAAGAGAACATATGGGCAATCACTGAGTCAAGATTAAATCTCTTTCATAACACAAATCTGCAAAGCTTGTGTTTCCATTAAAAACAAAAATCAATGCAATTTCTGAGAAAATGGCAGAGCTGCTATAAATCGTAGCTGACTGGTCTCATCCAACAATTTGACAGACAATCAATGACGTCAGCCTCTGCGTTTCTAAATAACTCGGAGAAGCCCAACATTAAGTTCATTTGTACCCTGATCTTGGTACAAGCTTTGCTGTGGGCTGATATTGAATGTGGAAAACATACAATAGAATGCAGAATCCATACAAGTTCCCCTGAGTTGAATCAAGGCTGTTTGTGATATATGCTTGTATGCTTGTGTATGTCCCTATGAAGCATCAGTTTTACTTGACTGACTGACTTGACTGATACAATATACTCCATTTTCTTCAATTATTCAATAAGATTTCTGACACACTCCCAAAATATCCTCTGATCTCTGACTTTTGACACAATCAGTCAAAAATTTAAAAGATGTGATATCCTGTCACACAAATGTTTTGATAATGCTTCTACTTTATCTCATCCAGTCTATTCAAATGTCTTTGAAATTACATTTACAGTACTGTGATTTACAGAGAGTCATCCTTGATCTTGAAATTTGACTAACAGATCACCCTGAACAATAGATTCCACGAACTGTTCAATTGTAGCTGTCTTTGCACAATGATTGCTCAAAAGTTAATGAGAGTCATAAATCTTTATTCAATTACCATAATATTAATTTTTGATGCAAGACTTTGCAAATTATGAATTATACAAGTCCGTCCTTGTGTGCTACCTAATCAATGGTATATGCACCAAGTTTCTACAAGATATCCCATGTAATTCTTCAATTATCACATGACTGCAAGAGGTTGGTACACTGACCGACAGACATAAGACTCATGGAATGTCAATGCCTTTGGTACCATGGGGTGGTGCAGGCACAGAAATAATAGTTGCAATCACACACTGAGGTTGCTGGTTTTTGCATTGTGATACAAAAACATTTGCCACCATTCACACATGCTGAGTAGGACAAATTGTCAATATGTTTCATCAAAACAAAAAAATCAGAAATGACTGAAACGTGATCTTGGGCAACCAAGTGTGCGTACCTACTGTGGCAAGTTGCATTATGGGATTTAAAAAAAGATTATAGTCTCAGTGTGCCATTCACACACACACTGTACAGGTCAAATCATTGAGATTCAACCCCCCCCCCCCCCCAAAAAAAAAAAAAAAAAAATCAAGCGGGACTGATTTTCACATCACGATGCAGATTGCAATAACTGATATTTATTTATTTTTTCTCTACACACACACAAATGAACAGTTTTTGCATCAAACTGGAAAACTCAAGTTTCAGAAAGCATTAATTTTGGGTGTGTGTGAATGCAGCTCTTGTTGTAAACACTCTAGACAAGGAAATGATGAGTCATGCTGATTAAAAACCAACCATCAAAGCCACACACTTCCATGATTCCTATCCTGAGGCCAATCCCACCTAATTTCACCATGGGACATCAGAGGTATCAAACATGCTACATTGAAAGGTGGTAAATTCTCTCATAGCATTATGGGTAGAAGATACCTTGGAGATATGGATGAAGTGTGATCTGCAAAAGTTGGCACAAAATTTGTTAAAATTTAATCTAGGTTATCAATGCATTTCACTATCATTTTGTTTGTTGTTCCATAAATAGAAGCTGTACCGATAACTTTGCTGTGGAACTGGAGGACTCAAATGTGATATATTCCTGTCCATTAGGAGGGATAACAGACAAGTGTAATGCATATTTCCTTTAAAACACTCTATTTCCTCTATTGGTGTGATATTGCACAGTATTTCCTTCCCCTATTTCATGCAAGAATCTTGATGCTCACGTTCTTCAACTCTTTACATATATGGAGTTGTCAAGATCATATTTCATATTAAAGCCATGTTTTCTTTTCTACTGATTACTCAGGTAATTTTTCTGTGTAAATAAACAATACAATACTTTGTTTTGAGTAATATAATGTAAGTAGGCAAGTAAATGTCAATACTGGTACTTTTCATTTTCTGTACTCACTACTTCCATACATTTGTACTCACTAGTTCTGAATACCATTTGTACCTTCATGTATATGCCCTAACATCCTGTACATCAAGATATGTTCTGCCATTTCATGTCATGTTCAAATGTATTCACTTCCTTCATCAATTTATTCATGTCAAATGTAGTGATGAAATATAATTTAGTAATCCAATTTTCTGAAGATTCTTGAACACAACAGCATAGAATATTTCATGAATTTCAGCAGACAAACAGAGAAAAAACAAAACAAAACAAAATAATGTGCTTGAGATAGAAGTAATTTCTTGTTGTAAATTCAGGAAAAATGCAAAATTTTTGCCTGGTGCTAATCACAATTAAAAGTAAAGACTATGATACATCATTTCAACTTTGAAAGGATAGCTTCCTGTTCATAGCTTCTTTTTTTCATCTGTGAAGGTTACAAATCCCCAGCATAAACTAAGTTGACCCACCTAAGCTCACCAGGCTGAATGACTAGAACAACATGTAACCTTTCTGGCAGAAAGCAGCCAATGTGCTGCTTATGCATCACATGTTTATCCTTCAGTGAAAACTTGGGAGTTGATACAAGGATGACGATTGATCACTCACACTCCTTCTCAAACGAGTTCCCAAATATCAAAGTGGTTACTCCCTCCCCCTTCATCTATAGACCCACGACAAATTTATCATCATGGCAGCACACACAGTCTGGCTGTCTCATTCACTGCATCATGGGTTGGATATCAGTTGCCATCTCAGGATAATGTTTTTTTCTTTTTCACTGAGTGACATCTAAACTATGCTTTCGTGTCTGCAGATTCACACAATTTGAGAGGCAAAGCTCAAAGAGGAATTTTCTGCTTCTTGCTGACATTTTTTTTTTTATGAAATCACTTAGACTTGCATGACTGTACAATATAGTTGATCATTAGCAAAGGTTTTACCCTTGTATGTAGAAGGAATATTATTGCGCAATTTCAGTAACACACCACACAGATATGAAACGAGATATGAAACTCGCCACTTGAAGACGAGTTAGGTGATACACTGGGGGGTCATCAGATATTGGTCACCTGTGATCAACAACAAAAAGAATGTGATAAAGTGACTTGAAGTTATATCGAGATACATTCGTGTAGTCAATATCCATGTACTTACATAATTCAGACAAAATTGTTTCTGTAATACAGATCAAAGGGAAATTCTGTGCATGTGTATGCGTGTGCGAGTAAGTCAATTTTACAGGCTGTCTAACTGTGTATTTACCAACAGGTCTTTGACATGAACATATTACAAACTTGAAAATAAAGTGTTTTAAGGGTTATCTTGACTTCTACATTAGCCTTTTCAAATATGAACTTTGAACCATATTTGCATAGCATAGATGACTATGCCTAATCTTGCCACTATTATATGATATGATCACTTGGGAGAGTTCTAAAAGCCTATAAAATTTTGCAGCAGTCAAAGCAATGCAGCCTTCAATAAAAAAGAACGAGAAATTGCGGCTGTGTGTGCGTGTGGCGAGCAATTACTTGACAATATGATTTCTGCCTTGATAAAAGCAGAATTACATAAATTGCAAATAAAAAATACAAAAAGAAACTACGAGAAAAAGTATTTTTGTTCTGCGTCCTGTGGGGTTTGAACCTGCACTTGTCCAAACTTTTGTCTCTGGCACCAGGAACAGCATCACGTAGCTATACGTTTCCACGAGCAGAGTGTGTGGAATGTAAGGTTATACGTCTAAGATGAATCGAGAATTTCATGTTAATTGGTCATGCCACTGTTGACATACTGTGTTCACAAAATTTGTCAGAAAGAAAGAAGAATAAAAAAAAAGGAAAATTCTGTACAGACACGATAGGTGATACGCTAACAGCATATCACCTGATGATGAAAAAGGGGGCTGGAAGAATTTGACGCACTGCTGTCATAGACTGATGTGCCCTGAATTATTTTATGAATTTATGAATTATTTTAGACGTAATATTTTCAGAAGGGGTTCTTTATTTTTCTCCCGATAATTTCTTTGCATTTGTACATGCGTTCTTAAAAGATACACGGCAGGGCTGAATTCGCAATCCTATTTGGGCCTATTTCTACCTCAAATATCAGCAGGATTGTGACGATTTCATGATTTACTTCGCCTGTTATCTTTTTATGATGCATGCGCCAAAAGGGGTTGAAAATGTGTCCTTTAAAATTTTTTCCCAACAAATTCTTCCCATTTCGTAAATGCGTTCTTAAAAGATATACCACACGGTCGAATTCATAATCCTTGTTGCGCCTATTGTTTCCTCAAATTTCAACAGGATTGCAATGATTTCATGAGTTATTATTCTGCTGTAATCTTTGTGATGCACGCGCCAAAAGGGGTTGAAAATGTGTCCTTTATTTTTGTTCCGATAATCTCCTTGCATTTCGTTCATGTGTTTTTAAAAGGTATACGACATGGCTGAATTCATGATCCTTTTTGCGCCTATTTCTACCTCAAATATCAGTGGGATTGCAATGATTTCATGAATTATTTCAGCTGTAATCTTTTGTGATGCACGCACCAGAAGGGTAAAAATGTGTCCTTTATTTTTCTCCCAATAATTTCTTTGCATTTGTGCATACGTTTTTGAAAACCAACACGGCACGAAGGACTGAATTCAAGATCCTTTTTCCGCCCATTGTTTCCTCAAATTTCAACTTGATTACATTGATTTCATGAATTGTTATTCAGCTGTCATCTTTTATGATGCATGCGCCAAAAGGGGTTGAAAATGTGTCCTTTATTTTATCTCCCAATAATTTCTCTGCATTTCGTGCATGCATTCCTTGAAAGGTGTACGACGCAGCCGAATTCATGATTCTTTTTGCGCCTTTCTTTGTTATGAGACCATTCTGAAAGAATGAAAATATTTGTAAAATGTGGAAAATGAAAATGAACGAAATCAGATCTTTTTACTGCTGAATATGTTTTTACTTTTTCTAAAAATCGGCACAAGTAAATTAGTTCTAACATGTCAACTGCCAGGCTGCTGCGAAGCTGGGATCGGATCTTGCGTTTAAAAATCATGAGTAAAATGACCACAGAAATGTGTGTGCTTCTATACTCCTTGTCTGGAATGACCACGGATCGCAAGCAAACGAACGAATGAACGTGAGTCCGCGAATTATGTTCATTTCAGCAGTTACATTCTGCATACTTCACATGTATTGCATGGCATAGCAGTGCGTGAGCAGCCCCAATGCGCAACTGAGCACGAATAACCATCTCGTCGACTGCTAATGCGCAAAACTAATATATTTACTGTACAAATTGCACCGGAAGACATGAACAAAAACTTGATAACACTTGCTGTACAATGCAATATATTGTATTCTATTTCTCCCTGATTCAGGCTGCTCTTTTTCTTTCTACTGACCCCACCCAATGCTATTTTTTACTGGTCATGTCAGACCAGTAACTTGTGGATTTCCTGAAAAGTTACTGGCACGACAGTGACTTTTACTAGTTTGGGACTGTCAGACCGGTGTCAGTGTGCAGCCTTGCCTTCATTATCCCATGACCATCACCTTCATCACCTCATGACCATCACCTTTATCATCCCATGACCAACACCTTCATCATCCCATGATCATCACCTCATCTTCCTATGACCATCACCTTCATCATCCCATGACCATCACCTTCATCATCCCATGACCATCACCTTCATCAACCCATGACCATTACCTCATCTTCCTATGACCATCACCTTCATCATCCAATGACCATCACCTTCATCATCCCATGACCATCACCTTCATCATCAACTGACCATCACCTCCATCATCCCATGACCATCACCTTCACCAACCAATGACCATCACCTCATCATCCTATGACTATCACCTTCATCATCCCATGACCATCACCTCATCTTCCTATGACTATCACCTTCATCATCCCATGACCATTACCTTCATCATCCCATATTATGATCACCTTCATCATCCCATGACATCACCTTCATCATCCCATGACCATCATCTTCATCATCCCATGAATCCTGCCTCCCTCATTCCATAGCCATCACCTCCATCATCCCATGACCATTACCTTCTTCATCCCATGACATCACCTTCATTATCCCATGACCATCATCTTCATCATATGACCGTTACCTTCTTCATCCCATGACCATCACCTTCCCCATCAACTGACCATCACCTCCATCATCCCATGACCATCACCTTCACCAACCAATGACCATCACCTCATCATCCTATGACTATCACCTTCATCATCCCATGACCATCACCTCATCTTCCTATGACCATCACCTTTATCATCCCATGACCATTACCTTCATCATCCCATATTATGATCACCTTCATCATCCCATGACATCACCTTCATCATCCCATGACCATCATCTTCATCATCCCATGAATCCTGCCTCCCTCATTCCATAGCCATCACCTCCATCATCCCATGACCATTACCTTCTTCATCCCATGACATCACCTTCATTATCCCATGACCATCATCTTCATCATATGACCGTTTACCTTCTTCATCCCATGACCATCACCTTCATCATCCCATGACCATTACCTTCATCATCCTATGAGCATCACCTCATCTTCCTATGACCATTACCTTCTTCATCCCATGACCATCACCTCAATCATCCCATGACCATCACCTTCATCATCCCATGACCATCACCTTCATCATCCCATGACCATCACCTTCATCATCCCATGACCATCACATTCATCATTCGATGACCATCACCTTCATCATCGCATGACCATTACCTTCATCATCCCATGACCAACACCTTCATCATACCATGACCATCATCTCCATCATCCAATGACCATCACCTTCATCATCCCATGACCATCATCTCACTTTCCCATGACCATCACTTTCATCACCCCATGACAATTGCTTCAATCCCACAGTCAGATTTGACCCTCTCAACACCTCCATTCTATTTTCCATTATTCTTGTACACAAACAAGTCATAAAGGTTTGATGGTAGTGTTACATGTCGGGCCCTCAACTGGGAGTGGGAGAACATTTCAATTGAAGTACTTATTGACAGGCAGCAAATAGGCCAACTGGAGACAGCCATAGTATTTGAACAAACTGCCAAGTGCCAATATGAATAAGATTCAGGCTGGAATGAAAATGACCTAAAACACATGATATCAGGTGCTGGCAGAAGGGCTTGCTCTCCTACCTAACATAGTTGTAATACACATAAAGTGCACTTGAAATTCAGGGGTTCATATCAGGAGAGTCAAGCTAGAAACCCTCCAAGGCCTTCCCTCCATTGTGAAAGTCTCTCTCCTTCCCCACTAGCACTCTTATCATCACTGACCCCATGCTAAAGCCAAGTCTTCTCAAGACTCTAGAAATAGATAAGTTGTATCTGTCTATATGTGCCCTCATATATTTACATGATCTTATATTTTGAGTCAAAAGGGGCCTGAGCTTTAGATAGTAGCAGAATCTTTATCAAGTTAAAAATGCATTTTTATGGACTACAGACATATATCAACAAAATGCACTTACTGGGAGTGGCTATAGGGACACAAAACAATGGGAACAAATAGGGTAGGTCGAGTGTCATAAGCAAGGAGCCAATCGGGCATGGACAGGAAGATCAAAGTAATGGAGTGGGCAAACTAAAAGTGATACAGGGCCAGTGATGATCTCTATTGAAACTCATGGGTAGGCAACCAGTGAAGGATAAAGATGAATGGGTATGCATCATCAAAAAAGTTCAGGAACAACACAGAGGCTTAACAGGGATCTATTCCACTGATTAACATCCTCTCTGAAAAGTATGCTGCATCACTTTATTCACTTATTTTTATCTTTTAGTTGGGATCAACAGATTGGAAAACAAATGATGCTTTTGCATGAATCATTGTTAGGTGATCCGAGTATCCTCTCGGATCACCTTCTGTATCTGTACTGATTCTTTAATCTTCTTCTTCTTCTTCTTTATTTGTTTCTTTATTTCTCCTCAAAAGTTGTGCAGAGGTTAGCTCAGAAAGTCCTCTGCCTGTCAATTTCAAAATCATACCATGTATGTATCATGTCACAAAGATGACAAATCTAATGTATCATAGTGATCAGTCGACCGTGACGTCACGATGACGTCATTATATGAAAACACATTTTCATTCATATCTCATTAATGGAATGGAAATTTTCAATGAAATTTACGTCACATATATTTCAAGTCAAGCGCATTCTACTCATATTATCAAAATTCATATTTATTATTAAAACGTGCGCGTACGCGCGCGTTGAAATATTTGTATGCTCCAATTGAGCTCATATTCTTTTTGCACACGTTTCAGACCATTTGGAGCGTTTTTTGAAAAATTGAAAAAATCGGAAGGACGCGTACGCGCGCGCACATATACGCACGCACAGCTCATATGCAATGAAAATTTCCCGTTTTTTCACTTTGATCGGATGTCTGAAATGTCAAGGAATATTTCTACCAAGTTTCAAGTCAATCCCACTCAAAATGACGTCATACGGGTCCGTCAAAGTTGAAATTCCGCGCGCGCGTCAATGGCGATATACAGTGCAACAATGCCAAAAAACTGCCAATTTTAAATCCGATTTTACTCGTCAGGATGGACGGTGACCCCCCATTTTCTTTACATATTCTGAAAGCTGATGAGTTGTACATGTCATTTCATGGGTTGGCAATGCTGGAAAAATGATTAAAATATATCAAATTTCTTAATAAAGTTAAAAAAGTAAATTTTCAAAATGACGTCATCAAATTTCAAGTTCACTCGAGCGTATCTCACTTACCCTTTGCCAATTTTCGCACAAATTTCAGTATGTTGTAGCTTATTAAATGCTTTTTCATTAATATAATAACAGCATTTTGATTGCATGACGGCATCACCTCGTAAAAATAGATTCAATGTAATCTTGTCAAATTTGACCAGTTTACGTGTTATCGCTATGGGAGTGCAGTTTTTCTGGAAATGAAAATTGACATGACTATCTTTCTCGAGCACTATCTCACTTATGCTTCGGTGAATTTCTCCCAATTCTTAGTATGTTGTAGCTGAGACTTTGGGCTATCGTTAGTGTGCCCTTTATTTTTTCATACGACGTCGGCATCACGTCAAAAAATTTGGTTGAAATTAAAGCTTATCTTCGATGTATTGAGATATTTCTTCCTTTCTGCAACTTTCTTTGCAATAACTCAAGAAAGACAGCCCCTATCACCCCCATATTTTTCACATGTTTAGTTCATGTTACGTACATTATTTCATAAAATAACAAGTACTTGATCGGACACCATCTTTGGTATGTAAATTAGGGTCAAAGGTCATAAATATTTCATCCTGTATCTTAGCAAATACATGTCTTATCTTTCCCATATTTTGCACACGTAAAGACCATGTTACAAGGATCATTTCACAAAATAACCACTTTTTGCTCAGATGCCATCTTGTCTGTGCAAAGTGGGGTCAAAGGTCATATGTACTTCTTTTTCTATCTTCGCTATGACGTGTTATCTCTATGGGAGGGAATTTTTTAGACGTGAAAATTGACATGACTCTCTTTATCGAGCACTATCTTACTTACGTTTCGGTGAATTTCTCTCAGATTTTAATATGTTGTAGCTGAGACTTTGCACTATCAGGACTTGAATCATTGATTTAAAAAAAAAAAAATCGGATCACCTTAATTTGTCAGTGATGACAAATTACAATCTCTAGTTTTTCTTTAATCATTGCACTGAATACATCCCCCTTCTATACCTGACTGGTTCACTACTTTTGACACCCAACTTACCCCCTTTTGTTTTCATCATTTTTTGTCCTTACCCACTCCCAGTTGGTGCATGTTATGTTGTTATATATCTGCAGTCCCTTCAAGTGTATTTTTACTTTTTATGCTGTCATTTCGCCTCTGACAAAGATTCTGCTAGGATAGAAAGCTCTGGCCCCTTTTGACTCAATTATTTATTCTTAAAGATAAATGTTATATATCTGAAATCCATAATAACTCTCACTGAAGTGATTTTCATGTTATGGGAAAAAGTCAATCCTGTGCCACTAAATATGCCCTGACAGTCTTGTAAAAAAAAAAAAAATGATTGTAGTCTACAGACTGTACGACGGACAAAAAACATATGGGGTTCCAAAAGTGGTAAGCAGGGGGGAAAAGAGGGATTCCCCTAACTTGTATGTATTCCCAACTAAGAATGTGCCTTGGCTGCAAAGCAAAATGACATTTTACCTTCCAGTCAATCAAATGACTTGTGTGTTGGCAGCATGCTCCACTAGCTGAATTCTTATTTGAGAGCATAGTGTGATTAGAAGCAAGTCATTTGAGGTAGATTATGGATGCTAAATAGACAATTTTGTCACACCAAAACAATACAAAACACAAAGACTGTCTGCATGGTTTTATTAATTTTTCTTCACCAATGATAAAGCAGACTCTCATAAGCAAGGATGTAGTCTCTAGAATGTATTTATAAGCATGATGCAGCACGGACCAGCTGATGAACAGCCATTGGCTGAAGCCGGTTCCATGTCAAAATAAAATAAACTGAACTGAACTGAACTGAACTGATGTATATTCTCCATGATTCTGATTTTATGTGAGACATAAAAGGGATTACTGTAAAAGTGCATATTTTCACATGACAAATTTTTCGCGCTTGGCTGGGTAAAAAGAGTTTCGTGTAGTTTCAATTCCGCAGAATCCAGACATCAACTACTGGAACATATGGCAAGCAAAAATATTTGCATGCTTTTATTTTTGTGCTAGTTTTGGACAGCGTGAAATGTGCAAAAATTTCAACACTAGAAAATTCCCACTTTTACAGTAATGTTTTGTTTGTGTAACCTGGATTTGCTCATATACTTGAAAGATGTATTTGATCTCCTGGATACTGAGAACTGGAAAGGTGGTTCATTCATGAAATAGCGTTGTGAATAACATAATATACAGAGAATTGTAATGGCTCAAATTATTGGTATGATTCTGCACACACATCCTAGTGATGTTTAATGAATCCATATGTTTGGCCCAATTTGTCTGGCTCTGTTCAATTCTACATGGATATTTTTATTTATCACAAAGTAAATATTTAGGGAAAAAACAGCATCATGTTGACAGTCTTTTTGCACATAACATTTGAAACATTAATCTTGATGATTATCACCTTTCTAAAAACTAGAAGTATTTCTCAACCAAGACTGGAGTATATTTTTACAAAATACACCACAACATGTAGTTTTCATGCAATTAAGTATTCAGATCCATTGTTGTTTATCATTTGTCTTCTCCGACAGTAGTGGCAATGTTGTCCCCTAACCTTCTGACAAGAGACCCACAAGTTCTGTCATGTGGTGCATGGCTGTTTGTGATTGCATAAACGATCTCTCATATCGGTTGGAGCTCCCCTTCCATTTCAACAATGTTGTCATGACAACAACAGTGTAATTTAAAGTGCATGAGTTCTTCATTACACAAACCTGGCATGAGGTCGTGCAAATAAATTGATAGAATGAGGAAAGCTCATGATCAATCAAGTCAAGCGTGAAGGGATTTACCGTTCTGATCCACGCACACAGGCGCTGTCAGATACTATGACCTCCATAAGGTTCTTTGGGGTATGAGATTTGTAATGTTTCCATTGTTTATATCCCCAACACACTTTCATTGAATCTACACACCTCATCATAAGTAGAAAAGACATACACAATTGGAAGAAATAAGCATCAAAAGCAGCTGGATTTCCCACTTTATTCAGCAGAAGCTATGAATCAATATCCACTGACATACACTTTTTGTCTTCTCCAACATTTATCTTATTTGCTTATTCATTTCCAGCTATGGGTGGACAGCCCTTTCAGCATGGCTGATTTCAAATGGGTTCACTTGACAAAAATATAAAAATCCTTATAAAACAAAAGCGATAAATGCACGATAAGAATTTATACAGTCATGGGTATAAACTAATTGTAAAACAAAAGTGATTTTCAGTTGACATATTGATATCATACATTAGAATGATTGTGGTAACAGAAATAATAGACAAAAAATGGAAAAAAATAAACTTAGAGCACTAACTATACACATATGAATACCTAACAAACATACTAATCAGCAAAATTAGAGAACGTGCTTCTGTGTGTGTGGGGGGGGGGGTGCATGGGTGGGTGGGTAAAATTATATAAACAATAGTGTTCTGCGTATTTACCCAAAAGTTAATACCAAAATCATGAAAATACTTTCACTTCTTTCTAGAACCAAAAATTATATATTCTGTTTCATCTGCATTCAAAATCAGATTATTCGCAGTCAACCACAAAAAAAAAAAAAAAAATCTCATTCAAATCTTGATTTATACAATGTACATGTTGCCATTTCAACAGGGTCACTAGAAGAAAACTACATACATGTATCCACTGCACAAAAAGATAAATCACAATGTTTGACCATGTGGTTAATATCATTGATAAAAAGCAGAAAAAATACTGGCTCCAATATGGAGCCCTGTGGCATCCCATATACACAACTACAGCAGGATTAGACATGGTACCATATACTTCTACTCTTTGCATTGTTCATTTTAAATAAATTGTGAACCACAACAAACTTGCATGGTCAAATCCATTCCAAACATTATTGTGTGGTAAACCAAGTCAAAAGTCTTTTTTCAAATCTAGGGTTACAAGCCCCAAAACCATGCCTTTATCCAAACTGCACAATAAATTTTCAGTGACTTTTAATAGGGCTATGGTAGTGGAGTGACCGCGTCACAAACTCTGACTGCTCTGGAGACAGAATTGAGTATTTAGACAGGTATTTGGTGACTTCTTTGTGAATAAGTGGTAAAAGAATATTGCAAAATGAGGAATGTTGGTGTGCATTTTAATTTCTCGAATTTCACGAGTGACAACATTTATGAAATTAAAATACACTTGAAAGCTCTTGCCTACACAATATGCATTGGACGTCAGTGGCATGTGAAAATTTCATGCCGCAAAAAAAGTCGTCAGCTCCAATTCGCGAAATTTTCACGCCGCAAATATATCATACTTTACAGTATATGGCATTGCCAATTTACCAAATTTCACAGATATTCCATCCAAACCTGTAGCTTTAATCAAAAACATATTATCAAATACATTACAAACATCATTTTCAATCACTTAAGCAAATGCGCAAGTCGAATCAAGCTCCATCTTCATATACCGTCAAAAATCAACTGGAAACATTGCATGTTTCTTTGTCTGTTGAACTATACTAAAAAAAATAAATCATCAAACACATTTGCCAATTCTGAAAAAAAATGAGTAATTTCCTTATTATCTACTTTACCATTATACACATCTATGTTTTTAACATTAGTGGCTAATACCTTTTGTAAGGTTTTCCACACTTTTCTACTATTTCTTGAGTTTTCATTAATGCGATTTTGTACATAAACCTGTTTGAATTTTGTCATAACTACTGTTACTTCATTTTTTCAACTTTGTATAATCATTCCAATCTATACTACTATTAGTCATTCTAGCTTTCTTTTCAGTTTTATCTTTTTTATACATCATATCTTTTACTTCAGCTGTTATCCAGGGTACTTTTTTTGTGTTTTACCATTCTTTTCCTGCGTGGTGCATGTTTATCAATAACTTTCCTAAACCTTGTTATCCACTTCAGGTAGGCCTCCTCAACATCACTTTCTCATAACACATCATTCCACAGTTCATCAGACATGTAGAACATGTAACAATCAAATGGAATAAGCTTGGTTGTCAGATGTCATCTGTGATATTATTTGAACTTATCATTGCTGATGGAATATACATGTATGATGTGTAATAGAGCAATTCCACAGTTGCACACAGCCAAATTAGATCTCTCCACTTCTCAAGCAATATTTGTAATAAATATTTGGCACCTCAATTATATAAAAAAACTCAATGACCTTGCTCACTGACCGAGGAAAGGCATTAAGACTATTCCTGCATGAAGGAAACATTAAAAAAAAAAAAAAGATTCATATCAATTATGACAAATGAATCTGTTGAATGTGAAACTAGTGGAATACAAGACCATAGGATGACATTTTAGTAACCTTGACCTTTCACCCCTATCATTTCACACAATAGTTTGTTATTCCCTTCATATCGCATTTCTAAATGAAGTTACAGCTGAAAATGTCACATTTAGCCAAAGAATATGTAGCATTTGACCTTGAATATCCCCCACCATATCATTAATGAATCTACAACTCATACAGCATGACTGTGAAAGGCAATAAGAAAATGCACTGAGTGTATTTCCTGAATTAGATATGGGAAGGGCAACCACAAAACATAATGCCTCCCACACCCTCCAGACAGAGGTATAAGGATATATCACCATGAGTCTGGATAACATACTATGACAAGCCCTTTAGTCTAGATAAGAAACTGAAGCCTTGTTTGTACATTTTTTTTCTTTTCAAAACAGTCAGATCATAATACAAAATAAAGTGTTGAACATGACATCATTGAGACATGAATCAAGAGTGAAGTATCATCAAACACAATCAAAACGAATTGACGTGCAACAATATCAATCTACATAGCTCATTTCAGATCAATCTACTTGATAGATATGTTCTTGCATGGGGTCTAAGATTTATCCAAAATTCACCCAAGATTTAGGCCCAAGTATATCAATGTATAGATGATATGCTGGGATCCATTTGCTATATCACACTGCTTGCAAATTGACCTGAGCAATGTACAGGAGACTGGGCTAGCTAACCAACAAGCCAATGACAGGTGGTCCTTCTGTTATAGTGGTATAGAAGGAACATCCCAAGTTTTATGAGTTTCACAATGCAGAGACAGAAAAAAAAAATGTGCTTAAACAGAAGGGGGTCCCATATGACAGGTGCTAGGCCCTAGTCTTTTCGAACATAGGGCCTACAATAAGTCTGTATGGTTGACATTTAAATCATCCTAGTAACTTACAGTAGTACCATATAGGACACTTTCCTTCCTGTCAACAGTTCTTTCCTCACTATGCAATGTATGAACTCTAGGTTGAGTGAACTTTTGCCACAGGGCATGCTATGCTGCTGACAGCTATGATTTGGCAACTATAATGCAAAAGATACCAAAGGCTGGATCCATGAATGTTTACACTTCTCAAAGAGTTTGCTAGGGTTATCCTTCAATCTGCAGTAGCAGCACCCTAGTTGGATTTGACAAACCAACAAGGGTCAGGACTTTGCCACATATATGTAGTGGGCAACCTTTGGGTCTAACACGCAGATTCCTCTGGGCACTGAACTAGGAACTCACCAAGTCATTTTAAGACACACTGCTAACTTTACAAACTGTGAAGTGAAGAAAGATTTCCTCCTCTCTTTTATGGTACTTACCATGTAGAAGAGAGTTTCTTCAAACGTCCCAGAGTAATTCTGAATGGTTGATAAGACACTGAAGATGAGACACACTAGCACCATGATAAACCTAGAGGAATGAGATAGGAAAAGGGAAGCGATAACATAGATAAAACCACAGTCATGAAGTTCATTTATTTGATTTTGAAAGCTCCAAGAGACCTTTTGTGTATAAAGAGATGCTCCCGAAGACATGTATAAGACCATAGACCTCCCCTTCACCAATTAACGACAAGCTGACTTTGTTATAACACACATTTCCCATAGACACAGGCCTAGTCCTCGCTGGGTTAATACACAGGACTAGTCCTCGCTGGGCTAATCAGTCACTTAGAACACACATTTCCCATAGACACAGGCCTAGTCCTCGATGGGGTTAATCAGTCACTTAGAACACACATTTCCCATAGACACAGGCCTAGTCCTCGCTGGGTTAATCAGTCACTTAGAACACACATTTCCCATAGACACAGGCCTAGTCCTCGCTGGGTTAATCAGTCACTTAGAACACACATTTCCCATAGACACAGGCCTAGTCCTCGCTGGGTTAATACACAGGCCTAGTTCTCGCTGGGTTAATCAGTCACTTAGAACACACATTTCCCATAGACACAGGCCTAGTCCTCGCTGGGTTAATCAGTCACTTAGAAAAACATTCACTTCATTCACAAAATTTGTTTACATGTCACAAAGATTCATCATGAGATTATAGTGACATGTCTGACCAAAATTATTCCACACAGGTAATATTCCATCATATATAACATCAAATATTCAAAACACTGCCCACTGATGATCAATTCTAGGCTCGTTCTTACAGATTTTAGAAAGGAAAGGGGATCCGTCTTAACTCAAACATTTGTTTTTGTTGTTTTTCCCAAAAAAACATACAGTACACTGATTAATCTTTCACAGCAGTGTGTTAGTGCACTTACGAGAACGACAACATTATGGTTTCAGCATCCTGCATTACTACATACAAAGCGCCAATATTATTTTGAAGTCATTCAAGAGCTGAACATGTGACATTTCGAGTTATAACTCTAATCAAATCAAGGTACTAATCAAGATGGATAGAAGGCTCCATTAGGTGTAACTAGAAACAAGAAGCAAGAGGGGAGCTTGTGGGAAGTGAGTTTGCACAATGACTGCACACTTCATTACACCATACCACCCTCTTAACGTTTCTATCAGCTCTTGAGCATTTCACATGCAGTGGCAGGGCCCAAAGAAAGGAAGAGAGAGAGAGGGAAAAAACAAAGTGAAAAGAAAACAAAATTCTTCCTCACAGTATATTTCAGGTAGCAAAGCAGCTAATGAATATTTGTCCTTTTGCTCAACTATGAACCCGAAATTTAGTAAAATACATTAAATTCACACTATATGTACTACTAAGGATCAAACATAAGGACATGAAGTGCCAAATGTAAGAAATGGACATATTGTCAGCAAAGGGACTGTCTGATTTTTATGACAAGGACTATGTTTTTTATGACATGTGACATCCAATTTGTGACTGTGATATGATTGCTTTCTTGTTTCTACTATCTATACATTGTGATATTGTGAACCCATGCATTCATCAAGATCTACTTTGTACACTGGACTGTAAAGTGACATTTTGACATTACCTAAATGTCCTAAATACTTATTTTTGCCTTGTATTTGAGATGATAATCTGTGTGCATATATACATGTACTAGAATCTCTAGTGAGCCATACTTAATAAAACAAGTATTATAATATCATCACTTCTAATATGTCCCTTACAGTATTCATCATCATGCCAATGCACCAAACCTCATCCCGCCAACCTCATTTCACTGATTCATTGCTCCTTCATATCTTGTGCATATCTACATGTCAACTAGATTAATTGCTTTCCCCACATTCCAACCTATCCCTGCCAGCTCAACATGAATCCTATTCATTAAATTAATTGCCCTTTTGCATTGCAATTTTGCACCAAATCTCATCATGGTGATAACCAGCCCCCACTCCATTGTATTACCTTAATGCTGATAAAGATAGCAAATTCTATACAGCATATTAACAGATCTGTAAAGAATCTGAATGCACTTTGCAAAAAAAAAATTATAAGATAATACAAAATATATCGAGGAAAATTACAACATAAACTACAAAATATAATCCTAGATTTATTCTTTCAGGTATATGTAATGGCTCAAAGTTTTCAATATATCTAACATAGTCATGTGGATGAATCAAAATTAAATAAATATATGAAAGTTTGTACAAATGAGTTTCAAGTTTTTATTTGACATCAATGACAGACAAGAGACTTCTGAAGTGTTTGTGAAGCATGAACAAAAGTCTTTTCCCCATAAGACTTGAGTTGACTTGAGAGGACCAGTGATATCTCAAATGATGTATCATTGATAGATTTCGTCATCCCCATCCATTCTACATTCATTCCAACAGTTTATTTTCCTTCTCTAAATACAACAGAGCTCAAGTCAGTTCTCATTTCTCAAAAAAAAATCTCCATTTAGGTAACTTTGGAACAGTGATGTGATGCCATGATAACGATTGAAATAAATATGAAGTTGATTGTGTGTTCATTTAAAGGGACAGTACAGTACTGGTTGAGGTGAGGATTCAGGTTTATAACATTTTTTGGTGAGATAATGAGAAACCTCTTATGAAATATGAAATAGCATGTAATTTCAAGAAGGCTTTAACGTTTATTTGATGAAAATTGGCCTTGAAATGGCTGACATATCCAAAAAAGCAATCCTAATAAAATTGACAAGCCACAACTTTTATTAGGATCTCTTTGTTTTACCTTGTTTTTAGATATCTCAGTCATTTCAAAACCGATTTTCATCAAATAAACTTTTGATTCCCCTTAAAATTGCATGCTCTTTAACAATTTTATAGAATGGTTTCTAAATATCTCGCAAAACATTACAAGCTGAATCCTCACCTCAACCAGTACTGTACATTCCTTTAAGTTCAGATATCAAAATTTTGCATAGAAGCTTTACCTGATAATAACATAATCAAATAGGCCAGTTTACTAATGATATGCATAATGACATCACACCCCACGCGACCCTAGTGATTGTAACTAAGTCGGGCAAGCGAAATAAGCGCAGACGCGCATGCCACATTGTTTTTGCATTCACGTGTGTATTGTCTACGATCGTTACTCGCTGCGGATAATTGACAACTTTTGTTTGCTATAATCTTGCTTTGTGATGGCGTCAGCTTCAAGTTCTAGCCGAAGTTCGAGCAAGCCATGGAAGGATTGGACAGTTAAGGAATTAACTGAGTATTTGAGGGATAGAGGTGTGAGCACAAGCGGCTACAACAAGGAGAAACTCATCAAACTTGCAACTGCCGTAGCTGATTTGGATTTGCCCATCGATTCCGACAACTCTCGGGCGGACACCGGCCGATGACTGCAGGAGAAGCTTGCTCGGGTAGGCTGCTCGTTCTCCAATCCTACCAATCTCGCTGGGTTTACATCCAACTTCGAGAGTATTCCAGATTTTAGACTCTTTGACATGTTCAACTACCTGATCATCAATCGGACTGACTATGACCGGAAAAAGCTAAAGGGATACAAGTCATTTGAGGACTACCGTCTTTTCACGGATGGGAATGTTTCAAGCCTGAAGTTCAATGAGGTTTCAGACCCCTGTTTGTGTTTTCCTTGGTGAGGTTAGGCCAACGCAAAAGGACTGGACATACCTCAACAAACCAACGTACCAGACCTGGGTCGTGATGAATAAGTCAACGTGGGAAATAAATGTTTAGATTTTACAATCAATAATAATGCTTAAAGTCATTGAATATGAAGTGAGGCGGTCATACTGTTGCATGTTCCGTAGCAGCAGTGTTTTCCACCCATTTTCAGAAACTACTGAAGACAAAATCGAAACCAAAATTCAACAAAATCGAAACTATTGTCCAAATTGCGTTTGATCACAGCAGAATTCTCCCTCAAGGTTGGGAATTGATTTAGAGCCACACGAAATTCCAGGAGGTAAAGTCGAAGTTGATGCATCGCACAAATGTACACAACATACACGTAAGTCTACATGTGGGGACGTGTCAGGGACGGCTGCAGCAGCCGACGTTGCAGGCTCGTACCCTTTGTTTGCCCGAGGTTGCGGCCATGTGCAAAATTAAAGATCTGTGCATATATTAGTAAACCGGCCTATTCCCTGAGAAAAGCAGAGATTCATGATAAATGGAACCTTGTTACAACGAGTTCAGATATAGTGAGATACCTGGGGGTATTTCATGAAGCTTTTTGTCAGATATCTTTTCCTGATGAACTATTAAAAGCTACTGAAATCCTTGTACTTGATTGGCCGAGAGCAAATACATCAAATATATATATTTATCTGACAAAACGCTTCATGAAATGCCAGTTCCCCCTCCCTGATAATAACAAGGAAATTCTGCAAGTCCAATTCCTTTTATATTTTTTTTTTTGTTTTTATCCCTGATATTAAGAGATATCAGATATACCTAGGAAATTTTAGTGGTCCCACAGGGCTGATTATTACAAGGTTTCCAACACATTTCATTAAAGATTTAATTCATTGTAGAAACCATGTGTTATGTGAGGGCTGATTTTTAAAAAAAAAAATGTGGTTCTCTCATTTTCTGGTAATCTGTTCATATCTTCCTCAGATAATTCTTATACTATAGTTTGAAGGTTCTTATACTATAGTTTGAAGTGCAGAGTGCAATTACTAGTAACAAAGGCAATTTATCAAGTTTGAAAATCAAAAGCTTATAATGTAAAGGACACCAGTGAAAGCCTTGTCATGCAGTACTTAATAGTTAAAGATCCTCTTTACCTTTGGGAGCAGTGATTTAAAAAACTGTTCAAGATATCACTTTTGATGCATATGTGTAGGTCAGTTGTATCACAGAACATCCTACCATATAAGATTTTTGCAATAAAGCCTAGAATATAAGAAGTTATGACTATTTTTTCTCATTAAACCATAACTTTAGATGGTTAAGTCTGGAAACATTTTCATTATAACTATTGTTCACATTTTGTACATTTAACAATACTTGACATTGATTATACTGGCTCAAATTTTTACAAAGGTTGTTTCTATCCATAACTCACATTTTAGAACTATTTTGAAGCACTAATGCTGGGTTTTTGTTTCATCTGCAAATGGTAAATTATGCCTTTAAGTATCACAAGCTGTGTTTTTTTAAGTGAGATTCCTAACAGAACCAGGCCATGGCATTTCTCTGCCATTCTTTTCATTCATTAGCAGCAACAAAATGGTTACCTCTTATGTTCTAGATTTGATTTATATTACCATTCATGGTATAATGCAATATACTAGGTATGGCAGTATGGCGCATTTGGCTCCACTGGCATTTTTTTTTTTTTTTAATGCTACAATGATAGACCAACGATTTAACAGGATTTCATTAACCCGTTGAGGACGAGTCCCGATCAAACTCGGGCAAGCGTCTATGGGAAATGCGTGTTGTAGCAAATCAAACCGTCCTCAACGGGTTAATGAGATATAAGATAATAGTGACAATCTTTACCTTTGTAACCTCACCTCAGTAGTGGTTTACAAACTGGGATAATGACAATATACCTCCGAAATTATATTATCTTATTCAAGTCGTATTCCATGTTCTTGCTTTCAATACTTAACAAGGTAATGACTGATTTAGAGGGAGACAACAGAACTGTTAATGTGAATCATTCTAAATTTCATATGACCTCATAATGTGATGAGCAAATTTCATCATGGGTGAATGATTGTGTAACTAATTCTCCATTAGATATGGACTCTCTCTGCTAAAATATTCAACCTTTCCTGTGAATCTCTGGTGATGAGTCAGGGTGTGTTTTTCTTTTCAGCCTCCTTGAGTCTCAGAGAAAGGAACCTTTTGACATGTCAATCAATGCATTGGAATCTTAATGGAATAGCTGAGAGGCATCTAGCTGTCAGAATGGAGTCATGATTTATCTCACTCCCTTATGTTCACTGATGGTTTGTGTGCATGGACACAATGAAGTAGAGAAATGAGAGGTGTTACAAGGATGTTTCTTGCCTCCTGATTTTGGAATTACTGGAACCAAGCTTGAAGTAGACAATGTGATGCCACTGTCTATTCAGCCAGGGCTACTTAAAAGTCAAGAGTGGGAGTGAGTGAGAGAAGAGAAGATGGTTACCCTGAGAGATAAGTTGGAGCTGGCCAAACGTGGAATGGAAAACAACGCATTGTGACCACATCAGCATGAGGTTGATGGTTGTGACTACATCCACCAAGAATTGTCTGCCATGTATCTCCAACTGACAATGCCTTCACGGCAGCAGAACTTTCCTTGAGGCATGCTTCTTGAGATGGCACATTCTGCAATTCTGATATTCTTCATTTGACAAATAATGTATTGTTTATAGTGTCTTTCAAAGAAAGAAAGTGAAGAGCAAGAACTACTGAGGGAGGCTATCACTTGCACCTTACTTGTACAAATATGAGTTCCTCAATTATCTAGCAAAATATCAATGAAGAAAAAGTACTAGCTGTAGGTGTTAGGTGTCAAAGAGGAATATTATTAATATAACCAGTCTGCTTAATGACTTATAGACTGAAAACATCAACAGCTTCAGTATCATGAGTAAATATCTTCGAAGCTGAATTCTATAAGTGTTATTTTATTCATCTTATAAATCAAAACAAATCAAAAGCTTGACTTCACAGCATCACAGATGTGCAAGTCATGCAACATCATGGGTGTTATGAATGTATCCTATGCTACTCACTATGCAATAGAATGGCGTCATTGACAGAAAGAAGTACATCCACCCATTGTAATGGTAAACCCAATACAAGTACATTGGATTAAAACAGACACCACATTAATCTCTCTCTCCCTCTCATCGATTCTCTCTGCAGGAGAAAATCACCTTTAGGATCAGGTGTAGCACCAACTGCCTTCATTCAGTTCTAGCATCACTGGAATTTTCCTTTCACAGTCAACTGCCCTACTTCTATAGACCTCACAGCCTGTGAATCGTACAAAGTGCAATGCAAAAAAGACTGACACAGCCGGGACAAATTGGGTTAGGAGAATTTGTGCTACTGCTAGACAGTCAGACATGGCCAGAATTCAAGGCCCTTCATCTTGATGACACAGGGACAGAGGCAGAATTGGATGTGAAGGTTATGAGAGTTATTAAGTTTCCATCACATACCAAGTGATGCCATCAAAAAACATGAAAGAGGCATAGACTATATTCTCCAGCCGTCTACTGGCAGTATGCACATCTCTGGTAATAATAGATCAGGGAAACAATCTCACATTAAGGCTGGCAACTGAAATTCTCAACTTTTTGGGAAAAATATGGAAGCAAGGGAAGCAAAATTAGTATTGTGCATTAATTGCTAAAACAATCAATATGGAGAAGAAATAGAGTTGATTATCACAGCAAAGTGGTCCTATGAAAGCTTATTTCCTTTGAAAGAATTGTGAATAAGAAACAATATGTTTGGTAGTTGATACTGTATTCAAAATGATAAAACGGTTCATAGCATAAAAGAAGTACGAAAAATAGGAAATATATGACTAGTAGACACATGCTAAGCAGGAATGAATAAAATACAGGAGATTATGATCTCTTATATCATATAATTCATAAGATAATGCAGCACAATGTACTTTGGTTAAAGGCCTATTTCATGGATTGGTGAAAACTGGATTCTCTTGCTTACCTTTGGAAACAGCCTAAAAACAAGAAGCAAGTTTTTAATTCTGTTTTATGCTATTCTGTTTCCAAAATGGGCAACATTTCGTCGCCGGTCACACGAACCGACGAATCACTCGATTTTGGGTCAAATTTTCAATTTTGAGATTTTCAATCATTTCGATAGTAGACATTCCATACTACATATTCTGAAATTCTCAGTGTGTAATTCGGTGTAATTTTTACGTAGTTATCACTTTTGTAGAAGTATATAATTCCATTTGTGAAAATTATTTGTTTCCCCCATAGACGCGTGTGTTAAACAATCGGGTGATTCGACGGTTCGGTGACCGCGCGGTCACCGAACCGACGAATCAGTGTGCATTGACTTGCGTGCAGTTTTTGAAATTCAACAGTTCATTGACCGCGCGCACAGTGCGCGTACTATGTAATACATGCGTTGACAATGACAACGTTCAATGTACATGTACATATGGACACACATGGAAAATGACAACGTTCTTTGCAGACCGAAAATACATGCATGCAGCTCTCTGACGATTTCCCGCTTATTTGTGAACAATACAATTTGATAAAAACTTCACAAGTTAGAGCAAGAATTGAAGTCTGATGTACTACAAAAATAATTGGAAATCATAGACATGAAAGTGTAGCAACCATAAGTCAAAAATGGGTTAACTTCAAACGCGATTTTCTCGAATTGTCATTCTTACGCAAATCTGAGGGATTCGTCGGTTCGTGTGACCGGCGACGATTTGCTCTCCCCCCCCCCCCCCCAAAAAAAAGACCTTTAGCTTCTAAGGACTAACTAACAGCCATACTGGGATGGTACTTGAATCTATAACATACATGTGTATCATGGTACCTACAAATCCTTCAGGTAAAAAGCATCCATATAAAATCTGACTACAAAACCTGGTAGTCTGGTGGATACATTGATTTGAGTCCAACCCAAGTATGTATACCTAGATGATTTTATTCATGGCTACTACTAAAACACTGAATAATCAGCATTTATCTACAACGATGAGGGGAAATTATCAACCAGTTGCAATAAACATAACTGGATGAAAAAAAAAATTGATTTGAGTCCATCAATTATTAAATAAATTTAGAAATTATTCCTGAAATCCTTTTTGATTATTCCTTTTTTTTCATATTTTATTGCTGTGATACTGAGTTATATAATGATTTGACCAACAGTAAATTCATCATCACGTTCTAGTACTGAATCTTTTGTGTCCCAGGCTATTAACCTCACAGACATCTGAGAAACTGGCTTTGTTGACTCACTTGCGGTCTACTTACCCACTGCTTGCCACATGTATTGATTGATTCAGTCCTGAATAGACAGAATACACATTATATCCAGATCAAAATTTTCCAATGAACAAATATGACTGGGAACAAATTACAGCAAAACTGGCAAACCTGTAGTCATACAACCTTTAGTCCTAACTGTGTGAATATATTTTTAGATCAAGAAATCAACTGATGGGAAAAATGGGTGTCTGCTGTCTGAAACCACAATACAAATTAGGTGCTACAGCACCATAAGCCTCATTGTGCCCATAAAGTACTGAGAATCCTAATGGGAATAAACAGAATATGTCATTTTGCCGCTATCAGTCTGGCATTGCGTATCAATACTGCCAACGTGAAATGTCAAAGTTGAATAGCCGTCCTGTTTGTGAGTGACTGCATGATAGTAACACCTCCATTACAGATGAGGTGAGTCAATTGACAGAAGAATCCCACAATAGAACAAACCCTCCTCAATAATGGCCCACTTTGACAAGTTTGAGGATAAATATAACAATACAACTCAGAAATGAAGGAAGAAAATTAAATCTCTACTGCATACCAGGTAGATAGAAGACTTCTACACTGACTTTAATTACTATGACAGCCAATGAAAGTGAGGAAGGGCACAGAGTTACCGGTATCCCCGATGTGCTAAAGAAGGAGCTACTGTAAAAGTGGAAATTTTGGAGTTGTTGAAATTTTGGCGCATTTCGTGCAACCAGAAGCCAGTGCAAAAATAAAAGCACACAAATATTTTTGCTTGCCATGTGTTCCAGTAAGGGGGCATTTATTATATCTTCATGAAGAAATATCACAAAATAGACAAATTATTGTATACATATTTGTACAGAAAACTTATATTGATCAGAACACAAATCTTCTATTCTAAAGTCTTGTAAAGGCAACGAATATTATCAATAGGTTTTTTACCAGACCTTCCTCAGCTAGAACCTCCAAACCTTGCTCAAAAAAAAAAAAAATAACAAGCACAGAATAATGACATTACAAGTACGGCCTACGGCAATGTCTAATCTTGAACCTAGCTTGAGACTTGGCGCACGATGATAATATGCAAGTGTGTATATCATCCAGACTTCATATGACTTGGATTTAGACCCAGCTGATGATGTTAAAATAGTGGAATAGCAATCTCTCAAATTAGGTATTTACATTTTATTATTGCATGTTAAGCAGATGATGTGTGATTGAACCTGCTAATAGATTTGTTCATATATTCCTATTTTTTGTGTAATTTACTGAAATGTTTTTGCAGAAATGGGTAAGGTCTTGTACCTTGAGCTGGTTGGCATAAGTTACTGTAAAAGTGGATATTTTCACACGACTAATTTTTCGCGCTCGGCCCGGTAAGCAGAGTTTCACGTGTTTTTAATTACGCGGAATCAAGGCAGTAAGTACGGGAACATCTGGCAAGCAAAACAATTTGCGTGCTTTTATTTTCGCGCTAGTTTCTGGTCACGCGAAATGTGCAAAAATTTCAATACCGCAAAAATTTCCACTTTTACAGTAGTGATATTGATAGTGCTCAGTTTGGAGATCATAACAGTGAATTGCTGGCATCCCTTCGCACATATTTCTGATGTCATGCAGTTCCATTTACAGTGACTATATCTTATCAGTATTCCCAAGATATGATCTCACATTTAATCGTCTACGTTGTATACCACTTAAAATGTGTTGAAAGAGCCCTACACATGCAAAAAATGACCCAAATTTTATGTCTTGCTATGTTTGGTTCCAGCTTACCGCCAATGTGCATGACAGATTTGTCAATTCAGTAGTGTGGCAGCTCAGTGTCTCAGCCTGGATCAGCTAGCTCAACCTAGGCATTGCACTTAGTGCAGGCCCCTGCAGTGCCAGAATAGGCATGAATTCAGTTGAGCCAGAGCCCTGACCAATGGGCCAGTCCCAGCACAATTATGCAGCATTAGTCATATATGAGTGGTGATTGATTTCATTAATTCACACAATTTGAAGAAAAATGAGCTTATTGGCAGCCATCAATTATCCAAATAAGATGGATCTGACTGATTTCATAAATTTGAATAGGTGGTCGAGCCTTGTAAAATTAACTTCTCCATCATGACCTGACCAGCAGGTGCACCATTGTCATCTTCTTTCATCTTCCCTGCATCATCATCATTGTCAATATCATTATCACTAACACTGTCACCACAATTTTTGAGCTGCTTTCATCAACCTTGATGTCTAAATTCAGTTAAAAATCTTCCTCAATATTGGATGTCATGAAATACATGTACTTGAGGCACGAGGCATGAACACATACATGTACACAGGACTCTCATAGAACACGATTACCCCACTTGTTACATCACAAATCATAATAGCACAGTGCCGTCTGCTCAAGGGCAAAAAAAAACAACAAACAAAACAAAGCAGCAATGTCATCAAGTTTGATAGCAGACAGAGACTCCAACCCCAAGCACCTTCTCATCTGGAGATTCTCCCACCTGAAACCCCTAGCAAACGGGAGACTCCAACAAGTTGATGTGCACGAAGCGCACATCACGAACGCGAAGCGCAAAGTTCCTTGCGGCAGGGGCTCCAGGGCCCACTTAAGGGCCCTGGAAGCTCTAGGGCTCTAGATGCTCTCTCGTGCTACCTAATGCTTATTTTTCAACATACAATGGCAATAAGTAAGAAATCCTGTCCAACGGGAGACACAAAGCCTGGGCAGGAGAAATCAAATCTCAAGCGGGAGAACGGGAGATTTTGCAAAAATAGGCTTTCGGCGGGAAATCTCTGTGGAAAGCGGGAGAGTTGGAGTCTCTGAGCAGATTAGTCAATTCTGTGTCAATTTTGTTCAAGTAAAGAAATGTTACCCACCATTAGAAGTACTTTGTTTTAAGAATAGTAGAGTTTTTGTTTGTATTTTTTTGTTTGTTGATTGATGTTTGATTCATGTTTTTGACTTCTGATGTTGTATGTAAATCATGAAAATCAATTAAAAGTGGACAGGGTAAAAAATGATGTCATTTTCATATGGTATTCAGACCTCATTTGTGGAAAATAAATTTTATTTCAGTTTAGTTCAAAAGAGAATTCATCGAAAGAAAAATATGACTTTATTCAGTGTTCATATGCAGATTCCTTAACATTTAACACTGCAGGATGATACAATGTTGCAATACTTTCCAAAATAGGTTTAGACAAACATATTTTGCTCAATTCCCTCTGTTCTGTAACATAGCTCCGCTTCCATTCATCATTATGTCACTAAATTTTTCTGACAGTTCAGTGACTGCATAGCAACAGACACAGTTGATGTCATATGCCAGGCACTGGTAGTGCAAACATGTGCACCATTAGTCTACTGACCGAGCATGACGAGGTCTGGCAGATCAGTCAGTGGCTGTTGCTGGGTATCGTCAGCTATGCATCCTACTCTATAGACTCTCCTCACTCATAGACAAATTTAAAGTTCTTCTCAGACATAATATCTCTTCTTTTGCAATGGGCTGGTAGAAAATCATATCCTACAGGTCTCCTGCTTTAATAATCATCTGCTTTTTATCCACTGCTCAAACACAAATTCTTGCTAAAACTTAATAAATTATGTGTTTAGTGGAAGTCACAGCCCAAATGATTGCATAGACTGAAACTAAAACTGTAACTATTTCCAGCTGGCTTTGTACAATATGCTGTTTTCCTCATAACTGCAGCTATTGAAGCTATTTTTTGTTGAAAAGTCAATATCTCCAAACAGAGTGGTTTACAAATCTGGTATGGGGTAATATTGAGGTTTTGTATGACACCTGTAATTAACAGGAAAGTGTTACTTGTCAAGACCATTTCCTTCTAGGGATCAGTCACTTTAAAAAAAGTGATTTAGGGGCTTTGAATCAAGAGAAGCATGTTTTATGACACACACTCATGAGGAAGAAGAGTATTTCAACCTTTGTGCACAGTCAGCTAGGATGCTTACACTTCTCAAAACACCACCATATCAGCCATAAGAACATGGCCCTTAATTTATACATTCATTGTATCTTTCTATTATAGAAAAGAGCTGTGTGAATCATTTCCATGTCATCATATGATAGAAGTCATAAAAAGTCACTGTTCTATGAATTGAATATATTGCCAATATCTTTACTTGATGATTATTAAGTAATTTGTTCCATGCACTCATAACATAAAAACATGCTGCCAGAAGTATTTGATAATTTGTGCTTATGAAACAAGTCCATTTATAATCAAGATACAACATGTGCAAATGATTTTTGTGTGCAATATGGGAGATCGTCTCTTACAAATTCTAATAACATATGAGGAAGACCTAAATCATGGAATATATTACCTGAGAACTCTAAACAATGCAGTGCTGTTGAAAGTTTTAAATTAAAGTTTCTATCAGGTAATTACATACAATTTTCATATTCAGGCTGATTTATTCCTTTTCTGTGTAATGTAACGTCTCTGTGGTTCGTCATATATTTGTAATGCTCTTTAAAAACTTGTACTTTATGATTGTTGTAGGATCTTCAAGTTATAAAGCTACCTCATTACTTTCTGAAAATCCATACATTTTCCATTTGTCATTGTCATATTTTTTAAAATCATTAATGTAATTTGTATCTTTATTTGTATGTCAATGTTGTGTTTCATGTTTATTGCACATGTAAACCTCTTTTACTGTGGAAGTGGAAAATCAATTCAATTCAATATTTTGATGAAGTAAAGTGATCTTGACCATAGACCAAGAATCAACCTTTAAGTAACCCTTTCTGCATAAAAAACAAACAAACTCCGATGTTTTTCTGCTATATCAAATGACATTTTTATCGAACCTATGTCAAGTGTAAATTATGGCCAGAAAATGACATTTTAACTAAATTAACAATTTTGGTGACCTTTCACATGGACCTTCAACCCTGACCCCTGTCATTTTAGGCAAATAATTGTTGACTTTATTTCTATGAGACATTCCTAGTTAAAGTTACCACTTGAATGTAACATTTCTAGTCATACAGAATTAGTAACCATTGACCTTGAACTTTCACTGCTATCATGCTTATGTAAATAGTTGTCAACCTTCTTCTACCTTGTCCACTTACTTACATAATCAGCACACATTTCTAGCAGAAGTACTGACAAGATTTTTTTTCAGGGGTGGAGAACATACAGTGAACTTTCACCTTGAACACAGACCTTTTACCACTATCAATTTGTAGAAATAATTGCCTATTTAGTATTCCCCCCCCCCCAGCACTGTTAAGGGCAGAAGCATACATAAAATGATAATAGAAAGGCACAGCACAGAACTGCAGAAGTTTGATTTGCGGGAATCATTGACTGATAAACACCAGTAGGTATTAACAACTACATTTCTTTCACCTCACCAAGTATGTGAATGTAGGGTAGTTCAAGCATATCAAGTTCATGTTTTCAACATATCTTTGTTTACAAAATGTGAACAATATGCACTCTGTCATTTTCCAAATAAAATTCTAAAACAAAACATAAAGATTTTACCTGGATTTCATACATTCAAACCTGTATCATGACAAAGAGGAATGAGAAAGTCAACATCTACCCAAGATTTCACCAAGTATGCACAACTAGTAAGATATGCAGACTGCATTGTGATAAGAGCATCAAGCAAAAAGTATGATGTTACAGTCATGTGCAGGTGAAGATAATGACAGATGCTCTGTCATTTGATGGGATACCACTAATGTTTAACATGAAAAAAAAGTTTATAATCTTATCTTTTTCTAATATATGAGAAGATCAAACGTCTGAGGAAAAAACTGATCTACACTCACTTTTGGCTTTGCAGATCTGAGGTACAAACTACACAGTCTAAACAAATAAGTTATATGGCTATCTCCATACTAATTCACCAATTGTTTGTTTTTTTGTTTTTTTCTCCACAAGAGCTGTTGCACCACAGTCCTTGATGCAATTTTGAAGACAGATTTCTACTAGCTATGGAGACTTGATTGATCATGTGTAAAGTCTAAGCAGATTTCAGAATTCTTTAGACAACTCACAAGTCACAAACTTATGAACTGTCAGAAAAGGCTTTGAGAAAGGCCAGTGACAATTACCTCCACAGTCACAGACTTTACAAAACTTTCACCAATGTCTAAGGTTGGGGCTATTTGACGGTTTAAATGATTTATATCCACATAAGCAGGTTCTGAGACTACAGATCTAAGGGCTTTATACCTCTTTTTTTCGGGGGGGGGGGGAAATCAAATTAACAAAATTTAAAATCTTGAAGAGTTATCATTAGTATGAGAAACACAAAATAATCTTGGGTGAGTAGAGGTATGATCTTAAGAGGTGGACACAAGGGGAAGTGGCTGCTTCTGAAGTCATTCACAAAGATGACCACTCTGTTCTCATAAATGTCAAAAAGGGCAGTTGGCCAGCCTTAACGAGACGCACCTGCCAACCAGCCAGTGGTGCTCTCTTACCGAAGAATACCAATGTCACACTGGACGACAGAAGATGGCGGTGATGAAATGCTCTGTACACAACAAGCCTCGTCACGACTGATCAGCTTCCATCTTCACACCCATGTTTATACATGCCTGGTGAACACTGCTTCATTACCCCAGTGTCTCTGCTGCACATGCTGGGAGATCAATGGAAAAAAAATAATGTACCAACATCGAGTGTACTGCAGCTGCAACTTTCCAAATGTTCTTCATTACCCATTGCAGCATAAATACATGATACCAATCTCCTGATGAAATTCTAAACACCCCCACATACATGTTTACATTAATGAACCTCTTGAATTTGCTATGTTTCATCAAATATTATACAAATATCAACTGCTTCAAAGGGGAATGGTTAAGCGATTTGCATCGAGGTGATTTCTCATACCGAGCTATGCCCCGAGACAAAGTCGAGGGGCAGGGCACTGTTGAGGAATCACAGAGGGCTAATAGTTTAACTCTTAATGTGCCAGGCCCAAAACCCCTAATGTGCCAGAGGTTTTTACCTAACGCCAGAATGTTTCGAAACTGGACTGACAATGACATTTAAAACTGCCATATCTCTGAAACTATTGACTGTTTTGTATTGAGTTCTACACAACATATATCATGAAATGTTTGTTCTTTTGTGTCATGTAGTCAGTTTGCCATAATATCTATCTGAACCTGAAATATTGCAGAAATAATTGATACATCAAAAAAAGATATTAGAAATTTTTGTGTAGTACGGAAAAAAAGAGTCAGTTGTGTTTTTTTCTTCAATAGAACGCTCCCTTGACTCTGTGAGAAAGTTTTAGAGCAACATCTCCTCTTTCAAATGATAACAAAATTGCCTTCTAGAATGGTAGGATTCCAAAGATACTAGCAGTTTGTTTTATCTTAGCAATTTCTCTTTCTGCCTCAGTAATTCATTCCCAAATCTGAGTCCTTTAGTCCCAGATCCTGTATTTGAAACTAAAGTAATTGTCCCGGGCCATGGAAGAGTGTCTTTTGTCCACTTGAGAAGGAAGAATCTACTAATCCTTCTTTTGTCTAAGGGGGGGGGGGGGTACTCTATTGAAATCGGCAGGCCTTTGTCCGCGCGCAATTCCTATGCTAGCATGGGGACGATTAGTGACGTCCACCAAAACAAAAGGATGAAAGACTTGACCGACGAACGAAAGCTGACCCTCTTTTTAGGGACAAAATGAAAGCAGCTTCCCGCAGGACAGCATTCAAGCAGAACAATGCGAGTGGAACCGCATAGACAATACACGCACATTCAATAGCATACACACACATGGTTTACCAATGAGACTCTTGATCCATACACATCTCGTAGAGGGTGCACTCGCTGCGGATTTTCACGACGCGAAAAAGATACATCTAGCTGAAAAATCATGTATTCACTCAAAATTTTCCAATGTAAGCATGCTCATATTTTTAGTGGAAACGATGGCTATGCTAATCAGCTACCAGAACATAACATTGGCAGTTTCTTGGTGTAACACCAAATTGGCAGTTTCTTGGTGTACCACAAGAACTTAAATGATCAATGCTTTTCTCGCTCTTCTTGGTCGCCGATCAGCGACCATGGCACGTCAGGACTAAGGTCGCCGTTCGGCAACCATGGCATGTTAAGAGTTAACCATGACCCAAAACAAAGTATAACATTAGTTCTAACTGTTAGGCTGTAGAAATGCAGTGCATGCAGCGAGCAAAAGGTCTGTGTGCTAATGTTATAGGCCTCCATAGTTACTACTGTATATGGTATGTATAAGGAATTCACCGCTGTTGATTCCTCAAAGGTATAGCATAGAACTGCAAGAGAAGGAGGTCTAGGACTAGAAGTAGGCCTAAAAATGGCTTCATTACCAGATTATATATCATCAAAATTGGTTTCATTACCAGATTATGATCAAAATTGGTTTTAGTTTCATGAAATAATCCATACGCTGTACCTTACTATGTTGTATTTCTTCTGCAAATTTACGAATTTCCTTCATTACTTGAAGCAGCCATTTTGTTAATTGAGCTGAACTGCATTGATCACACACTCACCACACAAGTGGTCACACCACAGATTTCAGTATGTGGCATGGCACTGGCACCATATAGTTAGCTAGCTAATTAGCTAGCTACTACGTGCACTGCAAAAATGTGGGAAATTTAGATATCAATTGCAGAATCGCGATTTAGATTGTGGATTCCCAAACATACTATATCACGCTAGATAGTGAGTCATTGTACTGCTCTAAGCTACTTGTAAATTGCTAGTAAATCTAACCCCTTTTGGTGCTCTGTACAATCATATTGCAAGAAACTTTACATGAGGGATAATAAATATTAGTCAGCAATCCACCCAGAATTACACAATGCAATCTATTCAAGAGTAACATATCTCTGTCATAAGAATATGGATAAATGAATGAACCTTACAAATGAATACATTTGACAAAATCTTATTTCCATGCCATATCTGCAATTTCCACCACCTCCCTGCTCACATTTATAACCCTATTTTTTTTTTTAATGAGAAATGTGATTATCTGTAATCCATACCCTAGTAGGCTTAAAATAATGTGAATTTGAAAAGATTGTAAGCAGCTTTGATGATGTAACCCTCTAAACACTAGCTAAACCCAGATGATAAACAAACACACACACACACACACACACACACACACACACACACACACACAGAGTATTATGTGCACAAATGAAATCAGCATGGATCAATTCACACCACTGACATTGCAATTACGTGTTAATTACATACGCACTACAGAAAGGGTTCCCTTTGTCTACAATGCCATTGTGTCACAGAAAAAAAGAAGAAAAAAAGAGATTATAGTAGCATGCATTCACCACCTCTTGTTCATTTCCAGCGTGTAGAAGTTAATCACATTATTATTTTTCACTAAGAAGAGTTGACTGCATTTTTTCCAGTGTGAGCCTGAATTAACATTTTAAAAAGAGAAGTCAAGTTACGGCAATATTGGTTTTAAGTTAGACCAATGAAATTGCAATAACAATGTCCAAACTGTGTAAAATAGCAAATGAGAGAAAGCCATGACCATTTGACTGTCCATGGTCATTTACCAGTTTGCAGTGAGCAGCTCAAAATAATCATTAGAACAATGTGATTGTGTTATAACTGGCATGGAAATCTTTACGACATGATTATAATTGTGCATACATGTACAGTACCGCTCAATTCATTTCTAAAAGGAAACATTTCTTATATGATACTGCTCAACATGTATTTTGAGAGTCTTTTTCTGATTGTTTTTTTTTTCTTTAATATATAAGACAGAATCAGTTCATACCTTGTGTATCAATGCCAATGAAAAATTATCCTGGTCTATTTTGTTTGAAAAGTAAACAATAAGGACAATTAAATAGGCAATGTTAGATGGAATAAGTCATATGTCTAGCTACGACCAGACCTCAAGGAACAGTATTTTGAGTTGTAAGTAGAGAAATTTGTTGCAGAGAAATTTCTGAATTACTGTGACTGATATACCAACAATTTCCTTTGAAGACAATCTCTCAGTCTCACCCATTCAGTGTGAGCACTTGGTACAATACTACTCATTTCTTCAATGATTTCAACCATTTCATCGATAAGCTATCACAGCAGGACCATATGCTCACATCATAATCACACAATTATGACATTTATACTGTTAATCTATAAATTTATGAATTTAAGATTTGTTGTGTTTTGCGAGTGTATGTTCCTTACAGTGTGTTTTCCTGTAGATCACACATCTTTTGTACCTCTTTAAGATCATCATCAGTATAGTATCATTAGTAAAACAGAAAATAGGAGTGAGTATAAACTTTATGAGATAAACACTTAACATCAGCTTAGCAGTGGAAAACGAAGTGCATGACTATAAGGACTTTAATCCACACAATAAACAACATCTTCAGGTTCAAAATTGACAAATTTGAAATACAGGTATATGTCATTCAAAAATGTAACAAAAGCATTATATGAAAGAGAAAGTTCACGAATAGGAATAATAATAATAATAATTGATATGATTTACATAGTGCCAAATAGACTCTGCAGAGTGCTCTAGGCGTGGAAAGAAGAGAAAGTGAAGGAGATATAGAACATACGAAATTCAAAGTTCAAAGTAATGAGTAGTCAAAAAGAGGCCTTAAACAAGAAGCAGATGAAAAAAGTAATGCTTTGAATAGAATGCAGATCCCTAAAAATTTTGAGATGATATCCACTTTTCTCCTTCATATGACCTGTTGTGCATGTTACATACAATGACAATGGAAGTCCATTTGGTGATTTGATATCCCTAATGATACCCCTATTATTATGAATTGTCTAGGTAACAGCAAAGGAAGGTTACAATGTATGAAGCAATCACAGGAAGCCCCTCTCCCAAATATCATTCCTGAGCTCTCAGTGTGTGTATAGTATGGTCTTTCACTATTCTTGACTAAGTCCACTTTCACACTGCACAAATTTCTTGTTTGTATAACATTCCCACTCCTGAAAAGTGTTTTAATCATGTATGGAATCACAAATTGTTCAGTTCCAAGTCTCAAACTGGCTGGAAACTATGAGCTGCATTCCATAAAAGAGTTATATTGCAAATATTATGACCAGTTAATCAAACCCTATGTCTGAGTACACATACACACAAGAGTATGACATGAACATTCACAACACACTATGTCTAAAGAGTACTGTAACTCTAAAATGCCTGTATTTTAATTTTGTAAATTTTGTGAAAAAATTTCATGTCATGAAAATTTCTTGTTTTACGGTATGCAGTTCATGTGTAGAAATGTAGATGCTGTTTAGAGGTCAAACTATTCAGATTACAATGTGCATCTGGAACTGAGCAGAGCCTGATTTGGAAAACACCTCAGACTACACCATGCATTTGCAAACTGAAAAGCATGTCTTGGATAAAGAAAATTCAAGTTTGCTTTCAGGCAAATTTACAATGTAACTAATTAATCATGATGAATGTTGCTAACATAGTAAATGTGCTTTTTTAAATGTACCAGATTAAAGGGGCACATACCCACTCAGTCTTTCTGTCTGCATATTATATGTCTTTGTCTTTCTGTTACATTTATAGCACAAGCTTAAAGACCTATTGTATTTGTGGAACATGTTTTGAAAAAAAAAAGAAGAAATCTGCTACTGTTATGTCAAAATAAATAATGCTGACAAGTATACTTATAGAAGTAGAATCCAAGAAAACCATGTCTGCGAGTTGTGAGCCACATGAATGAATTTATTTTTAATACACTGATAAATATCCTTAATAATAATTACACATCTTATTCATTAATCAATCTTACACAATTTCCAGATTTAATCATTTGCACATTTTCAATAAATCAAGACCTTTTCAACCAGTTAATAGCAAATAAAGACAAAAAGCATTCACATAGTATGCTGGGTGACATAGTCACGTTTATACCCTCATATAGCATACATCTACAGTGAATATGAATGAAATAGTCATATTATACCAATACACATTACAAACATACATACAGTACTGGTTGTTCCTTATAAGAAATAGTCTTTGTCATAAAAATTATGTACTGTCTTTCAATACCTCCCAATCTTATTATTCTACATGAAGGGGAGAGAAATGGTGGTCTGGTCTCAATCGTCGGTCTTATGCCAAAAGGGCCTTAAACCACTTCCACTGTTATGCCAAAAGGTCTTTAACGCTATAGACTCTGTACACTATTAGTGCCCTTTTGGCAAAACAGGGGAAGTTCTTTAAGGCCCTTTTGGCATAAGGCCGACAATACGTTGCAAGTAGCTCACTGCAGCATAAACATTAATGAAATAAACTTTATGTCACAAAAGTCCTATAAATCATCTGAATACAGATGGAAAGTTTTATTAAAGGAAAGTGCCCTTAAACATGTACCAAAAAAATTCATTAATTTGAAACCAATAGCAGGGAGCAGTTGCATGAAAACAAAGGTAGGAAAGAAAATAGATTTAAAAGAAATGTGACAAAATTCAGCAATGTGGCTGTGTGTGAAAGCTGTCAAAAACACATATAACTGGAACCTTTGAAAAGCCTCAGAAGAAAGCTGGCACTCTCATCCATAATACCCATTCCAATTTCACAAATTGGAAAGTGTTACCTGCTCTTGAGACAAACGAATATGCCAGTGCACTATTGGAGGAGGAAAAAAAAAAGGAGGTTGGGGGAGAATGCAAAGCAATAAAGTGATGGTGATGGTTGCGCCTTCTGATCTCTTGTCCAGAACCAGAGCATGTATACATCCCCGCCACCTTTAAGCTCAGAAATATGGCCGGTGGCATATCGCTCAGAGCCGCATCCAATTACGCCACAATAGAAACTGGAATCATGTTCTCTGCCCAGCAATTGATCTCATAACAGACATCCTCCCTACCCCTCCCCCACCCTCTACTTCCCACACACACAAAAAGGTGTTGGCAGCCTGTGCTATTTAATATCAATGACAGTATGCGTGTGTTGACACAGCACCTTGGAAGCTAAGCTTAAAGGGTCCTTCAGATAGGCTTGTGTTGTTCCCTCATTGTACAGGCTCAAAATATCCCTACACTCATAGGAGGCATGAAAATACAGTCCTGAAACACATATCTGCTCATTGCACTGTAATTTTTGTTAACCCTTCGAAAGTGGTTAAATAAAACAAAAATACATGTTCATATCTGTAGAAATAATGAATTTCAAGCAATTTTCTCAGATGGACACTATACAATTTAAAATAAGGAGTCTAGATTTCCCTAACCCGTTGAGGACGAGTCCCGAGTATACTCGGGCAGGTGTCTATGGAAAATGAGTGTTGTATAGCAAAATCAGTCTGCCCTCAATGGGTTAATTATCTTAATGATTTATAGTTTGTGCCAGTGACTCATCTTTCACAGTACTTCATGTATCTAGCATGAAATAAACAACAGAATGTGCACACTACTCAACAGAACAATAAATGGAAGATTTTGAAATGAGAATCAGGATAGTATAGAAATAATGCTCAGTCCAGAGTAAGTTAGTGCAAAGTCAGTGCACATGAGGTTCCTTTAGATTGGAGCTGCTTCTGTGCACAAGTCACTAGTCGCTAGTAAACCAGTAATCCTGACTTTACACCAAATTTCACAAACTGAATTTTATATGAGTTTATTACAGTGTTCCGATAGTCCCATGAAACTTTGACTCTTCACGTAGATAATGCTGATTACTGAAAATCCAACATTTACATGAACATCACATGAACATTTGCTGTAGATAGTTTGGTATATAAATACCTTGGATTAAGTACAAACAGATATCAGATCAAGACTGCACTTACCTAATTCTCGCTATCGCCAATGACGTAAAAAGTACCCGGATGTTGATTTAAGCGTCATTTACGGTGCATTATGGGATAGTCCGGTAGCAAAATCACTTCCGTTCGTACGCGCGTGATACGTGACTAATGCTATTTACACACACAACCGACCGTATTCTACGTGTACTTCCTGTTTTCTCGACTTGAATTACAGCTTTAATCTGATTTGAAATTTCTCAATTCTTACGAAATTGCTGTTAATACGACTATTGGTTGTTGCTGCGAAGCTGCCATGTGTTGTTCGCACGACAATAAATGAAAAAAATCTGCAGAAATAGGACCCTTACTGGCATGCAAGACGTGACGTGGCCGCGTGGGTGAAGTTTGCGGGTGACTCCACATCGCAGTACGTGCACGCGCGACTTACTAGTAGTGGTAGTAGCACTAGGTAGTAGGCCTAATGCCTACGTACATTGTACGTACTGTACTTACTTGGAAGAAGTTGCTTCGGAGACAGGATAAGTTCGAGATCACTGTTCGTTCCCGATTGTGTTCGCGACATTTCGACAGAGAACAAATAAAAAAAAGATGGGCATTCTATGACGATATCCAGGTGGGTGAATATTTTCCAGCATATTTTCAGCGTATGCAGAGATGACTGATCTGTGATGTGCACATCGATCGCATGATCAAGCAGTACGCTGTACCGGTATGTGTTGGCTTATGCGCTGCGTGCAGTTAAATGGTGCATGCTAATGCAAGGCCGGCCCGCTGGCGGGGACTCGACTACAGTGTACGAGTATGACAGGGCTGGCCTGGCCACTCGCTTGCTCGGGCGGTACAGCCGCCTACTGTACTACTGTACTAGTAGTATCCGTGGTCGGCGCGGCGCTATAGGTAAGGTACACGTACGCGCACGCTAGCGTTGTGCAAATTATGCTACGCGCCGGAAGTGCCCTTGCTACCAAGTGCACTAAATCTTGACGAAAAAGCCACATCCGGGTACTTTTTACGTCATTGGCGATAGCGAGAATTGCAATAAAGACTACTCATCTATGATTACCTGTGTAACACAGATCTCCATGTGCACATGGGTAAAAAAATTACCTATGAGAGGTCTCGATCTGTAGAAATTCAATCTTTGTATTTATTCAGCTCTCTGGAAAACACACACTGCACTCCAACAGTTAAATGTATATTGGCTGAAAGATGACTGTGTTTATAGTAAGTCTGTAAAAGTGCCTTGGACTCATCCAGACACATTTTTTTTTTTTATTTGGTAAGAGTGTGTGTTTTAAGCATTTTTTTTTTGTGTGTGTTTGTGATTTGATAGAATAAAAAAACAAACAAACAAAAGAAGTATCCTCTCCTGTTGTGTGGGAAAATTTTGCCGAAACATCTTTCCAATGACAAATCATGTGCACGAATTCCAACACGCAAATACCCGTGTAGGACTATTAGTTTGTTACAGTTAGAAGGGGCTACTGAACACAGAGCCTTTAAAGGTCCTGTTTACCTTTGGGAGCAGTGATTTAAGAAATGTTCAAGAAATCACATTTGATGCATATGTGCAGGTCAGTTGTATCACAAAACATCCTACCATAGATTATAAGATTTTTGCAATAAAGTTTAAAATAGATGGAGATATCTCATTAAACTATAATGGCAGATGGTTTAGTCTGGAAACATTTTCATTATAACTATTGTTCACATTTTGTATATTTAACAATACTTAACATCAATTATACTGGTTCAAATTTTCACAGTGGTTGTTTCTATCCCTAACTAACATTTTAGAACTATTTTGAAGCACTAATGCTGGGTTTTTGTTTCATCTGCAAATGGTAAATTATGCCTTTAACTGACAGTAAACACCCTGAGAATTTGAAGTTCCATGCCTGCTAATTCAATTAGGGTTGCTCCCATCCTACAGAAACTTTCATCTCTGACTAAACTCAGCCCTATTAAAGACAGTCACCTCATCAATGAGTGTGACTCACAACCTAGACAGATTAGTGCAATTTTTTCTGAACTTTTACTACAAAGATTATATGCAAGAAAGGCTTCAATATATATCTGATCAATGCAACAGCAATTAACATAATGAGGATATCTACTATAGCCAGTACAGTACTTGCTGTTTAACTCTTTATGTGCCACATTCACACGCCCAACTCAGTTCATGGTGTGCTTTTTTTTATTTCGCGTATTTTGCTCAAATGTACAAACCCGCCCACACTGATTGATAAAACGTCAAATGCCACAGTGGGTGATTTCAAGTTTGGAGATAGTGCTAGTGCTATCTCAGCACTAACCACGATAAAACCGAATTTGAAATCATGTTGGAGTTGGGAGTTGACCTCAAAATTATGACATATTTGCGGTTGCTGGTGCTTTATGGGCTTGGTGTTGAATATTATCTGCTGAACAGAACTCTGTCGTTCGTGTTAGCAATTTATGTGCTTTTCCCCCATTGACTAACACTACTCTCTTAATTTCTAGGATTTATTTTTAAGTCCTAAGGATTTATTCTTTAAGTCCTAGCGGACTGTAGATACGGACAGAACCTTAGGACTTAAAAGTAAGTCTTAGCTAGGATTTAAAAATTTAAGTCTATGTTCGACTTAAATTTCAAGTCTATAGGATTTATTTTTTAAGTCTTATTAGATTACATTTAAATCTTTCTTAGACTTGTTTTTAGAATAAATCCAGCTTGGATTTAAACGACAAAAGACTTATTTTAAGCCTTCCTTGGATTTATTTCAAATAAATCCATCATGGATTTAAAATCAGACTACTGAAAATGACAGCCAGTTGATGCACTTTCTTCACATGTAAAGGTCTATTTATTTTAACAAAATCAAACTGATGCATTTTTCACAAACATCGATAAGTTACAAAATATAGAGATGATTGTCATACACATGTAGGCTCCAGAAAAAATGAAATACGACATGATGAAAACAGAGCATATTTTGCAATAGTCTCAGATGGTCACATCTTCACATTCATGTTACTGATGCTTTTTTCACTGTGTTCTGTAAACAAGTTACTAGACGACTGGAACCTTCATTGCCAAATAGATTACTTTTTTCACGTTTTTTTTTTTTTTTTAAATCTTGCAAGATGACTCCATACGACTCGATTCACTTTCATTTTATGTATTTCTTTCCCTGGTGAGCATCGTTAAGTCGTAAGATGGAAACTATGAACAAATATAAGATTATATCATAATGAATTCTAATAACTTAAATTTTAGAAATGATGCTGTGTAATAAACAATACAGCCTCCATTAAGTTGATGTTTAGATTTACACGATTTGTACGTCCCATGCATGCAATTTAAAGAATTATTTGATTTTTTGGAATGATGCATAGTATAAATTTAATCAAGAGGGGAGTAAAGGCCAAAATTAGTGTAATCAAGAGAAGAAATTTCCCGACACAGAATGGTGTAAAGACTATGAAAATCAGCTACGAAATAAGGAAGATATGCCTCTTTTCAATTTCACACATTTCCAGAAAACAGATCTTGTCCAGTCTTTATGAACGTCCAAATGAGGGAATTGATGATGTCATTCCTTCAAAATATTTTTACACTTTTCACCTGCATGTATTTGCATATTCATGTTTTCTGAAAACGTGTTACATTTCCTTATTTCTTACCAGACTTTCCTAATTTTTCCACTATTCCGTAGAGAAAATTTACAATTGAATCCAAACTGTATTACATACAACAGTAGGGAGCAAGATCTATGTAAACTCTGAAGTAAATTCACCTTAAAACATTAAGAAGCTCAAATAACAATTAACATTCTAAACTTACTTCTAAAATTCCTTGAATATCGATTGTCTGAAATGGATTTACATAAGTACATTTCCATTCTGCATTTTGGTAGACAAAATGTTTGACAAAAGAATATACAAATTCCTGCTTAATCTATTGATATTTAAGAATCCATCTCAACTGATGACAGGGAACCATCTCAAGAGACTGTTCAAGTGAGATGGACCACTAGTTTCTTAATTACTTTGATGTCATATCTCATAACAAAGCACTATGTTGAAGTGATGCAATCTGAATTTTAACTAGAATTATCACTCATTGTGATTAATATACCCCCACCCACAACTGAGGGAATTAGCTCAACCAGGATTATTTTTTCTTACTTTTTAATAAAGAAAAAAATTACCATGGCAATGCACTGTTCCACCTCTCAAATCAAGTGCTCAAAAACTGAGTGAGCAAGATAAATAAACTGACGATTTCTATGGTTTTTAATTTTGCTAAAAATTGTGTAACCATGGCAACACAATGTTGGACATTAAAAAAAAAATGAAGTTTGCACAACTAAAGGCCCTATATCATAGCCGTCATATGTGCCAAATTTCAAGCTAAATGCTAAAAGGGTGAGGGGTTTAGTTGAATTCACATTACTGTATCATTTTCATGCAAAATATACTGTTACCATGGCAACACATTTTCCACACTGACAAAAGATTTTTTGCACATCTAGGTAATGCAGAGGTAACATGTGCCAAATTTGAAGCCAAAATGCTCTGATGTTTGTATGATTTTCATTGAAAATGCACCGTTACTATGGCAACACATTGTTTAACAATGATGAAATATGAAGTTTGCATATTTCTGAACTACAATGGTTGCATGTGCCAAATTTCAAGCCAAATGCTCAAAGACTGAGGGAGTTACCTGAATCCAAAATATTTTTGTACGATTTTCATTCAAACTATGTTGTTACCATGGCAACACAATGATCAACAATGACAAAAGGTTAAGTTTGCACATCTACGTACCATAGTGGTCAGGTGTGCCAAATTTCAAGCTAAATGCTCAAAGACTGAGGTTGTTACATGAATCCACAATATCTTTGTATGCATTTTAGTGAAAAGATGCTGTTACTATGGCAACGCATTGTTCACCATTGATGAAAGATTAAGTTTGCACATCTATATGCTAAAGTTGTTGCATGTGCCAAATGTCAAGCCAATTACTCAAAGAGTGAGGGAGTTAACTGAATCCACAATATTTTTGTATGATTTTCATTCAAAATATGCCGTTACCATGGCAACACATTGATCGACACTTACGAAAGAATACGTTTACACATCTATATACATACCACAGTGGTCTGTTGTGCCAAATTTCTAGCTAAATGCTCGAAGACTAAAGGAAGTGAGCTGAATCCACAATATTTTTGTATGTTTTTTTTTTGGTTTAAAAAAAGCTGTTACCGTGGCAAAGCATTGCTCACCACATTGTTTCCATATCTATATACCATAGTGGCCATGTGTGCCAAATTTCAAGTCAAATGCTCTAAATTTGTTTAAGGTGCCCACCTGCGCTGAATCTATCCTTCCTCGTGGGTTCAAGCACATACTTTGGCTGGAAAACCAAAGTTTATTTCTTTATAAATAGAGAGTTTCATATTAAAGTGTTTAGCCACAACGTCATAATGAAAATAGCAACAAATCAGCGCTCAATAAATGTGATGGACAATGGCTCAACAACACTGTGGGAGTGATGAAAATTAGGTAATCTTTGAATAATTACAAAAGTGTTCAGGGGAACTTAAAACTTTCTTCTTTCAATTTAAATCAATGCGGATCTGGCATTACTTTTTTTTTCATCATCAACCAGACATAATATACAGAAAACAAGCCAAAGATGAACAATAAATAAATTGAAACTGGACGTGTATAAAAACTTGAAATATTGTTTAAATGTTCACGTAGCAATGCAAATGCAAAAGTGAGGCACACACATACATGATAGTACCTCTAAAGGTAACATTGCGGCATGAACTTTCCTTATTGTGTTATTTTCATTTAAAAATGCACACAAAAAAAAAATTACAAGGAAACTTTACTACAACCAGGGCATGACAGATATGCTTCTTGTGTGCATGGATTTGTAGCTCAATATAAATGGAAAAGTGAGGCACACATAACATAACTCAATATCCATGAGTCAAACATTATGCATGATAGTATCTTCAAAGGAAATATTGCAGCAATTTACCTGTGTTACTTTGATTTAAGAATTCACCGAAAATTAAGAAAACTTTGCTGCACATCAGGGCAAGTCAGATATGCTTCTTGTGTGCATGAGTTTGTGGCACAATGTCGGAAAATCTTACTAGCATCATACACTGATGTGTTCTTGAAGTTCGTGGCTAATGCCCAGAACGAAGCCCTCACTTGGGATTGTAGTAGTACATGAATATGCCGCCACAAAATCAAAGAATGCTTCAAGCACCCAAGCATATTTGACGATGAAGACACAGTGGGCTTTAAAGAGTCTGTCAAATTCTTGCTTCTGGTCATCTCCAGCCTGGACTTAGTATGGTCTCGTCCAGGATGAGAAAATACTGGATGTACGTCTAGTCACTCCATTATCTGACTAAGCAGGGCTGGCTGAAGGTGGCATCTTTAGCATCACTGAACTTCGCGCTTCTCGCTCGTGATGTATACGTTTCGCGCGGATCAACTTGGCGTTTCCCGTTTGCTAGGGCTTTCAGGTGGGAGAATCTCCAGATCAGAAGATGCTTGGGGCTGGGGTTGGAGTCTCTGCATCATTGGTTCCTACCTGAAAAGAGATTAAACATGTATAGCACTACTGATATTTCGAACTAAATTTCACTTGAATCGTTTGAGCAAATGACAAAGACTACAATTATTATCAAATAAACTTTGCATTACATAGAGGGAAGTTAAGTTCTCAGTGAGAGGGCACTCTGGAGGGAAAAAATATTAAAATATAATTATACATATTGATCTTAAATACAATATTCATCACATAACTTTTAGTTTGTGATGTACAAGTAAATATTTCTGATATATTTCAGAACATATTATTTTAAAACATTTTGTCTCATCTGGTAAACCTCAAAGCCTTGAAAAAAATTCCCAGAAATCAGATTACTTTTTGCCATCATCGGGGTGGGGCCTACTTGATATTTACATGTTCCAGACTCATAAGATATTTGATATACATATTATTACAAATCAATAGAAGTCAGCATGCATTTCTAATCCGTGATTTAATGAATTTAAAAGAAAACTGTCAAAACACGGTAGATACCCCTACACAATACTCATTGCTGAATGTTCTAAAGTTTGTTTGAGAAGAATCGCTTCAAAAACACTGATATATCAGAGAAGAAAACTTTGCATTTCTCACGACAGCATGAGAAATTCAGATTTTTAAATTCCACCTGTTACTGAGTACTTGCAGATTCTACACGAGTCTTGCTTTGTAAGATACGAAGCTAAAATATTCTTCTCTAAACATGAGCTGGTACTTAAAAGCCCAATGAAACATGCATATTGATAATTCTCAAAATTGGAAGCTCAATGATTTGATCATAAACTGATTTCAAGTCTATAAACATTAAGCATATACTGTACTTACAGGCACATAGTCATTCTGCACCAGGTACTGCTGGGCATCCCTCGGGAGCATGAGAGGTCCTCTCCCTTTCTTGTACATGGGGATGTTGGGTCTGTGAAGCATCGCTGCAAGTAGTGACATTCCACAAAATTCCTATAGAATGGAACACAATACAAACTATTTTTTTTTTCAACTTTAAGTATTTCACACATTCTCTTTAACATATTAGATATGACGTATTGTATAAGCTCTGACAATCCCTAACATTCAGTTTTCGACTTATTATCAATATCAGTCTATGAAGAGCAAACTCGTACACATTCACTTTCCTGAAAGGTGTAATAGCAATGAAGCATAAACAAATGAGTAAGTTTTACTCTTACACTTTGGACAGAAATTGTTCCAGTAATTATAATCAATGCCACAAGATCTATGAGGATTGGCGGAAGGACTTACTGTCTCCATCCATGTCTTCACATCTTCTTACGATGTCTTGCAACTAAGGGTAGTTTCGCTTGGCAAGTGCAAGATTCTATTGACGTAAAATGGCCCCCATCTGTTCACCATCTCCTGCACTTTTCTCGGTACAACTGGGCAAAGTCCGCATTGATCTGAAAATAAACACAAAAACTGTGAAATATCAGTGATAAGGAAGTTGAAAATGAAAAACAGAAACGCTTGACAAAAAAAAAAGGAAGAAAACAAATATGCTTCGGGGGTATAAACGGTCGCCATAGCCACATTTTTAGATTTTTATGTAATTAATTATTTCTTATTGGTCTCGAGGGTTGTATTTCATGCTGGAGGAAAAAATGAGACCGATATCTCTGATTTTTGTTTCAGATGTTATCGTTAAAATCAATTTTTAGAAATACCAGGGATGTCTTGCATATCTAAACACCAAGAAGGGATAGTCCTGACAGAGTACTTCTTGGAGTACAAATTATACAAATAACAGGTAATTTGCATTCCCTTTATCTTAAAAAAATATCAAAAGTAAAAAATAAAAAAAAAGGCCTCATATATTGTAAAACTTCACTACATTCTCTCACTGGTGTATGTGATGCTTAAAGCATACATCTCGGCCAGAAGTGTAGATCTGTAGAATTTTTAAGTCTAGATCCTTCTACTCAAACACAGATCACCACATTGATTATGCTACAAAGAGAAAGACTGGAGTAGAATATCTTTATCCAGGTGCGAAATCTTGTTCCATTGCACGAGTTAATCCCATACATTATTTGTTTCATACAACGCCTTCAACAATAACACTAAGAGACGTACTAGTTCAAGAAAGAGTCTTGAATTCAGTGCAGAAATGGCAACCATAAGGCCTAGGTGTCCAGGCCTACTACTGAGTGGTAGTAATAATAGTAGAAGTATTTTCATGGAATGCAAATCAGTAGCACAATCACATGTACGCAGCCGAGTGCAAGTAGCATTGAAGTTGATTATTCCAGTAAAATGAGTGACATGATGCACGCTTGATAGTAAGAGTGTTGAGTGCACACGCCAAAGGTAATTGTTTATTGTGACATCAGACTCAGTAGACCTAGTCATGCAATGGAACAGAAACTGTTTATTAATTGTAGACCCCCTATTTTAATATGGGAGTCAATGGAAATTGGTGATGTCAGCCAATATGGCCCATGCGATAGAAGTTTTTACAGTTCAGAGCTTGACGCCACTGCACTGGCATTGCAACATTGGCGCCCTAAACCCTGGGGCGCTCATCACATAGCCTCAGGGGGCTTCGTGTTTGGGCTGGTCGCAGTTCTATTTTATTATTGCCCATAGGGTCTACGTACTATTGGTGGCCTATAAACACAACATTAAAAATAAAACCCATCTAACAGCATATGCCCTACATTTTATCACAGCATAGCCATAGGGCATGATAAGGCCTAGAACTGTGCCTTTCTACGTAGAAATTGATAAATTAAACCTTACAAGAGTGTAGGAAGGGGTGAACTGACACTAACTTGTTACTGTTACTGAGTCAGTGTTAGACGACAGTTGAGTTAGGCCTACGCTACAGTAGCCTGTCGTTATGCCCATAGCTTTACCTTTCAGTCAAGACACCAACATCGTAAATCATTTAGGTCTATAGGTAGAATGGGCGCTTTATAAGAGTCCCTGTTACACTTGTACTTGCAGTTTCACCGAGATAGAGCCCCCACAATACTAGTATAACGTTAGCCTACATGTAACTTGCTACAATGTTTGGATAGACACATTAGCCATGAACAGCTAACGTTAGCACTGGCGCTTTCAAAGGGATGGACAGCGCTGTATACAGCGGCAAGGCTCAAACTCGCCAAAAATGTAGGGCGGTTATTGCACATCTTAACATCTTTTATCTTTGGTTACTGAGTCCCAGAGTTATCAAACACATTCTTAAGCATTCATACAGTAATATGCTCACCTTTAAGCAACTTGGTCAAGCTTCCGTCAGATCATGCCCTCAAAAAACTCCGGCCTGCATGACTTCTGCCTTCAAGACCAACTCAACTGTTCGAGTCAATAGCGTTTGTTTGCAAATGGTCGATGGTATATATAGTAGACGTCGACTGTGCACTGAATGTACAATATGTGTGTGTATGACTACGCTATCGCTAGCATCGCATGAAGCAAAGTGACGGCCAGCGCCAATTCCGGTTTTAGGCGGTTCAAGATAGCGCATGACGTCATTTACAAGTCATCTGATTGGCTGAAAGTTTAAGTCCTTGTTAGATTTAGATTGCGAACAGCTTCGACACTCAACTTTTAATCGAAGCCACCTAAAATAAGTCTTAAAGACTTAAAATATTTTAAGTCGTAAGAAAGATTTAAAATTTAAGTCCTAGAAATTAAGAGAGTAGCCCCTAGGGATTATCCTCTTCATCATTTCAAGTTCGGTGCTGGTGTTAGCGTTGCCGTGTGAGACCCACATTCACTTCTATAGCAGATGCATGTTTTACATGCAAAGTCTATGCTGATACAATGGTTGACCACATAACGTACACGAACACTCTAGACATGGCTACATAAATCTGAACCTGGGAGCAAAATTAATATTGTTTTATTTTTTTGAAAGGATGAAATTTGTGGCATTTTATACTGTCTTCCTCATTATGTATCTATGACTAAGTAGTCATGGCTGCATCTTGTAATATTTGACTGCAATCACGTGCAATAATTGTTTTCATCACGCAATTCCCGCAGACTTCACAGTGGTGGTGCGATGCAAGCACCTAGTGTTGGGATCGATAATTTTGATCGGTATCGCTTCGTTCATCTGGCCATCAGTGTTGGAGCTCGTTTTAAGGCAGTTGGATGGGAAATGGCACAAGCACTAGCACTAGCACCGAACTTGAAATCACCCAGTGAATGATGAAGACGAAAAACATAATTTTTCCCACAGCATGCCTGCGTTGCCGTCTAAGAGTAATGTGGCACACAGGGGGTCTACAAAGTGGGGCATAAAGAGTTAACAAAAACTTATTCACTGATTGCTGACATTATTGAGATTCATAATTTGTAATAACATGCACAACATCTAATTTGGAAACTTGTATAAGGCATGTATGTCAGGCTAGCCTACATAACATGAACATGTTGAGCTGCCAGTTTGCTGGTTTCTATGTCATGCTCACAAGCTTCGGGTCATAAGATTGTCGGTAATGTATTTACATAGGCTGCTAATATGCACCACAGCAGTTATCAATTATAAACAAGCTATCCATGACTAACTTCAAGAAATCTTGTAGTTAAAAAGTGTTGAGTTAACTTTAAAATAATTCCAAGTTGGGAAACTACAGGAGGTATCACTCAGATACCAAGCTAATGCCAATCTCATTTGATGGTATCTTCTGCTGATATGTACACTGTATGTCTTCATTTCATAAAGTAAGGAATTGTTTGATCAAAATATGAACTGAAATTTTCAAATACTGTATCTAATTTGCCCTTTTTTTTTCATTTTTTCACTGAAACTTCTTTGTTTTGTTTTTTTCTACACATGCTTATACTTGCAAAATTTGGGAAATGTTTCTTTCCTTGACAAAGTGTTGAAGAAGAAGTAGAGGAACCATTCAGGAAGGAATTGATGTGTGACCAGGGTTAATCTTCCTCCCCTATTCATTGGCCAATACTTCAAAACTTTCTTGTAATTCTCAAGAAAAGTATGATATGTCACACACCAACATGTTTTTGTTCTTTCTGCAACATTCATAAAACAACATAGAATGAAAACTTACCTGGTTATTGCACAACATATAAATCTAATAGATGAGACCAGTGTTCCTTCTTAGAAAAGTACATCTGATGATAAACTTGGTATTTTAGTCATATAAGATGGCCTGATATCTTCCTTTCTTTTTTTAAAGCCACAAAGTACATGATAAGGGGAGAGCTGATGTGTTATGATTTTCTTGTAATCTGATCATGACTGGACCAATTGGAGGTGAAATACTCTTGTACAGAATACCAGGAACAACTAATTGGCAAACTGAAAAAAAAGAATGATATTAATGTCTGCATTCTCAATGATGGCCATGAATCATTATGGAACATAGACATTTTATACAATAGCGCGCAGACTGCAATATAAACTTGGATGTTTGCAAAACAACATGCATTTGAAGTGTCAGTATTCACTTCAATCTTCAGCTCTCTCTCTTAACATACTAAATGAAGTAAAACACTATTAGGCCACTTTTAAGAATTTATAATGTGATAAATCTGATTAGATTTTCTGTCAATCAAAGTATGGTTTGAAAGCAGCCACAATACCACCAGTGAACTGATATTACATGCTGCAATTTCGTTTGCTGTATGCAACTTGTGTGTCTTACTCTTCCTTTTTTTTTAATATCTTGTTTTGGGGTTGTTGTTGTTGTTGTTGCTGTTCTTGTTTTTGACTAATCTGATTTCAGCAGCTTCAGATGAAAAGGGGTAATGAATTAGTGCACTTTCTGCTTGGGTCACTTACTTGGGTAGATTAAAATTTAATCTTGTACCTGTGCATATCATTTAATATCAACATGTGATTAATACTTTATGTACTGTCCTTGCTGTTTGATATGAGTAATAATTCACCACCCAAGGTATATAGAGGCAGTTACATGGGAGCAATCATTTATAAGGCATCAAAAGAAGGCAGGCTGAAAAGCCTGGAGGAATGTGTTTTGCCAAGGAGAGATCTCCAACTTCAGCTGTGTACAAGGACTTTGCCATTTCTTTTTCCAAACAGATAATACATTTGACTTCTATACTCTATCATTTCAGTTCACAAGATTTCCTGCACTTACTGATAATCATATGGAGGTATACTTCTATTGTAGTTTTTCTTAGAACCATGCATAGTGGTCTTCAAAATGACTATTTATATTTTTCAGAGGTGTGTCTTTTTTATTTTATCTGAGAAAAACATCCTTGGAAAGATCAGTCATAAAGATAGACTGTCCACTGCCAGGATGAATTGAGGACCCCCCCCCCAAAAAAAAAAAGAAGAAAATCCAGACTCAAACTAACTCACCATTTAAAAAGCATCTTGATAATAATAATAATAATGATAATAATAATAATAATAATAATAATAATAATAATAATAATAATAATAATAATAATAATAATAATAATAACAACAATAATAATAACAACAACAACAACAACAACAACAACAACAATAATAATAATAATAATAATAATAATAATGATAATGATAATAATAACAATAATAATAATAACAGCAGCAACAACAACAGTCCAGTTCTTTTATCAGTCCATAACATGTGAGCTTTATTACAGCGCCAATATCTTGATGAATAGAATTTAATTTATCGAGATGATGTTAAGCTATGGACATTATCATTCTGGTTTTGTGTGTGTGTGTGTGTGTGTGTGTGTGTGTGTGTGTGTGTGTGTGTTCGAGGCTACAATTATTGTTTGCACAGGAAATGACAATTTGTACAGAAATATCCAACACATCTAACTGATAAGTATGCCATTTTCAGGGTGTCTGTTCCTACTCTCATCCATCAATTCATCCATCCATCCATCCATTCATCCATCCATCCATCCATCCATCCATCCATCCATCCATTCTACATCCCCTCATTAAATTTTTAAAAAAGTTGGATTTTGTTGATACTTGATCCAGGTGGGCTACATGAAATGTAGATGTGCTGAGGTAATTATTGGGGGAAAATCCCTCCAGGTCAAAGGTCAATGTACAGTGAGCTTTAGACAAAATGACATTTTTCAGTTGTGACCTCATCTGGAAATGTCCAGTGGTCATACAAGTAGGGAAGGAAAGATGCAGATAAACAATCACTTCAAGCATGGACATGATATTGTTAGTAGCTGAATATCAAGGTAAATGGTCAATATACTTTGGTTTAAATGTCATTCTCAGGCTGTAACTTCACACAGGAATGTTCACTCGGTAGTGTCAACATGTAATTGCATGATATGAGACTGAGATAAAGACTTCTATGTCATGAATTGAATATTTTCTGTTTTGTTGTCTAACTTTCCATTCATTGTGCAGAGAAATAGAACCTGACACCTGAACAAACCTAACACAAATTTCTCTATGGGTGGATCATAAAAATTTACTTAGCATACAAGTAAAAGCTTCTCCTTCTTTCATTTTTTTTTTCTTCTTTTTCTCTTGATCTCTCACTTCACTCCTGTAGCATGCAGTTTATTCTGAGAGAGCAAATCTTTCATCAATGAAAGTTGACAATGCAACTGAGACAGGTCTTACGATGTAAACTGGCAAATTCTTCTCCTGTGTTATCTATGCCAAAGTTCCAATCTACTCACTGAATAATGCATTGATTGGTTATGATAGGTTTTGACTCAATGAATTCTCCAATCACTAGCTTTCAGGCCACCAAAGGATTTACCTGCCAAGGGGACTACAATGGGGGAGAGAATGGTTCCAGTGATCTCCTAAATTTGAGGTGATCAGAACATCTACACATACTGAGTCACACTTTCCCCTATTCTTAAAGATGTGCTCCTCAATTCACCATCTCTCATATGACACACCGCCGCACGCTAAGAGCTCATCTCATCACTCAAGAGCTATCACATTCCGGTCCACCTTGCATTTTGCTAACAGAAAAGATGAGTCCTTAAGCAAGACTGGGAGAAGTAAGACCCCTCCATCCTGTCTCTTTGCTCACTAGACACATTGAATATTGAGCTTGGTAGCTTGGTATTTGACTCAATGTTAAAGGTTTGCATGCCACATCAGTTAGAATCATACCACCCATGAAACAAATAGAAGAAAAAAAAAAACTTACCATATGCTGGTACATGTATTTCTATTTCAACTTGTCTTCCTTGAAATACTGCACACACATTGCAGAGTTCATACTTTTAGCATTTCAAGAATAATATACAAGCTTTCAGCTTTCACCTGGCCAGTGATGTTTTCTGAAAGTTTGTCACAAGAGCCTGCCACACATGACAACACAAGTCTAGATAATTTTATACAACTTTGCTTTGTGTTACAAGCTTAAACCAAGTAGTCATATTTTCAAAGACTTACAAGATAAATCACATGATCCCAATGCACCAGGTGGATTAAATTGGCCTTCACATGTGCCAACCATTTTGTGCTAGATGACTACTGCCAGCATCTACTTTTCCTCAATATCAAGGCCTCTACTAAGACTGATATACCATAAATATTATCCCTGGGAATCAATCTCCCAACCAATCAGGTATGGCAGAGGATTCCAATAATGTCACTTTTGGGCTCATTCTGCTCCACTCAATTCATTTGGTTACATAAAATGTGAATCACAAATAAATCTTTCTCCACAAACAGAGAAAATCACCAGAAAGAGAGAGAGAAAAACAAACAAACAAACAAACAAACAAACAAACAGTACAAGTACAAAGAAGATAGTAATCTATCTGTAATAAGAACAATGATTCACATCTTGAGAAAGATGGAAATGATTCTAAGTGCTTTGACATACATTTCTCTGAAGAGATTACTCTCTTGTGTTATATGATTGAGTTAGAGGAGACATAATTAAAATATTTCTATAAAAAAGAAAGATAATAGAACAGATATTTAGAATATATACTCCTGGTAAAAAGTCATGCGTGACATGACAAGATTACACAAATTTATGTACATTAATGAACATTAGATGATTGATTACACCTGTTATCATGAGAATGATATGTACTCTATATTGCAGGAAGAAATGCTTCCTATTTTACTGTGTCTATCCTGTGATTGCATTCGTCACTTTTAACTTTGATGCCCCATCAGGACAACAGAGTCTCTGCAGATGTCACTATTTTCCCCACTGCTATACTGATGTAAGACCATTCCAAACTAACTGACGTATGATTTGAGTCTAAAACAACAATTCTTATTTTGTTATTATTATTATTATTATTTTAGATGTACATATGAAAGACAACAAAATACTGATAGCCTGTGACTGTTCAATTAAAGATAGTATTGACAAATCATCTAAAAAAATTGAAATGATACAAAATCTGAAAGTGATGAAATTGATTTCAGGGTAGACATATTAACTAGAATTATCACTGAAGGTGATTAATACCCCGCCCCTAGTGTTGCTTTATAGTATGTGATGTCATGAGGGCAATGACGTTAATACAAAGTTTGTGCACTTGTCGAATTGGAAACAGAATAATTTTAGTTTACTGTACAATTACAGAGTTGACACTGAGTTCCACAAGGTTTGGGTAAAAAGTGTGGTTACCATGGCAATGCACTGTCTGATACAAACACAAGGGACATTTTGCATAACTACACTTAAAGACCATCATACACACCAAATTTGACTTTCATAGCTTGAATGGTTTATTTTGATTTAAAAAAAAGTGTTTACCATGGCAATACATTTTCCTTAAACTAACACATTGGTGTCTTGCAAAACTACACTTCTAGATCATGATACATACTAAATTTGACTTTAACTGCTTGAATGACGGAAAAGTTATTCGATCTGCAAGGTTTTGGTAAAATTGTGGTTACCATGGCAACGGTTTGTGTGACAAACACAAAAATTATGTATTCCACATCTATACCTCAGGGCCATAATGCCTACCAAATTTGGTTTCAATTGCTTGAAAACTGTGGAAGAAGTTCACTCCACAGAATAAAAAAAAAAAACATGCGGTTACCATGGCAATGCACTGTCCGATACAAATACAAAGGACATTTTGCAAAACTACACTTAAAGAGCATCATACACACCAAATTTCACCTTCATAGATTAAATGGTTCAATTTGATACAAAAATGAGTGGTTACCATAGCAACACATTTTTCTTATATTAACACATTGGTGTCTTGCATAACTATACACCTCCCGATCATCATACATACTAAATTTGACCTTAATTGCTTGAATGATGTGGAAGTTATTCAATCCACAAGGTTTTGGTAAAATTAGTGTTACCATGGCAACGCTTTGTCTGACAAACAAAAAAATTATGTGTTCCACATCTATGCCTCAAGGCCATAATGCCTACCAAATTTGATTTCAATTACTTCAAAACTGTGAAAGTTGTTCACTCCACAAGATTTCGAAGAAAACATACGGTTACCATGGCAACGCTTTGTCAAGTACAAACACAATGAGTGTCTTGCATAAATATACCTATAGATCATCATAGATACCAATTTTGAAGTTGATTGCTTAAATACTATGGAAGTTATTCAATCCACAAGGTTTTAATAATATTATGGTTACCATGGCAACTCATTGTCAGACAAACACAAAAAACATGTCTTGCACATCTATACCTCAATATCATCATTTACCCTAAGTTTCATTTAAATTGCTTCAAAACTGTAGAAGGAGTTCGCGACGCAAGATTTTGCAACAGACCGACCGACCGCCTGACCGCCCGACCGACCGCCCGCCTGACCGACCGCCCGACCAACATCACGGTGATTCCTATATACCCCATTCACACTACGTGTGGCGGGGGTATAATTACAAAGTAAGGGTACAAAATTAAATCATTGCATGTGGACTTACTGTTTTAAACTGCGAAGATGGTTTCATGTCCATTCCTGGATGCTTCATCAGCTTGTCAGACATGAAACCGTCCTCAAAATTTAAAAAAATTATTTGCGAGTCCAGATGCGATGATTTAATTTTGTACCTTCACTGAACGTTACCTGAATGAATCAGAACTTACATCAATGACAAAGTACATATTTTGCACAAAGGAACTAATAAAGGTCAATATTAAAAAATTACTTTTATTGCGTTTGCTATCATTGCATTATATTGATTAACTTTCCTTTCAAGTATCATGAAAGAAATGAGAACTGTGAAAACTGCATGGCAAAAAAAAAAAAAAGAAAAAGAAAAAAAGAAGGCTTCAGTATTATGCCAGCAATACATTTGTTTCTAACTCCTATCAAAAAAAAAACAACAACAACAACAAATAAATTTCTCGTCTGAATATAAAAAGAATAAATGACACTTTAAATAATTGATATCACCATTGCCACTTGCATATGAGCTCTAAGCCATTATGAATAATGAATTCTCAAATTGTACAATGTTCAGTATGCCAATGAACAAAATTTCAAACATTTTCTTCAAGACTAAGCATCTCCTATGTGTAAGGAATAGATCTGAAATGTTCAGAAATAAAAAGACTGTGGATGTCTGCTAAAGATAACGCAGTAGTGACTTATGATTGTTACTTACTACAAAGCAGTCAATGTCTAAACAATTTTATTGAAACTCAATACTACTTTGATATCTATCATATGGTCAGGAATCCAATGGAAACAAAAACTAAAACTTCCCCAAAGTCCATTGTTTTTATTTGTTACATTTGCTGCACACTGCATTGGTCTGCAAGTGTTAGACATTTGGTAGAGAACTGTCATTTGACCTCTGTGAATGTCTGCAGTCCCACTGGATGGCATTGATTACTGTAGCATGACTTCCCAATAAACTCTGGTAAGTTACCCTCAAAGTTACAACCCTGGGAAAGGAATTATAATGGGGCAGCTGTTAGCTTTATCCATCAAGATCATCTCCGCTGGGTGAACTTGGTTTCTCTGGGCAGTCTGGTGCAGCTGAGCTGTTAATACATGTCTGCAAACATAGCCTCTGGGCAGATCAGTGCAGAGTTGACACAGGTATCTTTATCTAGACTTAAAGGGCTTTTACACTTAAAAATAACCCATTTGTACAGCTTTATATCTGAATGCATTCCATTCTCATCAAGATTTTTTTTTAATGAAATCTGAATGCACATTTGAATTCCCATGTAATATGGGATATCAAATCAATATTGTTAACTGTTATCCAAAGATTCCAGAGATCCCCCCCCCCCCCAATTGTAGGTACCGTACTGTCTATATATTATGAATTGTATAACCACTATAACTTGATTGGGGAGGAAGAACCTGGTAAGACCTAGTAGTAACTTCAGTCATGGTAAAATGTACTCTTGCATGTAAGCAAATCTAGATGTATTTGTTTGATTGACAGGCTGTGGAGTTTGAGACACAACTGGTAAAATCAAATGTTGTTTGCAATAAGTCATCAGTGAGGAAAACTATCTTTGCATCAAAACCGTCAGCAATTCTTAGGCATTGTGAATTACTTTCAGAAACATGCTTAAAAGCTAGTAAAGTGTGAAACCCATTTATGCTGCCACAATGATCTTTGGAGATGACAATTTGCACAATAAAGCATTTTTTTTTTTTTAATTTCTTCCCGCCCTATGCCAGTGTGTTGCTATCAAACATTTGCAATAATTAAGATCGCAAATGACACTCTTTAGCTGCATTCACACACAACTAGCAGTCATTGGTTTTTTGCAACCCGACATAAAAATTGATTTTATTTGCCACCGTTCACACAAATTGTCATGAGAGTTTAAATAAAAAAAAAATCAACAGTGACTGGAACATGATCCCATGGCATCCACAATGTGCAGACCTACTGTGGCAAGTTGCATTATGGAATTAAAAAGATGAATAAAGTCTCTGCATGCATGCGGTTCACACAAACAAATCATGACTGATTTTGCATCATCATATGGATTGTGATAATTAAAAACTTTTGGTATCCATACACACGAATCATGTTTTTAAAATTGATTCTCAAAAACAATTAATTTTGAGTGTGTGTGAATAAGACTTTTGTGTGAGCTTGAATGACATCATCAAAGAACACATGGAATTATCCCATTTATTGTATCACTAAAGGTAGTCAGCACTACTTGGAAAGTATATCCAATGTTAATATTATTTGGTATATACTGTAAAAATGGAAATTTTCGCGATGTTGAAATTTTCGTGCATTTCCCGCAACTGAAAAATAGCGCGAAAATAAAATCATGCAAATATATTTGCTTGCCATATGTTTCAATAGTTGACGTCTTCATTCCACGGAATTAAAAACACACTAAACTCTTCTTACCCTGCTGAGCGTGAAAAATTAGTTGCATGAAAATATCCACTTTTACAGTATCTACTTGTCAAACATTTAAAATCACATTTCTCCTCCCTTGGCATAAAGAAATTCTTAAAAATTCTGTGACTTTTGTAGGAATTTTTTTTTTTTTTTTTCATGAGGAGCCCCATTGTCTTCAAATCACAATCGGGTTTGTGCCCACATGAACAAATTGAAATTCTTTCATCTTAGGGATGTTAGCTGCCAAGTTTGGTAAAAATCTGTCATTTAATGAAGAAGTTGAATGTGTAAAAAGATTATGCACGATGTACAACAGGCGTAGGCCAATGAGGGCAATAGCTCCTTGAGTTTTTTGCTCAGGTGATATAGAAATAATCTCAAACAAGATGGGCCTACCTTGGCAAGCTAAAGAAATTTCATACTATATCAGAATATTTTGTTCTTATTGTCATTGAGTATGTATGACCAAATTTCTTACAAAACATCAACGGCGTTTACCTGTTTGATTAGTCTTTACATTTCAAATGATGTTATCATCATTCATGGCTTACATCAACCCTTGTTACAATTTGACACAGAGTGCTTGTTACAAAAGTAAAAGAAAAAAAATACAGACATGGCACAAAAAAAAAAAAAAAAAAGAGAGAGAGGAAGCTTTAAAGCTATATTTGCTCATGACATACTTACAAAACAATGCAACATCACTGCATGCCTGACATGGTGGTTGCTAAGTGGTGTCAAAAAATGGAAAACAAAAATAGACAGGCACCAGCCTGTAGATAGGCTGATAGACAGGCTCTAGCATGGGATTGCCTTCCAATCTCTCCAAAGGAGAAAAAAAGTCAACTCAACAAAATGCAGCCATCAATCCCATACACACATCAAAGATAAAATGAAGGCTAGTGTTTTTCATCTATTTGTGTATATCAAGGCAACCCACCTCCAACTGCCTGGGTCCCATTAATGGGTTAATGAGCCATTTTAATGGCTTGGCTTGGATACTCTAGTGGTTACCACATGGCCTAGGAGGCATTCCAAGCAAGACGGGGAAAAGGGAAGAAGTCATATGACCTTTTTCAGGTACAACTTACTGCCTTTTAACAGTCCATGTGGCCTTACTCTGCCCCTTTTAGCCATACAGAAATACTTTCAAATGACACCAATTAGGCGTTTCTGTCCAGACACCAACCCATTTCACACATTTCATCCTCACATTTTCCTTCCAATGGAAAAGATGAACACAACTTCATAGAAGAATCAGTTTTCTCATGACAGTATTTGCTGAATGCGTGTCCAACTGAACATAACTAGCAAACTGCACATGTATGAACACATGCTTTCTTTGATCAATTTAGGAGTGAACACTGACCACATGATGTGGTAAGTCATAGGTACATTGACCTTCTGTGGCATCCATAACTTGGATTGAGACCAGATGGATGGTGGAAACAACTGGTGTCTACGTGTTTGAAATAAGAATAGAATGAATATGCATGATTACACAATAAATCTATCACATTTCAGTCATATCTATGTCAAGTAGGGCAACTTGTACTCGTATCTAATCTCTTTCTGGTAATATTCACCTAATTTCTCATTATAAATTTTCAAACTAGGCAGGCTTTTTTCCCTAGTTTTAAGCCAGTTTATTCCCTTGGAGCTTCATCCTGCAGTGGGCATTTACAAAAATGTCAAGGAAAGGTTTGGAAGTGAGAAAATGGGAAAATGTTTATATGGGTCGCTATATTTCATTTCTTTAGTCATAATATGCATGCCTTTCATTGTGTAGGACATCTTTCTTTCATTGCTTGTGATAATCCATATAATTTTGGTTACATCGTTTGTTCATTTGTTTTTTGTTTTATTTCTCTCATATACATACATTAGAAATATAAAAGAATTCATAAGGTACAAGGAAAATGATACATGCATTGTAAAAATGAAACATACATGTATAGCAAATGAAAAGTACGACACATCATTGATATATATGAAAAAGAATAGAATGCAGGATTAGATAATGATAATGGCCGGATAGCCCATAATGAGCTGCACTTTTCTGCTGCCGCTGGTCTTCCAAGGGGTCCAGTTATAAAGGGGCAAGGAAAAAAATAGATTGTAAATGTTAAATATGAAAATACAAAATTATAATAATCTCATGAAATATTTTATACTGCAATATTGTACAAGATCTCAACATAATATGACTAGCAGATCTTTGTTAGATATGAGTGTTGTGGTCAGATCATTACATGCATAATGACATTACACATTTTACATTTAGCAGACTAGGTGGGAAGGATTGAATTCTAAATTGATACATCAACTACATGTTGAATAGACCGGTTTATTAATATATGCACAGACCTTTAATTTTGCACACGGCCGCAACCTCGGGCAAACAAAGGATACGAGCCTGCAACGTCGGCTGCTGCAGCCGTCCCCGACACGTCCCCACATGTAGACTTACGTGTATGTTTTGTACATGTGTGCGATGCATCAACATTTCGTGAGCCTCTAAATCAATTCCCAACCTTAGATGAGGGATAATTCTGCTGTGATCAAACGCAATTTGGACTATAGTTTCAATTTTTTTGAATTATGGTTTCAATTTTGTCTTCAGTTAGTTTCTGAAAATGGGTGGAAAACACTGCTGCTACGGAACATGCAACAGTATGACCGCCTCACTTCATACCTCAATGATTTTAAGCATTATGATTGATTGTAAAATCTAAACCTCTCAAGACTCAGAACTTTTTTTTTTTCGGGGGGGGGGGGGGGGGTGTAGACAACGAATCTCTCACAATCGATATGTTTCAAAGGATTTTTGAAAGTTAGACTCAGACTGATTAGACTTCATGAAATAGAATGACGATTTTGACCCATTTTTCTATTAACAATAACGGTTAGTTTAGGGGCCTAGCCCTAGATAGACAAGATCTAGAGTAGATCTAGACGCAGGATAGACCTAAAAATAAAAACAATGATAGACCTACCCTCCCTGACATTCGCAGTAGGCAACATTTATTTCCCCCGTTGACTTATTCATCACGACCCAGGTCTGGTACGTTGGTTTGTTGAGGTTTGTCCGGTCCTTTTGCGTCGGCCTAACCTCACCAAGGAAAACACAAACAGGGCTCGTGTCCGAAACCTCATTGAACTTCAGGCTTGAAACATTCCCATCTGCAAAAAGACGGTAGTCCTCAAATGACTTGTTTCCCTGGCTTTAGCTTTTCCAGTCATAGTCAGCCCAATTGACGATCAGGTAGTTGAACACGTCAAAGAGTCCAAAATCTGGAATACTCCTGAAGTTGGATGTAAACCCAGCGAGTTTGGTAGGATCGGAGAATGAGCAGCCTACCCGAGCGAGCTTCTCCTGCAGTGACCGGCCGGTGTCCGCCCAGGAAAGGTCGGGATCGATGGGAAAATCCAAATCGGCTATGGCAGTTGCAAGTTTGATGAGTTTCTCCTTGTTGTAGCCGCTTGTGCTCACACCTCTATCCCTCAAATACTCAGTTAATTCCATAACTGTAAAATCCTTCCATGGTTTGCTCGAACTTTGGCTATATAGAACTTGAAGCTGACGCCATCACAAAGCAAGATTATAGCAAACAAAAGTTTCTATCCGCAGCGAGTAACGATCGTAGACAATATAAATGCGTGAATGCAAAAACAATGTGGCTTGCGCGTCCGCGCTTATTTCGCTTGCCCGACATGGTTACAATCACTACGGTCGCGTGGGGTTGACGTCATTATGCATATCATTAGTAAACCAGCCTATTGAATAAACACACACAAAAACACACTTAGTCAACACACATACTTACAAATCTTGAATGAAACTAAAGTATACATGACTATAGATAAAGTGAATGTAGCAATATTAGTAGAGCACATCAATGGAATTTGAAGAAAATCAATCCATTAAAAAGTTATGAATTTTTAGTTTTGATGCAACAATTGCTTTATGAAAAGACTACCACAGTTTGTGTGTACCTAGATGAAAATATAAAGTGAATTCCACAAAATTTAATTTCTTATCAAAAGTACACATCCCTTTGACTTGTCATTATGTTAAGGGAAATAAAATCCCCTTGCTTTCTGATAGAAGAAAGTCAAGTGCTCTTTCACTATGCTAGAAAGGTGCAAATATGTGGAATTTTCTTCATGCCTTTTCTATTTTGTTGTACACATGTGATTCATGAAACTGTTAGTCTTCTCATCCAGTGATGGCTGCATCAAAACATGTAAAATTATGATTTGTATGTTGTGTTAATTACACTAATATTGCTGGATTCCCTCAATTTACATACTGGTATTTATTTGGCATTCATTTTCCTTTAACTTTCTGGTCTTCCCTGTTTGTGATGGGAGGATTACAAAGAGTGAATGGATAGAGGAAAACGCAAACAGGGAAAATCTTTTCTTCAAAAGTACATTATTGAATTCCTCTTTATGAAGACAAAGAAAATCAGGGGATAGATAGTGTATATTGTACTCATATCACTAGTAATCTACTTCCTAAGATTCAATCATACTGACTATTGAAATCAATCAGCACTCATAGATATTTGTGGTTTGTTAACTACATTATATCAACAAGCAAGGACTTGATTTAGACAAGGAAACACACATTATGGTACAGAGAGAGAATTGGACAGAAGGCTAGATTTATGCTTGTGTGAATGTAAGTTAGTCTGCAATTAGGGAAAGGGGCTGGCAGGGTAGACTAGGCAGCTTTCAAGGTCCACACATGTCATTACTCCTATTACAGGTTGTGTGTGAGTGTGTGTGTGTATTTGCATCTCTTCTCAACAAGCGAACAGTCCACTCAGTATCAAATACAAACATTCTGCACTCACACATACACACACACAAACACACTGACATACATATACATACACAAACACATTCAACACTTCCTTACATTGGTTTTAACTGATTTATCATACACATTTCATTAACTATGCATTTAATGTCAATGCCTATGAGACAGGACACCATTAGAAGCAGTGTTAATTTAGAAAGTAGATTCAACATGAGTCTTTTTTCACAATAGTAGTTTTGACATGCATGACTATTATACCTTAATGAAAAAAAAAAAATGCTTCTCTGATTGTATAATCAGAGAAAAATAGTTTATTATCCTTGCAAAATAAAGTAAATTCATGAACCAATGCAATTTGATCTTTATTGCCCTTTTATTCATTGAAGCAACATTGGAATAGATGGATCACTTCCATATATATTACATTCAGTTGTCACTGATGAATGGCATACAGCCAATCCCCTTCACTATGGCAGTCCTTCCTCTAGGGAGATCCACTCTGCTGTGGTGATTCTGAGCCCTCTTGAAAAACCCAGAAATGGATAGGTGGGACTAATGAGGCCTGACACTATTAGATTTGGCCACACTACAGAGGCTGGAGGGGCTATTAGCCTCTAAGGAAGAAAAAAAAAAGTAAAGAGAGAGAGAGAAAAAAAAAATCCTCCTCGATCCTTGCACCTTGCACTGAAGAATTTATGGAGACATCCATTCTGCAGTCAAAGCAAGAGCCATGCCACTGAGAACAGCTGACCTAATACTGCTACTATGATTTTGAAAATAATCCTAATGACATTCTTTCAAACCCCTTGAATCAATTCAGATTTTGCTTCCCTAAAGACTCACACACAAATGGCAAGTGCATGTCCAGTAATGCTGTAAGTTGATGTACAACTGTACGTTGTAGATAGGAGCAGATTATTTGCATATTTAACATGAACAAGTGTTGATATTTTCCATGCATGAATATCAGTGTAATGCATCGTGCACAATGCATTATTTAGTTGATTACAGTGTACACACAAACAACCCACTGTACAGCCTGCACAGTGAAAGCTACTGGCAAACACACATGCTGTCAAATAGATATTAGGACACAAACACACCCACACAGAAACACACATGTGCTACTAATGAAGTACTTATCAGCTGGTGAAGAGCATGATTCAACCCATTCAAAATGTGAACTAAAATAAAGAAGATGTTTTGCACGCTTTAAAATTTACACTACATGCAAGTGTAAAGGTAGTGCGAAATTGGGAAAATGAATGTACTGCAAATATTTCTGTATTCATAGTAAATGACAGTGCATAAGAGGTCAAAGGCTAGGGTCACAGTTAACTGTACTTCCGTTAACAATGTGATTTTCCAGCTGCAACTTCTGCTTTGACTGTCCAGTTGTTATTTTATCTTGTAAATGGCAGGCATTTTCTTCTGCTACTGCTACTTTTACTGCCAAAATACCTGACTTTGTCACCATAGTACCAAAGACAATTTAATAAAGAGAGGGGCGTAACAGCGAAAATCAATGAGTTTCCTGAAATGACTGGGCATGATAGGTTAGAAGTCAAGTTCAAATGTCAAAGGCCACCAATATTCAAAAAGCTGTTTTGTGGCTTCATATTCCATCAAGTAACCTTAATTATTTATGTTACTTACTGGTGTAATGGATTAAAGTAAACATGACTCTGAGCCATACATCAAGCGACCTTATTGTGATGTGCTAACTAAAGGTTTCATACCACATGGCCACAAAAGTTTGAATTTATCTAATTCAACTTTCTTCCTATTGCTACATAAGAAGTCATTTATGATTACAGTTTAGTTTCAGAAATTGCATGGACCTACAATTTTAACTCTGTTTAATGTGTAGCTAGGCATGGTGTTAACATCACTTCTATCCATCTACACAGTACATCTATCAGATTTTCCAGGCACAAGCTCCAGCTTGTTACACAGTACAGTTTTGTCAATACTGCTATAAAACTAAATTTACCCAGGTTTAGAGCACTAATCAGTTCCACCTTGCAGAATGATATAGTAGTCTATCAAAATACTTCATTAAAAAATCACATCCAAACCACATTTCCAGTTATAAAATCCGTTATACAACTTAACAGCTTTTACAGATAATTTTCGGCATACCCACTGCTAATTGTATGATACATGCAGATCTCAGAGATGTAGCACAGAATGGCACCAAAAAGAGAAAAGTAATTTTGCGAGTCAGGCTGAACATCAGGGACAGAATTTTTAATTTCAGCAGCAACAACCCTGGCATTAACGATACCTGCTTGCCAGACACTGATTAAGTACTTCTCAATAGAAGCCAAAGTGAGCTGTTTACATGATGCACAGGGAGGAGGCAAAGACGCTGTGATGGTGGCGAGTAGATTAGCGTGGAGATAAGCTCCAGCCGATTATTAATGATGATGATGAATGGAGCTGGTGAATTAAGACTGATTTTTTGATGGAGCTAAAACTCTGATGAGTAAATGTCGCTGGCTTTCCAGTTTCCTGCCTGAGAGGATATGACAAGGGTGGTAATATCACGGGAGGGAGGGAGAGAGGAGGGCTCCGGCAGTGAAGCAGAAGCAGAGAGGAGTTACACACCATCCAATCAAGCAGTTGACAATCATCTGTTGGCAAGCTGGTTTTTGCGTGTACCGCCAAAAGACTTACCAGTGAGAAGTAACTGTATTAAAGGTTGTTTTCAGCTAAGCATTTGACCTACATGCCACAATCAAAGTAAGACATGTGTCATATGAAGTGGGGGGGGGGGGGTGTGAGGGGAGAAAGAGAGTGAAAGAAAGAGATAGAGAGGGAGAGAGATACCATAAGAGAATGTCAGGGCCTGGCAAAAGGAGGGGTGAGTGGGAGCAAAACAAAAACAAAAACAAACAAACAAACAAACAAACACATTTTGGAATACCAGCAAAAAGCAGTACAAAAAGTAAACAGGGCACAGATTGCACTAATGATGTTTGTAAATTCTGAAGGTTCCATAATCTAAAAACAAAATAAGGTTTATTATTTTGAAGGTTTATGTAGTATTCTCAAACACAAATTCTGTATTCCTAGAGGTTCCTTAATCCCAAAATGAAAAAAGTTGCATACTAATGAACTTTTCACATTGAGAACCTCATCTAATTTTTCAGATAAACAAACCTCGGAGTAACAAGCCTTATTTCAATTTCAGCTTAAAGAACCTTCACTATAACTAATTTTTATATCATTTTTGTATTAAAGAAACTTCAGAATAAGAAACCTTGTTTATTTTTGAATTAACGAACCCTTGGAATAACAAACTGTAATCACTCTTGTACATGCTGTGTGCAATCTTTTTGATCGCTTGTTGTTTTTATAATTGATATATGTTAAATTAGATTCAACTTTCAGTGTGGTTATATAAACATTTTATATTTCTCTGGTTATTTGAACAAATTATGGCTGAGAATGAAAAAGTAAATTGGAAACAAAGAGGTTTTGGCTTCGGTCATTATTTGAAGGGATGAAGAGATTTTTCAGGAGGTGTGAAGAATTTCCAGATGGGAGTGTACAACAAGATCGTCTTGACTCTTGCAGATTTGGGATACACTACAACAGCAAACAAAGTGGAAATCAAAATCAAGAGGCAGAAAGCACAATACAAAGATTGTGTTGAGCAGTAACAAACCATAAGGAAGAGGGCAAAAAAAAAAAAATGCACAGGTTGCAGTTGGCTGGAATGTTTTGACCTCAAAAAATAAATTACTTGAAACCTTTTAGTAAGTTGCAAGGTGTTTAAACTTTCAAACAATAACATAACTTCAACCAAATTTGTTCACATCTGTACTGGGAACATTGCATAATTTATAGCATACAGTCAAACCTCTCCATAGCGGCTACCCAAGGGAAACAATAAAAGTGGCAACTATAGACAGGTTGGTGGCCATTTTGAATTTCAACATTGCATTGTATAATAGCATAAGATACCATATGATATTCTTGAAAAAAAAAAAAAAACCAACAACCAGCAAATAAGTTTGCATGAGCAGCTATAACATTGAGATTTTTTGTACAATTTATTTCATTTTAAATTTCCTTTTAGCCTTCTTCTGTTCTTTTGATTTTTTAAATACAATTTTGAGCCTGAGAAACTGGTTTGGTTTTGCATGAATGGGTTCACGAGCGAGTTCTAGGGAATCAATAATGTGCAAAGCTGACATAAACAACAAACAATACCCAGACAAATATCCCATTGTCATTATTCAAAGGGATTTAAATCACCAATTATTCAGCATTTTGGTAAAGTTATAAGATGTCATTACGAGCTGTCTTTGCCTTTGTACATAGCAGCATTACTGAAGCCAACATCTAGCAAGTTAGTGGTAAGAGAGCTCTTCACAGCAAAGAACTGCATTTGGAAATGTCTGTGTGATTGTGACTGAGCAAGAACTCAGTTATAGAATTCACGCAAAAGGTAAAAGCCAATGTGTTCATGGCTGATTAATGGTTCAGGTAGATTTTTGTGGCTGCTATATACAGTTAGACATTCACTATGGGATACAAAATGAGTGGCCGCTAGCCACATTAGACAGGTGACCGCTATAAAGGGTGTATAATACAGAGATTTCATGCTGGGGATTTTCAGTGGCTGCTGTAAGCAGGTGACCACTATAGACTCGTGGCTACTTGACAGGTTTGACTGTATGTGACACCACTATCCTGAACCAACTCATCTTGCTCAAAATTTGAAAGCGTGCACTTGGGGAGTACAAAATTGGCCAATTTTGATGCATGCACAGGTCAGCCCATCTTCGCAAATGATCGTGACCCAAGTTTTAACATTTTAAACACTGAGAATGATGAAAGACGTGACCCTAATTTCTTTTTCTTTTTTTTCTTTTTCTTTACAATAAGAACTTACCTATTAAGCCATACATATTAGCTAATCACCCTTCCCCTTCACACAAGTAACAGTTGCCTTATAGGCATAATTTACCATTTGCAGAGGAAACAAAAACCCAGCATTCGTGCTTCAAAATAGTTCTAAAATGTGAGTTAAGGATAGAAACAACCACTGTAAAAACATGAATCAGTATAATCAATGTTAAGTACTGTTTAAGATACAAAATGTGAACAATAGTCATTAAAAAATGTTTTCAGAATAAACCGTCTTCAGTTATGGTTTAATGAGAAAAATAGTGATATCTCACTATACTTTAGGCTTTATGGCAAAAATTATATATGGTAGGATGTTTTGTGATACAACTGACCCACAGCATATGCACCAAAAGTGATATCTTGAACATTTTTAAAATCACTGCTCCCAAAGGTAAACAGGACCTTTAAAGGTAGGGAATCCCATTTGCATGCATTAAATGAAGAGTTGTATAAATACAGTGGTATGTTGAAGAGAGTATCATTTTAGAAACTCCCATAAAGTATTGAAAGTGGAAGGTAACATTTAGTACACTTTTATTGACCGTTAGATTTTGAATTGAATTTTTTTCGGGGCTCACCGTAAATTCCAGTACATTACTAGGCTACCTTTGCAGACCCATGCACTGCATGTGTGTCCATCATGTATATTTTGTGAAGAAAGTTCATCAAAACTTACAAACATTTCGATATACATTCTTGCCACACACTCTATATGTTATTACATCAGCTCTTATACTTTTAGATTTGTGTTTATAGATAAAAAATACAGAAGACTGCAACAAAAATGCTTAAGTGTGGCTGACACACAGAACTACTGAGGAGTTGAGTTTTGTGCATTATTCAAATTGTAGATAACTGTTGACTTCCAAATTTCTCAGCAGTGGCCTAAACAAGTCCCCTGAGATTCATATTTAATGTTTTGCTGCATTTTGGGAGGTCTGTAAAAGGTATCCCCTACCTTTAATAGCTGCAACCAAGTTTCAGGGGGATTTGTTTGATGAAACAGCTATGGTTAGTTGGTTGATTTGCTGCAGGCAGGAGGGGGGGGGGGGGGTGCTTTGTACCTTTCTGTTTGTTTTCAAGAGGAAACCAAAATCTGTGGTGGTCTTGTGCAAGGCAAGTGCTTGCTATCACAGGTCTTAAATACATATTTTCTTTGCATGGGATTATCATGTGATCACTATGAGCACAAAATTGTGACAGGTGGTTGCTAGAAGAGGTTTGACTGTATACGATATGCGACTGTTGGCATATTGTCCTACTTTTATTGCTTTGCAGTTGAACAATGCAGTGGTTTGCTTTATTATCTAAATGTTGTTGTTTTTTTCTTTTAAACAACAGTGGGAAGAGGGAGTACATAACACATCACCTACATGTATGCTCGTGGTTAAGGAAAAAATAGTGTTGTGAATCCTGATTTTTTTTTTCATATAGGCCCTACTCTTACCAAAGTATACCTTATCAATGCATGTCAATAATTGTTTCACATCTTTCTTATGATATGTTGTCAAGCCATGTCTGGATTGTTAGCTGCTTTACTGGCAGTCAAATTCAAGAAGTGCTAAAACTGCTTAACACACATAGGCCCTACCACATGATTAAGAGTTGTATTTTGTACTAATGGTGCCATATATGCTTCAGAGTGGCAAATATGTCTGCAAAGTAACACTAAAGAGGTTGAGGGTCATGAAAAGGGCTCAAGGTAATAGAATGGGGAAAAAAGTATTTGATGAGAAATGACAAACCTTGAAGGCTATCTTAGCCTCTATCCAGTTCATGAGTGTCTCATCATTCTACCCTAGACCCCGGCCTCTTCTTCCTGGCCAAATGCTAATTTCACGCTGTGGAAGTCGTGAATCAATCAGCACCGACGAGAGGCTTGCAATAAAAAGGAAAATACGAGAGGAAGAGAGGGAAAGAGAGAGAAAAAGAAAGGAAAAGCAGGTCCAGTTTGCTTTTTCATGGAGGCCTTTACGCCACCACTCTTGATATGAGCCTGAGCGGTTAAGTGTGCCCATCTCACTCACATCATTAGCAAATAATATGATAGCCACTTGCTAAATTCTGGCCTATTTTCATCTTGTGCTGCTGTCTGCAAACAACTATGAATGTAAGGGGCATGGAGTAATTCAGTATAGTACAAGTGAAATCCATTTTTTATTTATTTATTTATTTGTTATCAGCTGCAACATAAAATTGCTTCTATACCATAAGTAATCTTGGGACACATAGCCCTCTATAGATACCACACTTCAACCTTGCACCAGCGTGAATGTGCCATGTGGTATGAGCATAACACAGACATGCATAGACTCTCTCTTGTGATTAATTTTTGTACATGAACCTGAGCAGTGGTGTTATTGGAAGTGTTAAATAAACCACTTGCTTTGATTTCTGTTGTTACATTAGTCATTGTTCAAAGTCATATCAATCAATATGAATTTGGGTCATGATAGGGTCAATCATCTTTTGGTATTAATGAACAGTGCCATAATAGAGGATTGTACCTCTTAGTGCTTTGTACAGATAGTAGATAAAATATAATGCTTAGGGTGGAAAATATGGATATGCCTAATGACTAGTTAAACATGCAAGAGTTAAAGATAATAAAAAGTTTTGGTACCTCAAAAGCTTCCCTGAATTTCCTTGTCTTGGTTTGTGTTTCGGGTTAAAGTACGTTGTCTGTGAGAATTACTCGCCCCAAAGTGCTCTCATGTCTTAGTAATCATGCAATAATGGTTTCGTACCAGAGCCGATGCTGTCCAGCGTCGATAAATATTGTACGAAACCACTGACTGCGACCAGCAGCGTGCAGCCCATTGCATTGTACGCATAGCTAACTGCGACCAGCAGCCCCATACGCAGAGCGTAATGGGGCTTCGCATTGTAGCATTCAGGATCATGACAGATTTAGTATCGCGGGTGAATGTCAACTTAAAATCCAAAAATTTCTTCGATTTGAAGACTTACCAATTAAGTTGAAATATTGAAAACAGGCTTCGAACAACGTTTGGTTCTGCCAATACTCCCTTTCTGTTCGAATTGATGACTGAATGTGACTCGGTCGAGAGGACCTTGGGAGAGCTACATACGCTGGATACTATGGCCAGCGCATGCGCACACAAACATCTTATCCGTTCATGGATTTGAAATTTGTGCGCATGTGATGTGTTCGCAGGCACTGGCTGTAGTATTCAGTGTACTGTATGTAGCTCTCCTAAGGTCCTGTCGACCGAGTCACATTCAGTCATCAATTCGAACAGAAAGGGACTATAGGCAGAACCAAACGTTGCCCGAAGCCTGTTTTCAATACTTCAACTTAATTGGTAAGTCTTCAAATTGAAGAATTTATGGGATTTTAAGTTGACATTTACCCTGCGATACTAAATCTGTCATGATCCTGAATGCTACAATGCGAAGCCCGATTACGCTATGCGTATGGGACTGCTGGTCGCTATGTGTATGGGGCTGCTGGTCGCAGTTAATTGCATGATTACTAAGACATGAGAGCACTTTGGGGCGAGTAAGTCTCACAGTGTTAGTTATATGAAAGGTACTTTAACCTGAAACACAAACTAAGGCAAGGAAATTCAAGGACACTTTTGAGGTACCAAAACTTTTTATTATCTTTAAATACAGAATAATATACAACATTTAGTTTACAATAGTTATATTAACATTTCAAAATCTACAAAATTAAATGTTACCCAAAGAGCACAATCTAATGCTTGGCTACAAAAAGAGGATACTATTTTTATGTTTTTTTGCATTAAACCATAGCTTCCGTTCCACCTGCACTAAACCTCTACTGGGCAATGTGAGTTAAGACCCCTACCCTCTTGACCTCATGACTATATCCTGTCTCTTTATATCCTTATTCAGACTTTCCAATTACTCCTCAAGGAGTCTGAGCAAAACCTCACTCTCTTTCTCTCCTGCTCTCTTACCCAAGGCATGGATACTTTCCCCACTTACATGCAACACACAGCTAGAGACCTACAGGGCACCCTAACCAGCCACATGAAGCCAGTATGTGCCAGGGACTCTTTCCTATGTCCCTGACTCTCCTCACCAAAAAAACTTTATTTCCAAACACTACAATTATGAGAATAACAAACAAGTGAGGACTTTTGCAGAATTTCTTTTCCACAGTGATATAATTTAGTGAACTTTGTTTTTGTTGCATTTTTATAAATGGAAATTTTTGCATCATATAAAAAAGTAGTATGTGATACATGTGTAGTTCAGTGGAACATGGAAGTTCATAGAAATTTCCACACTGCCAAATATTTCACACTTACAGGACACTGCAGCCCAGCCTTGCCTTGTATACTGATTGTATTTATTCATCATCAATTTTAGTCTGAATTAATGACATTCAATTCAACTTTCCTTGAATTGCTTTGGGCTATCTATAGACATTAAAAGCATGGGGGGGTCAAGTTTTTATGATCTCAAAATGCCGAGTGTCCTAAATTCACTTTTCACATACATGGACCTCATAGTGTGAAGCAAGGAAGCTTGTTCATTATGTGGAAGGGTAATAAAACATTATACAAATATTCAATGTTTATGAGTGCGATGTTTCCGAAGATTACATAAGCGTGCAAGTTTAACCGTTCTATTCAACGACGTGAAGCGGAGTTGAATAGAACGGTTAAACTTGCACCGAATGTAATATTCGGTACCGTCGCATGAATGATAAACATTGAATATTTGTTTTATACAACACATGATATCGAAATATTTAGGCATGGTCTAGAGTCTAGACCAAGATAGATATGCTTTAACCCTAAATAAGTACACGGTAGGTCGAGAACTATGCGAAAGCCTACTCCTATTAAACGTTATGCCTACTATAGCTATACGTAGCGTACTGCCACTGGATGGCTCGATCTGTTGTAGGTCTTGAAAAAAGGTCTAACCAAACCCTAACGTTATATATATATATAGGGCTAGAGAGTTTGCTTACCACTATTTAAAGCATACTGTATTTGACCACTTTCTTAGTATTTGCTGCTGCACTTCACTCATGATTAGCAATGCGCGGAGATCCTCATCAGAGATGAAAACAAAGCTCGGGCGAGAAAAGGTACAAGTAGGTTTATGTAGCCATGATAACGTAGTGGCATGGCCGTACGTGTAAACGGTGGACTGGTACGGTGGTGGTGAACCGGTTGCGTGCTGGCGCAGCGCAAACCCTACAGGTGCAAACCCTACGGGTGCGCGTATGCCATCAATGCCAGCTAGCTAGTGTACGATACACAAGTTCAGTGTGTCCTAGGGTCTATTGCACTGCCGGCTCGCTTGTACCGTTCAATAGTCGACTATTGCACTGCCATTGAGAGTGAGCGTTGGATAGCTGATTCCTCTGAATGTCATGTGACCCGCATTCATCCAATCAGATGGCAAGATTCCATACATGTGTTGTATAATTCTAGATAATGATTCAGCATCAACTGACCTATCACACAATACAATCATGGTAAAATCTTGTTGCATAATGATTTTTGCTGATAGCGTAACCCTTGACCAGTTGAAAATGTTTTAGTATCTATCTATTGCATTCTTAACATTGACACTGGTACCTTGCCATCTCTGCCCCCATCACGAACATTCACACACACACACACACACACACACACTACCCGTGTGTGTTAAGAGTAGGGAGGCGAGCTAGAGACCTCTTTGTGTGTGTGTGCTGTTTTTTCATTAGTTTGTACCTTAACTATTTATTTCTTCATCCTTTCTTCCATTCCTTTTCATTCACTTTTTAATCTGCTTTCTGTTATGAATCTCTGCAAAGGATGTTTAGATTGGTCCTTACACTTGGTCTTTAATGGCCGGTGCTGATAAAACAGAATTTGAATAAATTACAGGATTAAGAATGTATACACACAGAAAACATACATTGTACAGTTTACATTGCCTAATTCAGAATGAATTGGATCCAAACTGAAGTGGGAGCTCATATAAAAGTTGGGATGAACAACTGTGTACTTGGTGTATCATGATTGCGTATTTTGGAGGTATCCCAACCACTAAAAAAAAAAAAAAAAGATTTTGCTCAAATAAACTTCATTTTGGCCATTGAATTATGAACTTTTTGAAATGTCAATTTTTTATCTCACAAAAAAAGAGAAAGTATAAAATGATGCACCCTGACTCTTTCAAAAACATTTACAGAGAGAGAGAGAGAGAGAGAGAGAGAGAGAGAGGACCCATAAAAACTATCATTAAGATACATGTATGATATGTTACTGTACGAGCTGAAATATTCGCGGTGGTTTTATTTTCGCGAATTTCGCGAATCGCCTTTGAACCGTGAAAATAACAACATGCGAAAATAACAATGTGCGAACAGATAAGCACAGTTAGTCCTCGCAACCGCGAAATTAACAACACGTGAAAATGTTCTCCTAGTAGCAATTTGCGAAAATATCTGTACGCGAAAATTTCAGCTCGTACAGTATATAGAAATGTCAATTACATTTTGACCTCTATAATAAAACTAGTCAAAATCTATATTTTAGAAAATTTGCGTGGAGCCACTGCATTGGGACCATTGTGTGTTTATATGTGTCACACACACTGCACATATATGCATCTACATATTAAAACACTCTGCATTATACATTAATCAAGGTTCTTCTGATATCAAATAACAGTCAATCAATATTCATCTTTACAACAAATAATCCTTACAGTTTGCATGGAATAAAACTTCCCCTTCTGCAAGGGGGGGGGGGGGAGTGCAAAGAGTGCACGATATTGCACATTTCCAACAGTTAAACTTCCTGAAAAACACAACTGAAAGACAACAAAGTTCATCTGCAACTCCTGCGGAATTAAGCAGCATGCATGTTTGGTGTTTGAGGTTGGGAAAAGTTATCCTCCCCAGCCTTTACTTCATTCCCTTCACTGGTTTCCTATTCAACAGCATATTATTTTCAAACTACTTCTATTTATGAAAACATTCAACAACTAGGTCCCAAGTATAACTGAATGCATAACTGTATGCATCCCTGGTAGAAATCTCAGATCCTCAAATCACAATCCTCAGCTCAGCTAAGCTACCCAATTACCCGTAATCTTGCTGGTAACAGTAGCTTTAAAGGTAGGGCATCCCATTTGCATGCCTTAAATGAAGAGTTGTATAAATACAGTGGTATGTTGAAGAGAGTATTATTTTAGAAACTCCCATAAAGTATTGAAAGTGGAAGGTAACATTTAGTACATTTTTTTGATCGTTAGATTTTGAATTGAATTGTTTTCGGGGCTCACCGTAAATTCCAGTACATTACTAGGCTACCTTTGCAGACCCTTGTACTGCATGTGTGTCCATCATGTATATTTTGTGAAGAAAGTTCATCAACACTTACAAACATTTCTATATACATTCTTGCCACACACTCTATATGTTATTTCATCAGCTCTTGTACTTTTAGATTTGTGTTTATAGATCACATATACAGAAGAATGCAACAAAAAGGCTTAAGTGTGGCTGACACACAGAACTACTGAGTAGTTGAGTTTTGTGCATTATTCAAATTTTAGATAACTGTTGACTTCCAAATTTCTAAGCAGTGGCCTAAGCAAGTCCCCTGAGGTTCATATATAATGTTTTGCTGCATTTTGGGAGGTCTGTAAAAGGTATCCCCTACCTTTAAGGTTACTGCATTAAAGCTGAAAACATTTATTTCAAATCCAATCTCTAGCTCGGCACAGGTTTATGTGCATCTGTTTGTGTATACAGATGTAAAACATGTGTTTGAGTATATGAATTGTGTACAGATGTATGCCTGTGTGGACCTACAGTGCAATGATCGATCTAAAGTTGATCAAAATGATTTTAAAAAAATCAATTTACTACTCTGCATTCTCTTCATAAATGTTTCCACTTCTGTAATTCTGTAAGTGCTCTGAGCCTCATGGGAAGAGCATATACGGGCTTACCCGAATTGCTGATTAACCCATTACTATATATGTATGTTTGTTCGATTGAATTTTGAGTACATTTCAATGACTTGATATGCAACATGAATGAAAACATATTACTAACTACTAGGTAAAAGCAGATATCTTAATATAAGGTTTAATAATGTCAAATATAGACAAAAGGAGGGGAATATAATAGTACAGGTATGCCAAAAGAGTCAACATGAGGAGTTTTAGATCATAACCATCACATTGTATACATACACATAAAATATATCTGCATGTACCTATCAAGTGAAACACATGTCTATAATCCTTGCCTGCTATCATCATAAGAGCCATAAAATGAAAATCACATAGGCAGGGGGACATCATTCAAAAATAAGCACAGCAATCCAAAAAGCACACCAAGCTCTACTTTCAAATGGTGATAGATGGCCTATCAATCCTGATAAACTACGACTCAAAATTGGACTCTGTCTGCTAATAAATTATCCTCCTTTTTAATTGATGAGAGGGGCTCAGGTATGAAGCAAGGAAACAATTGAGTTTGTCCCATGTCCACTTCCCCCCTGTGCGTGTGGCTGAATTTCAATATAAAAACATGCCTTTCCTCTGACAGGAATATGTGTTTAAACAAGTGCATCATTTCTGACAGACATTTCATGTAGATTACAGAAAGCAGGCAAGTGGAAGTATTCTACTTACTTTTTTTCTCCTCACTATTACAACACATAGTAAACCAGTAATGTATCAGAAAACATTTAAAGTTCAAAGCCTTTGAACAGTTGATTTTCAGTTGACTTTTATAAACAGCTAAAACACACGATGCTAGAGGTTTCAAAAGTGAAAACATTATAAATTTTGGAAGTTTACATTTTCACAAAACAGTGATTATAGTCACATACGCAAATTAGTGGTAATAACAGCCATCACATAACATATCTCCCTCTGACCTACCTACAAATTTTGCACATTTCATCTTTAAAGTGAAATAAAATGGATTATCAATTACATATTTTGTATGAGGCAATGTAGCAGTGTATTAATCTGTTGAGGACAATTTGCTTTTGCTACAACACACGTTTCCCATAGACACCTGCCCGAGTATACTCGGGGCTTGTCCTCAACGGGTTGAAAAGCATATTTCTTCCCCAATTGATTTGCATGTGCGATATCAGAGTATCAATAAAACAACAAATTCCCCATAGGCTACTGTAGTAAAGTGGCCATGCAATAATACCAGTATACATTATATAGATGATGACTGGCGGGGGAGGGAACATACCGAATGTTCCGCCCGAAGGGTTTGAAATGCTATTGACGGAGGTTATAAGTCCCTCGACTTCGTCTCGGGACTTATAGCCTCCTGAAATAGCATTTCAAACCCTGAGGGTGGAACGTTTGGTACATGTTCCCAACAACAAAAGTCATCATCTGTTATATTATATGGGTTAGTTAAATACGTTAAATACGTCAACGTCAACCACCACCATGCATGTACAATGTACATGGTGTAGCATACAGCACATCATCCACATAGCACAACGCGCACTCGAAGGCTGGGGCTCGCTTGTTGTTCGCGCAGAGCCAAATGCACTGTGACGTGTGCGCGCGATCCTAGGCCTTCTGTCGTTTGTTACATGAGAATGTTCTCCCATGGGAGAACATTTCGAAGAATGTTTGCCGGGCGAACATAACGAATGTACCTCCATCACGTGATTGTGTTTAGCCAATCACTAACTGGTATTTGACAAATCCATTTAATATCATATTTTGTCTCATCTACAATGTATTTGCTAAGTGTGTGAACACTTGCTAAGTGAACATGTATGAACTCTTCCCACAAGTGCACAAACTCTTGTTACATTATGAGCAAGTCTGAACTTTGTGCAGTATACTTCAAATTCTCGTAACTACTTTTTACAGTTAATGCCGTTTCTTGATAATGATAATTGATAACTATATTGAATTGCACTATTTCACGGATTATCAGGGAAAATTGCACTCTGCATCTGGCTAAATACACCTGCCCTCATCACTGATTCGTGCCATATTGGTTCTTAATCGTGCAATAATCATTGCTATCCAACATAATTATTATCAATACAAGGCATTTTGGTCATATAGGGTAAATGGGAATAAAACCTGAATCAATTTGATTGTGAGGCAGACACACTTCTGACTGAGCTGCATCACTGCACTGTAAAATCAAATGTAAATCTTCATCATGTTATCAATGTACAGATCAAATGAAGAGTAGCGAGATGGTGACATCACCTCATCTAATCTGCATACATGTGTTTGCAACCAATACTGTTTAATTTAAAATTTATAGGCCTAAAACCATCCAATTTTACTGCTAATTCCTTTTATTATAATCTACATTACAGTTAACTTGAATAAATAGACTAGCTTTTTATGGAAAATTTTCCTCATTATCAGTGGGGTGAGCTATTTTCAATTCTTTCTTCCCTATCATGGACAAATATGTAGAAAACTACTCTCAAACTGTCTAAATAACAGCCACTTTGATGGGTTTGCTCCATGTAACTTTACATTATACTCTAGATGTATGTACATTGATATGACGTTCATCTGTCATTTAGTTGTATTCAGCTTCACACTGACTTCACAATGTCACATCAAGGCCATACCTTATACATAGGTAGCATGTTCAGAACCTTCTTTCTTTTTAAATTGTACAATATTTTTTTTTCTCTCTCTATACTTCCTCCAAAAACTGCTTCAAATCTACATTGTAGAATGTTACATGGAGGGGCAACAACATACTGCTCCTGGTGAGGTTAACAACCTTCTATCCTGAGGTGATGTAATTTCTCTTTAGTTATTATCACTAACTATCATTTATCATCAAAAAGTGTAATTTTACCATTCTCACGAAACTCTGACCTCTGTCCCAAAACTTCCAAAGAGAATTGGCAATATCAGGCAATACCTGTTAACTACTGTGTTTCACAAAGACACCTTGAGCCATTTCCAAGATACAGAAGATAAAGGTGAAATTTTGTCATTTTAACTTGACCTTTGATCTCATGACCCACAATTGCACAAATGGTCAAATTTTCTTTAACTTCTCCGATGTGTTCTACTAATATTGCTGTATTCGCTCAATCCATATGATTTTATTCCACTTGATATTAATAAATTCAAGCTGACCTAGGCTAGCATGCATAAGGCTTTGCATCTCCCTGTTTAAGTTACACTGTATATGTAACCACGTTAATCCTCATGACCATACGTGAGCTTTGGCTACTGACCTTCTGATGGTCGCTCTTTCCATGGCCATGCATGCTTTAATGCCAAGTTTGATTTCTATACCTCCAGTCATTTTCAAATCTCTCTGATAAGCAAATGTAATTACAGGCACAGAGAAGCACACTTTAATGCTTTTGACTGTGCTTTCATCTTATGAGCATCGAAATGACAGTTAATTTATGCTTACTGGCAGGTAATTATCTCATGTAACATGCACACAATTTGGTGCAGAACAGGTTGACAAGGGGGGATAGGGAGTTCCAGTGAAATATTCAGAGCATATGGATTATTGATTTACAATATCCTCCCATTACTGGCAGCTCAAGTGGCATCATTAGTCATGGCTGTCTTATATCATTCAGTAGTCCCTGAATGCAAGCAATAATCACTGAGAAATCATGCACTCAATATTTTATGACACTTTTCTCATATGACCTTTGGAACATTATGACACGCAGGCCTGCATACAACGCGATAATGTAATATTTTCAGGATGATGCTGCATTGCCTAGTAACAAAAGAATTTGGGCAAAGAACACCTTATAGACAGAAAACTCTATCACATAGGAATACAGATGTTATATTTCTCGTAGTGAGACACAATGCAAAGCATACCGATAGTTAAGGATTTCTGAGTACCCATACTTCTGCTCCAAAGCATTACAACTGAGGCAGATGTGAAATTCAATTAGACGGAATATCTAGTTTAATGAAAAACACAAAATTGATAAAGAGTGACTTTGTCAGTGTTTTAAACCAGTGTCCCTCCTTTCATAAGCCATTCCCCATGACTGGACGACTTCTCAACCATTTCCTTTTTCAGTAAACACAATTAGCTGCTGTCAATACACTGTCCTTGTAGCCCAATGTGAGTGGTAGTTATGTACATGTACATAGACAGTGAGTCAGCTATAGGATTTCTGGAAAGGTCTTGAACTCACAAGTATACAACTGTACAAGTGTGTAGCCCCAGGTTGGAGCAAATTAAAGAACATTCGAGAAGAGGTAAATGGACCTATATAAGCCACAGAAATTCTAAGGAAGGCAGAGTACCCAACACCTCTGCTCTGAGAGTTACATAAATTTGTATATCACTTCTGGCTCTGAAGCGACTTGTTATACAAGTGTAGTCAGTCCTGTGTTACCTGTTGACCTGCTATACTTGTGGAGATAAGGCCTGGGAGACATTTTGCCTGCAGAGAATTGATTCGCCTACATTGGTAACAGACTCCATTCTCATGTCAATGGACATTGCGACGTCAAAGCTGTGACGGGCTTGATTCCTAGCTGGATATTATTTCCTGGATTATCATTCACGCATCGACTGGACGTGGTCGTCATAACGTCTGGATCCTACACGTGTCGCTGTGGATTTATACGGTGGATTTTTCCTTGGATCATACCTTGGATCATCGTAACCTGCGCCTTTTGATTTACGTCAGAGGAATCATTGAGCATGTTTCTACTGACAGCACCTCTCATCCCTCGCGAATTTTGTCCAATGCAGCACCTCGTATTTTACGACCACTCGAGCTGTTTCTACTGAGTGATAAAATACGAGGTGATGCAAAGGTGACGTGCAAATGCGGTGATTCCGGAAGTCGGGTATTTTTAGGTCACAGATCGGGTCACGCGCGCACTGCCTTACTGGGAAGGTAAACAACACGAAGATGGCACCAACCAGAGACATGTTTCTTCTAGCGTACCTACATTACTCATATCAGCCTCTAAGCACGGGGAGCAGTTGGTAATACAGGGGGCATACTTTCAGGAAGTCATCCCTTCCTTTTCCTGAAGTGTTCAGCCTATCAGCTTTATAAAAGCGTTCCCTCAAGTACTTTTAGCTTGTTCCTGATCGCCGCCTGGACAGTCTTCTTATTTCTCTCTGTTAATACGAGCCCTGCCTGCTTTGCTACTGCCTCGGCTATTTTTTGATAAGCCACGGTATTTCTCTTCGTCTTCCCATCCAATATACCCCGAACTAACATATCCTGCCACTGACTGATGAGAAATCTTTGGAGATCGAGGGTCCAGTTGAGATTTTCTCCAGGCTGCCACATACTAATGTAGTACTCTCAAGATTCAAGACGATATAAAATGAAATAATGTGGTGTAAAATCAAAGTATGTGATGAGGGCTCAGTAGCGCAATAATAGGCTGTTAATCATGCGAACAATTGACGATGAATGCCACAATTCACATGTAACGTAACGTATAGGGCCTACACCTACACACGTACACAAGCGAGTTGGTACAAAGCATGATGCGAAAACGGTCGCTGTGTGTATATACGTATTTTGTACACGAGTGTCGGAGGAGTGTGTGCGATGAACCGATTGAAAAACGCGGGGAGAAATTCTAGACGTCCGGTACACCACAAATTTTGCTACCCGGTGTGTTTCTAGACTGAGAATCGTCCCTCGCGTCACCATGCATCGACCACCTCAGAAGGTGGACGACGGAGCACCTCGCATCAGCGCGCATCGGCCACTACCCGATCTGTTTCTACTGAGGAAAAATTCGAGGTGTCACCACGCATCGGCTGGCATCGGCTGGCATCGGCTGGTATCACCACGCATCGGCTGGCATCACCTCGAATTTTCGTCGCTCAGGAGAAACATGCTCATTCATCGGTGCATCAAGGATCATTCATCTGTGCATCGAACCTCATCTGTGGACATTTCCCAGGGACTTACATGGACCTTGTGATCTCGCATTTGATTGTTTCATATTGTAAATATATAATATGTAAGTGACCACACTGGTATGTACATGATAATTATTTCATATTGTAGTGGGGATAGTGACAAATTATTACGAGTCTGTACCGGCAATATTACATTTGAATACAGTCAATTAAACTGCCATGAACATCAATATATTGGTTCTTTTGTGTGATCATTCTCAGTGTGATTTTGGTCGTAACAGCATACAAGATATATATGTGAGCAAAGTAAGCATAAAGCTCATCATCAGTGTAAACTAATTCATTTGCATTGTAAAGCAATTTTGTTTGTGATTACAATACTTTTAATATTGGGACTTGTGCTACAATTTTGCAAGGTTGAATTCATGATTAACTAGATATATCGCTACGGCGACTGATATGCCTCCGCCATAATGCATGGTTCTCCTAATAGGTCTATAGTACAATGTCTTGACAATGTGTGATGACAGTTTCACACAATTGGCAAAATATTAAAATGACAGGTTTGCCACAAATGTGCTGAATGTTCACTTTCCTAGAACTACGTTCAATTGGATGAATGATTAAAAATGTCAGAGTGCAGGTATTTGGGGAACTGATGATTTTTACTTGACTTTTGACCCTTTTATAAGTTTATGCATTGAGTAATTTTCAAGGTATTGAGAAAAAGTATAATTTCAGTATCAAATGGGGAAATAGCATTATCTAAACCTGGCCTTTGACCTTTGACCTCACAGTTCCAAAGAGAATCACTGTTAGGTTGAACATGCATAAATATGTAAGTTTCATGATGATACCTTGAGTTACTTTTGAGATATGGAGGAAAAAGTGCAATTCAACACTTTCACTTGACCTTTGACCTTTTGACCTTTGACCTTTTGGCAAGAAACTTCCCACAGAATATATATCGGGTAATACATGCATACATCAAGTTTTAAAAAAAAACCTTCAGGCATTGCATAGATATAAGGAAAGTAGTGATATTTTGAGGAGTTGACCTTGACCTTTGACCCCCTGACCTTTGAATCATGACCCCCAACTTCCCTAGATAATCACTGCCCATTGGAATAAGCATATATACTAAGTTCCATGAAGATACCTTGAACCATTTGCGAGATATGGAGAAAAACATGAATTTTCAACCTTTTTTTTCACAAAATAACCTGTGACCTTTGACCTTCGACCCCGTGACCCTAAAATCCAAATAAAGTATTATCCCCCCAGGATATACCCTCATACCAAGTTTGATGTAAAACCACCACACGGTTCTTGAGATATCAACAAAAACAAAATGGGACTGACGTACGTACGGACGGACGGGCGACTCGAAAACATAATGCCTCCGGCCACTTCGTTGGCGGAGGCATAAAAAAAAATTGGTCACGAAGCAAGGCCAGCGTCGCACACACAAACAGACCCTGTTAAATTTACTTTTTCATGTATAAAGACGGAACAAGCGAGGGCACCATCACCAAAAACAATAGGCGTCTTCGTTTTACCATAACACACCTTCACGCCAAATTTGAAGATGATCTAAGAAGAACTGCAGCCAGTAGAGTGCTCACAAGAAAATCTCTGCGGCGGATGCGGCGCAACGAGGCCAAATCCATAGTATCCTCCAAACTCTGTGCGGGGGATACAATGAGTGGATGACCTACTGTACGAGCTGAAATTTTTGCGGTGGTTTTATTTTCGCGAATTTCGCGAATCGCCTTTGAACCGCGAAAATAATAACACGCGAATATAACAACGCGCAAATAGTTACGTTCAATTAGACCGTCGCAACCGCGAAATTAACAACACGCGCAAATGTCCTCCCAGTAGCAATTCGCGAAAATATCTGTACGCGAAAATTTCAGCTCGTACAGTATATGTCAACACTCAGCATACTTTCATACCCCATGATAGCATACTATGCAAATGATATGCAAATGAATCCATTATGCCCATTGCATATGGATATGAAAGATTGAAAATACTGAAAAATGTGAAATACATACACTTTGTATGACTACGTTCCTCTTTAACTGGAACATTTTCTCTGTGTGTACAGCTATAATTGTCATCTACAGAAACATTCAAATCCAAACTTCAAAACTTTACCTATTCCTCTCACACTGAGGACTATAATTGCAGTCTATAATGTTCAGAACAATTGTATTCTTTATCTGGTATGTGTTTGTTGTTGTTTGCCATTTTCTTCTCTGTTGTCATGTTTGAACATGTGTTATATCTATCTTTTCATTTATGAAGCGCCATGAGCACTAAAAAGCGGACCTGTGCGCTATACAAGTAGCCACTATTATCATTACTATCATTGCTACTTCTACTACTATTACTACTACTACTACTACTACTACTACTACTAATACTAATACTAATTGAACTCTGCAATACATCTTGTAAAACTATGTCTGCTGATTCTTTAACTCCTTAACATGTATCAGTGTTTTTTTGTGAGTGAATATATGCTACTGTCATACATTGTATAGTACATGTGTGAATAATGTGCACAGCTATTAATATTTACCAGGTACCATATTTTTTCCTTTCATTGATTTCACATTTTTCACAGAGGAAGACATTCAAAACTACAGAAGCACTCAGAGAGCGCAGACCTCCGCCAAGCATGCAGCTCATTTCCACCACTGATCTTGTTCTTCCATAGAAGTGATTTCCACCCATACATACTTATAGCATTGTGTGCTGAAAGTCGCCCAATTTCCCAATAGAGAAGCCTTTGTTACGTCATAAACCCTCAGCTGCACGGCGCGCCTCGCCCCAGCAGAAACTAGAGCACGCACTTTAGTGCGCTCATGCAAACCTCAAATACGCGCAGCCTGAACTCCCAAGTTCATTGACCCTACCTGCCAAAATATCAAAAATCCTTCATAAATTCCTCCAAAATTCTCAGATCACTACCACAATTTGATCATCTGTTACTTGTATCAATCTTAACCTTTCCTGCAAGTTTCATCCAAATTCGTTACCTACTTTTTGAGTTATTTTGCACACAGACAAACTAACTAACTAACAAACAAACAAACAAACAAACAAACCAACGGTCACGAAAACATAACCTTCCCCCTCGGCGGAGGTAATAACACAGTAACAGCAGATTTGTGACAGAAAAAATCTACTTTGTCTGCAGATTATCCAATCATTGTTTTGATAGCAGAAATTCAAAAGAATTTGATAGGGTTGGGGTTTTAGGTGGTATGTATCAGAATGGCTAATCACTTTCGACATCCAGCTGAATCCCTGCTTGGCAAACTGCTTGGCAGGTTTATAGTGACCTCGTCTACAGCCACTATGTCTATTTTCCAATTGGTCTACTGGCATATCGTCTATTACCGATTCGTCTAATACCCATTTGGTCTACAACTCGTTTTGTCCAGTACCCATATTGTCTAATAGTCACTTTGCCCACTACCTGTACTGTCTAATGCCCAACTCGTCTAAGGAGCATTTCGTCTACAAAACAATTGATCTAATAGCCAAATCGTCTACACTCACAATGTCTATTTGCCATGTCGTCTAATATCTATTTTGTCTACTACTAGTTAGTCTACTCCCACCTCGTCTACAAGTCATTTAGTCTACATTCACTTTGTCTAGTTATCATATCGTCCAACCCTTAGTTTGTCCATACCCAATATGGTCTATACCCATCTGGTCTACTCCCAACTCGTCTACTCCCAATTGGTCTACTCCCAACTCGTCTACTCCCAACTGGTCTACTCCCAACTGGTCTACTCCCAATTAGTCTACTCCCAATTGGTCTACTCAAAACTGGTCTACTCCCAACTGGTCTACTCCCAATTGGTCTACTCCCAACTGGTCTACTCCCAATTGGTCTACTCCCAATTGGTCTACTCCCAAGTGGTCTAGTCCCAACTTATCTACTCCCAATTGGTCTATACTCGTCTATACCCAATTGGTGTACTCCCAAATGATATAGTTTTACTCTCAACAATTTACCCAAACTGATCATTTCCATCTGGTCATGCTAATAATGAATATACCATTTTGTCTAGTGTCCAGTCCGTCTCACTGTCATGAACTATTCATATCAAACCCTGCCCTTGATTAGCACAAAAATCAATATTAGGCTATTCTAGTTGTTAATTATTCCGCACATGCTGAATATAAAGACATACTAATCAATGGTGAGACATGACTATCCAGTCTACATTCTGGCCGTAAAATAACTAAATAATGATAAAGACTGTTATCACACGATGGCAAGGTGGGGTATTTGAATGCTGAGTTGTAATTGCTTGATTGTAATTACTAGCAGACATACTCGTAGACGTATGGTGGTATAGTTGTGCATATAATAACCGATATTAAATGTACTTTTAGAATTTGACATGAATAAATGAATGTCATGGAAATTTTGTATTGTTTTTAGTTGTTGTTCTCGTGAATGTTGACTATAATTTGAAATAACAGGTCTTTTGTTTGTGTGTGTGTGTGTGTGTGTGTGTGTGTGTGTTTGTGCTGAGTTATACATGAAGTATGAAGTGTGTATGGTTTGAATGGAGTTTTGGAAATCTGCTTTGTAAGGAAGAGGATTGACACAAAATGGAGAGAAACTGAACTGTTGTGTGATGTAACATTTGATTTAATTTTGAATAAATAACAACTTTAAACGTAAACGTGAAAAGTCCCAATTATTGGGTAAATGGATGCAAAGTTATGGGCCATAATAGAAACTTGCTCAAAAAACTTAACGTTGACCTGAAAAAGGATATTGACCCCTGCCGGTGACCTTGGACCTTGTGTTGACCATTGCATACCTCAAAATTTTTAAGTCTGTATTACCAATCTTCCATCCAAGTTTGATTGAAATTGGAGCACTTAATGGCACCTAGAAATTCAAGATTTTAACGCGTAACAGACAGACGGAAAGACGGACGGACGGACAGAGTCTCGGACAGAACGACCCCAAAGTGATCCCTTATACCTCAGTCACACTTGGGTCAAACCCACTATCTCGGCGCAATTGCGTGAAATATGTGTCGCCCGTGTTTTTGCTTTATGGACATTGAATGATCACGCTAGGATGTTTTATTTATTATACAAGGTTCACTCTTGAAGATAAAATCCATATCAATGACCTTCTTCTGCCAAAAAATGAGAAATCAGGAAAGGCATCCGATGTAGTAATGAAATACCACGTGTCGCCGGTCAAATAATATTTTCTAAATTTCCGTATCTTACCAAAATTTAAAGAAGAGCCACTGCCCCAAAACTTAATTAATGTAAACATACATGATCCCTTCATTATATAATAGTCAAAGTTTTTTATATAATAGTAGCTATATATTGCACATGAATCATATCTTTGTGTATATGTTTCAACCTTTTTTTGTGCATTTAACCGTTTACATACATCAGTACGTGGCAGACAGAATAAAGAATACTGATAATGTACTTCTAAAGTGTTCCTTTTCATTTTTACCATACTTATGATTGTGTATCAAAGTTGAATGGATGGAGTGTTGAAGTTTGGACATATAAATGCTGCATGATTGCTTCTGATATAAATTACACATCCACCACAAAAATAACACAGCAAGTTTTTCACACTGTGACATTATCTTTTTTTCCTAAAAAATTGTCATAATTAGAACATAAAAATTTAAACCAAATGGGGCACCAAGAGTGTTCAACCTATTTCACTGGGAAAAAAGAAACTGGATGAAGTAGACTTAAATAACAAAAAAAAAACAAAAAAAAACTATAACTAGTAGTAGACCAGTTGGGAGTAGACTAGTTGGCAGTAGACGAGTTGGCAGTAGACGAGTTGGCAGTAGATGAGTTGGCAGTAGACGAGTTGGGTGTAGACCATTTGGGTGTAGACTAGTTGGGAGTAGACGAGTTGGGAGTAGACCAATTGGGTGTAGACCAGTTGGGAGTAGACCAATTGGGAGTAGACGAGTTGGGAGTAGACCAATTGGGTGTAGACCAGTTGGGATTAGACCAATTGGGAGTAGACCAGTTGGCAGTAGACCAGTTGGGAGTAGACTGACTGGTTATTAGACTAATTGACTATTAGACAATGAGTTGTAGACCAATTGGCTATTAGACAAAATGAGCTGTAGACTATTTAATTCATAGACCTTATGATTAATAGACGAAATGGTCAATAGACATAATGGGTGTTAGACGAAATGTGACTTAGACATATTGGACATTAGATAAAATGGCTAGTAGACGAAATGACAATTAGACTAATTGGCATATAGACAAAATGGTTGGTAGACGAGTTGGTAGTAGACGAAGTGAGTTTAGACGAGATGGCATTAGACTAGGTGGACAGTGGACAGGGTGGTTGTAGACGAGGTGCCAATTACGCTTGGCACACTCTCTTATTGCCACAAACTAGCATTAGACTAACATGAAAACATATGAGTGGGACTGCAAGGACAGCAGCAATTCTGCTTAACCCACCACCTAGGCCTCAGTTTCTGTACCCGTTCACATGGGTGAACCAACATTTAAGAATTTTTAGCTGGCAGAAATGTATCAATACATTGCTTTGAAAGTGATTGCTATACAGAATCAGAGCGTATGTGAGTTTTGTCCTGGCAGCTCATATTACAGGATATAACAGTAGTTGTTGAATTCATGTTCATGGAATACAGCAGTGAACACAGAAATGTACACATGCACGTTACATGATCAGGAGTTGATATTTTCACATGTTGTTCGATTTGCGAATAGTACCTAGATCGCAGAATTCCCACAAATAACCCCAGGAAAACAGGTACGGTATGAAGTCTCATTAATAAAGATTGTCTTTGATGTGTTTGAGGTGACAAAAAATGATGTCAAGTATCAAAACTGAATGCAATCGTAAAATTTGCTTTGTGTTTGCTCTGTGTTGTGGGCTGCTCAGGTATAGCCCTGTCGCAATTTGTACAGCGACTGGGCTGTGTATAGTTCGTGTACAGTGTATTTACATAATATGTGTATGCACAGGCCTGTCACATCATCATCACAGCAAGTCATGACTGTGTATAGTTAGTGTACAGTGTATTTACATAATATGCACAGCCCTGTACAGTGTATTTACATAATATGTGTATGCACAGGCCTATCACATTATCACAGCAAGTCATGACTGGTACTCTTAGTGGTCTCAGTCTGGTGGCCCCTGGCTGGGCCCCCTGCCTTGGGCCAGCGCTTAAGCTCCTGGCCTTGGCCCGGCCTTGGGGCCCGTGAGGCCCTGGGCCACCGGGGCCCCTGGGCCACTGGGCCTGGGCCCACTTCTGGGCCCACTTGGGCTCTGGGCCCCTGGTTCCGGGCTAAGGCCCGTGGCCTTGGGTCCGGCCTTAGGCCCCGCCTTTGGCCCGGCTGTACTTTGTACATGGTCTATGTGAAATCAGGCTTGTCTGTAACTATATAATTACAAATAATTACAAATAATCACAAATGATCAACAGGTCCATACTACATATAGGACCATATGATTCTATGAATATATGATTATATGAATATATGAATTTATGCAATGTATGTGAATATATGAATATATAAATGTGATCAACCATTCTGTTACAGTGTCACATCTGCAGTCATTCATATATAGCAAATTTTATGCATGTATAAATGGCATACATTCATGTGTACAGTATGCTCCTTGATTGAACCAGCCAATGGAGAAAGATCACACCATTGAACAATACTTGAAAGACATGTACAGTTCAATGACTCAATGCTTGTTATTATGAACTCTGTAGAGTTATGCAGCCCTCTTCAGATGGAAAACATACAGTTGGCTATCAAACAGCAGAGCTTGCAAAACCATCAACAATTTATTGAGTTGGATTTGTGTGTGTGTGTGTGTGTGTGTGTGTGTGTGTGTGATAGAGCTATTTGGCTTGTTTCCTTTGCATGCATCATCACAAATTCCCGAAGTCTGAATAAAGTGAAACCAAGACCTTCATATAGATGTGCTGCATTGTAAGGTGCTGGATCAGATGGATCAGATGCCTCCGGCCACTTCGTTGGCGGAGGCATAAAAATGAATACAAAAGAACAGTTCAATCTTCACCCAATGTTATTCATGTTGTAACATTCTATCTTGTTTATCTAACAAAAGTAATACTTTCAGGGAAAACATCAGAGGTGTAAAGAGCTGGCATGGTTCTACAGTTCATAGGAGATCACCTGGTCAAAATCCCCACATTGAATTTAACATATTACTGTGGAATACATTACATTAGTAAACACCCATCACTACTGATCCAGAAAAACCATCACAAACATCATTATGTGAAAGTTGAAAAAAAAAGTTTTGGTTGGTTTTATACAACTTGTAGACATGTTGATTACTGGCAACTTTCCCACAATGATAATATAAAAAAAAAAATCTTAAACACAGACATTGCAGAAAATCAGGCGCAAACACAAACACAGACACAGACACAGACACTGACAGAGACACAGACACAAATGCACATACACACATGCATGCACACATGCACATACATACACACACATTGCCATCAAACACTTTCCTTACATACATGTACACTTCAAAGTAGCCTGATATTCAGCTGAATTGCCACTTCCTCAACTAATGTGCATCTTCGGTAATACATTAATTTGTGCTACATTCTAACCCCAATTATAACACTGCTTCCCACCATGAAAACCTCAATACAGTTGCTGAAAATTGATACATACAGGTTTTGATATCATTAGATCTGCCAGACTCCATGGAAACCATCCAATGATACATAATTTGTCACAACACATTGGGATCAAAATCTGCCACAAAAATGATACCTAAGCTAACAAACATATAAACACAATTTCCAGAAAATTAGCTTTGAGGTTTACATACAATCAAACATGCAGGATATTGAGTAATTGAATGTAATAGGCCAATGTAAGTCACCATGATAACATGCTTCTTTAAAAAAAAAAAAATGCAAGTGTTGATTTCACCATATTCTTGGACTTGACATTCAGGACAGTAGCATTTAACATAATTATAAAACTTACTTGATTTTTGAATGGATATGAGATTAGTTTTATTGTCATCCAGACCACCTTCATTTGCCTTTTCTGGGGTTTAATGTCTCTATACCTTTATCAAGACATAGTCACACTTGAAATCAAAGACTAAGTGTGCAACTAGAAATGTCGCTATGGCGACTGGTATGCCTCCGCCATAATGCATGATTCTCCTAATAGGTCTAAATAGTACATGTGGACAATGTGTGATTACATTTTCACAAAATTGGCAAAATGTTAAAATGACAAGTTTGTCACAAATGTGATGAATGCTCATCTTCCTTGACCTAGGTTTAATTGGATAAATAGGAGAGCATGTATTTGGGATTTACAGACTTTAACTTGACTTTGACCCATTCATACGTTTATGCATTGAGAAATTTTCAAGGTATGGAGAAAAAGTGCAATTTCTGTATTGAATAGTAAATTGTTAACATTTTCATCTGGCCTTTGACCCTAAAATTCATAAGCTAATCACTGTCATTTTCATTTTTTTCATTCATTTATTTTTCATTTCCAACAAAAACATATATATATATATTACACAAATTGAATACAGTACGTGTACTTACATAAATTTCATTATACAAAGTAAAGGATAAGTTTACAGAAAACTTGTAAGTATACGAAAATGTTGGAAATGGGGAGGAATGCTAAAAAGCAGAAGCAGGCAGAAGATGCATAAAGCAGGCAGGCAGAAGATGCATAAATATGTAGTACGTTTCAAGATTACTTGAGCCACTTCCTAGATATGGAGGAAAAACTTAGTCCAGCAATTTCACTTGATCTTTGACCTTTTGACCTTTGAGGCAAAAACAAAAGAAGAAAAAAAAACTTCCCAGAGAATCTCTATTAGGTTAAACATGCATACACCTAGTGTAAAAAAAAATAAAATAATAATCCTGCTGGTATTGCATAAACATGAGGAAAATATTCAGAAAAATTTTGAAGTGTTGCCCTTGACCTTTGACCCCTGACCCCATGAACCATAAATTCTCTAGATAATCACTGCCAGTCAGTACATGTACATAATGTATGTTCCATGAAGAGACCTTGAACAATTTCCAAGGTACAGAGAAAAAAGGTGAAGTTTTAATATTTTTATTTGACCTTTTGACCTTTGACCTCATGACTCAAACTTTCACCAGAGAATCTTAATTGAGTAATACATGTATACACTAAGTTTCAAGAAAATATCTTCAGGCATTGCATAGATATGATGGAAATAGTAAAATCTTATGTATTTGACCTTGACCTTTTGACCTTTGACCTTGAGCATGTGCACCCAAAAGTTGATAGGCACAACTTCACCCCCTAATACACATACATGCCAAGTTTCATTAGGATACCTCAAAAGGTTTTGATAGTTACCTTGTCCACAAAATTCATTACGGTCGGAAGGAAGGACGGACGGACGGACGGACGGACGGACAACCCGACAACATAATGCCTCCGGCACCACTTCCTGGCGGAGGCATAAAAATACCATTGATGTACTGAGTGAAAAGAGCAAAAAGTTGCCCACTTCTCTCTGGAGAATCTTTATTTTGATACGGTGTACACTAAGTTTCACCCCCCCCCCCAAAAAAAAAAAAAAACACCTTCAGGCATTGCATGGGGGAAATAGTGAAATTCTGAGCATTTGACCTTGATATTTTGACCTTTGACCTTGAGCATGTGCGCCCAAAAAATTGATAGGCACAACTTCACCCACTCATATACATGCCAAGTTTCATTAGGATACCTCCAAGGGATTTTTAGTAACGCTGTCCACAAAATTGATTATGGATGGAAGGACTGACAGAAGGACAGACGGAGGGAAGGACCTAGATGGAAGGACGGAAGGACGGACGGATGGACAACCTGAAAACATAATGTCTCCCGCGACACTTTGTAGCAGAGGTATAGAAATATGATTTCATTGTTTTTCTATTATATGCAGGATACAGATGTGTACTATATCTTCCAAGAGTTACATGCTTGAACTGTCATTGTACACAATCGAGGTCTAGTATTGGCTCCCTATAAAGTGAGAAATACCAAAATATGAGGAAATGACGAAGTGTTCATCAGATGAAGATGTTAACATACTGTAAAACCATAAATTTAGGGGATCTACTGAGTTACTACGCACCAGGTATGGGCATTCTACACATTAATCTCAATCTATATTTTCCTTTTTTATCATACTATATATTAAACATTGTGCCTTCGCAATAGAAATTATACATTTTTAGAGCATGAAATTGTCATTTCTTTTCTCAAAACATAACAATTTCTGAGAATTTCTACAAAAAGTTTTGGAGATAAAGATACATGAATGTAGTGCTCAGTGCTCATGTGCTATTTAAACCAAATGCAGCTTGTGCCATACACCAGCACAACAATGCCAATTCAATATCATGGAAATTGTAGCCAATTACATCTTTATGCAATAGGGAGAATGCATTGCTGATTCACTGGCAACACCAAAATCTTACTTTCATTTTCTGTCAACAATACACTACATTATGATGTGCCTTATCTCACTGACTTTTCTTCAGTGTTGAGCAGTGTATAATGTGCTCTGGTGCAATTACATGCTGGCGTAATTACATGCTTGTATTCTGTACAAGAGGAGCAGGGAGAAACAGTTCTGCCTAGCTTTATTAAGCATACAGGGGTATGATGCACTGTAGCACTTTCTCATTAACAGATATCTGACAGAACTAACAGTGTGAGAAACTTAATCCTCACAGCTAATAAGATGAGATGGAGTTGAGGTATTGCAATGGGTAAGCAGTGCTACTAGGTTTTTCTGATTGGATACAGCTGCCAGAATGTTCTGAAAAGAAGAACTTTGTTAAAATTCTACACAAGAAGTGGGTGTGTGTTTTCTTTTTTTTTTCTTGGTACCATTTCTAATAAGTCAGACAAACATCAGCTGAAATTGTGCTTTCATGGAACTGGTTATTCAAACAATGTTTCCAATTGTCAAATATTTACTTAGAATTGGTACAGTGTGTTCATGAAAACACACACCCAAACACACATACATGTATGCACATTTCTACACACTTTCACTTCAATGTCAGAGAACAACAATTAGATTTAGACATTCTGGTATGAAATGAAACCATCAGTCACTGATATTTACTGATAATGCTCAAGATCATATTGGTCTTTGGAATTAGTACTTTCACTTGCAGAGTAATTTGTAAATCTCCCAAAAGGACAGAACTTGTCTAGTTGCTTCTCCTTGGCAATTGTAGTTGACAAAGATGGAAAAACCAAGCAGATAAATCCAAATGAAAACGGAGGACAGGATACACCCTTTTCTGGAAAGATTCCTGCTTATAAAGAGTTCCCTGCACTATAAAGGGACAAAGCTCCTAACAACCAAATGCTTAAAGCTATTAAAATTCTGGTCCTTTTCTCTACTTGTACATGGGTAACACATGAGGGTAAAAGACAAAGAGGCATGTTTAGTGCTACTTTGCCTCCTATACTGGAGGACCAGTAGACCCAAATAACCCTGACATTAACAGACACCATATTTATAAGTCTTCCCAAGGGTAATTTCCCCAAGGAAAAACTAATCAAATTTCACACAAAGGCAAGAAAGGTGTCAGGGAAATGGGTAATTCCTCAAATTGAATTAGACGTTCACGAACAGCAAGAAATTCCTCTCGGATAAGTACTGGAAATGTCAAACATCCAATTATATCACGGAACACAAATGGCACCCTTACGTTGTAAACAGAGCAAATAGGAGGTGGGGAAAAACAAAAATACATTCATGATATGGAGATCACTCTTCTACATCTAGAAATCAAGTGCATGAAAAGCATGTACCACACTGATTTCACTAGATGACTGATGTCTTTAGGGAAAGTTGTGAAGGTACTCGTAGATTGAAGATGGCAGCTTGATCATTCCTCATTTATAACAGCACAGAAAATTGTGACAAATTATTTCAAGATTATTAACAAAGATGTTAGAAACTGATGTTGACAGTAACACCAGTGTAAAGATTAGAAGGAAAAAAAAAAGAATCCATTCACATCTTTATGTACATGTGTGTGCATTTACTGCATTCTGAATGAAAAGAATTTTCTCTCCATCACACAAGGCAGAATTCCATTTCATAACACAATATACAAAAAGTACAGCTCAAAATACACTTACTAGAATATGATTCTCGTGTTGACCTGTATCACCAATTAAAGTCTGTTAATTCATTACACTTTCAACCAGATGCCAGTCTGGTTTTTTTTTTCATTTGTGATCACAGGATACAGTACGAAAAAATATTCCACTTTTCCTATCCCTCTATTCCTGAACGATTTGTGCATTATGCGTGTTTACTGAAGGAATGATTCATACGTTGTGTATTACTTTTTATGTTTTATATAAATCATTTTTATCTTCTATAGAGTTATTAGTAATCAGACTAACAGCAAAACATACCAAAATGGAATAAGGTAAGGACCTTGATGTGTTTTACAGTTCAGGTTACTTCTCCACACATCCTAATACAAAGTAGACCTGTCAGTTACATTTTTTTTCTACAAGGTTTACCTGTGGTCACTGAAAAACAAAAACAAAAACAGAAACAAATCCTTCCAATATCATTTTGATCACTATAAAAACATGTACTTGGCAAAGAGGATAAATAACAATTATTTGGGGGATTGTGAGTTGATGGTTTCATTATCTCATCTTATTTGATTGTATGTGGGTATGACCAATAAAGTCTATTCAAGAAATTTTGTTATAGATGTGAAACACTGACAACAAGGTAAATATCAAAAGAATGCTTTGAATTCATGTCTGCCTATTGATGGAACTTGTGCTATTCTATTTTTATGACTTTACTCTATATGTGATCATGCACTGGAAAACAAACAAAAAGCTGCACACCCTTAATTTACATGCTGACTCAAAATACATGTAGGTGAAATGGGCCAACCTAGTTAATTTTCTGAACTTCAGAGCAGTTCTTCCAAAGAATTCTAAAGTTTGGGATCATAAAATGAATGGGAAATTGTTTTGGAGTTTTTCAGTTTTCTAGAACACTTAAAAAAGTGTGCTTACATATCATATAGGCATCTTTTCATTTCTTAAATGCCATTTACTCCTCAATTTCACGTACATGTATGATAACTTCTGAGAGGATTGTGCTACTGCATTTAATGTTGGTATCAGATATTGATAAGATGTACTTAAAGGGGATGGCTAGTGGGAATCAGTGGGAATGCTGGGGGTGATTGTTCCAACTCTTGTGGGATCCATTTAAGAGTACATTATACATCTATTGTTGTGTGAAAATTATTTGCTTCAGAACGGTCTGATATTCAAGTAATGTACAGTTTAATGCCCCGTCACTGTACAGGCATGCTAGCCTGGAACCATTAAACTGCACATTACTTGAATATGACACCATTCTGAAGCACATAATTTTCACACAACAATAGATATAATGTACTCTTACATGAATCCCACAAGAATTGGAACAATCATCCCCCAGTATTCCCACTGATCAGTTACTAGCCATCCCCTTTAATAAGTGTGAAAATTTTCAGTTTAATCTGATCCTTCATTGTGGTTTTTACATCCTGTTTTTGTCCCTTTCATTGCATAGAGCAGCAGAGTGAGATTAAGCACTTAAATAGGTCTCCCCTTAACTTCAAAGCCTCCTTTCTCAGCAAGCACTTTTTGGAATTTGTACTTTCTTTACAGTTACTTATAATACAAGTAGGTGAGGAAAGTTTAGTTGTATTGATTATATATCATTTTAAAGCTAAGAGTCTGCTCTTTCAGAATCTGCCCTTAACGAAAAATCCATGTCTGCCAACTTTTTGGTAGTTTTGTGGTGCAGGGTCACATATAAAGTTGAGGGTGTGGAATTGCACCCTCAGTTGGACAGATGCTATGCATGACTTGGATACGATGATCTATTAAAATGTAAGTCCTATAGTAGCGCATTCATCTTTGTTTTAGCCTATTTCAAAGTGACATTAAAAACTGTTATGCAGCATGCAAGTAATGATTGATACAAAGAAAGTAATTACAAAAATCCACTGTTATTATGACTGAATTTAAAGAAAAAGTTAAAAAAAAAATCATGACCCTTTCTTGTTTGCTATGCCATCAGTCATGAATGCATGGAGTTTACTAAAGTTTATTCATTACATGTATTATCAACTGCTGTGGTATCAGTCATCATTAAATTGCTTTAGGCCTACATGTACATACTCTTGGCATAAATGTTCCAGTGCATGCATTCTCTTTAATTACACACAGAGACACCTACTACACTGTACATCTAGCTGTAACACAATACACTGTCACTGAGAGCTCAAGTGTGAGTATTCTTTCCCAAAGGATGTGTCTAAACCATAGCAATCAAGCAACAACCAATTGCAAGTGTTGCGACCATAATTTTCATCACTGTATCTTGTACTGATTACAAATGGTTACTGAGACCACCATGGGTAAAGTTACTCTTTAGGAGAATTAGATCTAACAACGTTAGATGTCAGTTTATTAAGGCTGTTGTTTCAATGACCAATACACACAACTCAAGTGAATTAGAAAAACAACTTACACTGCAAAATGGTAGGCAAAGCATTTCCATCCTGACGGTCTCTCCAGAAAGTTGTAGACTCTTCCCTGGAAACTCATTCGGACTGACGGTCTCTTGCTAACATGCTCCGAGTACTTTCTTTCGAACTCCTTGTCAGTTTGTACACTGTTGTTCAGGTTTATGTTCTGAACGTTCTGAACCAGCGGATTGCGCGACGAGCTATCGGCCTGCTGGGTGTACACGGCGGGAGCAGTCCCGGCGCTGCTCCCCATGTCCGATGAAGTGCTGACTGGATCCATTTCAACAACGCTGGAGTATGAATACGTTTTACTCGTCGTTTGATTTCGGGGTTTTACACTGTCCTTTTCTGCCATTTTCTACTACACAACTGCAGCTTTCAGTGTATCCTATACATATTCAACGGACATGCTTGCTATATCTTTTTTCCTCCTCGGCGTCATAAGATAAGGACTCACCAGTCACAGGTGGACAGTCAATATCTGGAGTACACTACCCGACGCGTTCGAGTTCCACTACTATGCATACATTGGGGACCCATACATTATGTGCATTTATGTCGCAGCTGTGAAACAGAACTGAGTGAGCTACGCCTCAACGCGAACGTCCAGTCTCTCTTGTTCTGGCTATCAGCTATTAGGAATGCACGTGTAGATGGGCCCTCGAACTCTTCACAATTGTTGCTAATTAGCCAGTGTATCGTTGTTTTTTAATATTGTCTTGGACTACCCGCGCGAGACATGAGTATGCTTACTCTCGGTATAAATATTCATACGAGAACACAGCAGACCCAGATGCATTCAGCGTTTAGCGCTAGTGAGCTAGCATCTAGCAGCCCACACTTGACTAGCGACTCCGTAGAGGGCAGGGCATGAATCAGCGCAGCATACCAAGTTTGACGCCGCAAATGAAAACGTAGATGGCGAGATAGCAAAACTTGCGCCATCCACATGTCATACAGAGATAAAATGATTTTGGTGTCTGATGCTTCAAAAGAACTATGTTAACCAAGTAACCAAGGTCTTATAACAGAAAATGATCAACAATGAAAGATAAATTCGATAAGAAATTGTATAGGCTCTACTGACCCCATTTTTTTGTGTGTATTATCAATACTCTGAAAGTCGCATTGTTGAACTTTGACTTTTTCTATAAAATGGTTATGCATATCATATTTCTCTTCTTTCTACTTTTTTTTTCAAGGCAAGATACAGTTCCAGAGATACGAGGTCCCGTATAATGTGTGTGTGTGTGTGTGTGTGTGTGTGTGTGTGTGTGTGTGTGTGTGTGTGTGTGTGTGTGTGTGTGTATGTGTGTG